>NW_019211454.1:43871761-44604907 GCF_002443255.2 Varroa destructor | reverse complement strand
TATATAGCGAGCGAAAATCTATTTATATTCGTGGACGATAAGAGGATTTTATCGATGATGATAATGGATTTAAGTGTGTGTTTATCTTCAATATATAAACGACAGAGAGAGGCCACTTAAATTAACTTATGAGATGAAGGCGGGAAGCTTCAAAGGCAAAGGGACAGATACAACGATGAAGATGGAGATATAAATGACTTGGTGGTAAAGAAATAACAAAACACTGCTATGACTTTTGTTGGTATTATTTCTATTATAATATGGCCTTTTTTCTGATGCTTATTTTTACTAAGCAACATATGATAACGATATCGACAACTTTTAACTTGCAAATACTTATATCAACTATGAAAGAACGGCAAACAAGCGAACACAAAAAGTTGAGAGTTGTTTGACGAAGGATGAAAACAAAAAGCCCCTAGCAAAAAGCTAGAGGCAGTACGCAATTATAAAATACATATGACGCAGATTACGGCTCTTCCTAAAATTAATAACAAATAAAATTCAAGAGTGAATACACTTTTAGCAAGTGCGGAATTTGTCCTGTTTTAATAACTTAAGATTAGAAATATGAGTAGTGACTCGTTTTAGATATCTTGAATATATTGTGCGTTAGTGAAAATTCAAATTTGGGGGCAGTTCCACGGCCTTATTAGAATAAAGTTTAAAACAATTTCTCTGCTAAGGAGATAGTAAATTTTCATGAATTTCACGTAATTATATTGACTTTTAATTTTTTTTTTCTAAGTAAACTAAGGTTCAGCAAAAGTGAAAAAAGTGAGCGTTATACTGAACCTCTAAGAAAAACATCTGTTCTTATTTCACTTCACAGGATATTGAGCCCTTATAGTACTGCCGTATTTACAATTAAGTCGTCCTAGACACTATAAAGAATATATTTTAATGATATAATAATAATAAGAAGCTGTATTCATTCCTATTAGTGTGTTCTCAACTATACAACGACCTGATAAATCTTTAAGGTACACCGAAATCTAATAGTGTATTACATGTTATTGGTTGGTTCAATTTTCACCTACATTGTATGTAATATTTAAGAGTGCTTTGTTATCCAATGGCAAACAATAAATCCCGTGACATAAAATATATTAAAACCAAGTACACAAAGGTAAGTGCTTGTCAATAACAATCTCAGTTTTTTATTTACAGTTCTGTATTCTTTGTTGTTCCGCAGCTCTGAATATACTCAGCGCATGTCGGCGCTCAGACTGACTCTGGTGAAGTAAGCAACTTTACACAACATCTCTTTCGATGCTAGTGTAAAGGGATAAAGCCAACGGCGTCACCCAATACTTATGTGATCTTACACGATAGTTTTTGCTTCTAAAAATAGTAACGTATTTTGCTTTTCCTTCGATACAGAATTCTTAAGTTTAATTAGACAACTTGTTCAGCAGTTTTTGAACAATCAAAATTCGATCAAGATTCGAAAATTCGATCGGGCAATCGCTTAAACATCGTCGTTAGCAGCCTCATAAAAGTCCGTTTTTTATCGTAAGAGGTTCCTAGGAGCACGTTCCATCGGCTCGCTGACTAATCTGGCATTCCGCACGTCTGACTGTAATGATCCGTAATTTTGTATCTGCTTTCCTGCGTCATCATTCTGTTTTTGATTAGAACTTACCATGCAATTTCCGCGGACGAACGCGTAAATACTCAGCATATGCCGGTAAAGATATCTATTCAATCAGGCGCATGTCCGCGAAAGCTCACAATGAAACGTCGCTATATAGCTAAATCTGTTGATATAGATCGTACTTATTTATTCTATTGCCAAAAATATCTTGCTGCTGATACAGCGAATTATGCCTTTTTCTATAGACGCTGGTATTTCGTGGCCTTTGTTAAATTATAAAAATTTATTGGCAATTAAATTTTCAATTTTCTCTGCTTTGTCTGATTATCGAGAACTTCGGAAGTTCAAAAATTGGATTAATAGGTCGATTCGAGTCTCGGTCAGCCTCATTTGCTGCGTACCGCAAAAGTTAATGATACAACCAAACAAAAGATGCGTGTAGTTAAGACGAAAAGGACTACCGTTGAAGCTACCACTTTGGATGCTTCCTCTTGATAATATTGTGTATCATTATGAATTGTACCGACGGAACCTTTTCGTTCTACAAGCATACCTGCATACACACGTCTGATTAGGCATGTTTTGTTTCATCTTATTTTCAGTTAGTAGTACTGCCGACGTGGATTGTTCAGAGGATTGGGTCTAAAGCGATACGCCAGCATCATTCGTTTGCGGTACGCTTCGTATTCATCGTCCTCGGCATTCAGGTCGCCAGGTTTAGCTTGACCTAAGCCGCGTTGTTCCGTGTTGCCCTGCGCGGCTACGGGCGTCGTTATTCCGGCTCCCTGGGCTCCCAAACCGCTGCCTTCGTTCCAGCCCATTTTTTGCAACATTTGAAAACCGACGTTGTCTTCTTTTAGCTTATTTTCTTCGTATGCATTAAGGTTGAGACTCTGACCGTTCTTCAGCGCCTCATAACGTTTCATAAATTGCTCCAACTCCTCGGTCGGCAAAAAGTCCCCCATATGATGTTTGCCGCGAGCATTCTGTGTGAGCTTTTTCGCCTGCTCACGTGTTTTTTCCATCTCAAGCGCACGTCGCTTATGCTCCCAGGTGCCACCTTGGATCAAGCACACGAACAACACAAAGAAAGCTCATTTTGAGCAGACGTTTTTAATTTTGTTCAATAATTACATGTTTGAGGGCATAGGTCACATATATGCGATCTCATCTATATGAGAGAAATGATAGAGCTCTTTTTTTGAGTAAACGCCAACTAGTTATCCACCGCATAAATTTCTACTGAGGATAAATGTATATATGTATGGATTACGGGTCGCTGTACTACATAGACGTACCTTCATCATCTTCATCGGAGTCGTATTCGTATTTGACCTTTCCAGCTGCCTGTAACTTGGCTAAATGCGCTTTTTTCGCTTGCATCATCTCAAAAATAGCTCGCATTTTGCGCTGGTCTTCAAGCTGTTTCCACTGATCAGGTGTCAAATCGGTTGAGCCGTAAACCTGCAAAATCATGCAAAGTAAAGGCGCCATAAGATTATTAGAGAACCTTCTATATCACTTTGCAGCAGCTCTGATAAATGATAAAGAGTTAAAATTCAATAGTTGAGACGAAAGACAACAGGATCGATGTATTCAATAACCTCGGACAAATAAATAAAACGTATAACATTCATAATCGCTAGGTGATCTTGGAATGTTCTTAAATAACATCTCAATGTTTTGAAAATAGAAAGGTTTTAAAGAGATAACGAAAGAGAAGAATATCTATATTGAATTAGGCATAGGTACAGGTAACCAGGAATACTATTACAACAATTTTGCTGTATCACATTTTACCTGTTGGGCATATGCCATAAGAGGAAGATCTCTGTTTTGTTCAGGCCCCCAATCTCCCCAGCGCGTTTTCCTCTTTTGTCGACGAGCTTCACGATCAACCTCCTCTCGAACCATTGGGAGAGCTCCACTTTGTTCGGCGCGATCTTTTGCGGCGGACAGCGCAGTTAGCCTAAACAGCAACCAAGTGATATAATTCGCGTTGGCCCTTAAGACGACAAATGTGCACTAAAAAACTTTTGACACAAAAGATTGCAGCGCTAAACCTCTCGATGTTATGTCTGTTGCTCGACAAGTCAACACAAGTATCGTAAGTATGGCTCCTGTTTGACATGCTTCCTTGACCGACTTTTCCTCTATTAGTATCATTAATGCTTCTATACAATATAGAAACTAACTAAACTAATTAGTTACACTTGCAGACAAACTCGTAGACACTGTTGATTGGCTAGAATTTCCAACTAAAATCAAGTACAAAGTAAAAACAATAGCCAAGCGAATCGCTCTAGGTCATTTTCAAAGTCTGCTTTACTGTCACATGTGTTCTCCACTGTTGTCTTTCCTGCATTTTTGAACGCGCCCAATCTTGTCTATGACTAACTGAGCAGCTGTCAGTGAACACATACGCAATGTAATTGTTGTGCTGGATCGGGTCCTGTTCAATCATAATAGAAAATCGACGTAATTTCCATAATACAAGTAAGTTAGCGACATCTGCATAATTTTGAAATGTAGATGGCAAATTATTTACACTTTTCTTGTGAGCTAAATCGAGTAAATGAAATTTGGGTCCACTGTTGCAATCTGATAAAATTTAGCACATCATGATATTCAAAAAATCTCCAATCTAAATATACGTGTTCGAAGCTGAATTCATTATTCCGTGGAGTGTTAATTGACTTCAAATAAATAGAACGAAATTTGCAAATAAGAAGTAGGCCAAACTACATACAGATTAAATTCTAACTAGCTGATATAATGAAATGAAGCCACTATAGCACAATGAATATAGGTATTATTTAAATAATTGCTAATTGAGAAATCTACGAATAAAAACCACTTCTTATCATAAAAGCCTCATTCAACCGGAAGAGTTCACGTCTGTGCAGATATCACCTTACATGCTGCTTTAGATAAAAACAGAATTGGCTTTAAAAACATTGTCTCGTAGCACTCCAGTCACTAATAAATTACATTATATTATAACACCTTGTAAGTGAAGCGGCTACACTCATTTCTGCCTATATCTGGTATTAGAATACTTTACTGGGTAATTTATCAGGGCCTAATCATACGTAAAAACGGACTTGGTATACAATCCACCCTACCTTTCTTGGTAAAACTCCCATTCGTTGCCCGTCTGCTCGGTCAGGAACTTCATGTCTTTACCAGCCTTTGCCTGAGTCTCGCAGCTCGGCCCGTTAACAACGACAGAAATCGCAAGTCGTTCGATCTGTTGACGCCTCGGCTCAGCGACCATGTCGCGCGCTGTAAGCTCCCCTGCAGTTTCCTGAATGGACATCCCGTTACTCGTCCATCCTTCATACATTCTGTGTGTTTGTGTGTGTGCGTGTTTGTGTGTGCGTGTGTAGGCATCAACAGCGCTGAACGTGAGTTTTTCTCACAATGTCCAGCTAGGACCCGGCCGTGGCCAAGCGGCCCGTCGCCGTTTTGCCACACACAAGAACAGGGCAAACCCGCGATTTATCCGAGTCTCACCCGATAACCGAACACAGACACTAATAGACATAGGCTCAACGATTGTCGTGAGAGTAGAAGAAAGGTTGCTGAGTTAATGCCAGCAGTACCATACCTCTTCAAGCTTCCGTTGAGCGTCGGTCGTTTCTAGCTGCGGCTCCTGCTTCGACCGAACCTCGATCTTGAGCTTCTGCATCTTCTTGAATTGCTCAAGAAACGAACCGTCATTTTTAAACACGTTCGTAAGGGAGGGTAGACTGTCGTTTGACACTTGGGAACTGGTGGCCGCTTGTGATGCTGATGATGGTGTTGCCATCGTGGTGGGCTCCGGTACTGTCGGAGGAGGCTGTACCGGAATGCTTCCATCTCCAGTACCGCCCAGAATACCCTCAAATGAGGTTCGTGGCTTTGAAGCATCACTACGCGACGCTGATGATGCATCGAAGGCGGACGCTTTAACTTTATTTTTACTAGCCGGGCGTGGCTAGAAGGATTAATTAAAACAACATTTTTTTCAAGTTAGAGACACTTATTCATGGTTGGCGCTGAACATGTTCGCGAGCTCTCCAATGATTGACTACTTTAACTGCGATCAAAAATCCTCGAAAACTGACGTTGTAGCTCTCTATATAGGAAAAAAACTTCGCTTATGATGTGAAAATTCTTCCAAAAAGTTGTTCTATTACTTGCTTAAGAACAAACCTTTTTTTCGGGAACCACCGGTTTTTCTTCAGGAAGGAAACTCCCGCCCTCTTTTCGACGTTTTAGCTCCTCAAGTTTCTTCTCTATAAATGCCCTTTGGCTTTCATCGGCTCTCCACGCCATTCTGTAAAATTTTAATTCCGAAAGTCTATGACTTTCATATAGTTGCATCTAGTGAAATATGCATCTACGTAGTATGCTCATCTATTGATAAATGATCCCCTACGATGTTAATTAACTAGTTAATGCAGACTGCGAACCTCAGTCAAAAACAGTAGAGCGTTTATCCACTGAGTGTCATCACCACAATCGCCGAAATTTTCATAAATTCTCTCTTGCACACTAAACACTATTTTACATAAGGAACGGTACTCTTGCGACCAACTTTTGAAGAATCAGGAACTAGATTCCGCATAAATATTTTCATAAGCTCTGTAAGAATAAGATATACGTAACATTTAATTAAAATACATCCAAAACACAACAAACCTTCAGACATTAAAAACATTACTGAACTTACTCCCGTTAGGGCTTGACCGATTAATCAGGTCCGGTATTCATGTCACAGTTTAATAACAAACATGAGAAATCCACATTGACAGGAGTGTTCATAGTCTTAGCTAAGGCTGGATATTTACCACCAATACTGGCACAACTTCGCAAAAACTGCGGCTTGCCCTCGTACGGGCTTATTCAAGCGCGCACACAAGTCGAACATGCTCCTTAACACCGCCAATATATCTTATCTTCTAAATCCTTTTCATTGAACAAGTAATTTGCTAATATTATATAAGCACTAATGTATATGCATATTATATATAATCTATACAATCCATCTCGTCAATATAAACATGATGCTTGCCAAACTATTCGCAGATACCATTATAAAAAAGCCCGGCAAAAATCTAGCGTAGCGGGAAACCTACAATTTTTCAGTTTCTACGCCATTCAACAGTAAAACTATCTAAACTAAACAATGAAAAATATAAGTGATGTTTTGGATAACTAGATGCAATGATCAAGTCGAATCAATTATGTTCGATATTTTATCTCAATGAAATTCTGATTGGCGGCTGGTTTCGATTTCTTTGGAGAGAAGGACCCACAATTTATGTTTCTGCAGGAATAGATTAGTTTTAAAAACAATGGGATGGATATCAATATTTATTAAACGTAAAAACCTTGAGTGATGGTCTCACGATTTGCTCAGTACCACGTATGAACTTAGTATATTTGAGAAAAGCATACCTTGCACAAAAAAATTGAATACACAGAGCTATGAATACCTGGAAGAGGTAGAAATCAGCGATTTAGCATCTAACCACTCTACTAGGTAAAGAGCACAATAAAAACTGTCGGCAATTTCCGCTCGCGCTATCAATTGGCGAAAGCGCTGAATAATGGTTGAAGTTACAATAGAGCGTAGGTCCAATTTCCGTGTGAAAACTAACAGTCTCTTCGGTGTGGTTTGTTATTGTGTTTTACCTCTATCCGACGGATCGTCGATGGTGCGGGCTATCGTGAATGAGATACGTTAAATACTGATACAGATCTTCCTTTCTAACTATATTAAAACATATGGTTAAAAAAGCTCTTTCGGTATCAATAGCAAAGGCACTCCAGAGGTATTTGATGTATTTTTGAAAAAAGTGGCTAGAGTACGTACAGTGGTAGTTTAGGAAAAAGTCAGATGTGTCTTTGTTCCGCCGTTTAAACAGCGTCGGATTTATACGCAGGGTTGGCTACAAACTCATCGGCTCAGTGACTGGAATTTGAAAATATTTATTTTATGGACACATACAGACACGCGCTATTGAGTACGAAGATGTGCGCTGTTCAATGCCTCTATAAATAATTCTATTTTTGCGAGCCCCATACAATGCAAGAAACAAGCACGGTATCCTGGGCCTATGAGAGTTGTATTATGGTTTTAGCGAAACCGATATAATTTCTTTATTATAAGTATTGAAAACAAGTTAATGGTTACAAAAGCGTAAAAAACGTATGCATGTCGTAATAAGCTTTTCATATTGGTGACACTTGCGAAGTTGTCGAAGCAAAGCTTTATGGTGCTAATGTACTATTTCGGCCCCCTCCCCACCAATAACAATATTGTTCTTATTAATAGGGTACCGCAGACCCAATTTAAGCCATATGGTCATATTTAGCTACTTCATATGTTCGACAGCTGGAGCTGTTTTCGAAGTAGTTCCATGACGTTATATTTACCTTTGCGCATATTGGCGCCAAAGGGCGCGTACATCTACTGCAGATGGTCTTTGTAATGCCACAATAATTCAAGAATAAGCATTTTTTCGCAATATTTGTGTACATGTGACATGTTACTTCGACTTGTCTGCCTTTTCTAATCCGAACTAATAATGAGTTTGGAATGAAAGGTTAATTTTCCGTCACCAAGGTGTATTCCTTTTTTCAATAGTCAATTTCTCGTGTGAAAACAAAGATGCCTCCACCAGGGGTACCGCGGAACACTGGCCGATACATAGCCGACCGTCGCGGAGAAAACAGTACATTTGATAAAGGGTGAGCGATGGTTGTATGACACTGGACTTCAATGAGGTTTTCGGTTTATTGTCGAATAAGAGAAACAAATATTTTTTTGTCATGTTTAATCATAAATTTGGAGCGAAAAACGCTTGAAAAAGACGTTAAATTAATTCTAAACACTGGCATGTTTTAGTTGCTAATGTTGAACAGAAATATACGATAAAATCCTGTCTTTGAAGTTGTTTCTTTTTCTTTCAAGTTGGAGTTTTTTGTTACGCATTTTGTTTGGAATACTTTTTTTTGCTACTTTATCTGGGTAGCATATAAGTTCAGCGACTAAGCTAGCTTAACAGGATTGTGTTTACAGTTTAAGCTATCTATCTGTAAACCCCTTTCTATGTGCCCAGCGTTGATCGTAAATGAACTGAGAGAGCTTATTTCTTAATAAATACTTACTACTTGCTTTGCCTGTTAGCTAGTACTTGGCCCGCACGAGTAACCAGTTGCCGTAAGAATGAATGAAATAAAGAATCGATGGAGCTTTATAAAAAGCCACAGAAGGACCCCGCGACAATAGCATAAAAATATTTTCAAAGCTAATTGTTTTTGGCTTACATAATTCAGCCGGGCCCAAATGGCTAGCTGAAAAATGCAAAATTCAATATATGAACTGCGATTTTTTATGGATGTACTCTGAATATGAATCTAGCTCAAATACATTCAGAGCTCAAATTAATTTATCAATTTAAAATGTTCGTAATTCATCTTAGTCCTTGGGCGTCATAAAGGTGCGCAATAATACATATTTGAATTTAAAAAACTTACAACGTTACGTTTCCAGTGCTAGGAGAGTTGAGGTCTCTATGAAAAAAAATCCACCAACTTGATTTTTTTAGAGGGTTCGTAGTTCATTTTTTTAGTTTTTTTGGATACATGTTTTGTACTTGGAAACTTACAATGTTACATACAAAGCTAGTGATCTTAAAGCTTATAAAAAACGCCCATAATTTATTCTGCATTTTTGCAGGGATAATTCAGAGCGTCGACTCGAAACCGCACTATTCAATGACCAAATCGATGCACGCTACGGCTTCGAAAGATATTCGGAACTAACTGAGCGCATCGGGTGGATGGTAAATTTACAGCAGGTACGAGTTTTTATGATATTTTATTTTTGGTAAATGAAATCAACGAAAACGCTATGGTCACTACCAGTATAGTTTCTTGAAGCACTTTGTTCGATTTGCGAATGATTACGGGAGTTGCTGTAAAAGTTCTTTCTTTTCAAACCTCATAACCCTGGAAAATAATAATATCGTGTGTTCTTTTTAATTTCCTGTTACATGTCGCCGTTTCATGCACAGGCGGAGATACTGGATGAAGACAAGCGGCTCATCGCCGCCCTAGATTGTTATTTTTTAGAAGAAAGTGGTTTTCGATTCAAAGTCTCCGTACCGTTCAAGCCCTATATGTACGTTTTGGCTAGGCAGGGCACAGAGCAAGAGGTTACCTCCTATCTTGGTCGGAAGTTCCAGGGGCAACTGTCGGGGTGTGAACTTGTTATGAAAGAAGATCTCGATCTACTTAATCATTTGACTGGGCTTCAGCAGACATATATTAAGTGTTCGTTTGCACACACTTCTGACCTCCAGAAGGTAAGTGTTGGGCAGAAGGCCATGATAATGAATGCTATTCTTGAACACATCTGTCTTTCATTACCAAATGAAGTAGTGAAGAACTGAAGGACAGTTAAACGGTTTCGTTCTATTCCTCTAGTCTAGTTTGTTGTATTTTGGTTAAAATATTTATCTGTCGTGAGGTTCACGAATAAACGTTTATGCGTCAAGGTAGTCCAGTCCACTATATCTGATTTCAGTCCTATGTCAGATTAAACATATATCGTTACTGATCACAGCTTTGATCTTACCAACGACTCTTTTACGTAGCACCTGTTGAGTAACATAACAATTGGTGATCTTCATAAACATTAATTATTTTTCTTGTTTGAATCAGGTTAGACGTGATTTGATGCCGATAGTTAAGAAAAACAAGCTCGATAACGTTGCGACTGCAACGGTAGCTCCCACTGAACCTACCCAGAATATTCTGGACATCCGAGAGCACGATGTTCCGTATCATGTTCGCGCCAGTATAGACCTCAAATTATTCGTTGGTCTTTGGTACTCGATCCGTATGCAAGGCGGTACAACTCCAATTATATCGAAAAGAGAGGATTTGCTTACAACACCAGTAAGTAAAGGAGGAACTTCTACATGCAGCCTGAAAACTATAGAGATATATAGGTTTTAAGATGACATTAAACATTCTTGTTGGTCACTGACATGCTCTCACGTTTCCCGAAGTTACCGCTTAATTTTTTCCTATCTTTGTATTATAACAAAGTTTGTAATTTATTGTTTCAAGAATATTTAGTAACATCACATTGTTCGATCTTATATTGCACTAGGACGTGTGTGTTTTGGCTTATGATATAGAAACGTCAAAGTTGCCGCTCAAGTTTCCCGACGCTACCAGCGATCCGATTATGATGATTTCATACATGATCGACGCACAGGGCTTTCTGATCACTAATCGTGAAATCGTCGCGGAAGATGTAGAGGACTTCGAGTACACACCGAAGCCCGAATTCGAAGGTGTGTTTTCCATTATTCATTCTAGACTCGGTTTATTAGCTTAATAGTAATGACGATTGACACTAATAGACAAAAATATGGCTCATGATATGGCTCATGAATGTGAAAAAAATTTCAGAGTTTCGCGAGTTTGACCCTTCAAATTAACGTTGCTGTCAAAATTGTGTGGTCCAAGCTCTAATAGCTTTTTGAGTAAAACACACAATGGTAGCTATCGCCTCTTATGCAAATAATATTCAATTATATAATAGACCTATATTTTTTCTGTTAGAATGATCATTTAATTGTTAAGTTTTATTTATTTATTATTGACACCTGTTATGTAATTGAAATTGTAGGTCAATTTACAACCTTCAATGAAGCTAATGAAGCCGCACTACTGAATAAGTTCTTCGAACATATTCTCGATGTACGACCACTTATAATCGTTACCTATAATGGAGACTCTTTCGATTGGATGTATGTTGAAGAGCGTGCGAAAGTTCATGGCATTGACATGGGCAAGTTTATTGGCTGGAGTAAAGGTCGTGAAGGTTTTTATCTCAGCAGGCCATGTGTTCATATGGATTGTTTCCACTGGGTATGTAATATTTGAGCGTCGATTTTTCGAACTATTTCTTAAATGAATTTGTTCTAGCGTTGAATGCTGGAGGACTACTTACTTGATTTGCTTTGAGCGGAAAAAGTGTGATGTGTGGGATTCCTATGTCACATTGGTTTTTTGTCTGTTTTGTGTAATTTACGCAGGTGAAACGAGATTCGTATTTACCCGTTGGCAGTCATAACCTGAAGGCCGTAGCTAAAGCTAAACTACGTTACGACCCTGTCGAATTAGATCCTGAATTGATGGTGCAGATGGCCCAGGAAAACCCACAAGTTCTGGCCAACTATTCAGTATCTGATGCGGTTGCCACGTACTATCTTTACATGAAATACGTGCATCCGTTTATCTTTGCTCTTTGCACAATAATTCCTACGCAACCAGACGAAGTCCTACGAAAGGGTTCTGGCACTTTGTGTGAGTCCCTCCTTATGGTTAAAGCATTTGAAGCAAATATCGTGTATCCTAACAAACAGGAGAGTGTCCTGAATAAACTTTCCGAAGATGGGCATGTGCTCGATCAAGAGACGTACGTCGGCGGACACGTCGAGGCCTTAGAGTCGGGCGTATTTCGTGCAGACATCCCGTGTAGATTCAGGCTGGTTCCGCAGGCTTGCCAACAACTTATAGACGAGGTGGAAGAAACAATGAAACGAGCAATTGTAGTCGAAGAAGGCATACCATTTGACACTGTCACGAATTTCAAGGTAGTATGCGATGAGATTAAAGGCGCTTTAACTGGTCTGCGCGACTGCCCGAATCGATTGGAAAAGCCGATAATATACCATCTTGACGTTGGTGCTATGTATCCAAATATTATCCTCACAAATCGTCTTCAACCGTCGGCGATGGTAGATGAGACCACATGTGCTGCATGTGACTATAACAGGTTAGTTATATTAGAAATGTTTCTGTTAAGATTTAAATGAAACGGAAGTGAGGCAAGTAATAGTTATATAACATTATTTACAAAGTTTATACAGTAGCTACCCCCAATTATTGCTTTACAGGCCTGGGGAAAAATGTCAGCGCACGATGGAGTGGACATGGCGCGGCGAAATGATGCCCGCAACTCGTGCCGAGTTCCAACGTATACAACAGCAGTTGGAGACCGAAACCTTCTTATCACCTAGTAACCCTAAAAAACGGGTGCCCTTCCACGAACTTCCGGATGAAGATCGTGCCGCTATTGAGAAGAAACGCTTACAAGATTATTGCAGACGCGCATATTCCAAGATTCATGTCACCAAAACACAGCTTAGGAACACAACGATCTGCCAGCGAGAAAACTCGTTTTATGTTGATACGGTCAGGCAGTTCCGCGATAGGCGGTATGAATTTAAAGGGCTACTCAAAAAGGCCAAAGGGAAAGTGGCGGATGCCGTAAAAACGGGTGACGCAGCTGAAATTAAGACAGCAAAAAACTTGGAAGTGTTATATGACTCTCTTCAGCTAGCCCACAAGTGCATCTTGAACTCATTCTATGGTTACGTCATGAGGAAGGGAGCCAGGTACCATAATTATAAAATTTCGACGAATTATGTTCTCCTTTTGCAAAATGTTTAACGCCTACTACTGTGTAATAGTAGTGTAGCATACGTTCACTGTACGAGGGGGCAATGTGGAACATACTGAGGCGGTGGAGGTTCCGTCTGGGCACTAGGTTTAACAGGCACACTGTTCTAATAGAGCCATAAGTGCCAAGGTGCTAACTGAACGGCACGAACGGATCTCTCTTACCTAATCTCGCAAAAGAGAGGAACGAATGTGATCGTGTGGTAAAGATTCAAATGAGTCAATTTGCGATTTTCCTTATTTTAGGTGGTATTCTATGGAGATGGCTGGCATTGTTTGCCATACTGGTGCGGATATTATTATGAAAGCTCGAGAGCTTATTGAACAGATAGGCCGACCACTAGAGCTAGATACAGACGGTATCTGGTGCGTTCTTCCAGCATCCTTCCCTGAAAATTTTGAAGTGTTGTCGACGCATGAAAAAAAGAAAAAAGTGGTTATTTCATATCCCGGTGCCGTCCTCAACATTATGGTGCAGAAAAATAACACAAATGACCAATATTATGAACTTGTCGATCGCGAAAAGCGCACCTATAAAATTCGTGAGGAAAACTCTATCTTCTTTGAGGTAAGTAGTTAGTTGATGCAACCAGGCGTTTCCGGCTCGTTCTAAACTTTATTGAATTATGAAAAACTGGCTATATGCTCGTTTAGACTGTTCCATCTACTCTGTGCAAGCTATGCAATTATTCATGCAGTTCATTTCGTTATGCTGCGAAGCACATATCTTCTCTCAGAAAGATCTACCGCAACTTCCTGCCACTTTAAAGTATTTACAAAGCACCCATCGTGGATTCTATAATATTTCCATTTAATCCATTACATACATCCATTTAATGGTACATCCATTTAATAAAAAAAAAATAGATGTACTGTGCTAAACCTTAGATGACCATACTTAGTTATGATACCCCGTAACTGTATCTGCTTTACACTGCATTCAAAATACAGGTGGATGGCCCATACCTTGCTATGGTGCTTCCAGCCAGTAAAGAAGAAGGCAAGAAGCTTAAGAAGCGTTACGCTGTATTCAACTTTGATGGAAGTTTAGCTGAACTGAAAGGGTTTGAGGTGAAACGCCGAGGTGAATTGCAACTTATCAAGATTTTCCAGTCGTCCGTGTTTGAAGCTTTCCTTAAAGGTATGCCGTGCTTATTACGAAATATGCGCTGGTTGTAAAGACGATTTGCGCAAATGTTCGATGTGATCAAAATCTGTTACAACATTGGATGGTGGATCACCTCTATTTTTAAGTTGACCAGATTCTTGCTTTCATGTTATAATTTGAATTTAAATAAGTAAAAGGACGCAGCGGCGAAACAATTTAGTTGCTGTTGTTGGTAGGTCTGTAGCTGTACAAATTCAGATTTTTAATAATGAACCGATTGCGAGGAGTGAGGCTATCAAAATTTTTATGTGACTAACATGGCTGCTCAGAATAATGTTGCTCAGTGTACTGTCGCTCCTATATCACGTACATTTTTGTTAGCCGAAGCAAATTTTGGGTAATTTTTTTTCGCCTAGAAAAGGCAAAGAAGGGTTTGAAGTAAAGCCGTCCACCCACTCATGTTACTACACTAGGCGAGTCATTGGAAGAGTGCTACGCCTCTGTAGCAAAAATCGCGGACTACTGGTTGGACGTCCTTTACTCCCGAGCCTCGACTATGCCAGACGAAGAACTGTTTGAGCTTATATCTGAAAACCGTTCAATGAGTAAGAAGCTCGAGGACTACGGCTCGCAAAAGAGCACATCGATTTCAACTGCTCGTCGATTAGCTGAATTCCTTGGCGATCAAATGGTGAAAGACGCGGGCTTATCTTGCTGTTATGTTATCGCGAAAAAGCCAGAAGGAGCTCCGGTAACCGAGCGGGCTATTCCGCTAGCTATATTTCAGGTATGAAACCTTATCTCACCTCTTCAGGTTACCTTTGCATGGCGCACTCGGAATGACTCTATATTAGTAAATAAAAATCTTTTCAAATTAGCCGTACAAATCTGAATTCGTGGTATTAATGGCACCGCTGTCGGTCTCGTAATTTTACAGCAGGTTGCATATTGCTGCTCGACAGCCAACCAGACAAAGCCCATTCCTTAGTCTTTTTTGACTGTCTCCATATTTTTTGTGACTGTTTCTTTTCGAATATTGTCTTAACTGATTCTGTTCCTTTTTCACTACTTCTTTTTTGTTTACCTGCTTGCTTTCCCAAATTTCCTTAGGACTTCATTCACCTCGAATAAACTTAGCAATCAGCCTAAATAACGAAGGCCAATTTACGGTTACAAGGTTATTGATTTTGGCTATAGAAATCAATAATGTTTCATATACATGCTTAGCCAGAGGCTTACATTCATAAGCGAACTAGGCTTTGTAATTAACCGTTAACATTCCTTCATAAATCATAAACCGACGATGTCCAAACGGTTAACTGTGTTTTTTTTTCCACTTTCGTCCAGCGAAAACCCAAGAATTTTAGGTAAATCTACAGTAGTTTTATTTTTCAATATTTACACAATGCACTTCGGGCACCAGATACATGAATGGACGCGTTACATATACAATCAACCATTTCCTCTCTACACTATATAAACCGTACTAAAGCGATATGTACAAGGATGACATTTCATTGAAGAACTATTTGTCGGTTCGTACGCGACGACCTGTTTTTAACAGAATCGACGATCCCCCAAAAAGCGACCGTCGAAAGAAAAACATGAAAAAAAAAACGATTTTCAATTTCAAGAGATTAGTTAGTTGAAGAATAATTCCTCATTCTACGATGTTGAATAACAGCACAATGCAGCCAACCTTTAATACACTGCCATTGTGGAGAATGGCGCTGCCTTCAAAACCTTCTGCTGGCAAAATCTTTCCCATGAGGTTGTTCTGTTCGCAGATGCATGCCCTTGGTAGACCGTTTATATTACCCAATAACTCCTCATCCGGTTCGTCCTTTTCTTTCTTAATGGTACAGCCATTTGTAGTGATTCCGTTCTCTCCGTTCACTTCGCCATTCGGCAGATCGGGTCCGTCAGACGTTTCGGATTTCGGCACAACAGGTGTACTAGCCCCGGCCGCCGATAACGTATCTTCCGAATCAATGGTTTCCGTTTTTACTATAATTTCATTTTTACCCTCGAGTCGTTTGGCATCTCGTTCAGCTTTGATGGCTTGTTCTTTGGCTTCCTTCTCGTCAGTCCATCCGGTAAGGTCGACCTCTTCAACATCGCTGCCAATGGCCTGGGCAGCTGCGGCTGCTGCAGCTGCAGCCGCAAGCGCTGCCTTTTCTGCCTTCGATTTACGTCCTCGCTTCATCGGAAGCCTTTTCTCCTTCTAGAATGTTTCAAACGGGAACAGAAGAATGTTTTTTTTTACTAGGCTACAACTTGCACCAACACCATATCTACTTTTGTGTTATTTTCTTAAAAAGATAAGCTTGAATATGCGAGCTTTGCAATAGCCTCTGATCGGTATCAGCAATTTTGATATATATAGCTATCATTAGTTAGTGTCATAATTATAAATTAATAGAACATGGTTATTACTTAGATATGTGAAAACTCACGAAACTTACAATTTTCTTTTTCTCTTTAACAAGAGCTTTGATGTTGTCGGTAACTGATTGATTCTCCTTAAGTATATGCTGCACGTCGTGGTTATAGAGTACGCCATCCACATGTGTTCCATATTCACTGTAGTTGACTAGCTCAAAGCATTCCGTTACTTCATCGTAGAATATAACGGCATGTCGTGCAGAAGCATACTTGCAGTCTCCATAGTATTCAAGGTTGACATCGGCGCTGTTACACATCCCTAGTGTTAGATGGTTTTCCGTCACACAGAGCTGTGGGCCGCTTGAGCCTAAACCAGGCGTAATGAATGCCCGAGGTTGCACCTTGTCAACAACTGGTTCAGCTTTTTTCTGTTGTCTCATCTGCTCGATCATTCGGGCAGCCAATAACCGCACCGTTGTCTCCCCTAGGTCATCCACTGTTACATGCTCTAAATCAAAAATCCGCGAATTCATAGAAATAACCCCACCTAACCAATCGTGCTGCTCACGACGTTTCCGTGCGGCCCGATACATCGACTTGATGTGGGGAGGTATAGCGACCCGAATTACATCAGGTTCTATTCGACGCTTCTTGTTGAATGGTGGATCCTTTCGTGAATTTTTATGGAAAAAGTCCAGCATGACCTTTTGCTCGGTAACAGACTGACAACAATACTCGTCCCATAACCTCACCCGTTCCGAATGTCGATCTGACGTCATCTTGTCGTCGACCGCATGATGCGGATGGTTTGGGCACATCCACCGCGATAGGGGCATCATTGTTAGCGGGGGATCGAGACAGTCAGCGTGGAACATCAGTGGACAGTAATCACATTGGATGAGTGGGCCAGCGCGCGACGATCGATCACAGCCAAAGCACGTTCTTACCGGTGCAGGTACAAGACCACGGTCGAGGCGGGCCAGCTTCATTTCTCGTAACCGTTTTTTTGTCGGTTTGCCGCACCCTGAAAACACGTATGGCAGCGATACTTCTTTACTTAGTTGAAATTCCTCCGAATTATCCTTCTCGACCGCTTTGAGCAGCATTTTAAATGCTCGACTTAGCAAGGGACGATCGGAATCTTCATGTTCTTCGCAATCGAGTTCGTCTTCTGGCTCAACCTCGGCTGCCGGTCCCAAAGCTACAGCTGCCGCAGTCGATGTACAATTAAAGCAGGTCCATTTGGCCACTGGCAAATGGTCATCATCAAGAGGGGGATTGTGGCATAAGGTATGAAAGCAAGAATTGCACCGTGAGCAGCACACAACATCCCCACACTCACCACAAGAAACACATTCTCGACTTGAACCTGGCCAACAGAAAAAGAGATCAGGAAAAAACAGGCGGCTTCGTCATTAGCAACAGAATTTTCTTGATAGGCAGGTTTAGAGGGTTCACGATTTCCATGTTATGACCAGTAAAGTACACCTTTATCACATTCATAATATAGACAACAGACACATTTGACAAGATTGAATGTTAGTAATTATTAAACGATCCTGATCGCCGTCATATCTTGGAAATATTTTATATACATTTTGCAGGAATGCGATTAGGAATTGTTTACTAGTAATTTTATTTAAATGCAATGGGACAGCATTTAAGCATACAATTCATTTTGGATAAACAGCACTATATCTCACACATGGTTTAATTTTTTTTACCTAATTCGAGTCTCTAAAAAAAGAACTCTGTATATTTGATAGCTATTACGTTATCACTTACCAACAATAAGTATATTATTTTTTTTCTTCTTGCTTTCCTTTCGTGGTGAAGATATAAGGCTAAGAATTTGGGGCATCAATCCTTCTTGAGGATCCCACTGCACGACAAAGTCCGATTTTTCATAGCGTTCGTCACGACGACTTGGTTTTGCCACTGCCACGGGTGCATCGGGCTCGGGGCTTCGCGATGAGCACGGCTCCTCAGGGCTATTTGTTTTTCGTCCCGACATCTTCTACAAGTCAATGTGTTCAAAAATGCACGCAGTCATAGAGAAGACCGGTTGGCACTACTCGACAATTTGGCACGCAAATTTATTTTTCTGAAAAGCTGTTAAGCTCTCAAGGAACCTTTTCACACTTGAAGTAAATTTTCGTAATAGATAATAGTCCCTCCCCTGCAAAGAAAAATATTAAACTTTATTGGATTTATATTTTCGTAGTAGACTCTGTTATCGACAATTTAGTAAACTAATTTCGCTATAAGTCATTAATCTACTCAAAAGGCATTGCAAAGTTTTGTATGAGCTGCGATATGCATACGCTCTAATCCATATTTTTTCAAATTTATTTAGGCTTTTTAAAAAGTCGAAATATTGCTCAAAACAATTAAATTACTTGGTGTTCTAATTTCACGCAGTCGTTGTGAAGATTGGAAACTTGATACATTTACATATGAAGTCTGTTTCGAACATGACCACTTGTTTATGTGATATTTCATAAATTCTTTTTTGATTAACAGCTTAATTTACGTCGGTTTTAAACCCAGTTACCCGTTTTGTATTTTTAGCTCTCTTACCCGAACCACTATGCCCGTGATGTAATTTAATCACAAAGTTGTATTTGACACCGCACAATTTAAGAAAATTTCGGCGCCATCTTTGTAAACACAACGAAGGTACCGCAATAGTACCAAGTGTGGTACGCTTTCTGCTGCTGTTAGTCTTATTCTTTGCACGGGCAAAAATAAGTGCTTAATCGAATTAAGACTCATTGCTGAACGATTCAATGTTATGTAAGCATATAGTATAGTGGAGGTTTTGTGAAGATGCGAAGTTGAAACTTAATTGTGGTTTCAAGTTAAAATCATGCATGGTACTCTTTAGATGTCCGCTATTTTAGAGGCCGGGAAATATGAACATGTGTTGATCCTCTTTTGTAGCAGAACAAAATCCAAGTTCTCAGTAAAACTTGATTTGAAAAGAAGCTCTATATCTTAAAAAAAACCGTTAAATATAATAGGTTTTGTATTTGAAGTCAATTAGAAACAAGCATAAAGTACTGACGTGTTTTTTAGCATTAGGTTGAATTTAACACGCATATTTGAAATTTTTAATACGCAGCGTTTGACTTAATAATTACTAAGATTTAAATCTAAGTTTTAAGAAATATTTCATAGAGAACATAGGAAACGGATAACAAAAGTTTTTTGAGGATTTATAACGGGTATGATTTGATTTCCAAGTATGCATGGGCGTCAGAACCCGATTTCCCGTTATTGGACACCTTTTAAGGGCCCAGTAGACAAAACACTCACGAATAACGTTACAAGGTTCGAATGATGTTACTTTTGGGCCAAGGCCCGAAAGCTTATAAGGAAGCAAAAACAACAAATATATACATTTTTTAATCAGTAGCGACTGCATGTGCCAAGTCGATTAGATCAACATTTTTTGTACTGATTTGTATTTTGCTGATTGCTACGTCTAATAGGCTGAGCCCGCGGTGCGACGTCGCTTTCTTCGCAAGTGGCTCAAGTGTTATGGCGAGGATGAGTTGGATATTCGGAGTATTCTTGACTGGCATTATTATATCGAGCGGCTTGGTTCCGCTATTCAAAAAATCATCACCATTCCAGCCGCTCTACAGCAGGTTGGTGGAATACTTAACTGGAAACTGTACCTTCTGCATTTGGCTTTATTATGATTCAGTATGTATTTTTTGTCCTGTAGATTTGAACGATTTATTATACATTCAACGAAAGACTATTCGCATGTAGCTATTTAGTGAGATTTAGCGTAAGTGAAAGCATTTTACGATTTTATGCATAGCAAACATGTATAATGAGCACATTGCTGTGTTGTTTAACTGTGTAACGACTAGGTCCGGAATCCAGTTCCACGAGTATCCCATCCACCGTGGCTTCATAAAAGGCTCCTTGAAAAGGATGACGTACTTAAGCAAAAGCGGATCAACGAAATGTTTCAAACAAAGGTCCTTACGTAAACTAAGAGCTACAAATCTAAATTCTTTGTTGTATTGACTCAGTATGTGTCATTACTTAAAAGTGCACTCCAAGCAAAACCTTGTAGTAAATATTCATATACCCGTTTTGATGCACTTAAAACTGAAATTCAACCTTACGGCACCATGAGAAAAAGTACTGGAAAATATTAAATACACAAAACACCATAAAATAATTGCATAAGAATATGAAAAAACTTATTGACTTGTTTGCTTTATTGATTGCTGTAAGCCAACAGGAAAAGGACATAGAAGATCTTTGTAGCCCGGGCACGTCATCTGAAACTCGCCCAGTGGTTGCTACAGTAACGCGCAAAAGGGCCAGAGACGAGGATAATATCGAGAATATCGGTCGTCATTGGAGGGAGGTGTTAGGGAACCCACCCCCGACGGGAAGCACGAATGAAGAGCTCGCCAAATGGATCGATTTCCACAAGCGCAAGTGGACTTACCAAAAAAATCAGAGGGACCAACTAAAGAAGCTTACTAAACGTGTTGCCCGTGCATCTGCTATACCGACATCACCCACGGCCACTCAAGTGGCTAAGCGGACCAGACTTGGTGGCACTAATGGCGCAGGTATCAACACACTTGGGAATTTCCTACGTAAGGCTCAACAGACACTCCTCAACTCACCCTGGCAAGTGATTCAGGTAATAGCAGCATATCATACAAACGTTTTCCCAAAAAAAAGATCTCAGAAAAACAATCTTTAAAAGGCATGTGCATTTATTTACCAAATGTTTATGTTAAATGCGTATTGTATGTTTATCGATTAGTGACTTGTTTCCTTTAAATTATAGGTTTGCGAAACAGGCCGTCCAGGGATCTTCAAGCTTTGGGTGCTACTAGGTTCTTTGGAGCTGCGGCAGATACGCCTTGTTGTACCCCGCATCTTCTATGTCAATCAACGTTACCCGAAAGATAACGAAGAATCTCCGATTTATCGGAAGGTAATGCGTCATTTACCACGTGCGCATCAAGTAGCTCATCTGTATGAGTACGCGATTGATGAAGGGGTGTACATTCACAATAACGACGATATCGCTGCGGAGCTCGCAAATCCGTATATCGAGGGGATATACGAGACACAAGTGCCTCTTGATTTCCGACTTATTGTTACGCTCGGCTGTGTGACGAAGCTTAACAAGCAGTATTACAGGTATGGCTACAATTTGGGGGTATAACTATCATATAAAATTCTATTATGAGGGTACATTTGCGCTATCCGCAGCATAGACGTTGTCACAGATGAACGTTGGGTATGATATTCAGAGGTAGAACGGAAGGATGACGAAGAAGATCCATCAGCAAGGATTCTAAAAGTATCATCGGATCCTTATTGTTTTACAGGCACTATGTTGGGGAGTCGAACGATACTTTCGACATGCGTCATTTAGAAATGTGCACCCTAGCACAAGTGGATTATCTCGAAGGGCAATGCATGAAATACGTATTTTTGTATCAACATCGGGAGGCGCAAAAGCAACTCTTGGCTCTATTCATTCCCGTGACAAAACGTGCCTGGCTTTTTACAGTGGATACTGTGAAAACGAATCAAATACCTAATTTGACCAATATGTATAATCAAGAAAGAGCAGCCAAGTAAGTTACTAATCGCACGAAATATATGTAATTACATTTAAATAGAGCAGTACAGAACTTTATAAAATCTGATAAAATTTTTATCGAGCTTAGCTTCGCGAAAATTCGATGTACCTAGGATACACAAAGTATTTAAGATATGTGTTAAAGAATAACTCATTCTCGCTTGCATTTGTCATGCGTACAAATAGGATCGATCGCGGTACTGCTGAAAATGCGATTTCAGGACCCGACTACACGTTTGAGTCTTCAGCAGAATCTGATGTTCGTGTAGTTTATAAGGCAATTCAGCGTCAACTACAGCTGTACCTTACTGAAAAACGAGGACCTACACTCCTTGCCGTACAAAGCGCCCTTGATGCGGCAGATCTGGCAGTGCTTATGCCGCAAACTAGCGAGTTTCCTATGGTGCGACTTCACGTTCGAGATAGCGTAAAGATGTTTGATCATCTGCAGTGGCAACGACTGGGGAGTAAGGCTGCCATCAAACATTTCCTCAATGTTGAGCCCGCCCTTCATGTGAGTTGCGTTCTCACCTAACCGCGCAATCAAGCTTGCGAAACTATTAAACGCTTTTAGTGCCGTAGCGCAAAGATTTGAGCTGCAAATAAGATCAACAGTTATTAGTACATGCAAAGTACTTTGGCGCAAACTAATATGTCGTCGCTAAAAAATTGAATTCTAGGGCCAGCTCGAACAATGCCGCTACCTACATGTGCCGATCGGCAATCTGCCAGCGGATGCAACCAAATTCGGCTGCGATATTTTCTACGCACGAAATTTGCTCAAGCAGAATTTTGTTTGGTGGTGTTCAAACACTGACCGTCCTGATCTCGGAGGGAAAGAGGCCGATGATAATCGCAGCCTCGAGCATGAACTTCATCTTGAGGTAGACAACAACCATATGACCTGGCTAGGCAATATAAAGCTTGTTTATTTTACTAAATTTTAGGTATACAATCTGACGAACTCCGCCATAACAGACATGTATTTATTATGAGTTTCTTCGCGACGTCTTGAAGAGCGTTACTTATTGGTCACTAATTGGAGCATTTTGGAAACGCGTTGTAGCGGGTGAGTCGTACAAAATTAGAAACTATACAAATAATGCCTAAATGACTTATCAGGCGAATCATGAAGGAGCGTACACAAGTGCTTGTGTTGAATTGGAATTGCATGGATTATTCGTGACAACCATACTTCAGGCGCATACCCTTGCCGAACTTGAGGGTATCTGCAGCAACATTGCCTTTGACGCCGTACAAGTGCAGAGCGTTCAGGATATGGTTCAAGGTTAGTGTTTGTTCCTGCTGTGGGCTTTACTGTCACCGTAACTTCCAGTATATATAGTAAAGTGAAGATTAAATTAAAGTAATTCTTTTGATTTTACACATCCCATCAAGTCAAACATTTTAGTCTATAAATGAAAACAACACACGATTAGCGTTTTGGCTATTCTCATGTTTACAAACAGTTCTTGCTACAATATGTCGACAGGAGGCACGGAAGCTGGACACACCGTGTCTGGTTATGACGAATCATCGCAATGTGCAGGTGCATTTCGAATTCTTCGTCAGATGGTTTCTGCCTTCATGAAAGATGTGGCGGTTTACAAAAACGTCTTTGCAGATCAGCAGCTGCTGCATCTGTTCCGGTGGCTGAAGGATCCACATTCACTGCTGTATGAACCCTCATTGAAGCGTATTGTCGATAATTTTATAGGAAAAATGTTCCACCAGCTTGTTGCCGAGTTTCATCGCCTTGGAGCCAAGGTATGAATGTACAAACTGATGTCAATTAAAGCAGGACAAAAAGTCCCCAAGTAGAATTGTATAGAGCAGTACATTCGTCCTGTTTAGAACTGTAGGTATACTCAGTGTACTACTTCTTAACACAATCTTAGACCACCAGTGCGTGGGTTCTATGTAAAGAATGAAATTTTCAAATAACGTGTGTTTAACCCATCTCCACGCTATTCAGTATTTTACATGTACACTTCTTAGCTTAATGATTTTCTAGTATACTTGTCTAAGCTTTTAATGCCTGCGTTGTTAAACGTGCGCTCGTGTATTCAAAATAGGTGGTTTATGCCAACTGTTCTCGAGTTATCGTCTGTACTAAACGCCGAAGCATCGAAGACGCTCTGTCCTATGTCGATTTTGTTATTAATTCTATGCGAAACAAGGAACTATTTCATAGTATAAATCTGACTGTAAAGCAAGTCTACAAACTGTTGCTATGGATGGACCCGGTACGTTGCTTACTTATCGATCGTTTCATTAAATGATATAAGTTTTGGATGAATTAAAAACTATTCTTTGCCACTCATATTTTTCAGTTCATTTCATTTAATCATAGTCATTGAGCTAAGGGCTGACATTGGATTGGCCAAGAGTCATCAACTTCACCAAAATATTTTATTGAACATTTTATAACCTATTTCACTTCTAGTCTAACCACGGTGGAGTTCAAGAAACGGAAGATTCGGAAGATGAAGTTAGAATGCTGTGGAACATGAGCAAGTTCTTGTCGACACCCTCGCTCGAAGAGAGCTTCAATATGATGGTTGGGGGATATATTAATGCTTTATATCAACATCTGCACGGTCAGGAGCCCGGGTCGATGGATAATGCCCAAGAAACCATGAAGTTCGTTGACGCGCTGATTAAGGACGAATTTGCACAGAGTCTAATGAGGTAAGTCCCTCGTAGGCGGGAATGGAGAGGTTGGTAGTATAATATTCATTCAGTTAGCTCAAGAGCATGTGGAGAAAAACGTTCTAAAAGCTGTTTTGATTATAAACTTGTATCAAATAATTTTACGCTTTCTGTATAGTATATTTAATATCGCAGGTACAATTGTTATACAAGTATTAATTGCACAACTCCTAATGATCCCCACTGACCAACTATTTTATTACTATTAAAAGTCTCTTCTTGCTAATTTTTAATCCTTAGCTTGACGAAAAAGCTGCACGACAAGTACCCGACAGGAGAGTTTCCTAGAAATGCTATGATGAGACCCACCATTTCGCGAGTGTATTCGCCGTCACTTGAATTTGTAAAGATGGTGACCCGAGCGCTGTCAATCGACTCCAATATTTCTGAATACATCAACAATAAGCTGAAAAGAGATCTACTAAAACTTTGCGGCGTCGGAGCCTTTTCAGAAATCGCTCAGTGGAATGATCCCTGCCTTTCATTTACCCTCTCTCAGGTTTGGACAGACACCAGCGTCGTTATCGGCGTCTTTCTGGTTATCATGTGTACAAAAACGTGGCTTAGAGTTATTGAATAGATATGAAGAGTGCGCAAATAGGCTTAAATGAATTTCTTGCCGATTAGAACTTTGAGAAAATGTATCTCGATGCCCCCAACAATTTAGCAAATCATCTCTCTATGTACAAAAAGTTGCAAGTTTATCTGCTACTGTAGAAATTACATACGCGAAATTTGTCAGACCCAGCCCAAAAATACAGCTGACTTACACTGGGGTTTCTAAAAACGGTAACTTCATTGTCTACTACCCGTAGAAAAAGGGCTTTTCTCGATTTTAGTCAAACTGGCGTGGAAACTTTTTACGTAATACACTACGTTTATTACATACATATTTATATATTATAATATGCTCGTTGACAAGTACACCCAGCAGCAGGCAAATTGTAAGCCATAAAGTTGCGCTTCACGTATTGTTGATGTGTGTTTCTGTATTACTCCTAAAAAATATCACGCGAAGTTCGGCAAATAGCGCCGGCTCGAGTAGACATGGAATGCTAGAAAAATCGATTCTCTTGGCTTTAATATATGCAGAGCAAAATAATATTAAGCAAGATCTGTCATTATTAAGCAAAACTCCAATAATAATACTGCCTCGTCATATCAAAGGGTTTATTTCTGATTTTCTCGACGAAACACAACTGACATCAACAGCAAGTATGGTAGCATTTTTAAACATTTATCTTTATGCTTGGAAAATTCATTTATGCAGGTAATTTGCACCCATTGCAATAATGTCCGCGATATCGACCTTTGTCGTGACGCCTTCATGGCAGAAGGCGAATGGTACTGTCCGATGTGTGAAGCCAACTATGAAAAAAGTTACATTGAAAGTCTTCTCGTCGACTCACTTCAGGCGATAGCAACCGCTGAAGTTTTGCAGGATGTACAATGTACTAAGTGCAACATGGTGGGCAGAGAGAAAACGTGAATTAGCTAATTTATTAGTGCCATTATCATCACAATCATTATTTTAGCTGGTCCAAGTCACTGTTTAGTCTAAAAGTCGCTGGTTAGAACTAAAGAGAATCGGCATGTTCATATGCTATGAAATACAAGTTGCTTATCTAGATTTATATTTTGTAAATCGGTGCGCAAAAAACTGAAAATCCTATCTAACTAGCAATCTTAGTAGGACTAGCACTTATGAAACACATACAACATAGTACGCATTCGGTTTTTTATGTACTACCTTGGCAAAGTAGCGAGGATGATTGAAACACTATTTCCTGTATTACAGATCAAGGAAAACAATATGAGTCGTCATTGTGAATGCGCAGGCTATTACAAAAACCTCAATGATACCACAAAGGTCTGCGAAAAGTTAAACACCTTCGTGGTAATGGCCAAGTGAGTGCAACATTACGTAAATATCACTAACGAATATGCAAATAAAGTGAATGTACGTATAACAAATATGTGAACACTGACCAGGATATGGGTGTGACTATTAAATATCTAGTCTAAACAGTGTCTCGGCATCACTGTACCGTAAACGATCTAACTAAATCTTTGATCGATCGTAATAGGGTAGAAAAATAAAAGGCGCCAATACTGTCCTAATTTTTCGTAACCTTCTTTCGAAAAACCTGACCTGCCTACGTATGATCCATTTCTCACTTCAAGTCTTTCGCTTTTTCAGGACATTCAAAATGGATGTTCTTCTGGAAGCCGTCGAATGGATGTGCGCTATGAACTAGGAAAAAATATATATTTGGTCGAAACAACACTACGAGTTATGCAGATCACCTTACAAACAGCAATAGCTAAGATACCTTATCCGAGAAAAAACTTCTCGGAGCTTTGCCCTCTGACAGCCCGCCCGCACGTAATGTAAAAAATATGTGATTTCAGGCTGAATGTAGGTGGTGCTCATTTTTCATGATGTTAACAAATATCGACTACTTATTGTATCTATGCCAATATAAGTTGGTTCTGTTTGCATAGGCGACACAAAGAAGCTATACTAATGGAGCTGTATAAAGCTGATTTATTAACAAAATTAATATGGTCTTCATTCATGAGTTCAAGCCACATCGAATGATGAGCGTTTTGTACGCGGTGCGTAGGAAGCAAACGTCATTCCAACTTTTCCGCTATATGTCGATGGAGCCTGTAATTGAATTTCGTTTCCCTGGTGCAACCAGTGTGAATTCTAGCATACTGGTCTTTATCTGTTTAAATTAGTAAGTAATTATCACTTTTATAGTGTATAAAGTTTTTTTTTTAGTTTCATTAAAGGAGTTACTAGTTGTCTCCCATTACGGTTAAGCAACGGATGGAGTCCGTGATTCGCTTAAGCTCCTCATTGATGTCATTGCATTTGTCAAAATTTGACTTCTGCACTTCCAGAGGAACCTTGTCAGCATAATCCGTTAAAGCCATACTTTCTTGAAGCTTGGCCAAAGATTGTTTAAGCACACTTTCTTTCTTTGACAATCGCTCTTTCTCCTTAGCAGGATTAACCACACCTTAAATGAACAAAATATTTCCTATTTAGCACTAAGGCTCTTCATTATTTTTACAGGTACTATGATAAAATGATAAAATAATTGGTTTTCAATATGCTCCAATATGTTCATAGAATATATTCTTAAAACTATGTCAACTGAATATTAACAATATCTTTTTGGCACATTAAGAATTAAAGTCAGAAAGTTTTGAGACCGTTTTTCTTCTTGTCGGATAGATTGACCGTAGCTCCTAAGCTAATTGTCGGTACTGTTAGATAATCCTAGACTCAATCGCAGACTCAATGGATGAACTTAATTTGAACAAGTAACATAGAGCACTGTGATGAAATGCGTGCGAACATGAAAATACTATAGTAAACAAGCATGAAAACTCATTAATATTATTAAATGCAAACTCGACCTACCTTTGAGAAGTAGATGGGCCTCAGCATTCCCGATGGTAGTAATTGCGCACCCTTCAGGTGGGGTTTGTACCACCTGGCATGAGAGTGACGTTGTTAGAGTGATTATCGTAATGGCGTGTTCGGTAACAACCCTTGCCGTATCCTCAGGACATTTAACGAATAAATCAACTTTTTGAGCACGAGTCAAGTTGTAATCTGAACGCATCGACCGAACTTTATGCACAAGATCTAGCACAAAGGCAACATCTTTCTCGATCTGCTCGTCGCGACCACCGGGCACCTCGGACTCGAGAGGATAGGAGGCAACACAAATGGATGGGGCATCGTTTAGACCTCGAGGCAGGCGCTGCCAAAGTTCTTCAGTGATAAATGGCATCATAGGATGCAATAAACGCAGACCAGTGTCGAGACAAATATACAATGTTTGTACTGCTGCAGTTTTGGCAGCGTCACTCTCAGATTGGAACACAGGTTTGAGCGATTCGAGATAGACGTCACAAAGCTCATATAGCCAAAAGCTATAACATGCCGTTGTTGTCAATGGGAAATCGTATTCTGTTAAGCCCTTGTTAGCGTTCGCGGCAGCAAAAGCCAGCCTTGAAAGAATCCACCGATCCATAGGAAGGCGTTCACTGGGGCTGTCCGGTGGTTTAAAATCAGCTCCTAGGTACGTTAATGCAAACTTTGTGGCATTCCATAGCTTATTGCAGAAAAAACGATATCCTTCAACACGATTAATATCAAGGTTGATATCTCGACCCTGACTCATGTGCGCGCACAAGGCGAATCGAAGAGCGTCCGTGCCACACTCAGGAATTCCTTTCGGGTAGTCTCGTTTCTGGCCCTCCTTTGCCTTGCTGATCTCATTTGGGTCAAGGTTCGAATTATCTAAGGTGGCCTGAAGCCTTTCCAACGTGATACCTTTGATCACATCAAGAGGATCAATTACGTTGCCAAGCGATTTGCTCATCTTTCGTCCATGGGCGTCACGTACAATTGAGTGCAGAAGCACCTCTCTGAATGGCAGCTGACCCAGTAGTTTCGTTCCTAACATAACCATGCGCGCTACCCAGAAGAAAATGATATCGTGACCAGTTTCAAGTAGCGAGCCGGGGTAGAATGCCTGTAAATCGACTACAAAATTAAACATCTTACAAAGTTAGGCGTTTCGATATTCTTCACAATCGAACGTCTGTGTCAGTCCATTGGGTGAGTCACACTTCAGCCCGTTAACGAATCATTAAGTATATGCCTCTAACTTATGCCATGGCTTGCAACTAAGCCTTTCGTATAGGTGATGGGCATACATACTTCACAACTAGAAAAATGTTTTCACTCACTTGTGGCGTCGGGCCAGCCGAAAATTGAGAAGGGGAACAAGCCTGAGGAAAACCACGTATCAAGGACATCTTCATCTTGTTCTAGGATAATCTCCTCTAATGCTACTTTGAATTGGGCAGCGGCTTTACTCAGTGCTTCATCCCTCGTTCGACCACTAATCCAGTATTCGTTTGAGTTCCACGAACCTGGGTGAATTCGAATGAGATGATAAAAATTAGGAAATTGTGTTGTACGGGCCGCGCTCCTTTAATTAAAAAATCTTTCGTTACATAACAAGTAAATCCTTTATTTAAATCGACAGTAGCATCATTGTTGCTATCTTAGGGTGCACTTATAAACGGAGAGGTGTACATAGTGCATAAAGCCCCCATAAGTATGCTCCCTTATACTTTTCAAATAATTTTTAAGGTTACCAAGACAAGAATGGATTGACGAAGCCAGAGCTGTAAAATCTTATCGATCTGTAAAAAATTGCATAGCTAATGCTTTTTGCCGTAGATTTTTCGTACTGCTTAAACCACATTTGAAGTGGCATGAATCACTTAGATGTAACGATTTCTCAGCTCCATTGCCTACACATAAAAGAAGATCTGAGCTAATTATCCGATTGCCAATTAATAAATTGGTACCACATTAGAATTCGCACTAACCTAGCAGCTTTAGTGATATTGTCTTTGCGTTAGCACCACAGATACTAGACATTAGTTATCAGTGTGTCTAAAATGAAGATTGAGAAGTCTCATTCCACAAATACATACCCTCCGGATTAGGTTTGCTCTTAAGCGTGACATAGTAGGCAGGAATACGATGTCCCCACCACAACTGTCGCGAAATGCACCAGTCCTGAATGTTTTCTAAAAAATAGTTCCAAATCTTGATCTGTGGCTCGGGAACAATTCGTAGGGTTCCCTCTTTGACATCATTTACAGCCTGAGCAGCCATTTCTTTGCAATTAACGTACCATTGCACTTTTAGAATGGGCTCAACGATATCCTTTGACCGGGAACACATAGGAACGACCATGGGATTGTCCTTGGTCTCTCGGTACAGTCCAAGTTTTTTAAGTTCCTCGAGTACGGCTTTACGGGCATCGAAGCGCTTCATACCTGAAAACTTGCCACATCCTGCGGAAATAACACCATTTTCATCCATAATATTTATAAATGGCAGGTTATGCCTTTTCCCTACTTCATAATCGGTATAGTCGTGGGCGGGAGTAATTTTTACGGCACCCGTACCGAAGGTCATATCGACAAACTCGTCGCAGACAATCGGTAATTTGCGCTCTACAAACGGGTGGATAACCGACTTGCCATGGAGATGCTTGTAGCGCTCATCATTTGGATGGACAGCAACAGCCGTATCGCCAAGCATCGTCTCAATACGAGTAGTGGCAACTACGATCTCATCATCGCTTCCCTCGATTTTATACACGAACGAGATCAGAACACCAAATTCAACCTTATCCTTATACCCGGGAACAAACAGAAGAGTTCGTCCCGGCAGCTCCTTCTTGTCAACCTCTACATCAGAGATGGCTGAGCTAAGTGCGCACGACCAATTCACGAGACGGTTCGCCCGATAGATCAGATTTTCCTCGTGTAATCTACAAAATGCTTCAGTCACGGCTTTACACATCTTCGCGTCCATCGTGAAGACGGCTCGAGAGAAATCGACTGAACATCCTAACGCCTTGAGCTGGTCATAGATACGGTCGGCCTTCTCGTCACGCCACTTCCACACTTCCTGAATGAAACGCTCGCGCCCAATGACATGTCGGGTTATACCCTGTTCACGGGCAAGTTTTTTCTCGACTACAACTTGCGTGGCAATGCCGGCATGGTCACAACCCGGATTCCACAAGGTAGTTTTGCCCTGCATACGATGCCAACGAGTCAAAGTATCTTGAATGGCTGATGTTAGCGCATGTCCGATATGCAGGGATCCCGTAACGTTAGGGGGTGGGATGACGATAACGAATTTTCCCTTGGAGTTTTCGGCGAGGATATCAGGACTATTATATTCTGGCTTGAAAAATCCCTGCTTCTCCCACCAGGAATACCACTGCGCCTCTACGTATTGAGGACTATAGGAATCAGGCATGGCACCAGAAATATCCTTCTTATCACCTGGTGCAGTCTGTTTCTCATAGATAATTGTACCCTTGGTTTCTTTTGGCTCTTTTCTGAAATTCAAACGATGCTGTCGATTATTAATTTATTACTGTATTTAATATTATCTTATTATCAATCTACTAATCTATGCTAATATTTAAAAACATCATAGCTCATATAGACGTAATTGGCCCCGGTACTTGTCTTTCAGATAAGTCAGATGTATATTGGTATTCGAGGCAAAGAGGAATTAATGATTACAGTTGACCAAGCAGGAGATAAGGATGAAGTTGAAAAAGGTATATATATAGTGAGAATTGTCGAAGATCAATGGAACGTAGTTTTAAAAATTGTGTATGGTGAATTATAGTAAATTGAGCGCAATGAACATAAAGCAACTAGAAATATTAATTTTGAAAAACAACATTCGAAATAGATAGAACAAGTAAAAAATTTAATATGCGATGCTATTGCTTTTTCGTTAAAAACGGAAATAAATATTTAACGCGACCATAAAAAAAAATTACGATGAGAACATTGTCACACAAAAGGCCTTGAGAGCCCTTTGTGTCTAAAAGTAAGAGATCAGTCTAAAGGAACAAGAATACAGTATTGTGTAATTACTAAGTAAAAAACTACCAAATGTCGAAATTAAATCACAGATTGTTATGGGAATGTACAAAGACATTGCTGTCTGATAGACTTAATATATTACTCTCGATGCGTAAATGGAAAAAGAACTTTTCACAATAAAGGTTTTCGGTGGGCCAGTTATAGGTTTCCTGGTGTGATGCAATAGGACCCATATTGTGTCAGACACTTGACACTGTGTTTGATCCAAATAAGAGCCAATTAAATCGAAGACGTGCAGTGCTCGACCGAAAAATTACTCATAAAGCTAAAACGGTGTGCAGCTTTGCCTGGCAGTCAATGGCTTTACCGTTTATTTATAATAAGACAAAGATGGCTAGTACAACTTTGTTATAGAAATGTCACAAATAAAACTTGAAGTTGGTAGGATAAGACACATTTCAGACAATCAGTCTAGTATCCGCTCAAACCAAAAAAATCAATTGCATGTTCACTTACATGAATATTAAATTTCTAAAGAATTACAAAGGATATAACGAAAAAATAAGCATACACTTATATATTAATCTTGTTCATTCCAATTAGTGAAATACCTAATTGTTTCAGGATGTTCTCATGTTCTTTTTTTGCTGACAACTTTTGTCATTTGTAAATTAGGTGTAGATAGAACTCGACTTTCTCTTTAGCTCATAATCGGATTGTACTCTAAGAGAAACAGTGGCAAGACAAAGGAATCATAACTGCATATAGAACCAATCTAAAAAAAGCGCAGGTCAAAAAAGGCATGCACTGAGAACCTAACTGAACTTATTCGTTTACCCTGTCAAAGAAGCTCGGTTGATTCTGTACCGGATAGTTAGCATATGGCTTCCGATGCTTTAGCATCGTTACACGATCAACTAGTCTGGGCAGTGTCTGCACTGTTAAGAGGGGTACCTAGCATATGCATTATCGCTACGAATATATATTATATCTATGTTTTCTAATGAACGCACTTATCCTTTTTAGTGGCACTCTTTTCTCCGTCGCCTTTTTTCGCCTGCTGTTCTTTTTGCTCTTGAAGTTTCTTTTGTTTCTCCTGGAATTTCGCAAGCTTTTCAGCTTTTTTGGCCTCAGCCTTTAACTGCTTTTCGGTTTTTTCGTGCTGTTGCTCCATCGTTAGCTGGACTTCGGAGCCGCATAAGTCTTGTTCCACACGGAGCCGCACGGGTGCACTAGGCCATACAAAACAAGCCGAACCGCTGCCCCGATCTCAAAAGCAGCACACGAAACCTTCTAATGAGATACAACGTGGAGGAACACAGCACTTGAAGTCTGGCGGCAAACAAAACCGAGAGAGAAATTGTCCCGTGAAACGCAGCGGTGGGCTAACGTGAGAAAGGTAAGTTTGAACTTTGGCGGGAAATTGTTAATCGTTTAAGTATGACGCTATGCAGCTCCAAGGTGTTAATGTTTCATTAATGCTTATTATAGTGTTCGAAAAATGACAGGTGCACGAAGCGGAATTTAGTAGGATTTTTTTTAATAAGTTGTTGCGCAGGAAAGGCTTTCAGAACATTCAAAATGAATACTAATAGTAGCTTAACCTTAATTGTCTTAACCGTAACCTTGGTTATCGGTAGAATTAAATAGGTTAGCTACATCGGAATAGACGATGAGGGCCAAATTTTATTTGCTTATTGGATATTAAATCAGTTCCTTTCGGGTAAATATGCATTAGAACAATCAGAACGTCTAGCTTTATTATTTCTACTAAGACAGTCCGAATTAGTTGTACTATTTAAAAAAAATCTTAGTATCGACTCTCATATCAGCGTTACCGTGGTAAAGGTGATTAGACGTCACACTTAAATAAAATGTAATTGCGATTTTATTAAGCATCATAGTGCGAACTGTCAGTATAATATATACTAAGATCGGCCTGGCTGATCAGCTTCAGATAGTATGCTTTCATCTGATCCTAGTAATGGTGTAGTTTTAGCGTATGCTAAATGCTGGAATATGTGGTGGTCTTAATTCGTAATCCAGCGCATGCATACATTGTTTTGTACTGACAACCAGCCGTCTGAAGTTATGCTTAACGCCACTAATGGACATAAAACTCAAAATCTTCATTTGTACATCTGCGTACATAGAATCTTTCTATCAATTTCCACAATGCAATTAGACGTTATGTCATTAAATCGTTGTTCTCGGTTGGCAGGATAAACAACCCCGCTTTACGTAGATTTCAAGGAAGAAAAAGAAACTTCGCGTGCCCAAACAAACAAAGGATAGACAGCAAATTGTGCAAAATAATGTTCACAAAAAGCTAGCTCGTCTTGATTTCTACAACACTGACTTCATTAAGGACGTCCTATAACAGCCCTTCAGAAGTAACAATGATGATCAAGCTGACAGATATCAAATACTTGAACTGATGTATGTTAGCTAGGGTGCTATCTAATTGTTGCTACAATAAAAATTAGCTGTACACTTATTAGTGGCAGCGCTAAACTGTAGAACACACTGAGATGTATACGACAATGCTCGTTGCTACAGAAATAAAGCCGTTCTCCAACGGTATATTTTTTATCATGCAGAAACGATGTTGCCGTCTTTTTTTCTTATCATTGAATGTGGAAACATAAACCCAGAAGAAGGAACATGGGGTACTTGAATTGAGTTCATCGAGAGCTTTGGTTGACATAAGAAACTACCGCTTCATAAATTGTCGAAAGAAAGTGAAGAATCTCTAGCCAACTAAATCTAGCTTACCCTAGCCCCTATCACCTTTATCACATACCTATAGCAAATCCTTAAAGTAGTCCACCAAAAAAAGTCAAAAATGGACCCCATTAGCGACTAGCTGTAGAATCTCCTAAGCTTGTGTGTTACACAGAACAAAGATATGGCAGGTTGGAGCTTACTATGGATGTGATTTGAGGATTAAGTTGCAGTTTAAAATTAACTGGAACCAATGCAGGTAAATATATGAGTACTAACGTATTCTATCTGTCTAAAAAAGGATAACCAACAATAATATGTTGTTGTTTACACTGAATAGTGAAAGTATTTGGAAATTTAACAAGTCACGCAGGCGTTTGTCATTAAAATCCGCAACTGAACTAATGTTCCCAGCTAGCATTGCATACAATAAGCATCAGTTTAAGTGTAGAAAAAAATACGAAGCAAAACAGTTACTGGACACACAGATCTATAACTTTTAGAGATACGTAAGTTACTTTCGTGTATTTGTAGTATTGCAGTTTTTCGCAGACTTTTATATCTATATATATCCTTTTAAAAGACAGCCATTCCTGGCTAGTTTGTGTTGGATAGAATCATTCAATACATATGCTGAAATTAGCTTGCGTTAACAGATTTTTGTCTCGTTTCTTATAGATTGTAAAACATGACGCTTACCTTGTTGTTTATTTAAATGGCAACCATTGATTTAACAAGTTTAACAGTTATAGTTCGTAATGTTACACTTTACTTCTGTCGAATGACTTTGCCTAGAATCCTCCCAACTGGTAGTGACGACTAAGAATTACTAGTCGTAAACAAATCGATTCGTCAATGGTAATTGCTTTGTGCCATTACTTGCTATTAGAGTACATATAACTCATCACTAGTTAGTTGATTTACTCCTTACATTAACCGCTTAAAGATCACACAAAGTCACAGAAGAGGAACTGAATCATGAAAATATCATGAACGGTTATTGTATTCAGTGTATCCAGTGTGAGCAGCTAAATAGGGCATGTATTTAATAAATCAATGCAATAAATAAACAGCAGTTTAATCTGGTAATCACTATGTTTGGATTTGTTTTTCGATAGATAATAATTTAATTATTAAATTGACTACTATTAAGAATAGATTTATTCTACTCTATTCTATTCTAGAGAGCTATTCTAACAAAGTTATGCGTGTATATAGATCCTTTCCAATACGACTCACGTTCCATCAAAAAGTATCGTGGCACACTTGACAATACAACTATTACCTTAAATAGTTCTTGTGTTTATGCGAGGAGAGGCTACAAAACAGAACAACAGTTCTTGCGTCAGCGATGGGCCTGATTTTCATTGTGCACTGGCACAGGAAGAAACCTGTTGGCGGCCAACGACTTTCGCCAAGGCATGGTGTTGCCACTTTCAGTGGGAGGAGTTGACTTCCCTTTCCTAGCAAGGGGTCTGGATCCCGCTGCGCACTGTCCGACTCCGTTCTGTTTCGTTGCCGATGTTGTCGATTCGTTAGCCCGACGTGAAGCGAGAGACCATGTGGGAGATTTCGCTTGCACTTATTGGTGGGTATCTTCTGTATCATTACTTGTCGTGGAAGAAGCTTTTCAGAGATGACAAGCTGTCCCATAAGAACCCACCGAGCTTTTACGGACTACCAGTTTTCGGTAGTCTGCCGTTTTTTGCCATTAAGAAACTGCGGATTCGACTGCTGCGAAACTTAAGCGAAAATCCCGCTTTCCCAGTCTTCAGAACACGATTCTTAGGACTTGGCGAGGACGTGATTTTCATCAATGGATGCAAGCCTGTGCAGGAGGCATTCCGTAATAATGACTTACTCGGCCGCGAGTGGCCTGTCGGGTTTCATGACGTTGCCGAGGAGATCTTTGGCGGCGTCAAGCCGTTCTTTCTGTTGCAAGGCGAGGAATGGCGTGTACAGAAACGTTTCCTCATCCATGCGCTCAAGGATCTCGGTGGTTATGGAAAATCGACAGTGATCGAGCGTGTTGTCTCTGACGAACTCGAGAATCTTACTGAAGAGCTAGTCAAAATGAACGGCAAGCCAGTGTATATCGACAAGCTTTTAGGCCAATCGATGTTTAACAATATCGCCTCGTTTGTGAGAGGTACCCGTCTCGATTATGATACACATAGCCAACGCAATTATTCCGACGTAATTTGTGGTTCTTTTCGTTTTGCTGATAAGATTTTAGCCGTGTGTGTACCCCGCTTTGTGTTTCAGTTTCTCAAGCAGTTTGAAGTGTTTGGTGTGATGGGGTACGTGCGCGTAGCGAACACGATTAAAGACCGTTTCTTTGCTGAACTGGAGCAGCACAAGAAGACTTTCAATCCAGACGAATTGCGCGACCTAATGGATTGCTACGTGGCCGTTTCCCGGGAAAATCCCGATAACACCTATGTGAAGCATATGTTCGGGATGCTCTCGTCAATTTTATTAGCCGGGAGTCACACATTGCAAATTACCGTCGACTACCTCCTCCAGTTGGCTGCCGCGTACCCTCACTATCAAAGGCGTATCCAGGATGAGATAAATGAGTATATCGGCGAGAACGAGACACCGACATACAGTGACATGGAAAAAATGCATTTTACTCGTGCCTTCATAGCTGAACGACATCGCTTCTTTACGCTTACGCCTATTGGCGTACTCCGAACAGCCACACAGGATACGACTGTTTGTGGGTATCACATTGCTAAAGGATCGCTTGTCTTTTACAACCTGTTATCAGCGCACACCGATCCACGGGTATGGAACCGACCACACGAATTTCTACCTGATCGCTTCCTTAACATGGACGGCACCTTTCGCAAAGACAATAACGTAATGCCTTTTGCCCAAGGCCGACGGGCCTGTCCTGGTGAATCGATGGGCGAGCAGGAGACGTTTCTGTACTTTGTATCTCTCCTGCAAAGATTCACCGTACTGCCTGAATCACCTGGAACTAAGATTGAGCTGGCCGAAAACGAAGGATGGTTTGCCGAATTGCCGATCCGACAAAAACTCCGTTTAATGGATCGTAAAGCGACAAAAAACTGTCGCGAATTAGCTTAACTTCCCGTCGAATTTTATAGCACTAGCACTACCCTAAAAGGTATTAATAATTCAGAATCGGCAGAGGCATTTGGCAGCGATAAGTGCTCACTTTCGCTTGGCGCGTTTTGGGATTCAGTTACCCAGTTTTCTTCGTTAGCCCGCTGGTGTCTGTGCTCGTTTCTGGGTCACGCCAACCAGTTGGCTGATTGCGGATCACTGCATCAGGGCTTCACTAACAACCCAAACGTAAGCAAAAGAGACATCGACAGATAACGTTGACTTTGGCTGGAGTCCCTTGTATACCGCGAAGCGACTGCGAGTGCGGGAAAAGGAGCTGTGATTGCAGACGCTTACTGCACTTACTGGTGTACGTCCGTTAGTAACGTAATGTATATAAGATTAACAGGGCATCTTATAATTCTTACTCGATAGACCTGATAATAAATACGCATACATATATAGAAACAATTTTGTTGCTTCAGTTAACATTCTTATAAAGTAACATTCATACTAATGACTAAAATGAATAATAATAATGTTCATACTTTTAGGGTAATGCAGTTACAGAGATAATAGTATTTAACTAGATGAGCTGTTTAGAAGGTATCAGTAGTGGTTATAAGGAAAATGATGTAAATATTTATAAACTGGAGTTTTCCTCATGACCACTCTGCTAGATGTATGGGGGAGGGGGAGTGGGGAGGGGGGGTAGTCATATACGTCAATTTGTGATTTTCATGGTGAACAAATTTACCAAATTCGCTTCTTAAAAAATATCTATTTATGCTGCAATGTTTGCAAAATCGGTCACTTCTATCAAGCGGCTTTTCGCTACGAAGGTCTTAGAGATACGTTTACTTTTAGCGAAACCTCGTTTGAATCTCTCTTTTAATCCGAAATTAAGTAAAAATGCTCCGGCTTGTCACTTGTTTTAGATTAAACGTGAGTGATTCCAGTTTTGTTAGTTATATCCTAGATCGTGAATATTGTCTTATAGAAGAATTCAAGCATCTTCAATGATCACTGAGTCTAAGGAACATTTTAGGGTTTACGTAGGGTACTGCTGTTAAGAATTGCTAGACGGCTAGCCCCTTTCAGCACGAAACGAGTATCAGCGCCCGATTTCGAACATAGACTACTTCACGTGTCCAGATTACTAGGTAAATAAGCTACTGTGGCATCGTGCAATCCGGTCCCGGTCACGGCGTGTTACTATCACAACCTACAACCTGAGACAATTACTCAGCTGTTTTTAAGCGTAACATCATATCAAGCTATATAATAGGCGCAATACATAAAAGTTAAACCTGTTCAATCACATAAAAGCTGACATCTTCGTAGGTGTGCTACCAATACTCTGTGCTCTACATACTCAAACACCATATAAATTGTAAATGATTTACCTAAAATTAATAAGCAGACATATAGAACATGTTGTAAAAGAGCTTTGTGTTTATTAAGATTGGTTTGTTTGCTTTTGTTTGTTTACGATACTTCAAATGCTGCCCTAGCAAGGCGTTACCTCATTCATCATCATCATCATCTTTTATCATCATTAGCATCGTTCATTATATACCTAGGTTTATACATCTCAAAGCTAATCATCGTGTTGTTTTTGTTGTGTAACAATCCTTTTATATGAAGACGTATTTGTTGCAAAATGTCCTATTTGCTTTCTCCATTTCGGTGTTCATGTCATCTGTCTTTTTCCGTCGTTCGCTCTTGCTCTGTTTCCTTTGTGTTAATTGTCTATAGCCATCAGTATCTATACGCAATTTCCAAGTTTCTTTCCTTTTACTTAGAAACGAGCAAATTGTTATTCACTAACCACCCATCCTACTGAGACGTGAAATCCGCGTCAGATCCCATATACTTCGCCTTATTGCTCGTTGGCTCGCTGTTCCGTCGCTAGAGGCCTTCGTGTTCGATTTTCAACTGCCGCGTGTCCATTTACTGCACACGCCTTAAAAACGCTTCTTTGTGTTATTTTAAGTCTTAGGGCCTCAACGTTACCATCAGCATTGTCCTCGTCGTAGACCTCATTATCAGATTTATCTTGTGCACGATCGGATCTATTGTGTTCACTGTTCCTTTTCAATCTTTATTTCATCAAAATCTTGTCAAAGCTAGTAATAATTTTCCATTTTTTATCACCACTTTATCCCAAAGATCCTTATTCGTCTTGCTTCTTCCTCTCCTCAGCTAGTCTACGTATTATGTGCCAAATGATCGCCAGGAGAATCTCCAGAAACCTTGCGCTAGAAACTTAATATATATTGAAGCGCTATAGTACCTCTTCTCATATTTTGTCGATTCCGCACACTCTTCGCTTGCCTTTCTCTCGGCTATTCATTTGTGTTTTAGCAATTTTTGGCATATTTCAACTGCTAGTAATTTTTTTCCCGGTTTATATTTGTCGTCAATATTAGCCCGCATGTTTTACCAAGATCTTTCTCGCTGTGCTTTCCTTTTCCCATGCCTCCACGTTCCTGGTCTCGAGACAAGGCAAATATTATAGCAAGCAAATGGACAGAAATTGACCATCTCCCGGTCAACGCGTTTGGTGATCAACAGTGCGTCCATCTCTCTGTTCTTCAGCACGTTCACATTCTCCATTCTTTCCCACTGATTATTTTTGGCCATTAGACACCACTTCAGACGGCGGTTGACATTTTATTATTTGTTATATCTGCCGCTGATCCTAAAGTGGTTGGATGGTTGTTGCTGTTGTTGTCTTGCGTTATTATAGGAATTGTTTGAAAATATAAGTGTTTTTATCGCTTTCTCTCTCCGTTATTCCCTACCGTCTGTCTGTTCTGCCATTTTCGTGTTTTCTCCGCTACACACCTATTCGTTCTTTGATATCTTTCTATTTGGTGGCCAAGTCTAGCTTGTTTTTGTGTCCATCAGTATTAAACGCCTGTATATATGTCATTACTTTTCAACCGTTTCACGACGATACGCATATTTGTCGATCCATAAAGAAGAGATTTGTTTCTAGCTGAATTCAGGCGAACCATCTAAGCCAGCCAGCCAGCCAGCCAGGTTTTTCGTTTTGGATGCACGTGCAAAAACCGTAACGATTCTGGTATTATTACCATATACTCGGTGATAAAATTCATCTCCACCGTCTAAGATCAGCAGCATTCATTAACGATCTTTTATTTTAGCCAGCCGTTCTGTTGTTGTATACATCTGTCCTTACATATATATATGTATGTAACACACATATACAAAAATCTTCTCGAGCCTTATGCCGCCGTTGCTTATCATTATGAATCACATGAAACTACTATTGAGCACCACACTTGTCCACCTGCTATATACCGAGAGTTACTTCTAGCTACTGAGAGTTACTCTGCATATCTTCGAAAACTTGGCGTCCATAACTACTTCAATTCTTGTTTTACTTTCCAACCCGAATACATACCTTTTTAAAAGCAGGAAGTTCCCGCGGATCCGGTGTTACGGTGCTCGACACAAAATTTGTTATGCCCACCTGTTGATCATCATTCAGTGTCGCTAATTGTTGCCGAAACGATTTATCATCTACCGCAAAAAAAGCAACAGGAGGGAACAAAGCCAGTTGGGTCAATTGGCGTGTGACTCCGCCGTAGGTGCATCGCCTAAGGAGAAATAATACTACGGTCATAATACGTGCTAGTTGAGGACAATGAAGGCATTGACGATAAACGAAAATGTCTTCCTTTTCGCTTTATCCGTAGATCACTAGAGAATTTTTGGCCGTAAGCGCCTACGGGCTTAGAACATGAAGCAAGAGGAAAGCCACGAACTTTTTTAACGGTTGTCGCTTCTAAAGACTACTTTTGATGTTTCGCCAACAGGTTTGAATTTCATTGTTTGTGTAATTTCACCTCAACTTCAACTGTATAGTAGCGATGTGCGAGCTCGTCGGAACAACAAGTCACAGTCTCAAGCCGTTCGTCCGCCTACGCTAACCCAGCAATCCGCTTTGGGCGTCGGTTTCACACAGTCTTTTCCGACTTCGTTGTTATCTTTTCCCGTGACATTATGGCCGTTACCGACATTATGCTGTTGATTATGTTAGTCAAATCATCAACCTACGTTTAGTTACTGCAAATCGAGCTGGCAACCAAGTTGCAACAACATTTTACTACACAGCGTTGTTTTGTTTACGTAGTTCCTGTTGATATTAGTACGGCCATAGAATTTTTTCTTACGGATTGGTTATGGCATGGATTACTTTGCCGTTACTGCTACTCAGGTTGCGTACTTGTGCTGTAAACCCCGCCTGGCTCTAGTCAAGCCCGTCGTTTGCTTCGTGTACATTTGTTCGCCTTGCGATGTGTCGCAGGACACAGGAGTGTCTCTGCTAGCGTCAAGTATTCAGTCAGTTGTTGTTTATGGGTGGCGTAGGTAAAAAAAAAGGCGCATTCATCGTCATCTACAGGTCAGCACATCCAGACCGTTATCCTTATTAATTAGGACCACAATAGTATGCATGGATGATATCAATAGATCTCACCAGTAGCATGCAATGGACATCAATAGGCCTTGATATCCCTTATCGGCGAATCGATTACAGTGTTTATTACGATAACTAATTAAAATTTCAGTACTGTCTGTAATTAACGCTGGTTTTACAAGATGGTGTAGTCGCGTGATAGTTTGCAAAAGATGCATCTGTGCTTGAATGTGACTCAAATTATCACTGTCATTCATAAAATGTTACTTTTAAGTTAGATTTTTATATTATATATCACTATTACGATGAATCTTATTACTTTTATGTTGCAGCACCTCGTTAGTGGTTTACCGTCATCCTTATTTATCGGTGGTTTAGTTATGTTCTGCCGTGGGTTCATCGATTGTTGACATTTTAGTAACATGGTTGATTCAAAGCCCAAAATGAATTTTGGACCAAAATTATGAAGCGTGAGATTATGAAAACTTGAAATGTTGCCCAAAACGTTTGAAAACTATAAGTACGGCCGCTAAAATGGGTCGCCCCATTTTACAGCCGAGTAAAGGGTGTCCGACATTTCGGTTACATGTTTGTTTTGTTACGTGATTGACATCGACGTAAAGAGAAACGAACTACGACGCCACTGGGAGTGACAAGTGGCTATTGATGTACGCTGTCGTTGTGGTTCTTTTAGCTAATGGCTTAGTTGTAGTAGCAGCAATCAGGACTGTTGCTTTGTTACGACCACTAACCCACCTCTATATTGACACCGTCCACTTAGATCGGTTTCTGCCTTTTCAGCTCAGCTTTCAGATTTTGTCCCTTTCGGATAATGCTGTCGACTCGGCCACTCGCTCAAAAGTGCTTTGTTGCAGGTTTTTTTGGTTGTCAGTTTATAATCAATTCGTTATATTATAATCTAGTGTTTAGTATTTACTAAATTTATGAGACTACCACACCGTTGCAGCAAGCGTTGAACGAGTGGCAAGTGGAAAGTTGGAACGGAGCCGTATGGCAGAAATCACAAGACTGAACGAAGGAGGAAAACCCTGATACAAGTGTTGTATTCACTGAAACGATCTAACAGATGACATAGTTAGACGACGATATCAGAATTACAATTAGAAAATTATTTCCGACTGAGTGTTATTTTGCTCACAGAAACGGGTTTACTGAGCCAGGCGTAGGTGTTGTTCGGGTTGGAGCACCAGCGGCGAAACCTTCGAAAACGGCCCCCGTAGGGCCGCCACGAAGTTCATTCATTGTGGGAGCTTTATTCAATGCCTGGAAGGGGTTCTGCTGAGGAGCCGGACACGGATTGAGCAGACTGGTAGCGGCGGGCATCCCGGTGCCGAAAGGGTTAGCGGACGGCGCTGCTGGCTTCGCCGTAACTAGCGCGTCAAGGTTTACGAGATTACTATTAGCGCCGAGGAAAGATTCGGGCGTTTTTCGCATTCGGCTGTCTTGTCCAGCCACTGCGCTGCTGTTCTTCGGCAAAGCGCCACCTAGGCCAGACATATCGAATGCCGGCGATTGGCTAGCGCTGCCATTGGTGCCGCCTAGTTGGGCTATCATTGACGGTGACATGTTGGCGGCTCGCTGTCTCGAGATCAGGTCAAACTCGTCGAGTTCGCCTTTTGAAACACCTCCAGACGAACCGTTTACAGCCCATGGATCAAGGACTGGGGCGGCCGAAGGAAGTGAACTGGCTGGTTGTGGAGCCCAGGGATCAACAGCCACTGGGGGAGCTGGCGCCCACGGATCGACGCCGCTTACGGCCCCCCCAACAGCTCCACGTGGAGTAGCAACAGTTCCAGTGGGTCCGGCTCCGCCGACGGCTCCAACGAGAGGCACGGACATAGCATCCACCACCTGTGAGCCCGGGATATGTCGAGAGGCTGCTGCTGCTGCTTGGGCAGCCGGCAAACCCCACGGATCGGCGGACTGTGCGGGCGCCACTGTGGGTCCAGCAAGATTCAGTCCAAGCAGATCATCCATGCAGCTTTTCGGCGCGGACGATGACGCAGCTGAACCGTTAGAAGCAGAGAAAGCCCCGCTTGACGCGGTGGCGCCGCCTTGCTTGACATTATCTTGCTGGCTTTCCGTCAGGGCCATCTGCAATCTGAGGGGAAACGATAGCAGAACAACAACAACAAAGAAGTCATGGACTTAGAACGACTTCAAACTATCGTGGCTTCAAAAACTATCTATGTATCACAGAGTATCATACGATACCTCAGGTCATCGTTTTTGCGTTGCCGTTCCTCCTGTTCGGCCTCTTCCTTGCTCATAGCCAGAGCGAGTTGAAGCTGCAGCTCTTCCTCCCCGGCCGTCTGAGGCCGCGCTGATTCCAACTCTGAACTGGATGCTAATACAGATCGATAGTCACCGCGTGGAGAAGATAAATCATCGACATAGCCAGTTCCACCGCCTCCGCTGCCGCCGCCTGTCCTCAGGAACCAGACCAAGTAGTTGCCCGTAGCAAAGACACACGAATAAAAATCATACGTTTTTATGTTAAAAAAATACGTTTATATAACTACTACGACCTGGTCAGGTATAGATCCAAGCTACAAGATCTGGTTCGCTGTCGAATACGTGCACGTACCAACAGATCTGCGCCTGCATTGTTTATATAGCGAACATCCATCCAATTCGTTCGTCCAATGAGTGCCTTCATTGTTTTCGTTAGGTTAAATTTAATGTATGAGCAGCTGACTTTTTCGATGCCCTTTTCTGTTAAACGAAAGCAATGTGATACTTTTAAATATAACAATATCTGAATAGACAACAACGTCTATTCAAATCTAAATCTGCTCCGAGGGCTTACCGATAGCGTCATGAGAGGAGCTCGCGGTATTAGTGTTCTGCGCGAAACGCTCCTTCGCTTTTAAAGCGCGAGCTCGCTCTTGGCGCAGCCGTTCGTCGTCTTTGAGCAGAGTGACAAGCTGTTTACTTTTTTCGCGTACATTCATACCCTGATCCTTATTGTCGTCCATGTATTGGAAATCTGCAGATAGAGAAATACCGCCAAACAGGTGAAACTCTACTGTTGAAATAAATCTTTTTCATGTTAAAAAAATTGTAATTGTGATTATTAGAATCTATGCTATTGTTATAATTTCGATCAATAATGGTTCTATAGTTTTCCATATGTAATCAATACATACACATCGTCCGTGCATTCTATTACAAAATAGGTTTTGCTATATCAGTTACTTGTTTACTTAAGCCTCACTTCAAATAGGACAAGATTAGAGCTAGCTCAAATATCCTGTGGGAGAGCCTTCTGTTGCTTAACACCACGTGACTGAGTCTGCATGGCTAGCCGAGTAAGTAGAAGTCATTTTTAATATGTCTACAATATTCTAGATAGGAAACAGACGTTTCTTGGCTTGGAAATTCCCTGGACATATTTCATTTTTAGATGTGCGCCGCTAACCTGTTATTTTTCTTCTGTTTTTTATATAAAATCGTCTGTTAAACTGAAGCAGCTCAAAAACAGGATATTTTTTCGGTAAATGACTACAGAAATAGAAGAACTGTTGTGGTATTCCCGAAGCACGTATATACTTGTACGACCGTAACACATTTTATATAATAATACAGCATGGCGCACCACCAATTCTGTATCGTATATAAAGAGCATAATTGGAAAATAGGATAAGAAGGAAACTAACCTTTTAGGGTCTGTATGGCGAATATGTTCTCCTTGCATTGAGTGGCCACACGTTCACTTCCAACCTTGATCAAATATTCAAGCAGCACCAATGCTTTGTATACGTGACGCCAGTTTTTTCCATTATCGTTTAACCTTATGATACAAGGGATATCACACAATAATTAACATCTAAAGAGAGATATTACTAACAATTACGTGGACCTAACAGTTAGGTGCTGATCTAGGCTAGTGCAGCTTATACAGTGATTTAGGTTTAATTTTATTATTCTCATCATACTTAAGTATACTCTAAGTAGTGTTACCCTTCTTGTCGAACAGTATCGCTCAGACTAGATGATCAGACCAGATTGAATCTTTTGTAACGTGTATTGTTAAATTTAATAGAATTTAAAGCGCACATCTTAGCTGGCAAAAAAGGATCAATCATCGTATTTGCAAAGTTATTAGTTTCGTGTGGATTTTCAAGAAATTTCAGAGTTCATGTCAATAAATCCCTATTTTGTCGTAATAAATTGCGAATTAGAATGTTGCACATCGGAATCAAGAAGTCAGACGTTTGGACATTGTTATTTAGATTGCCGCCTGAATCAGCCATCTTTATTTGTTCACCTTTTCCAAATGATTTGCATGATCTCCGTAAACGCTACAACATTGTATGACAAATCTGCGATCTCCCCCATGAGAGCCGACGGTGGCCCCCAGGGGTCATTCGAAGTTGCTTCACGAACCTTCACCTGAAAATGTGTCAAAAAATTGGCAAGGTTCAGAGAAGGAACGTTTAGAAAACAAGCGCAATAACCGTGCTCGGTAAAAACGGTAGAAAATGGTCTACAAGGAAAACATCTGAGTAAGATAACTAATCACTTTATTGTCAAAGCTATCGATAAGACACACAATTAAATAGTCACAGCACAGCAATTCAAAAATGCAAGTTACAATATTAAAAAATGCTGCTTCTTTCTTCCTTAGTCCTTTATCTATGATCAGCAAAAAGGTTTAGCGTTCTACGCTGAATAGAGAAACCACGTCAAGATAAATGTATATTGCAAATAAGAAACTTAATTGTGTACACGTATGTTACAACTCTATCTAAACTTTAGTCGTCGTCGAATTGTTTTTATGTAAAAAAAAAAAAGCACGAACATACGATTTATAAAATAGAAATAAAATAGTGAGTCAGCAAAGCCTAATGGACTCTTCCTTAACTATCACAAACCTGTGCGTCGGTGTAATTCCGAACAACGTTTTTAACGTTGCGCCGGATTCCCTGAACATTGACATTCATATTGGAGCCTTTTGCGGCAATATCGCTTCTCGTCCAGAATGATATCGAATCTCAGAAGCCGTTTGAGGGAATCGATAGTGATTCAATAGTGACTCTTTCCCATGTGTTCGTTTGTCTCCGACGTTGTTTTTTCGACTTCGTTACCTCGGTCAGCTTCGGTTTCCTGCTACCGACTGAGGACCGGGGAAGTCTATTTTCTCGAAGTCGCCCGCCGTCCCTGCCGCTCGGTTACTCTAATATTGAAAAAGAATTGTCCAACTCACGGAAACGAAGATGAAATATAGACGCACGAAGGTCGGTAATCAGGGCACCAATGATTACTACGCTGTGAACATCAAGGGCTGGCAAACATTGTCATTGGCCAACAGCTTGTGACACCGAAGACCTTCAGTATCTTTCCTATGTTTCTGGCTTGAAGTTAATAATGTCACGGTAGCAGTACTGGTTTAACCACCGAGCATCGAACTATACGCTGTCGTTCGTTATCGGATTGCCTTACCCCCTAACGTCTCGACAAATCCGTGGTCGACTCCTGTAACATTATCATAACGTTATTATCTGATTCGAATCGGATGCATTGTAATTCCTCTTCATATAATTTGTCGTAAGCAAACACCGGCGAATGTGTAAATTTCCGTTTTTCTCGCAAATAGTGAATTTGTGAGAGAATGAAACTAACAGTTCCATAGGATCAAAGTGGTCCTTATACAATCGACTCTCCTAAACACCTCAAAAAATGACCAGTCATGTTTTGGCTGTATGTAAACTCTATATTGCGTAGAGGAAGTTACAAAGCAAGAAAAGTTGGAGATCAAGGCGGTGTACACGGCGAGCCTTTTTCAGCTGGAGACTTAGCCGCTAAGCAACTCTACCGATACTGGTTCTGTGAAACTTCTATCTTATGCTTCAATTGAATATATCCCGATGGATTTTATGTATGCAAAAATAACTTATTCAACGTCAGCTGCAACTGTTGCACCTGACAACTATGACGACATTGACGAAGATTATAGTGCACCAAAATATGGTTGGACCTACATAAAATTAGTGGATACGTAGAACACGCATAAATATTGACTGGCGTCCCTTGTTACTTAACGTCTACTAGACATTTAACATAGCGAGAGATGACATTGAATGTTGTAGCGTTTCGTAATACTCATCGGTTCAGGCTGACTGGCAGGCGCGATATGCAAACACTGCTCCAGCGTACCGACGCTGGCAGTAACGACATAACGAAAATCAATATTGTATTAACTAACACGTCATTGTCATACCACTCATCCACTGGTGAATAATTAAGCAACGCGGAACCCTTTACGTAGTCGGCTGAAGTCTGCGGAGGCTTCAAAACTGATGAAAACGTCTGTGACGACGCCCGCAACAGAACGCAGTCAGGTCGGCTGGCCCTCTGGATAGCCGGGCTGTTTCATTCGTAGGGAGGTCATAATAACGGGGCGGATCATCAACACGGGGTGCAACCGATACGATACTAGATAGTCTACGCCGGAGAAGACGTACCCGTAGAAAAACTTGGAGGCAAATCGAGGCGGCCGCGATCCCTCCTTTGGTCGAGGTTACACTATGATAAAACGATCGATCAGCGCGACCGTTGATGACAATAGTACTGCTACTAATATGAATGTGATATTCCGTGATATTGATCATCACGATCAAACTTTGAAGAAATCGCGATTTAACGCGACAATACCAGTTACAGTGAATAGCATAATGCGCGCAGCTCTACGAGACGTCAAGCGGCTAGGGTGGAATAACATATATTAAGCCGTTGTTTTTTCTAATCATCCTCATTAAAATTCAGCATTACTAGTGTATATTAAGCAACATCATACCGAGAATTACACGAGCTGTACGGTTCACATTTGCCGATTTTTTCGTCATTCGCAGGAGGTGTTCCTAGGTGCCATGAAGGCCTTTGAGTCATTCTCTTAAATGCCACTAGAACTGTGCTCCATATTTAATGCTGATGGTCCTTTTACATTCGACGCTGATAGTATGCCCAGTTTACAGAGATAAACACGCTATCAACTGCCAATTGAAACTTTTAGCTAGGTTTCACCGTTTAGACTTTTTTAGGCTCTGTGCGCCTTATGGACTTTCTTCTGTCGTTCCAAGGCTTTACATTTTAGGGAGTTTTAGCTAGGTTTCACCGTTTAGACTTTTTTAGGCTCTGTGCGCCTTATGGACTTTCTTCTGTCGTTCCAAGGCTTTACATTTTAGGGAGTTTTAGCTTTGCAAGTTTGGTTCCATGAAAACTTGTAGTGCATAAAATGTCTACGCTTATGAATATCGCCTGAGTCATGGTAAGGTAATTTGTTAATAAAAAAGCGATTGCTGTTTTGTTGGTTCGTAGTTTGAGTCACCGACTAAAACCGCTGTGAATAATCGTGACGAATCGTGATTCGCGAGCATGATAGTCAAAAACTACACCTCTATCTGTTTTTGTGTAGATACAGTCTTCAGAAAAACTCACAGAAAGGAGTTCGTATATGTAGATGCTTCACCCTATACACAGTATGTATATATATATATATATGCGTATAGGGTTAGAGGCGTGCAACACAAATCATCTTTTCCAAGCCGTCCAGGGATATTTGCCTTATTATGCCATAGATTGCAGTGTGGACTGCCTTTCCGGAATCAGAACCAACCCGAAGGTCCAGTTTCACGTTTAGATAACTATAGTTCAGCTATATGCGTTGCTATTGAAAACTGAATTGACAAACTATGTTAGAATTTGCGATAGTGTTATGTTCCAACGAAGTATTTTATGTTGAAATATAATACTATCGTGTATTGGGCCGACTAGCAACGCCCTAGAAAAGATTAAGAATTTATAGTGTTTAAAAAAATAACTAACACATCTTTTTAAATATGTCTGTTAGTGCTAGTGAAAATCGACCAAGTGATTTTTGTGTCGCTTATAGCCACCCCAAGATAAAACCTTCCGCAGTTTTGAGAAGAACACACGTCAGGCAATGTGGATTCAGGCACTGAAATTGGGGTGGGCACTCATCTGTCTGCTAACGATTCCTTGGAATATGTGTTGGACACTGAATGATGATCATAACTGTAGAGAGACGGGCCACGATATTCCAGCTAGCCTTTGGTGAACGTAAAATCTGAATTTCTATACAAATAAATCTTAGACCACTTATTATTTTTTATTTACTAACATCAAACCAGTCACATGTTTGATTGAGGGATTCGAACATTTGTTCTCCGATTCCGAAGTCAGATCCTGCTCTTTACTGCCACTAGGATCGGGCGTCTGTATTTGTGAAACGTGCAGTACTATAAACATTTGGTTAAAAGACCCATCCAGCATTAGTTTGCGTCATGTGTTCATCGATACTTTCACCGTTACAACGGTTGCGTCTTGCGTGTGCGGACCGCGATGTGTGGATCTGTGTTGTAGTTGCCCTTTACTTCTGAACAACCTGTCGGATGATGTGTTTTAATACGATTATTCATTCTAAACTTTGCTAGACTTTTGCAATGTACAGAACTGTACAGAACATTCTTCAGGCGTCATAAGCAGGTTCGAAAATAATTTTTTTTCGTTTCTACTCTAGGCCTGTGAATAGTTTGTGCCGTGTGCGCAGCTAATGATTCATTGTTATTCATACCGATGTTAGAGTAATTACAACAACTATTAGCATTAAGAACGGTTTCACACCGCCATGTCAGGTAGAAAATGGAGTGACGATAGGACAAACACAATGGGTAGTATATATTCACACGCAGGTCTACGGGCGTCTATGGTAGCGTCACGCCAGCTTCAAGTTTTATAACTGCATGTTTTTGATTGCTTCTTAAGGATTTAACAAAGGAACGATGAGAATGTGTACGCCAATTCGCGGAATTACGCTTTGGACTTTCTGCCTATGTATGCATGGTTGATACCAGAACAATTTTATTGACATAAGAGCTGTATCTCTCCTGACGGTGCCAACATGTAGCCATTACAGACAGATGGTGACCAGTGGAACTGACGTCAGAGGAGTTAATGACATCAACGAAGACTTCCCGCCTAGACATGTATTGAAACTAAAAAATCAGTTACAAGCAAATGCCATACTATACCAATAAATAAGAGCAGATGACAGTGACCTTGCGGACCACTGAGTGCTTGGCGTTCACCTCAGTATCGTTCATTGCTTGTACCATATTTGCCTAGTTGCATTTCGGTTAACAAGAAGAGAATATAGTCATCTCCTCATCGTACGCCACCCTTCAAGTTGGTTACTAACGGACGGTTAATGCTGCCACGGGGCGGCAGAGGATAGAGCTGATGCATCTAGCTGATCTCAGCCACTCGTTGTGGGTTGTCACCCGCAACGTTTATACGGAAATAACAAGCGACGTCTTAACGTTCACTGACGTTTTCGTCGCGGTGCATTTACGTTTCGTTCCAGTCCCTTTTTAGTTCACGCCATTGACGCCAAGATAATCTTGTGTGTTAGCTAAAGTCGTTGCGGTAACAGCAACAACACTCACGGCCAATCGCCAGCGAAAGGTAGCGGTACCGAAAAGAGGCAACGATAGTTTAATAACCTCTGTCTACCTCTGGTAAAAGAGACTCTTGGCGATCTTCTGGAGAAAAAGGCCGCCATGCGATCACATCGCCTGTAACTGCGTAGCCAGAATACGGAAAAAAATCAGAAAGATCCTAAGTGTCATCACTGTACTGCGTAGAGTCAAAGTTTCTTGACAGTTTACGTTGTTATTTTACATCTGTAAAATATATATATATATATATATATATATAGAAAACTGTGAAAAAATTATACCTTACCCTGCAGATACACGTTTCCACCATATAACAGCCGACTAAACGATTAGGCGATCTGAAACCAAGATTGTGAAGTACCTCAGTCCGGTCGTAACCGTTCGGTGTGCAATCGAAACTCCTTGCTGCTACTGCAGTGAATGCAACTCTGTGGCGTCTGCTGTTTAAGTACTGAACGAAGGCAAAGTTTCTACAGCATATATAGGAACTTATGTCTGAGTTTGTCGCCTGCATTCGCTTTGCTCACTACCGGAAGACTGAACTCTATCTCATATATTATTTGCCGACGCACACAAAATTTTCGAGAATATAAGGATAAAACGCTGCTTGCTACACCTTTATAAATAGGAAGTTCTGCACGTCAATTTGCAATATTTTAACAGGGTGCTGCACATATAGATATATATATGTGGGAGTTATGCAGTTAACCAATTTCATTCATTCTCACTAATTAGAGTATTCCGTGCGAGATGCGATAAAAAAATATGCAGCGGTTATTATGATTATTCAGAAACTAATGGATGAATCATGTCACAACCGATTTGTCATCGAATTTACTTTTCTAGTAGTGTTGGCTTTTTTCTAGTAATGTATAAATAGTGTTGACCTTTGTTTTATTACTGTATTTATTGCAGCTGTTCATGTCGTGTCGCATCGTACTTTATGTCGTTATAATCTTGTTTGTTGCCGTCAACAAAAAAAAAACCCGAATTTGTTCGACTTGATTTGATTAGTATAGGGAGTAACTACAAGGACTTATTAACCCTACCCGTTTGACTGGCCAATTTCCCGTTGGCGACGCTCGTTCAGCTGGTCTTCATGCCGAATGAAATTTAAGCACGCAATCGGCTTAAAAGCACGATACGCAGTTGACTGAGATTTATGTGTGTTCGGATATGCGTCGTGGGTAGTTATTATTGAGCAATCAACGATTAACGAATTCGCTTACTTATTTGCAATATTTCAAGTTAAAGTTCATTAAAGGGCGCCCGCAACAATTTATAGCTATCGTCCATTAGGCCCTCAGTTCCCAATGGATGTTTAACACAGTAATGCCCACGTAAGAAACCTTACACGTATTATGAAATTAATAGGACGATCAGATCGTCGTAATTCTAAGCTAGTCCAATAAGAACTTACAACTTATTCTTTAAATTCTTCAATTCTTTTGCCAGCGAAATTTTATTCAGACAGCTTCTCCCGTCTACGGCACAGGCCTGACGGTATAGGTAGAAATAAAAAAAAACCTGAAGTAACCTCTGAACTGACACAATCTGACCTGACTAGTTTCTGAGCTGTACTAAAGCTGACTACTACTTGTAGTCAGACTGTCGACAAGCCCTTGTTTATATCCAAGGAACCTACAGTTTTCGGAATCGCGCTCAAAAAAGTAGTCTACCAATGGACTTACCATCACCCATGACAATTTCTTAGACCCTTTGTCTGATCATTCCTTAGTATCACAATCGGCAGCTCATGGTAATGTAACAAGAGATGCCAATTATTTCTGGCCTTTTCTTGCGTCAGTGCACCGTCAATGACAGTTATATAGTCGACCGGTTTGTGCGCCTACTCATCAAGCTGGTTATAAAGAATGCGTGGCCCCATACTTAATACGAATCTGCCATAGCTACGATCAGATGCTCCCATAGATCTAAGAGACGAAATCAACGGCATACCATTACTCGTAACAGTGAGCACGAACTAAACAACGAAGGAACCAAGCAGAGAAACTTAATTTGTGGTTGTCTCGACAGAGGGCGCATACGTCGCGTTGTCTTTCAACAAATCCTCTTCTATCTACTCTCATAAAGGGGGAAGGATGGAACGAAGCAACAGGATCGGTCGCAGCGACATACTGCAGGTGGAACTAACTGGCGAGGCAAGAGACTCGGCAAAATGTCTGATCAGCCAAATAAACGCCAGGTAAGCACGCAGACAAGTAGGCAAGCGGCCAGATGACCCTTTTTCCTGTTGGAAGGTCTTTCAGACCGGCCACCGGTCGTTGTCATATTTGGCGTTGTCCAAAGCAATATCGCCAGCCATCATAGCCTTCGTACAAGTGTAAGTAGGGTTCTGAGACCGAATATGTCGACTGTGACGATAACTATCATTGGTAACGATATTTTGGTTTCAATAAATAATTAGAAAAGTTCGTATAAAGCACGCCCCAAAAAGAGTGGCTAAGCGGTGTAAAGTTATTAAAAACATGCTTTTAAGGCAATGATGTTAAAAGGATCAAAAACGCGTATAGAATACCATCTAACAGCTAACAGACCATCAAACTATTTAACGCCGTTGACTTGTCCAATGCAATTCATTGAGGGGAATTCGGTGTCTCCACTTTTTGAATGAGAAAGGCTCTGGCGGAGGCATCATATGAGACTTGACTGAGGATGCTAATAAAGCAGAAATTAGTAATGAAGCACTTAGGAATCTTTATATTGAAGACAGGAAACGTATTGACAGTTCATGGAAATGTCAAGTTCAGTTTCTCTAGATTAAATTTAGTTCTAAAGTTGGTGTGGAGTAATTACAGAGACAGGTACAAACAATAATCATGTGCTCCGTTAAGAAAGCTACAGGAAAAAGCTACAAAAGGACAAAACGAAAAGATACTGTGATACATAGATAATGGGGGTGCGGAAGATTATTATGCTTTGTAATAGAATACTTCATACATCTTACAGACTGTAGGATACCAAATACAAACACTATAAAATTAAAGCGTAACTAGGAGAAAATATCGTAAGTTCGTAATATCGGGAAAAAAAACAATGGAATATATGGTAACTTATTTTGACGGTCGTGTTAAGCGTCTACTTAACCTCAGAAAGGTTTTCAGCCTCACTTAAAATAAACTACGTTACAATATAAAGGAGAAAAAGGAACGGGAACACATAAAAAACGAGAAAAATACTGCCTAGATGGTGAGGTAACAAAAATTATTCACTGTGAAAAGAATAACGGCTGCTATTTGACATCTGGCACACTTATTTGCTGCCAAAATAAGTCTGAGATCATAAATGGATGATGGAAAACCGTTCCTACTGAAATATTCTCTTCTTGACGACCAACATGACGTTTGTTGACTTAATTTTTAAGCTATTCACTACTTTCAACAGTGGTTTCGAGTCTCAAAATCCGCCCGTGGCTCAACGGGCTATGTGCCTACTGTTTCTACCGGCAGGTAAGAGTAACGGGTAACTCGAGGTAAAGTAACTAATTTCATTGATAGAGCCCGAAAAGTTCATTTTCGGAAACGCGCGGAACTACACGTACAGCCGTGTTTCACGAATTCAGCGACGCCAACCTGAATGACGCAGTCGTAATCGCGTTAGTAGAGGCTATATCGCGGGCTCGGTATGTGTCAAACGTGCAGATTTTTTCCGAATTTATTTTTTAGCCATGTGCTGATTCAATATAGCAATAGGATCCTAAAGGGAACATTGTCCTAAACTTGCTGCAATGGTTTATCCACAGTCGAAAAGCCAATTACTCGATGAATATGATGCAAGTTATTAAATGGGTTACGGCTTCTGTAGCATGCTTAGGATCTATTCAAGCTAAGTTACAAAATGTAACGTTAGGGAGTTTAGGAAATTCGACAACATCAAGCGACAGGGATCAATGAAAAGATCATTTTCTATTCTACCCAGTGCTGCTTAACTTGTCACTGTTATAAAATTGGTTGAGCACGTAAAAAATATAACGTTAATTGACAATTAGAGTTGAATTAACTGACGGAACTGATGTTTGTTACGCCGCTTAGTCAATAAAAAACCGAGTAGTAGAAAAGTTTGGCAAAATGATGTAAGAATTTTTTCTTATCTTCGGCTATATATAACAACTTGTAGTCATCGTCAGGCATTTTACGCGGGTCCAGTTCTGCTTCCCAAGCGAAGGCCAAAAGGTCGTTGACATAACATGCCTTTACAATCGTGTATCGACTAGCTTCAGGCCATCCTTAAAGTCCTGCATTATATTGATGAGAACTGCGGTAGCATAAAGAATCCCGCTAACCTCTGGTTCCGTTACCTAGACCGAAAACCACTGGCGCCACCGCTGGTTCAGCCTACGATCGCCCACGCATCGTACCGTGTATATACGACGTTTGATATATAATGGGCGTATTGAGCAGCTAGCCAGCCAGCTGACCGGCGAGTCGACAGCACACCAGCTTGCGCAGTTGTTACGGAGTGTTTACACACGGTCGTCTACGAACGGCTGGGTACATCCGCTGTCGTTTTTATGCCTGTTGCTATTGCTGTTGGCCGTCCCCACACGATAGCCGCTGGGAAACATAACTGCACGTTAAAGCGACTAGCGGCCAGTCAGCCACTACTGTAATCACCAGGAGAAACCATCGTTAGAAGCGGTACCATCAACGGAGAACCGGCTGCGGCTTAAAGTTCTCGATCGTACGATACAAACAGAAAGGTCTCCCATTCACCAACTGCCTTTACTCGTCCACGCTATTTACTGCTTGCGCTGCTTCTGTTGTTACCATTTGCGGGTAGTTGTACCGCCGCTGCTGCTCCTGACTTGAGCGGGTCGTAACGAGTAGCTACGAGAAGACTATTACATGATACTGCTACGTATGGCCGATGCGTTGGTCTTATTTACCATAATGTAATATTCGGCTAGAGTTGCTGCGAGCGGCTTCACAGTATGGTGGTAGGTGACCGGCTCTATCGTGATAATGTGATATCAACTTTACGATACAATTTTTCATCGTATTTCATATTAGTTCAAGTTCAATGTTTTTCATTGTCGTCAAACTATCGAAGCTCATTTGACTATTAACGATAACTGTCGCTTGTGTATAAGCATATTTGGTACAAACGGACACACCAACAAGGAAATGTTGTTTTTCTTGTAGTATAGTGGCTTTTTTACATCATCCTAATAAACATTGGCACGAAAGATGGGACAAGGCACAAGCAATATTCTTCTTTCAACTTTGGCAAGATGTGCCCGCCTACATGATCATGAAAGCATAAAATGATCCAGTTATAACGCTTGCTATAATTGTTGAGGTAGGACTTATTTACAAATCATATTACATTTGCGATTTGGCCTCGTTGGAAACGTTACAGTAAAAAATGACTGTAACACGCGATCAACTGCCTGAGATAATTGCAACCCCCTCAGCTACCAAACGGGCAGCTTCTAACACTCTGACAGAAAAGGTCTTGCCGAGACAATAGGCGTTAGCCTTAATGGGTGATGAAAATCCTATCTCCGGCAGACTTTGTGTTACGGCGAAGCAAGCCGCCTTCAGAGAAAACCGAATAAAACCAACAGAGACGCTTCTTTTTCCAAAATGTTAAAGAAAAAAAGAAGCAAAGTCTACGAAATGCATAACTACTGATACATACTAGTCCATTCTGGTTTAGGTGTCAGTCGATATACCACATCGGGGTTGCATTCTAAACTCGAGCTTAAGCCAGGAAGTTTGAACGGTGGCTGTTAAGGACGGATGAAATGACTGCAAGATTTTCGTCTGTACCAATAGTCGGACCTTATTAATATTGTATTTATAATTAATTAACAAAGATCGACGAAGCTATTTAGGTGAAATAGGTTTCGATAAGGCCTTTCTTCCCTTTTATTTAGTCGTGCATTTCATTAGATTCGCCCAGTCTGAAAATTGGCATAGTGTTAGAATTTCAGGAATAAATACGATTTTTAAATTACGTAATTGGCAACTCTTTCTTTTGCGATTCCGGCCGACGTTCTTTAATGATAGCTAAACCACTATATCAACTACTGACTGTTTCGCTAAAAGCAGCTCCGCGTAACATACTCAACTCTTTGAAAGGTTTTACGATTGTTGTCACATTCAATCGGTTAATTACGTCTGGTCTCATTTGAGCTTCATATTTCGTATCGAATGAAGAAATTTTCTTCAGGATAAAGATAAACAAAAACAAAAACTTAACTGCATAGTAAGTCGGTGAGACATGTCATGTTTCTAGCATCCGTAGTGAATTCGACTCGGTCTGCAAAAAAACACGGTTTCGCCAAAATATTTTGCTATAGAATAGTAATAACAAGTCACAAGCCATGCCACGCACGCATGTACGTATACGTGGAGGTGCAAGTAAAGCTCAAAATCAGACTGTCGACCGATACTAATTCCGTTCCGGCTGACAGTCGAATCGAATTCATTACGACAATATATCTTATGGCACTTTATGTCCGGCATAACAATTGTTCACTAAATAATGCGCCTGGTAGTGAATATACAAGTTGTTCCACAAACCCTATGGGAACCTTTTACGTGACTCAGACCACTGCTTTATGCGATACTACTATTTCGAATAATGCAGGATCGGCGAATTTCACTAACCGATCATACCCTGCAAATCGAATGTACAGGGTTACGTTCCTGAGCTCAACGGCCTCGTGTCTTTACCGAAACAAGCATTATCTTGTCCGTTTTGAATTGTTTCTGCTTATGTGAAACGTTGCTATGTGAAAATATCGTTTCAGCCAAGAACCATGAAACTAACAGTACGCGTGCCCACCAGCGAGTTCTCACCTGTGTCGCACATAATTGAGCGCGTGACAACAGTGGCTCTTGAACCGTCCGATTCCTATTTCGAGACATATACACCGATCATTTCCATAATATTATGCGTATCAGACAATTACGCAGTGATATCTTGCAGACGAAAGCACGTCCTACGAAAAGGGATTTGTTTTACACAAAAAGCTTTGTTACGAGGGTAAACACAACTCTATAGCAAGGATTTTAGGCCGACGAAAAGAACTCACCGAACTGTATCCTCATTGAAAGCGCTTCCTCATTGGCAGCATAGTAGTCGAACGAGGTGCTTCCACACAGCATATGATGAAACGGTTTGCTTTTCCAAGTGTAAAAATAACCCCAGGACAATAACGTTACTATACTGTGCCTCAATTTAATTTTATTTATTAACAAGCGTTAATGCATGAAATAGCTTTGCAAGTAAATACAAAATAAATAAAGGCGACTGGTCGAATGCCATAGTCAACAACATGGAGTTAAATAGAAGCTTCTGTACGTAGTGGACAGTCTCGATTCAATCTTTGACAGACTCCATTGAATCTAAAGATGATCTTCCGTTCCATCAAGCTCGTATTGGATTGGTCAGTTTTAATTAAAACAAATCACACCTGCGTCGTAACAACATACACAGCGAAAACAACGACAACAGCACAAGCAGCTGTTACGTCCCTGTAAAACCGTTACGTAAAATCCAAAAACCCATTATTGCCCACATTCAGTTCATCCACCAAAACAAGATGCTCGTTGTGGAAGGTACCAAATCGTGTCGAACATTTTTGACGATTAGAACATTATAACTTGTTTCGAAGGCCAGTTGAGACGCAGAAGATCTTGTTTCAAAGAAGGGCTGCTGAGTAGCTAGACTACTCAGAGATTTGTCGATAGATCGAGAATTGGAGTGATGCCTTAAGTTCTGCACAACGATCAACCAGTTTGACGAAAAGGTCTTATTCGACTGTCATTTACTGTATTATCGTTAGCAACGGAGCCGAGAATGATAAATAGGTAACAGTGCCAATAGCAATCTGTAGTCGACTGTAGTTGTCAATGGCTCAAGGCAGTAGGCATATTATATGACTGACTGACGACTGACTGATTGGCGGAGTTATAATAGTAGGGCCAATAACAGAAACCTTGCTGTCATGTGCGGTTATAGCTTTTGCTAGGCAGGTAACGACACCACAGTATAATCTCAGGTTGGCCGATAAAGCCCTGCGGCGACGGACCACACGCATCTTTGACCTACATCTACGTATAGTATTTGGCTAAGGACGTACATCCTTCCCGAGTTGCACGTTCTTTATCCGAAGTAATGAATCCAACTTTAGCTATGTCAACTGGTCATATCAATTATGCAAAAAGCGTTAAAAAATCGCAATGAGATGCTTTTCAACATTTCATCCCTGCCTGAAATAATTGCCATGGCAGGTACGAGCGCGGTTTCGCGAAAAGTGACAACACGATAGGCGTAAAAATGAAAAAATTAATGAACTGAGGTACGGAAAGCACAGGATAAACTCATTGTTCGGCCAAAGTAATGAAAAGGCAAGAACACATCTATCAGTACAGCTGAATATAACATCCATAGTACATGAACAATTCGTGTGCTCGCGACCCAAAAAAATGTCGACTTAATATGTGTCTACTTATATCTGTGCGCGAAAGCGTTTTGGCTTGAAAAGAAATATCAGTCCACAATGATTGCAACGGCTATATGGTAGTGTTGTTGTATGCTGAACTTCTGTTGACATGTTGCTTTTGATGTTCGTTTAGTTTCTTAACAGAGGTATTCCTCGCAGCATTTTAACATGGACCTGTCTGTATTAGAATCACGTGTCTAGCTTCTATAAAATAGAATTATAAATACCATATTAGCAGAAGCCAAATAACTACTACCAGCAGCGGTAGCTACGCCGCAATAGGATAGCATAACGTAACGCTCCAGAATTGATATATCGATGTAAACAATGGCGGCGGATCACAAAACAACTAGGCGTGAGTGTAAATCGAGACGACCCTGTCGTATACTACGTTGGACGTTACGTATACTACAAAGACAACGACGTTTAACAAACGTCGAGATAGTATGAACAAGACAAACTGTACCGTTGTCCTGTTGTCCTGTTGGGCCAATGCTGAATGCGGCGCGACCTGACGCTTACATTAGTATCAACGGTAGCGGCAGCTACGCCGCTTGCAGCCCCCAATGCAAAAGCAGTAAGAGCAGAAACATCACAACCACTTGCCACCAGGAAGGAACTAAAACAAGCCACCACACTCTGTTAATGGCCAAGCCAATAGACACGCACGCACCCAGGCGGGCAGGCAAGCAGGCAGGCAGGCAGGCCGACCGGCCGGCCGTCGGTCGGCTAGGCAAGCCTGACTGTCTGCCAGTTCCAGCAAAGCAACAAACAAGCACAAATCGGTGAGCATTAGATGCTGCTGCTGCGGTGGCGGCGATATGAGGCCGTGTAGCAACGTGCTGTTCGGCTGGGCAGCGGTAGCAGCTGTTCTTCAGCGAGCGGCAGTGGCTGTAATAGCAGCAGCAAAAGCAAAGGCTCATACAGCGGTCTCAGTGAATGGATGAAAACGGGCAGACCAATGGACACTACCATCACTCGCCGGCAAGCGGCACACCATCGGTTCTCGTTGGTCGGTAGCTGGCGCCACCGTGCCAAGAGGCCGCAGTCGCAGCAGCAGCGTTAGGAGCGACAGCAGCAGCAGCACCATCCAGCATAGACGCTACGATAGGGTATAATGTAACACAAATACTGCCGACGGCATCAGCAGCATAATCAGTTGCTGAGGCTTTTGCGGCGGCCGCCTCCGTCGCAGCACCAAAAAAAAAAAACAGCACCGTCGTTACCAGCATCGGAAAAGCCTGACACACCCGTAGACTCGAATACACATAGAATACAACAGACCAGTAAAAGAAGTTGGGAAGGCACAAAACCGAAACTGTTTACCACTACTTGCAAACGATCACTATCCCGACCGAACTTATCAGTAAACAGCAGCGTCTGCTGCTCCGACAGAGGACACAGTATCGATGCACTCGTGCTGTTTCCAAGATGATTTTCACAGCTTCATGATTATTATTACTGCTGCCATCATTAACAGGGTGTTAGTTGAGATGATACTACCCGGTGCAAATAGAATAGCCAATACGGCCATCGAATATAATAATGGATGCACACATTAATATAGTTATGCTAATAGAGAAAATGGATACGGGGAAGTTAAGTTGTTTCCATATAGAGAGCATGAAGGAGAGGACAACACGCGGGAAAGCGAAATCGAGTAAGCAAGTTGCCTAAATGGGGGCTAGCGATGAACATTCCAGCTCTAAAGCTCTAAAGCTCTAAAATTACTATCTTGCCTATCATAAGACTGAACAGCACGTGGAATTAGTCTCATGGACGGGCTAGAGAACGATTTAAATGTTGTAGGGTGATGTGTCATTGGTGACGGGACGAAGTAAGACAATTTGCCAAACGTTAGATAGTTTCGCTTTTTACTCACTATACCTTTATTTATTCGTCCCTAGAAATCCAGTGGCCGAATATCGCGCTAACCGTGAATCAGCATTGATACATATCAAAGTGACAGGTAGGACAATGACAAGCAAACTTTAACACTGATCGAACAGAATTTGAGTTCAGTTAACTAGATAGTGTCGATGAACAAGCCATGTCTGACCCACTGACAAGCTTTCTGTCTTATATCAGTAACAGCGGCAGCCGTTGTTGCTGCTCTTGGTTAGGTAGGAACAGATTATCATCGTGTGACGTTGTCGTCTCGGAACCATCATCGCGAGCTTTACTGTAATCAAAGCTAAGAGGCTGGCGGATCTTTTCAGGCGGGTTCACACAATGTTGTGCTCGTACGTATTGTTCACTTTGTCGTATCGTTGCTGGTAGTGGCAACATACGACTATTTTGCCAACTTGGTCGATATACGGGAAGCTGAACAGAGTTGCGGAAGGACGAAAAAAATTCCTGTTAACACACATGGACAGATCTTCACCTGGTTCTCACATCGACTCACATACCCTCGTCGAAGTGGAAAACACCATTCGTAGGAGCTGTATCAACTCAAGTTATGCTAGTCGATACGGAACAGTAGCTGAACTGTAAGTACGAGTAGAATTAATAGAACAGAAACTCACAGGACCGATGGAAGCTAAGCGGGACGTGCGTGTGTGCGCCCTTGAAGCAATTCGTGTTGTCGTCCTTGTTCCCCTAGTCAACAATAATCCTCCTGCTATATTGTTGCAGGCCACTCGTCGTACTCCACTCGATGATTCTTCGTGTTGCCTCACTTACTCGCTTGGACACAGCTAGTGAAATAGATTAGAGGGACCGCCACTTGTCATCCGTGGCCTTCTGCTACTGCTGTTGCTGAGCTCCTTGCAAAACGGCGATACCAACACAGTCACATACGACTGCAGCGATACAGCGGCCAAAGCCTAGTTATACAGGCAATTCACGACGTCCACAATGAGTAAGCTTTTGCGCCAGCATGACCCTACTACAAAGGCAAGCAACGAACGAACGAACGAACGAACGAACGAACGAACGAACGAACGAACGAACGAACGAACGAACGAACGACCGACCGACCGACCGACCGACCGACCGACCGACCGATCGATCGACCGACCGACCGACCGACCGACCGACCGAATTCGCTTGGTCAGTCAGTCGTTCGTTTTCCAGCGGTTGCCTTCGTCGTCGTCCTCTCCGTTGTCTTCTTAGATACAACGCTACTCACAGTGAACGACCGAGGAGACTGAGCGGTTCGGTCCTTGATCCGGCAGCACCAGCGAAACAGCACTAGCAAACCACGAAAGCCGCCGATGCAATCACTGCTACCTGCTGCCGTGGCTGTATCTGCTACATACAATGCGCATACACACACAGACACGCAGGAGAGATGAATGACACTTCCAGCAGCAGCAAAACTAGTCAGATCGGGGATCAGAAAGCAGTAAACCACTCGGTACACTCCGACTTCTCTCCTACTACGACGATTTCCACTCGTGTTGTTGTTAAGCTGTCGACGACGACGTTCGTTACCGTTCGCCTTTCGTGTGTGTAGTCTACGGCCGACGATGCTGCTGCTGCTAATACATGGAGGCATTCACACACACATCGCCGATCAAGACGACGGCCGATTTTACACTGAGAACTAATGACTCTTCGGCGATTTTTTTCCTAGTATATATGTTGTTATTTGCAGCACTGCAGTAAAATTAGAACAATCAGCCACCACAGCCATTAGTTAGACACTGGGCAGTAGCAGCACCGTCCAAGAGGCAGGTAGATAGACCGCCCGACCCGATACTACAATTACTGCGACTACGACAGCCAGTCAGCCGCTGTAGCAGCGGTAGCGACTCAGACAGCCAACGAACAATCGAGTCGTCAGTCGGTCAGTCAGTCAATGCTGTAGTCTGCTTCGGCTAATGTTGCTGCTGCGAAACTTCGTACGTTGCTATGACAGTCGAGAATCAGTCGTCGTCGTCGTCGTCGTCGTCGTCATCGTCGTCATCGGCGGCGGCAATGGCAGGATCCAGTCGGTAGATTCATCATTTGAGGAGATGATCTTGCTTGCGAGCGGAGCAGATCATTACGGAGGGCGGGCGGTCGGTCCTTTTTTATTCTGCCTGTTACCAATAACAAAAATAGTGATGGTTATAACAATGGAAAAAAGGACAGTGTTACGATGTGGCAGATGTCGATATTACTACAAGGCGAACATTTACGGTCATATTTTTTGAGTGAAAAATCCGTTTCAAACGTGACCCCAACCGTGATTGCGACAAACATTTTGCAGCGAAACTTTTTTCGTTGCACTTTCTGATTTTTTTCGTTGACCACTTCTGATTGCAATTGACTATTGAAGCTCACACTCATTCTTAGGACATATAGGTAACATACAAAAAAGTACGTAGTAAATTCTGAGGCCACTAATAGACAGCTTTCCCACGTTCACGTAACAAATAACACTATTCATTATCAAACCATTTAACTAACAAGTATTATGAAATAGCTTTTGATTTTTTTCGTTTTGTAATTCGATTGTTACAAAAAAATGTGGAGTACGCGTTTGTCCAATTTTCCTTACCCCGCATCGCATAAGAACCATCGATTTTCTTCGCCATTGATTAAAATACGAACAAATGTGTTTACTAAATAACTAAGTGTTAGTGTTACGCACGTGTGTTGATCGAGTTAGTAAATTTATAAAAAACGATTCAACTCTAAGTGCGCCGATAACGTACATCATCGCAGATCACAATACCGTTGAACTGCTCGTAAGTTGGGGTTCTAGCTCGTACCTTCACTGAATAAAAATCCAGTAAAACGAGAACTAACTTCAATGTCTAGTCGTGCCAAAAGGTTTCGGCCAATGGAAGAATTGAATAATAAAAACAGGTCGAAATTTTAAATGGTGAAATATGCGAGGGTCAAAATCGATTTTGTATTATATCTCCAAGCGTATTGAAGGTTTCAGTCCAATGCGTTGTTGTTAATTTTTAATTACAGGTTGAACAAAAAAGACATTCTTAATAATAAGCCATTGGCGAAAAATACCGTGGGATATATAGATATATATATATATGAGAAGCTATCTGAAGAAATAGAAGAGTAGAAATAACATGAGTTCGCCTATATATGAACATGCGTGCGTCGTATTCCTCGTCGAATCAAACAATCAGCCGGCAGTAGGCAAAATTGTTCAGGTATTCTCCGTGTATTCTATTGCTCACTGAGTGTGTCCTACATGAATTAAGCCTTACAAATGATTATTGATGGCCAGCTTTTACTCGCAACAGATGTTGCTCACAGACCACATTTACAATCCGTATCACGGAGGTAAGATTAGAACGTCGCTACTACATGTTTCGCATGTAAGGTTTACCATGACAGGAGCGTATCTCTGTATTCTCTTATTCTCGCCTATTTTTCTTATAAACAGCATTAAATGTTAAGTAACTACTTGTTTTATTCAAATTATGGCGATGATTCATTACGAACCTTGCAGTTTTACACGGACTATAATCTCACGCAAGTGTGTAGGATATAGGATTTCGTAGAAAGGAAGATATGAAATAAAGGTGTTATCACGTTAGGGTAACACTCACAGAAGTGAAAACTAATGAAGCTACCAACTAACAGCAAATGGACACACGCGACGAAAAAGATTTATGACCCTTAATTAAGGGTCAAGCGGCTTTCTGATAGGCTGGCAAGGTCCGAATTGGTCAATATGAAGTTCAACTTAGAGCGGAATAGGTCACATAGTTTGCCAGACCATTAAGCATGAGTTAATGGCAAATGCTCTAAGCATGTAACCTAGGCTTCGAGTTCTCCATCTCAAATAGAAAAACAGTTGGCTTTTACAACTGTTTTTCAAGCTTTATTTTTAATTTCAATACGAAGTGTTCAATACGAACCAACTAACTCAGAAGAAGACTGACATTTATGTTTTCTTTTGACTACGCGGATTAGATCAATAGTAGACGACGCGCAAATGATGTGTCGGGACACGTGCAGAATTGCGTGCGCGATGGTAAAACAAGAAGTACGCGATACAGGTTATCTCTCAATCCGCAGCTTATCGACATTCGTCATCGTAAGGTAGTTACATTTCGGAACACGGCATGCTTTAGTGGTTGTGTAAAATCTAATCGGATCTTGTGATCTAAATTTGGCGTAGATAAAATTCGTGCATTTTACTGATGAGTAATTGATTATTCTTCAGGAGACTAGGACATCATAACCGGTTGTTCCATCACCCTTTCTCCTGTGACTATGGCGACAGCACGTGCTACTCGACTCGTACCGGCTCGATATCTGTCATTGTATGGCGTTGTTCTCTCTCTATTTTTTCGAATGTCTCATTGTTACATCACTAACTCGAGTAACTATGCTGTTCTAGGGCCTTTCTAATGCGATTCAACTTAATTATTCGCGCAGAGAAATTAGCTTAGTAATCCAGAAGATTATTATATTTAGGTAGATAAAAAATAGTTGGTCGAACGACGAAATCAACCCAGCGATACAATTAACGTTGTGGGTTATGGACGTTTCTCAATACTAAGCTGCGTTTGGAGCATTGAACTAATACTGAATTAATATTTTTTTGTTTTTAGATACACCGATTATGTCGACTCATGCAGTAAGAGCGTACTTCGACTTCAGGATATCTGGGAGAACTGTGGTCATTCAGAAGATATTGTGGATAAGAAAATGAACAGTCTATTTCGTTGGTTTGGCGCGCGGTTCGTACAAACGAATTTGCTCTCTAAGTAAACAGTTTTTATTAATCATCATAAATTAACAGAGATTATTTAATCGAAGCCATCTTTCAGATATGTTTTATATTAGATATAAAAAAAAAAAAATAGATATGTCTAGTAGGTGCGTGCGATCAGTAATTTCTATTGTTTAAGAAGCTCCTATGAATTAGCTTGAGTTATGTGTGTACGCTGTGTGGTCGTACTTCTTGAACTGAATTTGTAAGGTCGAGAACATTTTTGCCCAACGGCTGAATTTGGCAAAAGGCTGGAAATGTCGCTCATTCGAAAAAAAAAAACATCGGTATACATAAGAACTCTGATTTTGTTACATAATCTATTCAATTATACTTAAAATAGCACGCACATACACACACACACAGCTTGGTTCTCTTTATCACAATTTAACAAACTATTTTTTATGGGAACTCCTAATCGGAAACGTAACTCTAATACCAATAAAAATACAAGTTATAATTAACAAAATTTTGTTTTTGAGACTAGATGAAGAATTCGTGCCTGCTCTAGAAGCACTGAGTTGCTGGTGTGAGTAACAGTTTAGCAACTGATATTTAAAAGCTCTTTATTATAATTACAAAATTGGGCAAAACGTAAACGAGCCGATAATTATTGACGTTCTTGGAATCAAACAGTAGTACCAAATAATAATTACAACTAATTTGAACAGATGGCAGACGATAATCGAAGACGAACTACAGAGGCTCGAAGATCTGAAGATCAGCATTCAGCTGATACGAAATGAGTTGAGTGAACTTTACAAAAAGTTAGAACTTGCTGAGCCCGTTCAACCTAACGGATTAAACCTACAGCAACAGTTTGAGTGGCTTGACAAATGCTCAAAAGAAGCCGATCGCATACGCAGCGCGAGGATGTTACAATTCAAGGAGCTACGTCGACAGGAACAGAAGATTCTAATCCTAATGAGTGACCAACAGGTCTGGCAAGGTAGCATCGACTACAGTGCGGAGGTACGCCTGCCTATGATTCACCTTTGAGTCTCAGCGTGGGTACATCGAACGAATTTATTACATCACCTGGCTATGGAGGAGCTGGCTGGAAATAGCTATGGTCCTGTCCTTAAAGGCGGCCTATTTTATGTTTAAATTTATTTCTTGCTCAAAACATTCGATCCAGGGCGTCGAAAAAGCGCCTAGATTTCGGGCTGGATAATCGTTCTACATTGTACCTCTCGGGACATTTTTTTATGATACAGTATCCCATTAAACTGGTGCATGCTGGTGTTCGTGCAAGTTTACATATGTTGCAGCCGGTTTAGAGGCCTTGAAAGATGAAGAAAATATTTTCTAGTCAGCGACACGTTACGTCTTTCCTTGAGAACTACTATCAGATTAGTAAAAGAGAAAAGTAGTTTTGTGCTATAAGGCTTAGTAGGGTAACTAAAAACCAGAAGTTTGGTCCCTTTCGTAGAGAAATAACCAGAAGATACTTTGTTTCTGACTCGTCTGTCTAAACCTTATACACATATTTTGTCACTTTTTAAGATCTTCTCAAAGCTCTAGTTTTTTAGTCTTATGAGTTTGTTGAAGAACGCCAGAAGTCAATTGAGAAGTAAACGGGCCTCCTCTGTAATAGAAGATTTGTGTGCAGTATCAATTGGATTGTCAAAGAGTATTGATAATTTTTAAATATAAAGGGAGAAAAAATATTTGTTTTATTTTTTTAAATACTGTTGCTGGCTCAATTTTTCCGAGTAACACCATAAAACTTTTGTGATTTCTGGGTAAAAAGTTACCTTTGTATCCCTTCATTGAAACTCCATTAGAGTAGTATTAAAGGAGTTTTGCAGGAACTGCAACCGATGATAGTCTGATGGTCCAAGATTTGGCGTGCATGAAAATTTCCTATCTAAGGCCTTTCAGTTTTTGCCGACTAGTTAAAGATGCATGTGGCCTGGCGCTGGCATGGCAGAAGGCAACACCTTTTTCTGTTTACTAGTTCCTGTCTGTTAGTTGTTGACAGTAGAAGAAGACTCCGAATCAATTGTTCGGCTTGATTTTACTGTTTTTGTAGAGTCTCGTAGATAGAGCTTCGCTCGAGTAATTTCTTTTGTGTCATTCTGTGTGGCACTCGAACATCGAGTTTGTTTGTATAGCTAGCTTTGTTCAAATAGTTAGGAGAGTTTGCTGACGGATGTTTACTTCTTTGGCGATATTATGGCTACTTACGTGGGGGTCGTACTCAACTTTTACCTAATTTCGTTAAGTCTTCCCATTATTTGTCGCCCACTACGTGGGGTATCATCGACATCGAAATTTCCAGAATGAAAGTAACCAAACCATTTTTGGGCTATTTGGGTCCGATTTTGGTATGATTCTTTACAGCTTTACAACCTTAACCAATCTACCTATTGAGTTTGGCCAGAAATTTTTAGGTATGATATTGAAGAACACAGCCAGTAATTTTTTAAATCCATTTAAAAAATGCACTTAATTAAATACCTAAAACACACGTTTTTAAGGGCTGGGCTCGAGATAAAGTTTTGGCTATACAATAAGATCATAACCGATTCAGTGAGAGAAAGGAGTACTTTTAGATGGTATACAGAAATTAGCAGATAGCATAAGAAAACATCTGAAAAGTGAGCATTACTTTTTGAGCAAGCTAATCAATCCATGAAGGATACTTTTATTATTCGAAGAGAAAAATACAAAATACAAAACAATAATGCGAAAAGTAGTTTTGAGGTTTCAACTACATGCTAGTTGTCAACGAGGTGCCTACTTACTTCGTTCGTGCGCCGTCGGTGTCAAGTTGATTATTTTAAACAGGTAGCTATACCAAAGTTGCGAAAAAACTAAAATCTCTTGTAGACTACGGTAGAGAACAATAGATACTTTAAAGATAGTTAATAGGTAATAACTTTGTTCGTACTTGCTAATTACCATATAAGAAACTCTACATAACAATATGCTGGTCGTCTGTAAAGGTTTAATATTTCGTGTAATGATGCCTGTGGCAGGCAAACGATAAAATCCCAACGGAATCAGAGTTGGCATTGCTATCTGTGCATGTAGCGTCGCTGCGCAAGGAACGGGAAGTTCGACTGGAGAATCTGCGACCAGTCATAGGGGAGGCACGCGAAGTGATGGATCGCATAGGGAAGGTACCCAACGTCGCTATAGAGGAAAGCCTGCAGAGCCTATCGCCCGAACTGTGGGATTTAAGCAAAGCGAACATTGAGTTGGCTGGTGATATGCTCGATGCAGTGAGTAGTAACATAATTGCATTACTTCTTGTGACAATACGCTCGTGTAACGAATCAGTGTGTTTCGACCATATCGCACGCTTCTAAGTGTATAGAAGACCGTAATATTGAACACTACCTATTTCACAGATGTAACACTTTGGAAGCTTATTGTCAGATTTTACAATATTACAAAAAAAAAAAGTGTTGCATTGAGAAGCTTTGCCTTATTAAAAAAAATAATCCATTTTGGACATTCAATCTGATGGATTCGGCGTACGTTCGTTCGTTAGCGCCTCGATGCAAACAAAACTAAAAAAAGAACGTTATCATTAACTCAGAACGCTCAGGAGACGATCGCAAGTCCGCTTGTATTGACTTCAGTGAATTTCTGAAATGTTTCTTTAGAGTGATTTTCCTCGACCCGAAAGTCGATCGTTAAAAATCTTTTATCAATGCGCAGGTTTTGCTAAAATTGTGATTGTATCTCTTATTTTTTTCGTTTGTCAATAACAGTCTTTCGTTTGTGTATCAACAGTTGCGAATTGAAGAAATGGAGCTCTGTGCGCGTCACAGACTTTTACTTCAACAGTTACAGCGGATATTTAATCGCCTCGACGTCGATTCTGTTGAACGCGAAAAACTACTTGGCCGTCTCAGGTCGACAAAAACCTATCAGGCCGTGAGCAGGTTACTACCCTCGCCAAATCATCTTGTAACACAATTCTAACCCCTGACAGTACAGAAAAAAAGGACAGGTTATAGAATCGGCGAGTCCCGCAATCCATTATAGCATCAACCTGTTTCAATTATTATGTGTTAGGCACAAAGAACCTACTACTTGACCTTACAGTGTTTGTTATTTGGTAGAATGTGTAACCGTGTCGTCCTTTTCTTTATTTGCAGACTCGAGGAGTTAGAAAAGGAGTACAAATTGTTGGCCAAAGCGAACCTGCCACAGTTCATCGAAAGATTGAAGTACGAAACAAAAAAATGTTATGAAGACCTACGGGCAGAGAGCGGCTGGCGTTTACCCCTAGACCTCGAAAAATTGTCTGATCAGGGACCCTCAGAAAAACTTGCTGAAGCATATGAAAAACACATAGACGACCTGAAGAGCAGACATCGGTCGCTGATACCGTTGTTCAAGCTATTTGACGACTGGCAACAGATGAAAGAGGATTACAGGCAGCTTGAGGAAGCTCAAAAGGATCCACAACGTTTCAAAAATCGAGGCGGCGCATTGCTACAGGAGACCAAGAAACGAGATCGCCTTAAGAAACATCTGCCTTTGATTATGAACCAGATCATGAAGTTCCTTGATGCGTACGAGGCTGACCATGGCCCTGTGTATGTTCATGGCAAAATGCTGCGCGAAATTTTAAACACGGACCAGCGAAGTGGTAACAGCAGAAGTCGGAGCAACTCAACTAACTCGGGCGACGCTCGCACACCACATAAGCCAGTACGAAGCATACCAACGGCGTCTGGTTCGAAGACCTCCAAGCTGCGAAGAGCAGGCACGGCTTTCGAACTCAAAAGCTCATCTGGGGTTAAAGCAGGCGCTGGTTCCGTGCGTCAACCTGATCGGACGAATCATCTGGTAAACGCGTACGCTAACAATGGCAAAATACCGACAAAAAGCTCGGAGAATGTTAACCCTGTCAGAAACAAGGACACTTCTTTAAAGAAACGTACTTTACGAAGGTCACTATCGTATGACGGCTTCAAGGGCAACCTTTCTTCGAACGATTTGCAGTCAACCCGAGTGGCTAATTCCGGAATAGCTACGCAAGCGAGCAAATGTCGATTAATATTTTAACAAATCTTAGTCACTGTCAATGGATCGTAAGAGCGACTGGACGGAAATCAGATGTGCATATTTTGTTGACATAATGACATATTATATATACGGTCTTGTATATGCGCAATGCTTGTTGGAACGCGACTTCGATAGCGTACGAACATGTAGAAACAGGAATTGACTCTGATTTAAGTAACAACAAAGAAAGATATTCCACATCAAATTATGGTGCAGAGCATAAATCTCGCCATGTAAATAATATTGTTGACGTCATTGCATATTAGGTACTGTCCTGCATATTAACACTTATTTTTAAAGCTCGACTTCCTTAGCGCGCAAACACGTCGAGATAGAAATTGATTTCGATTTAAGTAATGAAAAAAATTATGTTTTACATAAAAATAAATGGTGTTGGATCGCGTTGGTCTATCATTTTGATGTGTAGCTTCGAATAAGCGTGCAGTCAAAGTATAGAGCCGTCATTGGTTTTTTCACAATCTTGTCCTTAAACCACTTCTCTCTGTTTTCCTATGTTCGGTTTTGCGTCCAGTATTGCCATTAGACATTCACTAACGGTTGGTTAACTCCCAGCACGGAACGAGATTTGATCCAGACCTCTAGGATTAGCAACAAATTCACAACTTACTAGGCTGTCACTGGTACATCTTCAGGCTGCTTAACCGCGTTACTTAGTCCGGATACTGGACTGAGTGAAATGGCGCTCGTAAGAACCTTATTGGAAGGGCTTTCAAGGCAGGCTATCGTTCGACACGCATCTTGCCAAGAGCAGGAGAAGCAAAAACGGAACCCGCCGGTTACTGATTTCTGGCCTCGACCCGACTAGCTTGTGTGTCACATAAATGAGGGGCACGGCTTTGGGAAGGTTGTCGAACAGACAAAAGCTCCTGTTGTCCTCAAGGACGGTAACCTAACGAGTAGCAAAAGGCTATCAAAACGTATCGATAAAGGAGGCCGCCAGTATGCTGCTACTAGATTTTCTGGCAGAGATCATGGGCTGAGGGGACTCTAGAGTGTGCTCTTGGCCGGCCTGCCTGCGTGCAAAAAAATAAATGCTGCACTTTTTGAGCATTTAGTGCAGAAGGGCAGTTAGCACAGCGCGGAACAGGACCGCATAGACCAGGGAGCTTATCTTAGGTTCTAAACCATAGTAGGGCTGACCGCAAGCTAAACTGTGATATGTGTCTCAAGTGAATGCGGCGTATTTAAAGTTAAAAGGTGAAGTAGATAGGGCAAAAAGAATAAGTATTTTTGAGGATGAAAGAATCAGCAGTTAAGCTTAATAGCCAAGGTCGAAGTCGAGCGTTCAGGTAAATGAGGCACAAGATCTAGTTGTAAGTTAGGGTGCACGCTGAGAAATGTTACCAGCAAAACCTGCGTGCACACGACCATTTTGAGACATATTGCATATTGTTTTTGAATAGGTGTGAAAATTATCCGGAGTGAAAATCCTACTGCGAAGTCCACAATTGATTAACGGCAGGATTTTTATCTCAGTAAAGAATGCATTGAGTTAATTCAGCCATTTGTGCGTTTGTCCCGATAACCTAAGGCTTACTTCGTAATACATATGCAGTAGACATGACATTCAAAGATGGCGACCAACAATGTCACAAAATTAATAGCGAACTATTGGACCTCGCTGTGTAATCCTATCTAGACTAGTTTAAATTCAATATATCTACGAATAAAGTTCTGAAACTTAATTCGTCATGCGCAGAGATACTCTTTTGGAGCCATTTACCTATTTTCCTGCCGGTGTAGAAATTCCCTTAGTTACCTACATTCCGGTATAAAAATGATGGTATATGCTAATGATGTAAATATGTATGGGTATTAATGATGGAAGACAACCTACAAAAAAATGTGAATGTTTATGTTTCTTCTATTTAAAAAAAAAATCTCAAAGTAGATTCGAATCATTTAATCCGTTAAATAAAGATTATATTAAGAATAAAGCGCTAATCCTAACCGATAGAATATGTGACTTAGAAATGACAACAATAACTAAGTTGAAATACAACATTGTAGCACGCGCGTCCGGTAAACACAAATGTAAATAAACACAAATTTTCGTGAAATACAAAACTAATCAAAGATGGAAAGTTTTCCCAGTGTGCACGAAAAGGATTTGTACATTAGCTAAAGTATATTACATTGTATTTTTTGTTAGAATTTTTTTTTCATTATTGATGTTTGGCAGTAACTAGTAGGCGTATTACACGCAATAAATGAGGAATATGTAATCGCCGTTGAGCCAATTTTTTGTTCTCTTCTTTTTATATTTGGTTATACAGATTTCAAAGTGTGTTATATTTGTTTCTATGGCTTGCTGGCTGGTACTGTTGTTGAATAAGATTTTATATATAAAGAAATCTTCCAAATCTACAGCAAGGAACGAAATGTAATTTTATGTAGATGACTTTACTAGCTCACACTGGACTGGCTAATCATAATGCGTAAGACAAAGCAGGCAACATTACTTGTAAGTTGACCTCAAATAAATGCTTAAGGAAATCAAGGATTAATCCTGCATTAGCATCGCTTCCGTAAGAAAGATACAACCTTTTTTTATGGAATTCGGTATTATCCGAGTTTAGTTTTTTTCTAGAATCTTTTCAACCTTCTTTGATCCGAGAAGACTCGGATCTTCAACGATATGTCGAATAAAAAGGCGAAAATAATATATTCAGTTTGATGCAAGTACTGCAAATGAGCCTTGATAGTTGAGATGGTGCTACCGGGATATGCGCTAACGGTTCTAGTACAATAAGCTGAAACGAATTAAGCTAAATGTTAGGATAGGTGTAGCATAACCAAAGAAAATCATCGTCCATTAACTGCATGTCACTGCATCGATTAACAGATTTACGAAATGGTCGGCAATCTGAATATCGTGGTATGACAGTATTCAAAAACACAGAAACATGGGGTTCGCGCATCTGTAGACATATATACAACAAAAACATGTCTAGTAGGTAATGTATTTGCTCGGTAGACTCAGATATACGTTGTGGTCTAGCTTTGAATACGGTCATGGAGGCCGAAAAGCGACCATTTGAGAAAGAACATTTAAGGTTTTTTATCGGACAAAAAATACGAATAATAGAAATTTATCCGAGATCATTGTACAAATAAGTGATTCAGGATAAGATATATTGAAGTGACCCAACTTCTGGATCTTTTCCATTGTTTTAAGCCTCATATATTATGTAATGAAGTGTTAATTCTATTTAAACGTTAATTAAAACAAATCTTAGTGGGAATTTGTTGATCTCAATTTATTTCTTTAGAGCGCAGTTGCAAATATATATATACATATATATATCTATATATATATATATATATATATACTAAGACAAAATAACCTTGCACTTATAATTTAAGGTGCTCAAATGACCTTGGTGAGATGCCACATAAAAAGTAAGCGCTCTATGCAGATACACTGTGGGTTTTCGCGCTACACAAAATGATGTATATACAAGTGGCGGGTGCGGGCGCGCCCCCGTCTTTTTATGAGGTTCTACGGCTCCCGACGGCAATAGCTAAGTGGCAGTTCGCGTCTGTTTCAAAACCAAATTAACGTCTTGTTTTACTTGAAGTATCGTGCTTATGGGCGGCGTGTTAGGACGATCTTCTGTGTCTTTTTAAGCCGCAAATTATTGTTTCTGTTGAGGTTTGGCACGCGTACGTTGTGGACCAGCGTGGAACAGACAAAACTCATAGTACTACCATCATTATTATACTTAGAAAAGATGAAGCTTATAATTAGCGGATAGAACGAGCAACGCGACGAGCTTTGTTGGATATTTATGAAACGCATATGGAACGTGCTGAGTCACAAAAGATTGAAATTCCAAAGGTAATTGTCACTTTCCTGAAGAAAAAATCGATATTGTGTCAACGGTTTGTATACAGGTGCAGAATTGAAACGAGGTGTCGAGGTTCGACTAGAGGATGGAAAAATTTATATACGGGTAAGCGAGTGAATCTGTTCGAATTAGAGGCTGTGATACGAGAATGTAGAATAGTTAAGTTTATTAGTCTACAGCAGAGAGGTCCATACGCACTGCCAGGGATAAATACAATGTTCTCACCCCCCGGCTTGGCAATAAATATCGTTAGTTTCAATAACGGCACTTAGTATTTAGTTTATACCTAGGAGTTGTATCGATGACTATGGCCGCGGCTCCTAAAACATTAAGCCAGCTCTATAATGATGTACACTCAGATTCCTCATCAGCATTAAAGTCATCATCTTCATCATGGTTCTTTAATTGGAACACATGTTGAGATGATACCTATATGACGACGCCATGATGTGATGAGGTACAACATTAATAGTAACAGCCGACTACGAAGTGTAGATGCCGTTCGTGCAGAGTAACAAACATTAGCTGGTCAAGACAACCGATATTTATCAGCGTAGTTGTGGTTGTAGATCTCATCGAGGCGGGACGCGGTAATATGAAAATTGCAATTCAAATTAATGGCCACGTCCTACTGCGTCTGCTCCTTTGTCTTCTTGGTAAAAACGGGCAGATCATGCGGGTAGCTTTTAAATGCCGGCCCCAATTGGTTTTGCTTATGACGAATGTAAAGAAACGCACACATAATGCATGTGACGACGAGGACGATAAGAAGAAGCAGCAAAACCGATGCGAAGCCCATTATTGACATACAGACCATCGAGCTCAATTCCTCTTGGTTGAATTCTAGAGGATGTTCCTGAGTCGAATTGCCCAGGTTGAAATCCACGTCACCGGCGCTCAAGACACGAATCACCTTTGATACGCCGATATCCTTCTCACCATCGTCCCGTTTTCCAGGTAGAACAACTTCCCGACGGAAACGTCCCAGGTCACGCTCCTGGCGTGACAGCGTCGCCGAGTACGTAATTTGACGATCACTGGCTGCGTGTTGATCATCCTGGGCACATTGTTCCGGGCACTGGTATCTGCATGAAGTAAAATAGTTAATTTATATGCATGACGATACCAATTAAGAGGACTGATTTTGGAGATGCTGTTTTGTTAAAAGTAATTATGGCTGGATAAAAACAATCAGTAGCATTAGCTCTGGTCTCCCTGAATGTATATACAATCAGTCAAAATCTCCCGTAGGAAAACCTTGTTTTTGTTCACTAAAACTCTATTTCGTTGTGGTACTTTGCTTTGCGGGAATTCTCCTAAACCATAATATCTAGGTATCAAGTAGTTAGAATCAGTGCTCTTAACAAATCACTAACGTAAATACTTTTACCTCTAAAAAGCACAATATACCACTATCACGCGAAAAGCAACAATCATTTACGTAGTTTTATGGATTAAGATTCATGGTTCAGGCAAGAATTAGTTACTCATACGTGATATGTTGACTAACAAAACGTTAATACACAAACCTGCAGATCTGGATGGTGCACTGGAAGTGAACTTCCATTGTGTCCGGGAATTTGAAGGCCTGGAAATGTGCGTACGAAAGCACAGTAGCAGACGAACCAAAGTTCTTGATCTTTGTGAAGCGGGACATCAGCTTGGGCCGAGCGACGCATCCCTTCGAGTCAACTAGTTCGATCGGGGCCCGTTGTCCGTCATGAGCTATGCAGTTCCTTACCAGCATATCGAATTTGTTTTCGTCATCTTTGATAGCAAGTACCTGAAAATGTTATGAGTTTTATGTCCGACATCACCGTTAGCTACTACTCCAGGCCAATTACATGTAGCTAAGTCATGTGTGACAAAAGCACTGAAATTATCGTTGCGTAAACAACAAAATCGTCACTAGCATTCTCTAAAGGAAGATATATTGACTAGATAAGAGCAATATACAAGCGTAATATGAAAAAAGTAGGAGGTGGCTGCTGAAGGTCCGGATCCACACCAAAAGGCATGGAAAGAATAGATCAGAAACTTTTAAAAAAGTTACGAATGGATAGTATACAGCATAGGGAAGGTCAAAAAGAATCCAGTCCAACGTTCCGTTTTACGTAGCGCAGCCTCATAACAGCCATCATCATCACGAATCAGATAGCTAGATATCATGCATCTTACTTTGAGAAGCTTTCCTATCGAACCGTTGCCGCCGGCACATCGATCTGCTTCTAGCAGAAGAATCAAGATTTGATGGCAGCTCTAGTTTGTGGAACCACTGAGTCAAGAGGTTTGCGCAAATCCAGATGACCTGAGTCGACTGGGTCTCGAGCCCGTAACAGCCAGGAGTCAGGAACAATCAAGAGTGTTCTCAAAGCGAAATTCGCCATAGAAATACGGAGGCAAGGGCCTCTGTAATGCGATTTATCCGTTAAACTTACCATTGTCATCGTCTGGCCGATCTTGACAATACCGGCTACTTCTGACGCCCACGGTCCCTTGCCAGCCTGGATCTGCATCCAACATCCGACGTTATCTCCGGCAAAGTCTGCACGAACTACGTCCAGCATATCGACGGGGAACGGACGGAAAGTAACAGCCTTCTCGTAGTTGTTGTGCCAGGTACAACGTAGCTTGCGGGCCTGGTCCCATACCTCCTGTACTTGTGGGTCGTATTGGATAATGATAGTGTTCTCGAAGAACGAACCCGTGGCAGTGTTGCCCTCCTGACCGTACAAACCGTTTTGCGCATTTCCTACGGTACCACATGAATTGATCGAAATATCAAAGAATACCGACTTCTTGCCGCTGCCGGCCGGCAGGTGTACGCATGAACCATATGAGTAATGACCTGTTTTGAAGAATAGGATATAAGTAAAACAAACAGTGATTGAAAAAGTTAACAAAATAGCAGATTGTTTTCGATTACACATAGTGTGGAAAAAGTAGTAGAGTCAAGGCAATGGCAAACATATCAGTATTACCATTTATGCTTTTGTTTTCAGATTTCTCATCGGCTTTTCTTTTTTATTGTTCAGTAGGTCGCCTGATCTTTCCGGGACCGTAGCCGACCCTTTTCTGGCTTGCATGACGATTTTGTCTCCGTTGTAGAAGGGCAGGGTTTAACGATCCTTGGGACACGCACCACACGCACTAGCACACACGACACATACGTTCCAAACAAGACACATGTATAGTGTACGGATATTAAACATAAAACATGCGGATAGCAGTGCTAATGCGGGTCATCATGCACCCTTGAGTTACCCTTCGAGAAGATGAGTCCGTTGAATGGCCGGTCAAACTCGACGACTACTTTCATAAGGTTTTTCTCACACTTCACATCAAGGTGGACAATTTTTGGCATATCGGGCTGTGAAAGGGGCCACGCCTCTTCCGGGTCGATATGGGCTGGCTGGTGATTTACGGGTATGGGAGCTACGGCGTTGTCGTGAACTTCTTCATGATGCTCCTCATGGTGTACGTGAGGTGAACCTTCATGTTGGACATTGTGCAGGGGCGTCTCCTGGTGGGCGGTAGGCTCAAGCTGATGAGGACCGTCGTCAGGTTGAAACGCCACTGCATGTTGTGGAGCCGGTTGGTTAGGCACATCAACCTGTGGCTGGGGGGGGTGGAAAACGGGACCAGGAAGGCCTTGATGAGGCAGCTGAGGATGCCCATGTTCTACTGGCCATGGCTGAGGGCCATGGTGCTGCATCTGAACGAACTGTTGTGACTGGCCGATATCGCGCGGCTGAGCAGCATGTTGGTGGATAACATTAGATGGGGCGTAATTTAAACCATGCGCATTGAACGGGAAGCCTAATGGGAAGTGATGCTGGAGCTGTGACGGTGCCTGAACACGATTCTCAATAATGTGGCCAGCCTCCTTTTGTTCATGCTCTGACGAGATGTGTTTGTCGGCGTGTAAAGCAGAATCAACGGCATCAGCAAAGGCATCTTCATGGGAAGAGGCCGCTGCTTCAAGATCAGCTTCAGCTGAGTCCGATGCTGGTTCTGATTGTTTCGTATCCTGAGGATCTTCCGCCAGTGCCTGTGAGAGATGGTAACATAAATAACTTTAATACAAAATCAAAACAAAGTCCATAATACACATATATTACTTTCAAATAGCTTAGACTAGCATAATTGTATATACTGCGTGTCACTTTTTGAAATCTTTTATATACATATAAAATATATATAAATAAAAAAACAACATATATATGAAACATATTTTAGGTTTTTTTTTTTAGCTTTTATCGTTTCGAGTCGATGCGAAAGCACACTCGCGATACAATGCAACAACCAAGATATTCTACTATGTAATTGCAAATGAACATAGGTAAACAACAATATTGCTTCTGCCTCCGGCTCGGGCTCGGATTATCTAATGCTATCCAAATCAAGCACGATAGAAGACCATTTACCTTACAGGCCGCGTGTACCTGTCTGGCTAGTAGCGGAGCGGGCGTGGGCATGATTTAATGGATAAGGCGGCGAGTGACTGAGCAACGTCAAATGAGCAAAAAAAAATGACGTGCCTTACGGTACGCAATTTATGATACATGCAGAGCACGCGAAGCGCGTGCGTCTTCTTCTATCGCCGTTAGCCAAACAGGAATCACCGCGCACAATGCGGGTGGCCAATGAGCGATGAATAACAGACAACAGATTAGCATCAAGCAGCGTCATTATCACCACCGGAATCTATAGCAGTACCATCTATGCGCACTGCGATACAACAAGCGAGTCCTGGCGGGATGGATGCTCTATCACCGTCGCAGCTACACCTAGAGCCCCTTGTGCCGCCGCTTCTGTGATTCATATATACCATACAGACTAACTATAACTCAGGTCAAAGTGTGCCGTCCCAGATTTTGTGCTCCATCGTATCGTCATCACGTCTTCAGTTGAAAACGACAATCTTCTGTCCGTCTTGAATGAGCAGTGATTCGCTCCTTGCCATTGATGAGTAAGCAGCGAACAGAGGAACGGCGATAATATCGAAAGTGACAAATAAAACTTGCTCGCGGGTAGACGAGAGTGATCGAAGGCCGACCAATAATTCGACCGGCAGGCCAGATAAAGACAAATGGCCAGTCAGTCAACTACCCTGGCCGTTCCTAACTCCCGTTGTTTCGTCTTACGCTATAGTGCCATGCACCGGCACATATAATTCGTGTCCAATAGGTACGTGTGTGTGCGTAGGTTTACATTATCATAATTGTCATAAGTTTGTCGAGAGACTGGGAACAGTTCGCAGCAGAACAGTCCCGTTTATCGTTAATCCTCTGTTGCTGATATGTAGTCGTCGTTGTTGTTTGCTATGGGTTTGACTTGTGGCCTTGTATAGCAACAACAACATAGCAGTAGTGTGATAGTAGTGAACAGTGAAATCAGTAAACGACGAATCGGAGCAGGAACTCTATGGTTCTCAAACGAGAGTTATTATTGGCAAATCGTAATAGAACTCAACAGGCAATAGGACCTGGGCCTATAAATGCGCTTATCGACGACGACGACAACAATAGCAGACCACATCACGATTAAATCTGAATAAAGTAACAGCAGCTGTGTTCAGCGACAGTAACGTAGTTTAATGTAGTTCAATGCGTATTACTCTTCTGTGTCTCTCGTACCTAGAGGGCAAAATCAACCTGTCCGTTTCCAAGTAAACAAAAAAACCTACGTAAATATATAGTTTAACTACTCTTACTGTTAACGCTGATAGTCACCTTCAGTAGTCAACATCAAGTAGCGTTTTTCTGATGACGGGCGTTTTTGCCTGCGCGTTTAGTTATGTGTACTTGATGCCTCTATTTATGCACAGACAAACGGTCACAGATAGACGGTCTAGCTTTTCTCTTGCAACCGAATTTACTGCGTTCGATTAATGACCCTAACACTAAAGCCAATAAAGTGTTGAATAGTATAGATTATACGAATTTATTGCTGGCCTTCAACGTCAAAAATACGTTTACTGACCGGTTGTTCCGTTCTGTTGTCTAGTAATGGAAAGTTCAGCGATATGTAAAACGATGCACTTTTCGGGAGCATTTCTCTTGTGAGTTAAGTTAAGGAGCACTACAAGATTGTCAGTTAGGCTGCAGCAGAATTTGTGGAAAGGTACGCGAATAGGTAATGCTAATTCTGTACACACTTTGCATGCGCAACGTGCGACCAATTAAGCGACTGCCGACGGCGGCTTCTAGCTATTGCTGGAAGGCTGACTGATGATTTAGTTTTTGCCGTGCGTACGTATTTTTCGTCTTGTGTGTTCTCTTTCACTCTCTGGGTCCAGCCGGCCATTTTACTCCCCCCTGCATCCCACTACCTCACGGCCGGCTGGCCATTTGAAGATAGCAATGCGGGTATCTCTAGATCAGAAACACTGCAAACTTGTTCACTTCATCGCTCTACCCAGCTTTTCATTTTTTGACTGTAATTGATGAACTGGCTAACTTACGACGTTCCCGTCGTTCGTCGGTGAGGACTGAGGCCCAGTTAGGTCGAGCGCATTTCGACGCGTTTGGATTTTTGCCTTTGACAATGGGTTTACTGATCGTGGTTGTGGTGGTCACCATTACAGTCATCTTAGTCATCGTAAGAGCTAGGGAAGAAAGCGGACAGGCGCGTATATTGGATGGATAGATGAGCCATAATGATATGACACGTCCAATATTTTCATGATACGGTTCAATCCAGTATCCGGTGAGTAGTCGACGGCAGCATCTCGTTATCCGTCAATTGGATTACTGCTGAACTGAGTTGCCTTTCAGCTGTTGCCGGTTGGCTAATTACAGCCGTTCTGACCTGTTTTGGACGCGTTACCATCGTGTTCAAAGTGATTTTCGCTTGTACGTAGTTTCGCCACTGTCCATCGCTTGCAGCAGTACATCGTCAGGAGCAACGGAGGCACTAGCAGCGGTAGTGGCATCCTGGCGTTTTCTACCGTCATTAGTAGCAACAACCGCCATACTTATATAAATGGAATACCGACAGTAATAGTAACGGTCGCCGCATCGTTGTAATGCTTTATAGTTCGTACTCGTCCATCTTTCCCACCTTGCGCTGGATACCTTCTTCCCTCGCCGTCGTCATCATCGTTTTGGTCTGTCTCTAGTGCCTGGGCCGGTTTCGTTCTCGAAACTTGCCGCGCTGCTCGACTTTGGCAGGCCAGCGTTCGACCCCGATTCGTTGGGCTATCGGAGACAAAGCTATCCGGAGCATTCAGCCGGCAAGAGGCAATGTAGCAGAACTCCTATTTACCGTCTTGTTCGTTGCCATCTTTATACGTAAGATTAGTTCTGTTCCTCGCCTTTGATCGGATGCGGGTGAGTGTCGATTTAACCAAAACAAAAGAAGAATTAGGGAGGGAACAGCGCCACAGCAAACGCCAGCACACGCACGCATAACCCACAGGCCAACCAGCCTCTATCATCAACGTCAAATTCATCAACGTCTGTCCCGTTATCACCACGATTGCCTCTGTTGAATTCTGTTCCTTTGTACACTGTTTTCGCAATCCATCTTCTTTCAGATACTTCGCTGATTCAAATGGGACAGACCGCAATTTGTGTATGATAAGGTGTACAATAGACACACAGAGCTATTTTTACTAGGCAGATTCGAGTTTGTTGGATGAGCGTTACTGTCACCAAATCAGCGCCATCGTCGTCGATGACTGCTGTTACTGTCGACTAGTAAAACTATAACTCATCTTTGTTTGTTTCATCCTCTACTGCTACTTTTTTGGGTGCACTTTTTTATTTCCATCGAAGGTACGACATGAGTAGCCAGGCTGGCGACAGTACAGCGGACCTGCTCGTGGGTCCGCGATAGTCCCGCTTTTCAACAGGTAGCGACCACTGCAGCAGTAGTAACATGATGCATCCCCTGGAAGCCTGTTTAGTTAGCTCCCGTTCCCAATTCAGAGCGAGAAAGAGTTGTAGGGGTTTCCGTTCTAACCTGGATGCTGGTTGCCCTCGGACTCTGCTCTCGGTCGATCAGACATATGAGCTACCAAACAAGCCTACCGCGCAGATAATGGTTTCACAGTTACTGCTATATTTTTGGATAGACACCAAACCTTTTGTTTTCCAGCCCGGATCAGTTCGGTTCCATTTGATGATCTTCGCATTTCGTTACAGGACGGATCATCTCTTATCTTCACCATTACCACTACGATCAACGTACTGCAATGACGTCGACGATTCTATGAAACGTCAAACCCCATTGAGGCACGTCAACATCAACAGCAGTAATGACAATACCACTAGAGGTACAAACAATAAAGGGAATAAGGCCACTTCAGTAAGTGCGTTGTCCGGCTAGTGAGGTGGTATTACCTCCTACGATTTTGTTAACAAACACAAATGATCTAGAAGCTAATTCGAGCTCCGCAATCACTATTTAATGAATGAAAACCTGTTATGTTCTGTCAAATCGAACATTTTTAGAATATTTTATTTTATGTGTATCAACTGTATATCCTGTATATTGTAAAGGAGTAGTCTTGCCTTGTAGCTGTAGCCTGATCTCACAGGCAATCCGTCTTTGACCGCAACAGGTCCAGTGCTAGCAATCGACTAATGTTCAATCACTTTATATACGTTGCCATGTTAGACAGTAATTGATCGCGATCACACCGACGACGACCAATTTCTTCTTCGACTCCTGGAAAAGTATAATAGTACTACAAAGGGCTTTTCTAAGAAAAACAAAATAAGCAATTACTATTCTTATTGTCGCCCTTAATTTCACACCGTTCGGTGCGTTACGTGCTTGACGACCGTCAGTATTAGAAAATCGACAGAAGATTTTCAGGTTAGGGACGGGATTCAAGCGAAGGGACCCAGTACTAAACAGAACGGAACTATTTTTTTTTGGCCGGTAGTGGTGACGAAAGGGATCGTGCAACCCACCGATGACGACCCGCAAATTGCCGATACCAAATTGATATTCAATGGTAAATAACACAATCCTGTGAGGACTGCGTTTACAACTATCAGCGTATCTGGTTGGTACCGCCGGGTGTTTTGATAGCCCATTTGTTATTGGCCGTCCTAGAAATACGTATACCCTATAATATCAAATGTGGCTCGCTCAATCAGGTACTTATCACTATTTCTATAGATAGAAGAATGTTCATAGAAAACGTTCCTATATTTCAAGCGTCATATGTAAATTCATTACTTGATTTCTAGTGAAACCTGTTAACGCCTGATAAGCGTGTAGTCTTTTTTTTTGACTTTTTTTTTTATTGAATATAGAGGAGGCGCTGTAAAATGATTATTATAATAACGGGAGTTAATCGTCTTTACACGATTATTATTTATCAACTAGTAATTTAGCAAACCCGAATTTGCAATTTTTTAATTTTCACGCAAATGATCAAGATTTTCTCTGTTTTTTACGTACCGTCTGCTGTCTGATGACTACATACGATCATTGTTATTACGTGTGGATTAACAGGTAGTCTATCAAAAACCAAACGCAAGATAACGGAACAGATGACGATTTTTGCACTGGCCCAGCAACCCAATGGCTGATGACAGCAGTTGAGATGAAACCGGTATATTGCATGTGTATGTACCAGAAATAGAACCATCAAAAGGGTAATGTGTTTATTGCTACTGAACGATAATAAATCTAGTTGTCACGGTTTACCCCAGACCGGCAGCTCACTGCCCGTCAATATGGTTGCCTGTCGACATACACATATAGACATAAATGTCTATTTCAATAAAACATAACGATTGTCCATTCCTGAGCCTGCCTTTTAAATGTCAGAACTTCATCTTCTTAAGCACATCAGATGTTGGTCGGGGAAAACCAGCGCTCTGACTATTGCTTTCGCCGTTATTCTCCGGCAAGCAAAGGACGGTCGTTCCATTAACACACAACCAATTATCATGTATCGACCATATACGTGTGTGTCCGTATTGAAGGGTATGGCATACTCCTATGTGGTTTGTATAGGGACGGTCTGCCGTCTTTGTCGCTTCTAAGTCTGTCCCAAGGGTTGTTTTTGTTTTGTTGTCGCCGACCGGTCTATCCATTATGCTAAAACCTCTATAGAAATGTCCAGCCATTCCATTCGTTATTGCCGTTCACGAGGGATAGTGCCTATAGCCGTTACACCAATGAAAACTATGGCGACATTAGTGCTATAGTTACCGACTAGACAAGCTGAGTGGGAGTTTGTCAGCTCCATCCTCGTCGAAAAGAGCAACGCTCTTGGGAGAAAGCAAAGACATGTAGCAGCAATGTCTTCGTTCGATGCAATGAAGGAAAGCATACGCATTATGGACAGCAACAGCAGCAGCAGCAGCAGCTATCCCTCAAGGCTTTCGTCGCTTTCCGTCGCACCAAAGTCAATGCATGTATAGTTTACTTTCTACGATTTGTTCAAATCGAAATTGGTTGTAGCGATCTCTCCTTTTGTCTAGTACGCGGTCATTACCGCCGTTTTTTCATGGACAACAAGCCAAACGCAACCCCCGCGGTATCGTGACCGAAGCGATAGAGGGAATGACCCAGACTACCTCGTTTACCCTAGTCATTATATATACTACGACCGCTGCTATTGATGTCATCGTTTGCCACCAGAATGAAGCATGTAAGTAAACGGAATAATTTGGTTGGCCAAGGGTTGCTTTTGTCCTGTTTTCTTGCGCTGTGTTTAGATGCGCTGGCGATTGTAGCTTGACGATGGCGACAACGACGTCGGGGCTTTTCGGAAGATTTTGACCTTTCGTTCGGCAGAGTGCGCTGCCATAATTGTAATTCTATAGTCATCGGTTTACCGCAACCGCAGGCTACCGCTACCGCATTGCTTCAACGAACAACAAGCACGTCGCGTCAACAGATGTCGTTCTATGCTGGAAGTCCTTGCTGCAGAGTTCAAAAGCAAGTGGAGTTCCTCTCAGCATCATTGAATCAGACTCTAAGCCCGGTCTATCTTTGAGGTTTGGCTAGCGGCCAGCAATGTTGCTAATTCAGACGTCGTCAACTCTTCTTCGTCTTGATCTTCTTGCACAGCGCTTTTTAGCAGGCGTGCCCGTGTGCATTGCTTACTCTCTTCACGAGTGCTTCTGCTGCTACGGCTGCAGGTTTCAGCGCAACCGATACAAACACAACAGCAGCTAGAGTAACCGCAGTCGCCTTTGCCACGTAAATCCATGCAACCGACGTACCCTTTCATAGCATGCTATTTGTGTCATTCATGGGTCCTGGATTAATCAGGCTCGACTATTGCCGTTATATAATTGCTGTTTATTAGATCGCTAGGCCTGCTCTGCCGTTTCTTCTAGCTTGTTTGTTCACTCCTGGATTGGATTCACGCAACTCATCTCATACGGCAAACGCTCGACGTACGTTCCAGCATGGCACGGCATGCACCCACCATCAACAGGCCGTTAGCAACATAACGTTACTTCAGTGTATCCGTACTTCAAGACAGACCCTAAGTGTTTCGTATCGCTGGCGTAAACGCACCGTCGCAGAAGGATTTCTTTCGATGCATATTTGGAAATAGTATGTTATTTTAGGGCCGTTATTCAATTCGAATCGGAAAAAAACTGACCGCGAAAAAAAAATACGCTCTATAAAGATTAGCCTTTTCTGGCTTTGCCTAATGAGACAACAGGACAAAAAAAATCACTGAACAAATCTTATTACGTTTTTTTAATGATTTGCGAAAACTTGGTGCAGGTTTTTGTCGATACATATGTGGCATATTACATGTAATAACTGAAAATTATAGAAAATTTTCCTAAATGAAATATTTTACCAGCAAATTAACATTTCGTAGGGGGGTTATAATTAAATAGACGAGTTTTAAATTAACTAGAAAGCTTCCATCTCCATAATAAAAGAAAGGACATCAGTTAGAGATGAATGGAGTAATCGGTAATCGCTCCATGTTCCTCTTCACTGTAACGTCATCCAGGCGATCCATTTCGCCGTTCGTTCATTATCTTTGCTACGTTCTGTCAGATGTGACTACGTTTACTGGCTTGTTAATTCATTTAATGCAGTTTGTTATGACGATGCTTGAAGAATATGCGCATTTGTACATCGCGAATGAAGATGGGTTTCTGAATCAGGGTTACTTTTCATTTCTTGCTCCCTTTCAAAATAATATTCATATCATTCATAATATGTGTCAGCGTGGCCGCTCTGATCTAAATGATTTTCGGCCTAAGTCTGACTCCGTTTTCGATTCGGGTGCATGAAGTCCCATGAACAAAAACTTCCAAAGGTACGGTCTAGAAAGCAGAGTTCGCAGATCAGCACAAGAAAGGAGCATACAAATATCGATATTTCTCTTCAAAAGAGCGTTTTTAAATAATGTGGATACCTGAAAAAAGTTTCTCCCGAATAAATTTGATGGCAGTGAATTGCTTATCGAAAAGAATTTAACAAAACTTAAATTTAGAACCCCTTTTACAAGCGTCTGCTTCGAGGAATCAAACACGAATTTCAAATACAGGTAAGCTTTTCGAATTAAGCAAGCTTACTAATGCTTCAATAAATTATTACTTTTCTCGTTACCTTACTCCTATTCTGACAAATAAAACGAGATCGAAGCAGTTAATCAAGTTAAAAGAACAACATAGACAGATAGTAGATAGATAGGTAGATATGATAGAAAGATAGATAGGTAGATATGATAGATAGATAGATAGGTAGATATGATAGATAGATAAATATCGGTAGATAGAGAGATACCGATGGACAGGTAGGTAGATAGATATATAGGTATCGATAGGCAGACAAATATCGGTAGATAAATAGATACCGATAGATAGATATCGACAGCTATCGATAGATAGATATCGATAGACAGATAAATATCGGTAGGTAGATACCGATAGATAGATAGATAGATATCGACAGATATGGATAGATAGATAGATAGATAGATAGATAGATAGATAGATAGATAGATAGATAGATAGATAGATAGATAGATAGATAGATAGATAGGTGTAGATAGATAGATAGATAGATAGATAGTGATAGATAGATAGATAGATAGATAGATAGGTGTAGATAGATAGATAGATAGATAGATAGGTATAGATAGATAGATAGATAGATAGATAGATAGATAGATAGATAGATAGATTAGAAGATAGAAAGATAAATTGGAAGGTTAATAGAATAGATAGATAGATAGATAGATAGATAGATAGATAGATAGATAGATAGATAGATAGATAGATAGATAGATAGATAGATAGATAGATAGATAGATAGATAGATAGATAGATAGATAGATAGATAGATAGATAGATAGATAGATAGATAGATAGATAGATAGATAGATAGATAGATAGATAGATAGATAGATAGATAGATAGATAGATAGATAGATAGATAGATAGATAGATAGATAGATAGATAGATAGATAGATAGATAGATAGATAGATAGATAGATAGATAGATAGATAGATAGATAGATAGATAGATAGATAGATAGATAGATAGATAGATAGATAGATAGATAGATAGATAGATAGATAGATAGATAGATAGATAGATAGATAGATAGATAGATAGATAGATAGATAGATAGATAGATAGATAGATAGATAGATAGATAGATAGATAGATAGATAGATAGATAGATAGATAGATAGATAGATAGATAGATAGATAGATAGATAGATAGATAGATAGATAGATAGATAGATAGATAGATAGATAGATAGATAGATAGATAGATAGATAGATAGATAGATAGATAGATAGATAGATAGATAGATAGATAGATAGATAGATAGATAGATAGATAGATAGATAGATAGATAGATAGATAGATAGATAGATAGATAGATAGATAGATAGATAGATAGATAGATAGATAGATAGATAGATAGATAGATAGATAGATAGATAGATAGATAGATAGATAGATAGATAGATAGATAGATAGATAGATAGATAGATAGATAGATAGATAGATAGATAGATAGATAGATAGATAGATAGATAGATAGATAGATAGATAGATAGATAGATAGATAGATAGATAGATAGATAGATAGATAGATAGATAGATAGATAGATAGATAGATAGATAGATAGATAGATAGATAGATAGATAGATAGATAGATAGATAGATAGATAGATAGATAGATAGATAGATAGATAGATAGATAGATAGATAGTAGATAGATAGATAGATAGATAGATAGATAGATATCGATGGATACACAGATAGATAGATAGATAGATATCGATGGATACACAGATAGATAGATAGATAGATATCGATGGATAGATAGATAGATAGATAGATATCGATGGATACACAGATAGATAGATAAATATCGATCGATACACAGATAGATAGATAGATAGATAGATAGATAGATATCGATCGATACACAGATAGATAGATAGATAGATAGATAGATAGATATCGATCGATACCTCGGTTCGATAGCTTATGCATAACTATATTGTCATACCTCTCCTTTAATTGAATCAACGGTGCGCTTAATAGAAATAAGACCCAGCTGCGACACGTACGCTGATTTTTATTATCATTGTTGTTATAAGAAGAGTGAAAGCCAGCCGGTATTATCGCGACTGGTAGGAAGTGTCCCGCCAGTAATAACCGGCCATGAACTCAGCCCCCCTAAGCCATTGCTGACGACGACGACGCCAGCAAGAACAATCGCTCCGCAAAACGCCGATAGTGGAATAACGATTCTTTCTACAGCAGAACGCCAACCGAAACAAAGATAGATCTTGATCGTGTTTCTCAGCTGGCAACAGTCGCGATGGAACGCGACAAGCCACATCGCTGTCGTAATAACAATTATATCACTGCCACCCTACTTCCATTACTGTTATCCCAGCAGTGAAAGTTAACTTTTGGCTATTTTTTATTTAGCTTTAATCAGAGGTAGGAAATCGGCAGCATTCGAAGCAGAGGCAAAAACACCGTCATCAATTTAGAAATTAATGGCTGTTACCTGCTTTGAACGAGGAATACATTATCAGCGGAATACACTACGCGAGTGACATCTATGTGTATGCGCGTGAGTTGCTTTGGAACCCGTCTCTCATTGAGGGAACGATGGAAATTGAAAATGCCAACGATCGATTTACAAGCTCTCACAAGCCTTAAATGAATCCGTTTATATCGGTTGGACTGAATGGTGCAGGAACATTCTCGAAAACTATGAACTTGTGTTGTAGTAATCTGTTTATAGTTCGTTTGGCGACTAATTATGAAAGCAGTATCGAGAGGCAACGGCGAAGCAGGCAAACACGAATTGCAATGGGACATTATAATTAAGCAATCTCTTTTTCTGCTGATAACAGTACCGCCCTGAGGCCTATTGTCTTGTCGGTCCCAACTGCACGGTGGGGGCATTGTGCCACTGTAGATTAAAGAGATCTGGTAATAAACACACGAGGTGTGGTACTGGCGCGAAATGAGCAAGCAACAAACCTTGCTATCACAAAAGCGATTAGACTATTGTTTAGGACAGGATTTAATCATCACAGTTTTTTGCGCTTTATCAGCGGCCAAAATCATTTAGGTTGCAGATAACTACCTTTGGCTACAAACAAAATCACCTTCTGACTTTTTATAATTGTTTCATGTGAAGCAATACGTATCAATGCGATGCGAAACATCGGGAAGTTAGCACGTAATTTCAGACAAACAGGGAAACATTTGGCATTTAATCGATAGCATTCTGGATTCAGCCGGTCACTTATGATTAATGTAGTATGACGAAGGCGACTGATTAAAAGCTTCTTTCTTCTGCAGAGTTGTTACTGTGGCTCGTTATCGCTGTTCGCTTCATACGTGGCTTCTTGACTTCCTTCAGTCCTCAACCTCATCTGCAGCGACTTCAACATACGTGCTCAGTAGCAGCAAGGCTGCATTTTTAGCTGTCGCACGGTATCGCGTGCTACCGTTAGTTTTTCTTTTCGTAGTTTTACTTTCACTTGGTATCTTCAACGGCATTTCAAATGGTATTCAACGGTTTTTCATTCGACCACTGATCACCTGCTCGTCTCGCGGCTGTGTTCTAATCCCTCTCTGGTGTGATAATTCGGAGCTTTCTCTTCGAGCTCTTTCCTAGACAGATAGAAGTCTATGCTTTTTTCTTCGGCTAGCACACTGCATTAAGCAGAAGGCAGAAACTGCGACGATTCTAACTAACCCGCGCCCTGAACGACAACAGAAAGATCACGCTTCCCTAACCTCATCGCTGCCGTTCTCTCGTACATACGCTGTCGCTGAACGTACAAATGACCTAGAGGTCATCGTGTTTTACTATGGTATTGTCTCCTCTTTGTTCTCGATCAGCTGCCGGCCGCAGGCCCCTAAGGCCACGTAAACAACTTTACCGGCAATAAGAACAAACAGTAGCGATTCACAAACGCTTGTACTAACAGTGCTGCCAACAGTGACGAGGTGTGATTTTATTTATTTTACTTTGACTGCGATCAATGCCACTCAAAAATACGGAAGGGAAGCATTGGTCGACGCTAGATCGGCAGGCAGGACCTACTGTACACGCTCAGATTACACGACAACAACAGCAGCAGACGCCCCGCTGGAACAACAAAAGCCAACTTTATCGGACCATGGATTGAACGCTAAGAATTTTACTGCTCTATCTGTCATACAACGCCAGCAGCAACACTTGCCAGGCATACGACGTCACCATTTTCCCTGTACTATTCTTGGGACGTTCGACGACCAAATCTCAACAACGTATGTGTGCGCATATATAGGAATTGGAGAACACGTATAGGGGCAACATGATGTTATATGGCGATGTGCAAGTGAAAATTTCGGTTTATCGACCGCTCGACGCCGCCATCAATGGATAGAACCAAACTGTCATCCGGCGTGTTCATTTACGATCTTTACCGAAAAAAGATAGGAGTTGTATTTTGCTTCGTGGCGAAATTATAGTCAACACGGGTACGTACTGGGAGATATTCTTTTAGCGGTGCAAAAGATTTATTTGATCTCGTATCCATTCATAAATGACGAGATTTTATAGCATATCGATGCTTCCCTACGTTTTCAGCGAACCTTCGGGAAAAAGCACTGCCCGAACTCAGAGTTGAATGCCATTTGGTGTAGTTCGCGGATACGAGACGATATGTTATTGGGGCGGGTCGTTTCGTTCATCTCAGACCGATCATTTTTCCACGAACCTTGACGAGAAGAAATAAAAAGCGGCTCTTTATTGAATATTATCAAACCAATTACAAGATTTAACGCGTTGACCTGGAATCATTGGATAGAACAATTGAATATATTTTCTTATTATTTTTTTCAAAGTACAATGGTTAACTTCAGTGATAAGTTGGTGAGTTACTTCGCTTGCTACGATAAGGTTCGTGCAATCTCACAGGCAATATGACGGTTAGACGTAGGTGTTAGGCCTCCGTATTTCGTACCGAGTTCAAACAAACAGTGAATTATTGAATTAGCATCCTATTGACGCCACTGCTCTATATATATATATATATATAAAGACCAATTTTTACATCTTAATTACCGTCAAAATGATCATTACCCACAGTACGAATCATGGCAGAAACGCAAGCCGTTGGCGTTTGCCGGTGTTCATTGAATCATCGTTATTGCTATTAATATTCAGTCATAGTTTCCCATACGAGACAATACACCAGTTTAATTTCGTCTTTCGTAGTCTATGGCCATTTCATTTTTAATTCGTTCACTTACCCCTTCGAAACGTGGTTACATAGTTAACGTTTAGCCCTTGCCTACGCACCGCTCGTGCGCGTTTGTGTTTGTCCGAAAAAGAAATCGATGGCCAGTTTTGTCTATGTAGATATGAGGCCTGGCGGTCACTTCGATGATTCCGTGTAATAGCTAATAGCTTAAAGAGGTCCAAAATACAAGGTAGCATGAAGACTATACGGCAACAGTGACAAGCAACAAACATCAACTGGAAGCGTTGAGCCTATGAGTAATCACGCGGCCAACCAGAGGTAGTACAGCCCCACGAGGGATCGACGCTTCTGCTACGCGCGGTGGCTGATTGCAGACCATCTTCATACACGAGCAGCAGCAACGGTGACGACACAACTACAATACTTTCTGTATGCGTATAATGACAGATGGCCGGCAGTAGTGTCTTAACGCCGGCTACAAATATGGCTGTTGGAAGAAGGACGCTAGTGGCCCGTAGTGATGTTATGACAGTTGTTGTGTCGTCTGTGCGAAGCAGCCCCGTAGCTCCGCTCCGATGTACGGCGGCAAGAGTGACCCACTAAGCCAGAGCCCGGGGCCATCCTCAGCGAGACATAACGCAGCGGAAAAACGCCAACTAGACGGAGACGGATAGAGCAATACAAAAAAGAGAGCCGAACGCCAGCCATTACCAGTAACATGGCACCGACAGAACTCACATCAATAGTAGCGGCAGCAGCTGCGGCGGAGGCAAGACATAGATAGCGTCCGACATTGACTGTTCCATGTTCCATGCAATGAGGCAGCAAGACGGAACGGATGAGAAAACAGCAGTAGCGGGATGAACGTATCGCACCTTCCTGCTGCTGTTGCCGCCGTAACAGCGTTCGTTAGCGCCGCGTTGACGCGAAAGAGATTTGCAGACTGCGGCCGTATCCAGCTACGTTTACATCGATAAGGAGTCAGGAAAATAACAGGATGGAAGGCAGCGTTTGACACCATCAAAGCTGTTAGCTGACAATGAGGATAGTGATCTAATTTTGTCTGTTTAGCCTATCCACAGCGCACACGGTATGAATGGATAAAGTAATTAATAAACGAGAGAGCAATAGAACTAGATTCAAGTTTATGGCGTCATTAGCGGCGGTAGCGACGCCAGCAGATGTGCTCAGTGTATTTTGGCTGTACTATAATGTAGTATCATTTTCTGGGTATACGTACACCAGCGTCGGTACAGGTCGGCTTTGAAGCAACGTTAAATTAAATCTGATCGAGCTATAGCTATTTACGATGAAGAAACGGAAAATAGGTTCGTAGCAATTGTGATGCGCTCTAAAACAATATTGGATTGGCTTATATATATATATATATATATATATATATATATATATATAAGTACTGTAGTGATGAAGGAAATAACATAAGTGGTCTATTCTAGTTGGGTATTATGTGCTCGGTGAACGGATTTGGTGCTTGATGTTCAGGTGTCTGGTATTAGTTTGTCTGTCTAGTGCGTAGTAGCAGTGCCGTTAGGCCATAAATAGGCTTTAAACGCCGTTAGATCCTAAATGTGATCGTAGCTTAATGGGGTGCGTACTTTAAGCCAGCTGCCGTTTGCCTTCCTTGAACACCCGAAAGAGACATACATCTGCTTAAAATGGGCAAAGCCCATTTAAACATGTGCTGTGTGCGCGAGTCGCGAGAAACGAACGAAATCGAATATGCGGTTTTTATACGTGCCCCTCTCCGGCGTACGCTGAAGGATTTGATACGAGCAAGGCCGCAGTGGCCGACAGTTAAAGGCTAATGGAAGGTATGATAAGATTAACATTACGATGAACCATGGCATCAACCCTTCTCGAGGCCCTCATAAGCAAAGCAAATAAGTAGAAAGGAAACAACTCGCTGAAGCTGAGGCAGACATAAAGAAGCAAAAAATGTCACCACTTTTTCTTCGACCCTCCTTTTTTTGACGTGCGGTACTAAGTTACAAGGCATCACTTCAGATGGGTCTGGCTGGGTTTATCTGGGTTTTCCTCAAACAGACCCATGAAGCTGCATAGCAATAATATGCTAGAGTAGCCAAATGCCTAAGGCTAAAATTTGGGCCAGCGGTGGCCGCATATTCATGGTTATCATAGTAATACGCTCAAGAAGATGCGCATTATCCACCCAAAGCATGTTACCTTCTATATCCGGTCCCCCTTTAAGACCCCGAAATGATGCGGAAGCTAGAGCAGAACTTCCATATAAAGTTACAGCATGGGATTGTGGTCTAGTGGGTATTCCTTCCCTATTTCGGGGGAAATGCTTGGGCCTCGGGTAGGTGTACTACCCTGGGAAGCAGCCTGCCCGATCCAGACAGTGAGTCAATAAATGTACCAATGATTCCATAAACAAAAGCAAGCACTCTACAGTGATCAATTACATAACCAGCTTGTGAAACCAAAGTCATTCTTATACTCAGACCATATTGTCATCATAGTGGAAGTACCTACATTGTGGTTAAAGTAACTACCTCATGTATAAATCCCGCTCTTAAAAAAATATTTAACATTTTATTTTATTAATAGCTAACACGCGGGGCTCCGGTTGCCTGCAATAAAAATAACAATCTAAGGAGAGCATCTTGTAGTACTGAAAATAAGATCCAGTTATTATAAATTCTCACAGCAAGCTTAATAACTGAGCATGAGAAACTCAAACTCTAAGTTTGGCCAATTCTCGTGGATTACAACTGAGCAATCATTAGGGTTTGAGCCGTCTCGAAGTCGATATGGTGAAGTAAATTATAAACAACATTTTCGATTAAGGGTTACTCTCAGATTAAGGTGAGCGTGACTTCAGCAGCAGTAAACAAGGTTTCCCTGCTATTAGCAGAACACATCAAGACCCAATTTTATAATAAATATATACTTCAATCATTTGTACACTAATTCACCTGTTGCTTCGCCCAGGTAGGGCTCGAAGCTATCCGAACGAATTTCAGGCTTTTTGTCAACTATCGTTGTAAGGCATATTCCATATTATCAACTTCTGCGAAAAGATATATGGGTTGTTTCTGTGGCCGCTGCTGCAATGCGTATGACCTACTTTAGTTTTGATTGAAACAATAAGCTGTTCATCTCTATGACTTTCGACTGTTCGACTTAGTAAGCCCTGCAGTCGAATGTCCACTTTCAGCAAAGAGCTTGCATCGCGTCCCTCTTTCAAACTGTGGCATCTTACTACATGCTGTCTGTTTATACAAGTCTGAGAAACTCTACTGCTGATGTTCCCTCGGGCAAAAATAAAGTGTCTCAACTAACGTGTATAGAATACTGCTACATTTATCCCTTCCTAGCTACCTATATGATGGCTGTCTTGAAATTGGCTATGTTTAACATCAGACTTAGGTAGACGATAGCAATTAGAAGACGGCTGATCCGCACCTTCAGCTTGATTGATTTTGCGGAACAGTTGGGTCTTCAGAACGTCGACGGCAGTGGTCGTATCACACCTGATTTTGTGTTCGCGTTTGTAGAACTGTTGGACACGTTAGATTGAAATTCGCAGTACATTTAATGTAGTCTATAACAGGAAGAGTAGGTTTTCGAGAAAACAAACACGTTGGCACTGTGACAGTTCAGAGGCAAGGGCAAGCATCGAACAAATCGTAAACAAAAAAACCCAATTCTATAGAAATATACTGACAAAAACAGCCCTATTGGAAACATTTGGACTTACTTTGGCCAAAGCATATCCAAAGAGTGATCAAGCCGAAAACAGCGGTAACTTTAAAGGAAACTCCGCTCTATCTATTAGTCTTATATAGCTTGACTTATTATTATATTTGCAGATATATCCGTGCCGTTATGACTAGTATGCACGTTGAGAACCTTAAATTAGACAGTGAGATTCGACCTGTAGTATCATTATTTGTACGACTTGTATTTCTTCCTGGTAAATGATGCCGACTATACACGAAGTATCGATTTCACCTGAACCGGATGTACAAACTATGTCCTTAAGATACAGCCTCCGTCATTTCCTTCACATTTTGTATCGAGGATATTTAATTGTAAACCGGCCCGTTTTTCCGTTGTTCTTACCATATTTTTTTAGACCTAATATAACATGGAGTGCTTTTAGTTCTCTGTACTTAAGATGCATTAGCTTTAGCCTTTATTACATGAAAGCGCTCGGCATGTATGACTAAATTAGACTATAGATAATGCTTGGCATGTTGGACCCATAATCATTTGCGATTTTTCATCCCATCCTAATCTTTCTTTTGCCGTTGCGATACAGCCGAGTTGGCACCATATTTCAGTAACGTACTCGCCTACTTCCATTAATTTATGTCATTGCTATTTCGGGCCTGCCTACACCATACGCGCGATAATAGCATTTTGTTCTTACGGCGATGCTTCAAGGTGTCGCCGTTGTTCCTGTAGCTTAGACGATTTTTTTTTTACTTCAGTTTCGCTATGATTCTACTTTTCTCTTCCAGCGATTTTCACTATACTCAACTGCTACTGCTGGTAGAGTACCAGGGTGGTGATGCCCCTTCCGCAACTATTATTTGACTTGCCCCCTCTCCCTCCCCCCGAAAACGCCAGCTCTTTTTTACAATTATTTTGTCCCCCGAAAGCAGAAATATCAGACTGAACAATCGTTGGTCGGTCGGTCGGTCGGTCGGTTTCTAGCCTCTTTGGTTGGACTGACAGCGGTCGCTGTTTCTCCTCGTTCCGTTTGCCCAATAAAACATTATCGCCCCAAGCTACGCCACACCACACGATTAGGTACAGTGTATCATCGCGCAGGACAAAGCAGTGCTTTCCCAAATCACAGCGGTAGCAGTCGTACGATAAATACGTGGTTGGTCGTTGAGACAATGTGTCTGCTGCTCCGCTCGAGCGTCACGCGATGGCAAACACGAGCCATTGGCAAACGCCACAGCCGCTGAATTCGGCATCGTCTTCACTGTGGCTATTATTGACGTCGTCATCCTCGTCAACGACTATAGAAAGACCTTTGCCACTGCCGTAATATTAACAATGGCTAAAGCAGCGACCGCAGCCGTCTAAGCGTCATGCGCTCGTTCGCCTATTGAGCGTAGCGATGCGAGTGGCGATAGGATGACTTCTCTGTAGAAGCCGCCTGTAATTAAGTGATGAATCGAACACGAATTCACTATCTTTACAATTTTCTTCCGCGAACGACTGCAGAAGCAAGCGGAGCAATATCAACGAGACCAGGAGCGTACAGCAACAAAAATACCGCCGCCGCCCTGTAGCGACCGGGAATTTTCTATCTCTTAACCATCATTACGTTCTCGAGGTATCGCGTATCTCGAGGCCTACGTCCATCTAAAAATGGCACAGCCTATCGATTGGTCAGCCAACCGGTCAACTACTGTAGGACGCAAAGGCCGAAGCTTCGAAAAGGAAACGTCACTCTCTGTCAACGATCGATCGTGGTATAGTGCTACTGTTCCTATCGGCATTACAATTGCTTCTTGTTTTTGTCCTAGTATGGAAGATGCGATCAGCATTGTACAGCAGGGTAAAAGGAGTAAGGGCTAGGGGGCTAGAAAGAATAACTGTTTCGTTTCTATCCATCTGATCATACAATAATTGTCCTTCTAACGGTGATTGTCACCACTGCCGAGTCGCCTTGCTACTGTCAGGCTTTATCGCTGTCTGCCGATTCGCGCTGTTGCGGGAAGTTCCTGTTGAGGGAGCTGGCCCTGGAGGAATCGCCTACCGTCAAAACGATAATAATTTGTCGCCACATAACGGTCAAAAGAGACAGCGTCGGCTACAGAGATTATCATCAGAGCGTATCGTCATATATGTAACACATCGAATAGCCATCATCCTGTAATATTAAAACAAAACGAAGCTGGACCAAGCCAGGGTTGCATTTCGTCACAATCATGCTCGTTCGGCAGGCTATGTGTACCGTTTACGGAAACCTGCACTTATTTTCCTTGTTATTTTACTCATTGGAATACAAAGTTCAACGAGCTGAAGACTGCAGCAACTGAATTGCAAACGCAGAAACAAGCCATGATACAATAAAGTGATCATTTGCAGTGTCATAGTCGATGAGGCGATGTGCTTTGTGAAGTGCAACGGACATGTCAACTCACCGGAAGGCGCGCATAGGCGTCAACTGTGAGTTGTAATGATGGCCAACCAAGGCTGCTTGTATATTTTGAGTGCTATAGCAGGTAAAAACTTGAATTTTTCTTGCCATGCACGTGATAGCCAGCATCTGCTGGAGTAGTTCAGTGTACCTTTTCATCACTGATCAACAACGGACGATGGTAATATTGAAAGCACGATTGAAAGATAGAATTTAGCTTTTTTTTTTCTAAAGTAAGTTAACATTCTGACTTAGGTACCACACGCGTGGTTCTATGGATCCCACAACTACTTAATGGGACCCTGCACAGCGGAAAGTTTCGAGTTTTACGCCCGGCATCCCCGTTAGGCATTCCAGCAGATACACAGAGGGCTGATAAATTGATTATCCACTAAACTGTCACGGGAACAGACACCGAAAAACGCATCGTTCCGAAAGAGTACTATTTCGGCGTAAATCACACGAACGATAGACGTGTGCTCTTTGCTCATTAGTTAACTGTTAAATAGATTGTATGATTAATACGACACGCGTTGACGTAGCCAGAAACTGCTAACGTATTTACCTAAAGCGTAGTTACGTACCTTCGAGGTGAAGAACGCCAAGACGCAGATTAAGTGAACCCCGATGTAGAGCTGCATCTTCTAGTCGTTCAGTCTGTAATTGAAAATCAAAGGCCAACCAGTAAGGCTTTTTTGGTCAAAAAAATTCGTGCTGATTACTCAAATCCAATAGGAGGATAGACGAAAACAGTTTGGGATAGAAATAGTACATTCTTTACTTGGACGAATTGTCTACTGTTTATGAATCGTGGGCGAAACTCGAAGTAGCCTTATATAGCAGACTCTTTCGGAAGTAGTATATTAGCCGTCTAACCACCGCGTCGACAAATTGGGACAGGAAGCTGACAGACAGGTCACCGAGATTGCAGTTTGTCCTTAGAAAAGACGTTAAGTTAGTAAAGCTCCATAGACGACAAGCTTTGGGAAAAATTAAGTAAGAGCAAAATAGGAGCAACTAATTACCAATTATCGAGTGATACAATTTGTTTGATCAAACCGTTACGAAGTGTCAGCAACCGTCAAACAGTTGGTAACGGATCAACCGAAGAACATGTAACTATTCAGCTATATGCAGAAGTCAATAACAAATTCTGCAGTGAAAAAAAAGAACCGTCTTTCGGGATTTGTTAGAAACGTTCCACGGAACAAAAATCCGACAAGATGTAGTTCTCTTAAGGAATGTCTACGTGTTGTCTTTCAATGTTTTTAATAGAATATTAGTTAGTTTTTTATTTTTATTTACAAACTTTGTTGTCTTTTCAAGTTGGCCAAATTGACAGCGTAAATTTGGCTCTGTCCTTATTGTTGTTTCCACAGTCTCAGTTGTCGATATCTTTATTAGGTTCCTGCTCGTTTGGCATCATACACAGACGAGGCAGTCCATGTTAACTACTTCGTAACTTTTTTGTGATTCTCATTCTCCATTGTTGACAAGTTCATGTCGCTTTGTGACATGGTATCTTAGCTTTTGTTATTTGTATTGTGTTGACAAATTGACAGGATCCCTCCACGACTGCGCTGACTTTCTATCTGTGACTAAATAGAGTGGCTTTACATATCTGAGCCAGGCGGACTGTGGCGCGTGCCCTCATCATAACGGACTAAGTGTGCCTTAGTATACAAGAGTATCACGAAATATGAACTAGGCATTCGATAGTATTGGCTACGTTAACGGAACACGACGAACATATTGAAACAATTACCCGTCAATTTTGATATTAAAATACGCAGCGGATAATGGTGTTGCAACCTTGCTAACCCCCACATAGGACGATCAGCTCGTAACCCCGGAGTAATCGTACAAACAGAATACTAGAACTAACAGATTCAAGGGTTTATTGAGACGCGCTCAAACGCACCGATAACGACAACCAAAGCGAAAACCTCTCAACCGAAACAATTGTAGTATAATCAATAAATCATCATCCATACCAGCCGCAGACGCGCTTAACCAAAATCTAGTGTTTTAGGCCTCGCGAGAGCCGAACAACTATACAAATAATGATAAGGAATCAACAATAATATCGTCGCTTGGTCTGTCCGCTTTTGAACCGATCTGAACCGGGAAACTGGGATTGGTAGGTACGCTGCCGGACGCGTAGATGAACGTGCAGACGACCCAGCGATTGCGTGTGCGACGCTGTTATCGGAATGCCATCAGCGGCAAATTCTCAGCTACCTGATACGGCCGATCAAGCTTCTCAAACTGACCGCGACGGTCGTGGCTGCAGCAACGGCTCCCTCAGATGCATTTACGCCACAGAAAATGCAACAACAATAACGGTAGCAATAGCAGCAGGGAATGCAGATACGCAAATAAGTGTAACGCCGCAGGACAGAGGGAGACCGGAAACCGGAAAGTGTAGAAACACGGTAACGAAGTACTACAGCGCGATATGAAGTAGAGAACGGTGGGTAGGAAAAAAACAAGCTACAACAAACTGATCTCCGTTCGTTGTTGTTAACTGGCAAACGGAAAAATCATTGGAAGTGGAAGAGGCAATCGACGCGGACATTCGGCACGGTGATTGCACACCGGCAGCAAAAGGTTGCATCGATCGATATATAGGCGTACAATGCATAATATATAACAGGTCGATGTATACGAAATATAAATTAATGTTCTTAGAGAGAGAGAGAGAGAGAGAGAGAGAGAGTTATGTATATTTCCCTCCATTGATTAGGTAGAACCAGTAGTACTGGCACACACTGATGATGTTGCTGCTATTCTGCAGGGGCCGTGGTAGTGGCAACGGCGGTGGCGATGCCAGAGTGAAGGAAGGCGATCGTACTGCTATTGTCACGGTTTTGATGATGACGGTAGTTGATATGATTACTACTGAAAGGGATGAAGGGCTGGATTAGAGAGCGGAACAAGACAACAAAAAGAAATCATCGCTACTGCTGCCACAGTGATTGATGCTGTCGTTAGAGAGGATTTAGTCAACATAGAGTAAGAGATCAATCGAAAAATCTGTCTCTCCAACCGAAAAGAAAGTAACAGTACGCAATATTAAGGGGGAGAATAGAAGGAAAATCAATCGAAGAACCACCAGAAAGACAGTCATAAAGGCAAGCCGAGAATAACATCAATACCAACCATACTGCGCGTAAATAGCGTGCTAAGTACGACTCATTATGTACAATTACTGAGTTGAGAACGGCCGGGAGCCGCATCGTTGCTTGTTACCATCGTCGGTATGATATACGCCGACCACATGCGTTTGATTATGAAGGAAGTCATCATCTTTTTGTTTGACGATTGCCCCCCGATGTACAGCCAGTTAGCGACCCCATTTTCATTAATATACCCTTAGACATGTTGCATCCGTATACTTCACATAGAATAGCGCATTAGTACTATACTAGGGAATAAAAGCTAACCTGATAGCAACACGAAATTGCTCTCGATTATACGGTTTCATCTTGTATGTCTCGAGCTTTAAGTCCGGGCCTTCCATCAGACAGACGGCTGACTGGTTCCCAGCTCGAAAAGAAGTGTGTCTCTGCTGGGGTTCGAGGCCACAACGCGTCTCTAGTTACTTTTAACTACCCACTAAGCTATCACGGACGTTAGCAAGGTCAAACTTTGCTATTTGAAGCTGGGAAGGGGATAGGGGCAAGCACGTTTTTTCTCAGCAAGAAATCCAGATAAAAGATAACGGCGGATAACAGGACAATATTGACGACGAATATTCGATTCGCTAACATTGTTACCTTCGACTGGGCATAGTTTCATCATTGACCCTATCCAAGTTAAACATAAAGGGTAGCTTATATGCATCTCGCTCGTCTCGACCACTGCTGTTTGCGAGTAACGGTGTAGTGGCAAAAGTAGTTAAGGCAGAGACAGTTCTCGTCGCCGTGGCCATTTTGCGAACACCGCAAATGTACCAACTGAGTCGAAGACTACGAGCCGTCAGCAGGCATGGCTTCAGACTACGGCTGGCCACGGCTATTTGTACTCGTTGTTAATTTATTCCTCACTAGTTACGTAAACTACTCCTTTGAACTCATCCCTTCTATCTTTTCCTATTCGAAAACTGTGCTGTTCACGAGCAGAATTCCTCAACCAGGCCGGTCGGGGCGGTCGATGGTCGACGACAAAGATAATGGCTACACACAACCAAGCAATCTCTAACCATTCAAAGCTTTTGCATCATGAAGCTTCTACTTTACGTTGCTCCTATTGCCCCAATAGCAGCAATACTACCATCAGTTTCCATAATCATGACTCAGGATACCCTGTTGCTTGCTTCATTCAATCAGGAGCTAATGAGATAACGGGCGAACCACAAACGGTCTTACCCCGTATGCTCCTACTAGGACTCTTGTTGTCTTACCATAACTACACGCTCTAGTGTGAGCCAATACGTGTACTGTTGGTGGCACGCGTAGATTAACCTATTATTATTATACTTGTTTGATCTTATTCGGAAGAAGAAGAACCGTTTAGGGAAGTAACCTAAACTAAACGAAGATCAAACAAGCAAGAGACACCGTACGAACGAGCAGCACGAAACCAAGTGATTATGCCGAGCAACGCATGGAAACTATGTGCGGTTGCGAAATCTCGGCGATCGGACGTTGCTGCATTATGTTGAAGGAACTCTTGTTGTAGTTTTCGTCGAGTCGCTGCGTACTGATGATTTGGCCGCGCGCGCGCGTTTTGCCTTCCGTCTCAATGGCTCTGGTCCTGGCAGCGGCCGATGAATAAAAAGGCGAAAGCGGTAGTAGCGAAATCGTCATCAATTTGATATTATAGAGTATAAATCATAGTATTCGAACTCAAATAAGAAAATGACCAATTGAACAGAGGCAAAATTTTCAGAAAGAAGAAAACAGTAACGTCGAAAATGTTTTTATCCATATCACATTACCACTACCGAAAGCGTTGTCATCGCTTCGGTTGTTCCTGTACTTCGAAGCTCTGAAAAGTAGGGATCTTTCTTCTGAATTCATCACTGCACTACGGCAGCAGTATCCTTCGGGGCCAACTGAAACCGTAAATTATCAGTGCTATCTCTTGGAAGGGCCCAAGACGGTGGTTCTCCGTTGCGCCCTTAATGAAGAACATAGTGGATAACCGCGATGAAAAGAGAGCAGCGACTCAAAGGCTGTTATACCCGCAATTTCCCGAACTGCCCGGGTAGTCGTGTAAGTCTTGCTCCCATCCTGCACTACGATATGAGAGCTATTGTCATTGAGGTTTATATTGTATAATTTTAGCGTAACGGTAACCTTAATAGAATGTATGTCCATAGTATTTCATAACTCAGAGCAGTAATTAGGCTTACTGTTAATTTTCTATTGTGCATTAACGATGGAAACAATAATAGGTTTAGAACAACGATCGAAGGTTTACTGCCTTGAACATGGCCTGTGAAAAAACGGCCTTTATACTCGCGGGCTTGAGCTTTTACTTTCCACTTCATACAGCCGACCAAGAAAAAGCCGCTGCGACTATCCTAATGAACAGGATTTCACTTAGCCCAGTATGGACGAAGATGCGTGGTCCATTCATGTCTCAATAGAACTCTAAAAGTCTGCGTATCGCTGGCTTTTGGCTGACCCTTCTTCGACAGGTTTTGTTACCCCTGCAATAACATTGCCAAAAACCCATCAGAATAGGGGGTTCAATAAACACTCGGAGACACCGAGCAGAAGAACGGATTACTATTCTTGGTTGCCTTTTCAGTGGCCTTTCTACTGGACAATAGAAATGTGTCTTCGTTAATATCACCTCTATGTCCTTTTGCTAGTTACTAGTACACCAGCGGCATACTATAGAATAACTAAACATGCCTTCGAAAGGACCACCTTACGAATGAAAGTGATGATCTAAAGATCGAAAACCTTGAATTGATACGGAGTGTTATTGGGGCGGCTTGCGGAGGACGCTAACAGCGGCAAATGTCCGTAACGAAAACAACCAGGTGTAGTCGAACGATTAGAGCCGAATCTCCGCAGAGTACGCATATTAAATGTTAGTAATTCGCGCGCCATTTTGTAAACAGTTGCTGTATATGTCCGATGACAAAGCAACTTCGATGATCGTGTCCTGAAGAAGTGCGACAATCGTCTCCTTGCCGTTTATCATTTGCAACCTCCGCGTGTTGCGATGTCCTGTTGAACGTCACTCATTGACATAGTCCTGCCAGTTCCACCATTGCAATCCTGTACTAGCGCGTACAACTAACTCAGTTACACACGACCGTGGAATCAAAGATTAACAAGAAATAGCGAGTTGCGGCATTAATTGCATTATCAGACGCGAGCCATAGCTCAGCAGACGGTATGCAGTGTATCACCTAAACTACTATATGATGTCCACACTCGCTATGGATAGCGAGACGCACGCATGCGCTGAGTCGACACACATATAGAGAAGCTACGATTTTCCTGCAAGAAGTAAATGTCAAGACTTGGCCAAAAAAGGCACTTACAGCACTTCCGAAGTTACGGGGGATGAGCGGAGGTAAGCTCTTAAGGAAAAACAGACACTAAATTGAAAGCAATCTCTGAAGAACGTTTGACATTAGTTGAGCTGAGTAATAATCGCACCGCCAACGATAAGCTACTATTGATACTGCCGTCGGCTGAACGACGCAGTAAGCGCACGCTGATAGTCTCGCTCATAGGCAACCATGCCCATTTCAACAATTTTCACCCACTACGGCGGTTAATGAAATAAACTAAGGATTATCATAGGCCAGAAAGTTTCCAGAGCTACCAGAGTATATCGGTGGCACGTATGTAAAGGGCTGTCAACGGAGTGACACCAGCTGTGATTGTGATTCTTGATCAACAAACGTTTAAACGGTTCTTCGATACGCTAGTACTTTCTCTAGCACAATTGAACACATTCACCATTGCCGCATCTGTTTCGAAACCGTTTGAAGTCCTCTACCGCTGGTAAGCGTGACGTACTTTTGCATGCGTCTAATTGTTTTTTAGATTTCGAGTACGGTCACCGCTTCTACTTCTGCTTCTGCTTCGCCTGTATTGTCGTTGGTTAACTATAGAGCACTGGCGGGCAATTAATTTCGAATGAAAGAACGTTTTGGCTGGGTGTAAACGTGAAGGAGACTTCTTTCGGGGGTAACCATGCACTGCCACTACTTATGCTGCTACGTACTAAACATACGAAGTTACCAGAGACACTACTACAGATAATAGGGTAGCTCATTTTTTAGAAAATGGAAAATTTATCAGAAAACATGTGATAAGGCGTGCTCTACATAGCGGCGCGTTAGCGCACCCCGTTTTAGCTAAACATTATACACATATTAATGTGCGATAGACGATTACAGTCTTCTAAAGTATCATCGTCATCACGATTCCTTTCAAAGCAGCAGCAGCAGCAGCAGCAGCAGCAGTAGCAGCAGCAGCAGCAATAGCAGCAGCAGCAGCAGCAGCAGCAGCAGCAGCAGTAGCAGCAGCAGCAGCAGCAGCAGCAGCAGTAGCAGCAGCAATAGCAGCAGCAATAGCAGCAGCAGCAGCAGCAGCAGCAGCAGCAGCAGTAGCAGCAGCAGCAGCAGCAGCAGCAGTAGCAGTAGCAGCAGCAGCAGCAGGTTACGATATGGTCACACGAAAAAGAACGCGTTGGGGAAGGTCTGGGAGAGAGGATGTTGGCCTCTGTTTACCTTTTTTTTCGCGACGGCAGCCAGAGCAGCTGCACGATCTGCAATAGTGAGAATCAGGGACGCATAATATGGTTAGCGCGGTCTGGTCCGTTAGCGAATTAGCAAGTGCCGTTATGATAAAATGTCATCGAAGACAAAAGAGTTCGTAAGTGCCGTTCTGAAACGTGCGCAGGTGATTAGGAGTCTGAGACTGAAAGCATAGCATCACTGCAGACCGATCGGAATCTTTTTTACAGCAAGCCTGTGATTTGAATTTTTTTTTTCATGATAATACATTCATGTCGTCCATCTTATTTGCCTGTGCTCATAATTAGCATTATTATTCGGTCTTTTTTTGTCATCGAGCAATCGGTGTACACAGGTAACGAGACAAGCTTCAGTTTCAGCCAACTGAAAGACTCAGTAATGCTCTTTGTTGAAAAAGCGTGACCTGGCCAGCTATAAACATCTCACATACCCGTTTTTGTCGATTGTTTTTATTAAATTGTGCGATCTTATATAAGACAGGAAAAGTGTCGGAGAAATGCTGGGCTGGTTAAACAAATCTGTTCCGCATCATGTGCCCTATTGAGGCTTCACAGTTGCTCGTACGTAGGCACGAATCTATTCGTCATTGGAACAGGATGGACGAAAGCAGCGCTTCGCTCATTCGTAGCTGGTATGCATAGATGCATACTGGGCTTTCCTCTTGTAATGGCGAAATGACAATTAATAGGCAGGCCAACGCCAAGGCACGATACAATAAGCACTGAGGTCCTGCTAGTACGTTTTGTTCAGACCTGCCGTAATGTGAAACAGAGTCATTCTGGGACAGTACACACAGTGCATATATATGTCGAACGTCAAATAGAATTGAGCGTTCAGAGCTACGTTCCTACGAATGCTTACACTGCGAACTCTAGAGATTTTAGCCGGCAATATGAACCCCGCTATTGTCGGCAACCGCTTGCCTTGCATAGTTATTATATATACATATAAGAGTATGTGCGGGTTCTAGTTTCCGTATCAGCCGTTACTTATCAGTTAACGTTCGACGACGCTGTTTTCTTGGAACCAGTCCGTTCAAACTTCACCTATAATCAGTTAGAGAATCTTGAAATTGCTCCTCAATAGCGTCGACGCAAACTTTTACTTCAGTGAACGGACTCAGTGAGCTCGCAACAAGACCCTACGAAGACATAGGAAATCGCTGATTTTACCGATAATGCTTTGTGCCGTATATTCTTTACACCAGCTACTGTATTCGTCCAATCAAGCAAAAAAGATGCGGTTATATATAGATGTATGAAGAAGTGAAGTACGATAGTTCGACCCGTGAGAGAAAGCTATAGATAGAACAGGCGTTTGCATGCAAGTACTCTAATTAAAGATGCCATGAGTAAGTTAAGAGGGTTCAAAGGGTTTGAAGACGGCTTGTATCATCGCTAATCGTCCTATCTATCGCTACTTACCCTCGTATACATATAATGTCTCTGATGACGTCTATGTTCTGCTAATTGTTAATTTGCCCGTATGGCTCACGCTTGAGGTGGAAGTAACAACGGCATAGGGTACACCAGCGCCACATATCATTCGCTACGTGTGTACAGACTATTTCTATAATTAGTTGTATATCAGAATGACCCTACTCTTAATCTGTTTAAGCAGCTCGACTAGAATGCTCACTCAGCGTACGCCCGTGTTTGATTCTTCCACGAAGAAAGTAACGGTCGATTTGAAATTATGAACAGATTTTTTCGCGTCTTGTCGTACGGGCCGAACTACGCCGTCCGCGTGGGTTCCTTCTCAGATAGGTAGATACAAAAAAAAAGATCCAGATACAAAATTGTTACCGAAAAGTAATTATTATCATTCCACTTCGCTACGCCGCTGGCCGTGATTAGTGGCGTACTGATCAATGAGCGTTTGAGTACGGTTCTACGTCGTAAGCACGTTAGACTATCATCAGGAGTACAGACAATATCACTAGGTAATAGAAATATTTTAGTATGTACATAGCTATTTGAGAAACGTTTGTTTGCTGGAAAGCTCGCGTTGTTTTATCTGTTCTTTTAATCAGATTGAAACTCGCGCCGAAGATTAGTTCAAGTTCTGGATATTAACTTCCATCGCTACCTTGTTGTCGAATTATCAAGACCAAAGCAGCCATTTTGTAGACAATGTCCGTCCGTCTACACCTCCATTATTAAGCTGCAGCCGCAGTTGACCACCAACTATATATAATCGTAATTCAATGCAAACAGATGATCTTCCTGCCATTTGACGGTCAGAATAAGGTTTTCGGCAACAGCACATGTGCGCGCGTACATGGCGTAGCCTGAACCTTGGCCAGTTTTCTTCTTTGTAAAAAAAAATAGGCTCTTCCCGATTAGTCCAGGCACTCTATGCAATCTAATCAAGCAAATACGTTTTCCCTGCTGCAATACTCTACTTAGCAAGCTTTTGCAGTGTAAAATGTTTCGAATTTTTACACGCGGTATTGTGGTTGTTTAAGACAAATATTCTGTCGCTTCTTGAAGCGTTCACTGGCTATCGGCTGCTCTTCGACGTCACTCCTACGCCATCAGTCCTCGGCGAGTCTTCATTAAGTAGTCGAGTAACGACGCTGACTCCAAACGTTGAAAAGTGGAACTGTTTCTTGTTCAATGCGCCGTATATTTGCGTTTCGGCTGTGGCCGCTGTATCGTTCTCTCCCACACCAGCCTCTCCAGCTTTCTCAGCATATCCATTTGGATACATACATAGAGAAAGAGAGAGGATAGAAGGATGCGGGAATCTATTTGTGTTTGTTGTCAAAGCTATGCGAAAAACTGGGTCTGTGTGTGCAGGTATTCTGAACGGCGTAATTTTTGTGTTACAGACTGAAATAAATTCTCGCCTCCAATTGACGTCGATTATTTCATCGCCGATGACCCGTGCAGTCTAGCGTAGATACGACCGCTGATAGCACCGGTAACAACGATGCTGTCTAGCTTTCCGACGCTTCAGACGAGCGGTTTCAACTTAAGTAAGTTTTGCTTTTACATGTATCTGTTCGTCCACATAAATTTTGATATGCTAAAAAGGCTTGTACGAGGCTCAGCACCAGGGGCCGTTACCACCGTTATCTCTTGCTGCTGATGCTTGCAACATATTAGCTTGGATTCCTTAATATCCAGTTCCAGCTATTTCTTCCCGAGCCTTTTCTCAATCTGTCGGTAGTATACGAGAACTTCTTCAAACAGAAGTTAGCCACGGTTGCCGTTGATCTTAAAACTCAAACCTGATGTTGATTTGTTACAGCTGTACTGTGTTTTTATGTTAATTTTCTATTAATTTCCGTTTGCCTATTTCACGCAGCTATTCAGCTTTCAGGCTCAGCCTCGGTGTTACGTCACACCATCCGACGAAAATGTCTCTAACAGCAGGAAACAGAAGGAGAAGTTTCTAATAGAAAAACAGCAGGAAAGCTTACGATCAGCATTCAACGACAGTCGAAGCAATACCAGCAACGAGTGGCTAAAAGCACTCGGCGTACGAAAAAAGGCAAACCCCATGAAAGCGGTGGCAACATGCAAGACCGACAATTGCTGGACGAAATCATGCAGACTCGTTTTACTGCGTCTGTTCATGCAGATGCTACCTATAAATTTCAAGAGGCTTATCGTTCTTTCTTCGTCTTAACTGTTCTAATCTATGCAGCTTTATTGTCGCTGAATGAACTTTAAGGAATGCTGTGGCTACCTGACGATTTTGCGCCATCATGTGACAGCAGCACGCCAGCAGGACGGTTACAGCCTCTTGAAGTACCCTAGGACAAAGAAACCTAAAAATTTTGCAGCGGCCGTTGGCCATTGATAAACGTTTGTTGTTTGATTGATATGACATTAACATGTAGAGCGTGCATTTAGGTTCCACTGCAGCTCTACTTTAATCTAAATTATAATAAAACATTGAGTAGAAACTAATTGAATGACCAGAATCTTTTCTGCCGCCGATTCGATTTAGGATACTTAGGATTTAGGATAGGTTGTTGTGGTTTACATCCATGCTTTTTAGGTCACTTCGGTTATTTATGGTGGGGGCACATGATTTTTATCGGATTTTTACTTATGACAAAACGACAACAGGTGGAAAAGTTGAAATCTACATAATCGTTCAGAAATCTTTTTTGATGTTGGCCACGGCTACGTGGACCTAAGGTGTTAGGGATGACGGCTGGTAGCTGATTGTTGATTTTACAGGTGTTTAATCACCGTACCTCGCCTCGATTAGATGAATGATTGATCATTTACACTTTAAAATGAAATTCCCGTTGTTATCACCGTCTCTGACGATAGTCGTCGAGTCAGATTTGGCAAAATATATAGGCAAACCAAATTCATTTTACATGGATGCGTCGACAATATTGAAATTAGGTGGGTAACATCTGTGGTGACAGAAGTGATCAAGCGAACAAGCACTTTTTCTTTTTCCCCTGTTACTCTATGCACGGTTCGATAAATGGTTTGGAAATTATTGAACGAGGCGTCATGCACGTGCTCGATGTGCACGATTTCAGCCAGCTATTCCATCAGCTAACGTATACGTACGTAGTGAATTTGTATATCTGTTTGACGTCGACAGGGAACAGAACACTGAAATGAAAAAGGTTTGTTCTGAGAGGACGCTCGAACACACTACCTGCTTCACGCTTGCGGTGACAGCGTCCACCGGTCCGTGACGAACTGGGAAGACGACGTCTGAGACTTCAAGGCCCCCGGACTGAAACGATAAAAGGGCGAAAACTTCTGTCCTGCTCAACAGAAGCAGCCGCAGCAATGACCATTATAGAAGAAGAATTCCAACAAAAGTGAAATAGCCACCGTCGTCAATCATAGCGACACCGACAGGAGCGGCTTATGCTTCACAGTGATCGGCCATGCCCACATGGTCGTGATGGTGGTCATACAAACTATAGACAAACGAAAGTTCAATCAAAGGAAAGCCATGTCAAGCGGAGCCGAATGAAGACTTCGAGGCGGAAGTAATGATTCACAGGGAAAAAGAAATAAAAAATTAATCAAAATTGCCAAGAACGTTTCATCGTAACAGTGCAGACAACGCAATACAAGGGACTACCAATTGATAATAATAATTGGTAATATGACTGAACAACCCAGGAAAGCTATTAAGTAGGCGGGATCAGTTTTGGCCTTACAACTTTAATCTTGCTGCAAATAACGAAGATGCTTAAATGGAGTCCTTTTTCCTTAACTTCCCGGTGCCTATTGCTAATCAAGCGTCAAGAGCACCAAGAGACCGCCGAGCGAGTGCCATCGAAATGGATGGACTAGAATATCAATTCATGGCCTAAAGAAGCACTAAATGGGGGAACACATGTATATATGAAGCAGCGAATTTTCAAAAGCGATTTTTTTCTAAGCGAGTGTACTAATAGGCGTATTATGAAGTCGTCGTACGATGTTCGTGATACTTGTTGCCATAGGAGAAAAGGATACTGACTCCTACAGACTCTTATTGTATTTTTCTTCACTTTTCTTTTTGCAGTGTATTATAATATGATTCCTTCGTGTTACTATATATATATATATATATATATATATATATATAGTTGTCTTGTTTGCTAAATTGGAACGTGCTCGTTTTCTTTCCTTTCATGGAATTCATTTGCTCATGTAGGGGGTTGTAGCCGCTGCTCCGTTTTTAAGGTAGTTATACATCCAAAAACACCTTCCACTCCTTGGGCCATTTTCCGCGTTAAGCTATTATATATTCATGTTTGTACTTATGATAATTATTGTAGCTTTAATCAGCATCGTCGTCACCGTCAACAGTATGGACTGCACCATTATCAACATCCATTCAGAGCAAGAAGTATCCATTCTATTGTGTTGTCGTAGGCAAATCATTGGTCGTTTTTACAGTCATCAATACAGCTAAAAGTAAACGAAGATAAAGAAAACAGACCAAGGATCATCGACCGCCCGGTCGCTTGCCTGCCATTACCCCTACCCATTTATTCTAGTCTAGCGACGATGACACTTCGACGCTAACAGGTAGACGGAGAAACGTCCTTGCGCCCCGTATCTTTCCACCTCCTCTCCAGTAGCAGCCGTCTCACCGGAAGCAGCCACTGCTCCATGGTTGTCTGTGTGGGTGGACAAATTTGATTGGGCAGTCGCCCTCTCCGTCTCACCTAGCAGCCGTCACTGCATCGCATCTTTGGTAGCGGCTACGGAGATGGTGGCGGAGTCAGCCACCTTCTACGGACGGCGGCTCGCGGTAAGTGCCGTTTGCTGCAACAGTAGTGCACCATCGTGTGTCTTAACGCAGTAGATGCTAGAGGACCGTAGCATCCCGCCAGATCCTGACCCTGTTCATCTCGACTAATCGGTTTGACCAAAAGCTATGCAACTTTAGATATCGCTCAAGGATGATGTCCCACCGACGCGGCCTCTGCATTGCTGTCGATGGACGCCAATGCCGTAACAGGGGCTATTTACCAGGATGACAGGGACGATTCATGCAGATACTACGACTGCCCCTGCTGGTGTTGCGGTTATAATTTGCTGCATTAGTTACCAGAAGGCAAGTGCAAGTATTATGAAAGCGATAAAGCCAGAAAAAGAAGATGATGATGAAGATAATGACGCTCTATAATGATGTTCCACCCCTGCTTACTATTACATAGCGTAATATTATATTTTTAGCAACAAAAATGAAAAAAAAAGTCACCACTAACCCACAAACGATTAGTTTGTAATTGTAGCTTTGACGAGGCGAGCAAATGTGGCGCAAGCAGTTCGATTTTTGCCAAAGCAAAATTCTAAAAGGGAGAAGATCATGTGAGAATACGATAAGTCGAGACTTAAAGAAACTGCAAATCTAAAAGCTGCGGTCGATATCATTTTACGGTACGCAAATTGTAGTGTCAAGCTATGGCGTGTACTGCACTAATACTAAATTTCGTCCTATAAATTTGGTCTTTGGAACTAGTGAAGTTTGCCAACATCGCGACGATATGATGGTATGTAATACGGTATTGGCTCTGTAGTGAACAAAGCCTCGTCTATTTACGGATACAAGGCCGTAAGGCCAACAAGGTCAACCGTATAGAGGGTACGCAATACAGATGTGTTTTCAAAGTTTTCGTTCTTAGAGTTACGAGTTCTGAAAGAAAAACTGCGGTAAAGAGGAATAATGCTTCAAGCTAGCCTTCCATCGTGTGTATAGATTCGCTGTACTTGCTTACTAGTTAAGCAGATATGATCCAAATAAATCTGGTCATTAACAGTGTTCACAGAAATGTAATCCGTTTTTGCCTGTTACGGGCAACTTGCACCTTGAGATGAGACATTTGAGAATCGCGATATTATGTTCCACAAAAAGTTGTAACTACAATTCTAACTATCTTACGTTTATGTATGTATATATATATATATATATATATATATATATGTATATATATCACTTGCTGTTAAAGCAGATTGTTTTCTATATAGTTCATGTTATCTGTAATTATTTTGATTGTTAGATTCATCCACGTGTTCGCTCTAACCATACACACGTACATGTCCACGCTGGTTTGTTATTACAGCACGGAGAACTGCTGAAAAATGTTGCGTAGGAAATTGTAGGCTTGATGATCATCCTTGCTCTTTTGTACGTTTCTTCCACTTGTTACTAAGAGGGGCTCGAGGGGCCTGTTAGGTCACACTTGCCTGTGTTGTGCATATTTCCAATTTTGCTTCTTAATAGTTTTTGCACAGTTACACAAGCTCCGAATATTTTATTGTGTTTCATTCACTTTACAGACATATGTATGCACGTCAATATGTACAATTTTTTTATGAGGTTCCATAACCTAATTCGGTTCCTAGAGCAAAACACTTCTGTGAACTAACACACAAACATAGCATAGCGAGGAAGCTTTCTCGAAGCAATACTTCATAAACCCAATACTTTTATAGTATTCAGCCTTTTAATATGTTTTTACTTGGGTTATTTGCTTTTCCGGCATCTTCTAAAGCGAACGCTTTTAAGTGCAGCATTTCTTTTAAACGCAAACGAGCTATTAACGCAGCCCAGTTTTTTCGCCGTTTCAGCTTCGCTGTTCACTGGTCGAATGCGTCAACAAATACTCTTAACCCAGATGACCACTAAGTGGATGATAACGTTTCCCAATTCTTTGCAGCGACCCGCCAGTGCCCGTTTCTGTTTGTACAATGTCTGTCACAGCTCCGTGTGACAGACACGTCATTGACATGATATTGTCACATGAGTGAGCGAACGAGAAGAATGATCACCTGGGAATTGTTTCCCCTTAGTCGTACCACCACATAGACGTCTTTTTACCTATCGCTTCTTTATTCGTGTGAGTGTTAACGAGAGATAATAAACAAAGTATAAGATGGGTGATTTTCGTGCAAGTATGTGTCAAATGTGCATCTATTACCTACACTAGGCAATACTGCTGTCACTTTGAGCGGCGCCGTTCAGAGCTGCTCGCTGACTCGGTTTCGTCAAGACGCTCTATCGTCAGTGAACGAAAGAGAGTACCGCACGCTTCAAAGTAACGGCTACGCGTTTGGGTTGCGACCATTGAAACAACTTAAGAAGAACGCTGGATGAGCCAGCTAGTCAGCCAGTAAGCATCTGTCGCGGTCGTCTACGGCGGTGACGGATTTTCGTTCGTCTCGTCGATCGTTTTGGCCTCCCCACCGAGAGACGTGTGGCCATTCAGCCGTCAGCCCCCGAGAGCCACTGTCACTTCTATTGACTTTGACATAAACGTCACCAGAGGTAGCACCGCTACATGGAACCAAATGCTTCGTGCTGCCGGCCGTGGTTAGAGTTCATCGTCTGCGCAATTATTTGTTAGGACGAATAGAGCGCAGAGAATCGCTATAGAGCGATACGAATCGTTTGTTACCACCATGATCTAATAGCAATACAATTGTCAATAGTAGTAGCTTGTTGTTTTTGCTGACGAAAACAGATGTACTAAGTACCGGTATACCATTGTACTTTCGTTTATGATATTAAAGCGGCAGGGTAAGCTAAGAGTAGAATGAAGATGATGACAGATAGGTAACGATCGCGGTAAACTTGGCCCAGTGTAGTTTTCCAATACAAATAATTAAAGATATCCGATAATATGTATTGCAAATAATAACGCGAAGATACAAGACTGAGACGTCTGAAGGAGAACAGGGCTACAAGGGAAAAATTAGGGTACTGAAAAACCAACCTGCTTTATAAAAAGAGCCGCTTTACTAGCATATTATTAAGAGCGTATGTCTCGATGGCTCCAACGCAACCATTATCAGTCGCACTCAACACTGCTTATTTAATGGACGAATTATTAATTATTGAACGAACAGTAGAGAAGAGTGACAAATACACTTTCATAATTACATATGTAACCCATCATTGTATCAGTTTGAATACGAACTTTTGCTTCTGCAGGGGTAACCGGGACGCAATCTGCAGTTCCATATGCGAGACAACGATCCGCCCATCTTCATAATGAACATTATCAGGTAAACACGATGAAGCTGATATTTTATGTTAGACATTTCGTTCCTGTACAGAAAATGGTAGATAACGGCCATTTCGCCGAACGTCAGTAAACGCTTATCATTCTGAGTGCGTGGTCCACAATCGAGTTTATTGTGTGGGCCGCACTTAGAAACATCAAATAGGAGTTCGGATGATCGATCACTCATAAGTCGCTGAGGTGAGCATTTCTAACTTCAAGTATTAAAAGATATGTAAAGGCATTCACAAGTACTGAAGTGCTCCACTGTTCCCCTTCGAGTATTACGACTGGGCGACTTCAATGGGAGGATAATTGGGCTCCACGGCTTTTGCCACACGCTTATTGTATTAATAGCGATTCACTCATGCTACGAGCAATTGACGAATATATACGATGTAATCATTTTACGGCGGCAAAAACATTACTCGTATGTTTCCAGAGCTATCGTACGTCCTCCAAAACGTGACAGAGTTAAGGGATGTTGCAGCGCCTGCTGTCAAATGTAACTCCTGCGTACTGATAGAGATAATCTTTGAAGGGTCACTAGCAGCTGTTACGAGAGCAGTAAGAATGACACAGATCTTTCAATAAGGTCAACGTGTTAGTGAGTCAAGCTCGACAACAACTCAAATTAACATGAATGTTTGAAGGTGTTAAGGTCGAGGTAGATGGAGAGACTTGCAACGGCTGCGCTGACCAACGACGGCCAGATCGCACTTAGATATCCCAAATTTTACGTCTGATATCGGCATGGAGCACTGCTTTTTCTAGCGCGAAACGAAGTATGTGGCCAGTTTCGAACTTAGAGCACTGTGTGTCTCTAGGTTTAACCAAGAAACCCGTTACCACTGCACCATCACGGGGATGAGATCGGGTTCACCATGCTCACCAAAATGAATATCAAAAACAACTTGGAACAATTTACATTACTATTTGTTTGTTTGGACCACGTCGACAGCCATGCTGTAGCTTAAACAAATGGAATTTGATTTTTTGCAGGCAATCTTGCTATTTACTATACTGCTAGATTCGCACGAGTCCATCGTTGTCAATCCATGCAAAGTCAGACATTGCGCAAAAGGAAACTCAATTAATGTCAAAAAGACATTACCATACCGGCGTCATTTATGTATGCATATAGCTTCTTAGTAAGGCTAAGAATTGATCGCCACCGAAGAGCAAGCAAACGTACTTACAGGGCACGTCGTTCTCGAAGAGATTTTTCCTGGGAAGGAATTACGCCGTTCATAGATTAACACGGGTCTAATTCCGATTCAAGGATTGCCAATTTGGTATGAAAAACCTAACGAACATCAAGCAAATATGGGAACACGTAGAAATTGTTAAAATATCGCAGCTTAGGGACATCAAATCCTGCAAATTGCGGAATAAGCAGCTCGTGTTTAGTGGACGTCTATAGTAGTGACCTTACAATGCTCATTCCACATCAGAGAAGGAAACTTCGTCTCAATATATATCGACGATGCAAAGCACTAAGTGATTATCACGAAGTTTTTTAGCTCAGGCCCATCATTATATCAACACTTGGAAACACGTTCTGAATCGCGCGCTAATCCTTCTCTATTTCGGCTTTATTAACGCAGTGATACACTGCAAATTCCGACCAATTAGTAGCACGTAACTGGTAGGCTCGTAATGTAGGCTCCTCGTATCGTCGTAGGGTGACGAAACGTCAAGAGCGCATTAGTACGGCAGACAAAGGGCGCAAATGAAGTATCCCATTGGTGAGAACTTCCACTTTTATCTCCCCATATACATATTCACACATTTACACTGATGGAATTAAGCATCTCGTTGTCGGCAGCCGATGCTTTAGGAATTCAACCAACAACTGACGTTTTGCAAATCAAAATAAGTAAGTGCATCCTTGGTGACGATGCCTGAACAGCTCATCACACCTAATGATATTCGTGGCGCCTTCAGCCAGGCTCCCATACCTGTGCTGTGGAACTGGAGTATATCCGTAGAACGAAGGCTTTCCAGTAGGACGAAAAAATCCTTAAGGCACTTAATCACTTTCACTGTAATTTCGTTTGCAGTTAATAATCTTTAAATTCAAAAAGAAGAAAAAGTGCTCCTTGCTGTTAATTTTCAGAGAGTCAATCCAGATCCCGCGTGATCGATCAGACTCGATCCGATCTACGGCCACGTCCAGAGGATCGATACAGCTACACAAGTGTCCGTCTGTTTGCACAACTCCCGCACAACAGTTCCAGATCGTGCACCACTTTAAAGCTTTCCAGGCGGTTTTTTCTATTGCTTCGGCTTCCTACGTGCTTTTCCTACGTTCACTGACCGCGATCTAAACCTTGTCAGGCCCAGCGTCTACTTTTCTGTATTGAAAAGCGCTCGTGTACCGTTAGCAACGCAAGTTATGAAAGCGGTAACCAAAGCGCCTTACCCAAAATCTACCGTGAGCCGTCGGAGAGAGTGATCGACGTCAAAGGGGATGCTACGCCGAACTAACTCCCCGCAGAAGCAGCGGCGGTAGGGCAGCACCGAGCTTTCGCTAGCGTAGCAGTCCCTTCGACAGCGAAAGCAGTGCCGTTGCGCGGCCGCTATTACCGTTGTCGATACAGGCGGTGGCTGTCGCGAGTGGAGAGAGTAGTTCGCCGTCAGTAGATGAAGGTGGAGCACAATCCGGCAAAGGCGCAATCAAAAGCGAAAGCCATTCCGCAGCAGCTGCTATTGAAGAACAATGTTGAAAGGCAAAATGGGACTAAAGAATGTAGCCATCTTCAGAGTGGACTTCAGAGAAGGGTGGATGAAGACCCGTTGGACCGCTGCTGGCTCTATCGTCGACGTCTTGGCGCTTTTGGTGACGGACAAAAGGTCAACGCAGTGATATCGCTGACATAGCGACGTGCGCGAGTGGAAACAGCTGGCCACGTCAATTAGCGAAGAGTACTAGTGGTATTCTCTTTGTTTTCTTTTTTTTTTTTTTTGCTTCAGAAACAAGCTTTAAAAACCACCATGATTGACGAAGTGATAATTTGTTCATTATTCATTGGTACAGTGATATCCTACAGATTCAAAGGGAGAAGGCGGAATAGAGGTCTAGTCTTGAATATTGAATGCCACGATGATTATGAACGTTTGGGCTATGCTGAAGTGGGTGAACGGTCGCCAAGCGATGTGTATCCATCGATTCGTTCCTCAGTAGCGTATGACTGAACGCGCCGATAACATAACGCAACTCTTATAACATATAGCAGCACAAATTTGAAAGTGGAATAGATAGGTAAGGTTAGGGTTAGGGTTTAGACGCGCGTCTGGGCCTTCGGCAGTTCGACGTATTGACAGTTGAAGGACTGCAGAGAGCGCAGGGAAAACGAACCGCTTTTTTTCAACCCAGGCAAAATGGAACTATTATGATCGCTTCTGCCTACCTAATTGGATATTTAAACTTGATGTCAAGCTACTGGTAAATGTCTGTCAAGTGGGGATATGGATATCAATTACGGCGTTTTACTTGTACCGATGGTTTTCGAGAGAAATGACATGATCTGATAACGTCGTTGTAAAAGTTAACAGCTAGAAGTTACTTTTTTTAATGTAATTCATGCAAAATGTACTTTTTTGCAGAGAACTTGACAACACACGTATGTGTTCTGTCACAATTTGAACCTTTTAAGTGATTTCTTTGATGAGGTAACATTTTTGCTGAAACTTGACAGAACCTTATTTTTCACAGTTTTAGTATCTCAGTCTTTACTTTTTTCACCTTCTATATTGTATAATTGTACAATTCAACTGTCTCCGGGATATTTAATGTGCAGGGAAGCTAAAGCTCTAATATTTAACTGGTCGGATTAGTTTTACGTATTGAATATACTCCCAATACGCATTAACGATTTGACGACTTGCACCTTCTATTTTCTTCAAATATGAATTTACCTCGAAGTTATTAATAAGTTATTGCTTCAGTCCGTCACATTTTGCTGCAATGTTCAATGAATTATCGAGTATCTGATTGGTATGAATTTACTGTGTTCCAACAATGCAGATTTGTACCATCAAGACGTAGATATCATACCCACTCTTGTACTAGATATGTATATATATATATTGTACTATATATATAGTACAATATATATATATAAATATATGTATATATATTTCCCTAATAATTACAACACCTTGGGGTTGTTTGAACAGCAACGGCACGCAAATAACAAGAAACTTAGTTTCCATAGATTTTTCTATACAAAACATGGTATTTAATCGCATGCGAACTCTGAAGTCCTCGAAGCGGTACTTGAGCTGGTGGTAACAGTAGCGACGGTGGCAGCCTGGTAGTTCCTGTTTTTCGGCCTGCTGTCTGCTCGGTGTGGTTGCCGTTGTTGCTGTCGTCTTACCAACAATGGACTGACATGGATTCGTATTTCTCGTCTTCGACGCCTTTTCGTCATCTTCACGTGTACTTCGCAACTAAGATGTGGAACGGCGCCTCATTACCGATATTAATGTGTTGTGCTCATTGGCAGTACCGGCAGCCATATAGCCAGACCCACGGAGTTGTAGTAGCTTTGAGCGAGTTGCTTCGGCAACTCGTCGCTTCTGTTTCTGCCTCATCGCTTGTTATTGTACGACGGCCTGCGTCTCTATTGTCCCGATGATGGCGTCCCGACTCGCGGAGCAGCAAATCTTCTTCAGCTACGCCGCCGCCGTTACTCGTACAGCTAATACTTCGGGTGCTCCTGCTCACGACGACGACGATAATAATGATGATGATGAGTATGACTGTGCTGATTATTGTGATGATGATGATGATGGTGGAAAACGCCGGTTCAGCTGCTACTGCACTTTCTGTTGGCATCGCAGGCTTTATAAGAGCTGTCCACTTTAAATTATGAGCAAACATCGGTCCACGTGACAGCTGCTTGATTTCGATAGTGATACATATATGTATCACTATGGCAATATATTAAATGAAGCGGGCTAGTATAGCTTTGTCGTCATCGATTGATAAGCACGAGCGCTTCTTAGCTACCCTCCCTACCCTTATAGCCATAGAGGTGCAGTTATTTATTAATATTTACTTTAATGTTTGCACTTTTGCCAAACCTTGTAAGGGTTTACCAACAAGGTTTACCTTGAACCTTGACGGTCCAAAGTAAACCTTGTTGTTTTTACGGTAACGCTCATAGTGATAACGTCTGTTGACCCTACCCAACAGAGTTGATGCCCATTTTCCAGCGGCGAATCCGTGGGAACTCACGTGGTCTAGCCCATATCTCTTCGCTCGAAAAATAGTATGTCTTCAGTCGGCTTACGATTCTGATTACGTTAAGTTGGCCCTGATAACTGCTCTAAATTACAAAGACCTCAGTTAATTTTGGCAAAGTTTGTCATGATCTCCTCGAATTGGTACGGCTTGCATGAGGGTGAGTCTATGAATGTTCGATCCTTTACGCAAAAGCCGTGTTGCGGCCCACCAAGGACTATATCAGTGCTACTGGAGCCCGCCACTTCTATTGTTCGCGTTTCCGCCGATTCAGGAAGTGGTTGTCAAGCTTCTCCGACATAGAAGTTCGGGTCGCTCAAAACAAATTCAACGTATGATTCATCTTTAGGCTCTGTTAACGAAAGCAACCAATGTCCTGCTTCCTTCTAGCAACACGCTGCATTTGGATTTGATCGCCAATTCATCCAGCAATGTTCCTGTCACCATTCTTCCTCTAACGGGGAAAACTGTTCTGATAACCCAGCCTCCTCTGAAGGAAAACATTTGTACAGCTTGCTCTTGAGAGCTTTCCACGTCTTTTTCCCGATCTTGAAGTGAAACCCAGCCCAACCCGCTACCTGTTGATGTCTACGGGTCCGCTTTACGAGCCAAGTCAATAGCTATTTCCGTTGCTCGGCTAGCCGCTCGAACTGATCAGCTCGTCGCTTGGGTTTTCTCCCGGCATCAGGGAAACTGCCATTCAGCTACCTGTTCGAGCAACTCCTTTGGGATTCCGGTCATATCATGCAAAATAAAGCAAACTGGCTTAGTTTCATCGTTGGCTGCCAAGAACGAACGTTTCACAGATACTAAACGCTTGCTTTTATGGTCATCACTTAATTAGCTCGTATTAGCGTTATTAATTTTACCCTTCTTCAGACTCTCAGAGGTGAAAACCACCATCGTGACAGATTTCCTTGTAAACATACTTTCAGAACCTATCTGTATATGAGAAGCATACTGATCGTAATTGCCTGGCATACATTTTCTGGAAGAAGCAACGTACCGACATTTTGATACAATGTATAATATATCGCACATTTTTCATCCACAGCCTTCGAAATCACCTGTAATTTACTATTTTATCGCTTGATCCCAACGCTTTAACGAATAAATCATTTAAAAGACAACAAAGAATGCTATAATATATATATGAGCCTTGACCTAGAGCGAATGTACAGAGTTATTGGGATGTTGATTTTATTAGTATATAATGAAAGATTACATAATAATGTTGGTTATCGAACCCAGAATTATGCGTCTGGCATGGTGCAATCCGATACTAAGACTTTAAATACGTCGCATTAGATCGTCAGCTGACAGGGCCCATTGGCGTTATAGGACTAGTGCAGGCGTTTTAGCTGCGCTAATTACGAAAATAACAGCAGGCCCAATTCGTTTGACAAAAACAGAAGATATTCAGTTTTTGTCATTTTATCGCTTAGCTATCATTGCATTGCCTTCCTAAAAAATATACGTATATACCTGATAAATTCCGAATACTGTTACAGCCGTTTTGATAGTGAAGACACGTCAAAGCAGCATGTATTAAAAAAGTTCTACATATACACATACATATATATATAAGAAAGTTAATTACCCTTTGAATATGGCAGTATCTGCAAATTCGACCTTAATCCTTGCGGTGCAACCGCTGTCGTCCGCCGCTGGGGATTATCTTTTCACAGAATTAGGTAATAGTATTATAAATGCAGGCGTTTTTATGTATACCATATATCCTGGCCCTGAACAATCTGGGTATTGCAAAAATTACGATACCTGCTAACCGTGCATTACCGTGAGTCGACGCGAATATTTCGTCCAAGTACTACTTACAGGCTTGTATCTTAACTTGTGCACTTATCTACGCATAACTGCTGGTTCTGATGCCGCTACAAATACAAGTCATATAATATGTTAAATATCGGATCTAGTGATCCGTAATTTATGGCCAAAGGATGTTTTGACACACCGTAAGCGGTTCGTTCTAACATTTCGACAAGCAAGCCTTATGCAAAGTCACCTATTAACTTGGGTATGAACAAGGTGTTCATACGCAGGTTACGTAGATGAAGAATACACTTAAACTTGGAATTTTTCGTGAGGCAGTGTCTCAGCAAGTATTTCAAACGGCAGGATTTCGGTCATCGTCATGTTTTGTCCTATTGATTCTATAAAAGCAGTCACTTGTACGGCCCAAGACCACTGTTACACTTTAGCTTTTTTGCAGACATTGAATGAGTGATCTTGTAGTTATGCCTCGTCTTTATTTTTACTTCATCAATATCGCTGACAGTATAGCTCTGTATTTGCGCATGTTGTTCTCCTACGAATGATTTAATGCTAACGTCGTTGACATGATTAAGCCTAAATGACGTGCGTCATAGATAGGAAAAAAAAAAAAGACAAATTGTCTTGCCTTCTACAATAAGCTTACTGTATGCATATTTTTAATAAGTATAGCTTTGTATCAGTATTCATACGAGTTCGTGTGAAGTAGCATCGTCTTACCAGTGACGCCGTCATGGAGCTCTGCTTGTTTGCGCAGAACCCATCCGACAGCTTTTCGTTATTATCACTATTATTATCGCTTTTAATAGAATCGTATCACTTGGTCGTTTATAAACGAAAAAAGCGGCATGTTCGCGCCGTTAAAAATAGCGACAGCAGCATAGAGAAGCTCTAGCTGACGCTGAGTTAACGCGTCAAGCCGAACTAGCCAAACAACGGTAAGGGCAGAAATAGCAATTGCACGAACGCGACACCTCTATAATTTGATCTCTGGAATCACGTTGGTCTATTGGGTCTACCGGTTGACGGGCAGCTGGGACGTCGGGTCGTCGCGATTCGATCGATAATTGGTGTTCGTTTTTGCTATATCCGCGCACTACGGGCCCTCATTGTCGACATTGGCGAAACGCGCTGTCCCTATTATGATACTTATGGATATGTGGCGATCATCAACAGCGTTGTCACAGATACAGACGTCGTAGTTGACTGGCTGCTCGCGTCTTATACCCGTACCTGGTAGAACTTCCACAGAGATTTTTTCGGTCAGCTGGCCACAGGACCGCTGAGTGTACCGGCTGATTGAACAGAGTGGGCCAGAACTTTGCAGTTCAGTAACGGCATCGCCATCTGCGTTAGCTGATCAACATTAATGTACAGAAGATGCGCTAGAATACAATTGCAACTGGCTTTGCACACGAATGAGCACTATCACTACTACAGCAGCAGCAGCAGCAGTCGTCAAAGCAATAGTTCTCTTCCTAGACGCTGTACGATACAACGTTTATAATTCCGATCAGACGACCAAGTGTTTTCTACTGATGAGACGACGGTTATCGATACATGGATTATGACTGCGCTGCTGTCGATGGCGGCTACTGCAATAACTCGTCCACCTCAATAACTGCCGCTACAGCTTCTCCATTACAGGTACGAGTAAGAGAGAGATAGAGAGAGAAAAAGGCCACCCTACCAAGCTGATCCCTCCTGTTCTCTGCTGATAGTGGCATTTGTTCGCTGTAGCCATTCATGTTTCATTCTATCTTGGCCGCCACTTTTGCATACAGAAACGCACCAAATTCGTCCATGCGTCCGTTTTAACCTATGTAGAAGTACGTGCATGCATCTGTTGTATAGGAACGCCAAACTGCCTGTGGCCTGCTTATGACCGTATCTCTTCTGTTATTACCGCGTCGCATAGTTACGTATCCGTTGTAGCTTAGCGTGGTAGTATGTGCTGCGTTGTATCCTATTCTACGTATACGACTCTGCATAGACTCTAAGGTGTTCTGCGTGTCGCTATATAATTGGCGTGGTCCAAGTTCTTGTTGGTGGGGTCGAACAAGAAGTAGAAATTTTTCGGTTTTCTGCAGCACCTCGCTGGGCTGAGACGAAATGCGAGGAATATTCTTGACTTTCTAGGGACCGTCGTCGTTGCTACGCGTCGCCTTTTGTTTGTTTTTGGTATGCCACTGCCAATGTGCCGTTACTGTCACAGTCGAACGACGATGATATCCGTAAGAGTCGACACTTCGACGGCGATAACGAAAATGATTTGAAATTGATGTCTATTGATAATGATTAATTGTTATGGCTTTTCATATAGAACAGTAGCATGACCTGTCCGTGGTAGCAAGCAGATCGCTTTTTAGCGAAAGTCATTCTTCGGGTCGGGGCCATCTGGGCTGATTGGTGTAGATCCTGATTTGTGGGTCTTTAATGGCGCTCTACTTCCACATCTAATGGAATCAAAAGATGTTGGAAATCCACATGATAAATCAATATGGTTGTATGTGCACGAAACTCGCTACATTTAGTGATGATGGATTTCTGCCTAAATGGAATCAGGATGAATAAATACTGTAAGCTCCCTAGAAACGGGGCCGGAAAATTAATCCATATAGATATAACAACATTTACTTCTCAAGTTAACTGCTACTTTTCTATTCGCTGCACATCTTACAAGCATTTAGATAATCTACTGGACCTTTTTATTTAGCTCCGTGTAGTCGCTCAATGTCATAACAAGCAAAATCAGAAGTTATCAATAAAAAACTTATTGTACCCAAATGGGTGTTGGCATCGCTGCCGATATGCTAACGCTTAGAATAAATGATTGCAAGGAACATAGACGACAATTCAGTTGTTTCGCGTGTGGTGTTTTTTTTCCAGTATAAAGATTCATCGGTGCTGACTTCACGGGGTAATCATAATTTTTTTTGTTTGTCTCCGCTAGCAATCGCCTAGTAGTAGCAACAGAGATGCTACACCTGTACTCTCTACACAAGTTGCATTTGGGCCCTTGCCGAAAAGCAACTGCCCAAATGTCTGGAAGAGGCGCTGGAAGGCAGTAAGGGAAAGGACGGCACACGCCAAAATACTCACCCTTTCGACTTACTATAGCATGAAGTTCGCATTTCCAGCAATTGATTTATCCCGTAACATTTGATAGGAAATGCTCCGACGTTCAACGTGCGACCGGAAATTTCTCAATGTTTTTCGGTGGCTTCTTACCTACCGTCTCGTACTGCATTTGATGTTAAAGAAATTTACGGGTGTATCACGAAAGGGGACGCTATGTAACATGTACCTTTGTTTGATTAATCTATTATAATTGGGGGTTGGCTACAGATTTTTGCCGGGGTGCGTCGAGGTCAAAATGTACAAAAATGTCAAAAGTCGGTGATGTACAACAACAACAACAACTACTTCCTGTCGATTACCATGTCCATTTATATAGTGGAACCAAAAGATGTAATTGTGCTGATAACTTAAAATTTTGATTTTTCCTATGTTTTGTGACTATATATAAGGAGTCATGACTGACTTAGCTGTTCAATTAATGGATCAAGCTTTATAGATAGTAAAAAAATACCTAAATATCTTATTAAAGATATTTAGGCCAGATTCGTTTGGGTTCAACAGCACGATCCACGAATCATGCGAATGCCCATTTTCCCGACACATACACACATCCACATGCACTTTTCACGTTTTATTTTCAGCGAGTACCGTTCAAGATGATAAGGCTTTGGTTAAGGCTCGTCGCGGCTACAGCCTTACAGAAAACTTCGTATCCAATTATAGCTTGTATTGTGGCACAAATAGCATGTTCGGGTAGGTTTTGGTTTCGTGTGTACACCACTGGATAATTATAGTTACTTTTGAAGTTGTACATGCTACGTTTCGCCAGCCTGTATCATCAAATGATAGCCACGACGTAAATAGGCTAGCAGGGAAAATTTCTATTGGCACATTTACTCGATACAGAAGCCGAATATGACCCCTTATAAGCATTTTGCCAAACTTCCATACTCTAACATACGGTATGAAATACGAAAAATGTATTCCTTGGAAAAATGAACATTGCGGCCGACCGCTCAGTAACCTTTGGTGTTTCACCAAATAGGCAAGGACATTTTGTGCGTGTCCTTCAAGCCGAAGGGTAATTTTGAATTGTTGTTAGCCTTCGAGGGTCTACAAGTGTGTTAAACGGCATTTGACGGAACAAGACTGAAACAGTTGGAAGAATTAAAACTTCACACTTATTATCCGGACATTTTTTAAATCCCAATTAAATACGATTGCCTTCTTGATTACCCGTTAGGTATGACGGCATAAGCTGTACACACTTTAAGCAGCTTTAAGCAGTGCTAAAATGAGCCGCAAGCTGATTTGACCGAAAATAAGCCATAAAAAAAGGCTATAGTTGGACTGGAATCTTTACTTGGTCATCGCGTTATTGATTGTTGCACCTCTGCATGGAGAGCCGAGGGTCGTAGAATAAACGTATGCGCTTATATAAAAAAATAACAAATGCCACGGTTAACCTAAAAAGAAACACAGCAACAAATGCGATAGGAGCATTTGATCCTTGAGAGAAAGATGCTAATATTCGCAAGCAGACAAGCGAGCGGCCGACAAAAAAACGAGGAGATGTGTCGTGGTCCACGCCGTCACAAAGTGTCGAATGCTTTCATGCGTCACCAGCGATGGGCGATGATGGCGGCGGTGGCATCAACATCAAACGTCGTTAATTTCTCACTCTAACCCTCTTCTACGAAAGCTCCCTTCATCCTTGATTCCCATTCGTGCCACAACTCTCTCATCGCTCGGGATGTACATCTGTAAAAGCTTGCTGGTTTTAATTGACAACAACAGCTCACATTTTTGTCTCCTCGTTTTTGTTGTTGCTTCTGCCGATGCTGTCGACACCAGCGCCGCCGCTAAATACATAGTTCAGGATCGCAGGGATTGTTGCGTGCTTGTCTTATAGCAACAGTGGCACTAGCATGACATTTTGCTGTCTACGGATCTTACGGGGGTATCGTATGAATGGCTGCCGGTAATCATAGCTATGAGTGTGCAGAAGTCATCAAGCAATAGTAGGCCTGAAGAGAAACAACGAACCGCTAATCGACTGGCCACCAGCAAATGGCGGGCGATTTGAAAATGACACTGATATGAACGGAAGTCGCTGTTGCTGTTCGACTGGAAAGAAGAGCCAACCTAAAGCAATGTGACACAAATCACTAAAAACGCTACTGGTAAAGGTAGCAGGAGCAATATAAATAGCTGTGACAATTAAGGCAGGCTTGGGAACAGCTGCACCAGTGGAAGCTTTCGAAGCCAACCGAATCAGATCGGTCGTGGGATGGAACGTATACGTTTGACCAATAAAAAGCGAAGGTATACGCATCCCTCATGGAGGACAAGACTAGCGCTCCGACCGAAAACGGAGCTAGACACCAAGCCAGCAGCGTCGAACGTACACGCGACGCTGGTGATCGCGATAATGTTGATAATCTAGCCGAGATGGTGCTGTTGTTCAAAGATTGAAATTTATAATCAAAATTTCTTTACGAACATGTTTCGTATCGATCTTTAAGAAGAAAACGTAGTAGACAATAGCTTAATTGATCGAAGAGTAATGTTTTCAAAACGGTATCGATATAGGTGTGCGTTGAAGATCGAAGTGGTACCTTTGCTTCAGTTTTTTTGGTGACAGTTGAAATTTATCGGCCTTAATACGGTCTAAAGGCGAGGATTTTGCTGTCTATATTATTATCCTTGTTTAAATTTTGTATGTCTTTACCTGCTATTCAGTGGGCGCTGATATTCGCTAAGTGTTCGTTCTGTTTAAGTCAACCAATAGCGCACAGCAGAACATCCCACCTAAGATGTACCCTTGAAAACTTTATTTTTTACGAGGATAAACGAACAGTGTCTTAATGCTTATCTTCGTGAGGCGAAAATATCAAAATCATCAGCATGTTCAGTAATGAGAATTTAATTATTTTATCCTCGTATAAGCTATAATATACGTACACTACATACGAAACACAAATATACATATGGACATTACTATAATGTGTTCTTTACAGAACCTAGGCGAAATTGAAATATCGCGCTTAGTTGTTTCCTCCTGCCGAGTTCGCCGGCCGCTGCCCCACTATTGCCAGCAAATATCTATCACGCAGCGGGGCACAATATTTATTCTATAAAAATAATCATAGAAGCTAGCTAGATAATAGAAACACTATTCATAGATAGTGAAACTTTAATTAATTAATATCACTATGATGATCATTGGCGTGCTCGTTCTTCATCTGTCCAATTGCGTCCGTGCTTGCATATTCGTGTGTTATTCGAAGCTGACAAGAGCGATTAACGAGAACGTTTGGGCCGATTCTGTTGCGTTTCCCCCTTCAGAACAACAAGCAAGCCTTCCACGAACAAGCAGTCACCAACAAAAGCAACAGATGTATCTGCCTAGCAATAGAGCGAGGACCACGAGTCAACTGAGCAGGGAGACTGACGCTAGGTAGGTAGGCAAGAAGGGACGGTACGCGTAAGCGGCTACCGCAGATGCACGCTTGTTCACCTACTGGCTTCCTTGCGTGCACAGCTTCCCACGGCCGCTAGTAGTGGTAGTGTCTAGCGTATTTTAATTGTACGCATTAGAATTACATATCCTTTGTCCTAGCAATACGATTGGCCAGCTATCATGCGAACTGTGGGGAGAAGTTGTTACATGGAGGGATGTTGCGACGTAGCAATAATAAACAACGAACGAACCATAAACTGTAGTTATTAGAAGAATCGCTACGACGATGGGGGCATGAGTTGAACCGGGCAAAAGCAGATACGCTTGACTATGTTTCATTTGTACTGTGTTATACATGTTGTATGATTATTGTTATCATGATTGGGACGACTAGGGGGGGGGGGGGCAGAGTCACGTCATTATTGTTCGTGCGGGTTGCATTCTACTACCACACGATGCAACAATGGGCAGTATAGCATCACTCAACGAAACGTGACATGCGTGTAGGAAACATTATCCAATTGCACTGTCTGCCTATCTTCCTTTGCTTGTCCAGACTGTGGACGTACGTGAACAATTTAGCCTTTTAAAGGCCCGTTCTAATTAATGGCGGACAATCACGTAAAGAAAAGTTCACATTTTATGAAAGATGGAAGGGAACATCTAAAAGAGCTTGTATAATCTAACGGTAATGTGATAACGATGTGTCCATGTGACTACTTCACGTTCAAAGTACTGTTAATGGCGTATCAATCAACATCGCCAATTGTTTGCATTTTTTCATTTTGCAAAATATATAGACATGTACGCATTACGTAAAGTGAACGTCTTCTTTCATCTGTAACAATAATACAATGCCATCTCCATTTAGTAAGTAAATAATTGCCCCACATTAAAGAGCAGGCGCATATCACCGAATACCACAGAGCCATAAAAAGTATGAATCGCGCTTTTCGTCGCGGGCAAAATTTCCTGCCTCGTGAAAACCTACAAACCCGTATCACGGGAACCAAATAATAATGATTTTCTCCGCGAAACAAATGATAAGTGCATCGCAATTTTTACAGGTAGCCCACTCCAAAGTACCATAGTGGAGGGAAGGGAGTTCGATGATTCTTTGTAGGTAAGTAGCCATGCATTGCATTTAAGCTGGCTTGTACCGTATTCAAGGTCCACGGCCGAGGTGCCAAGGACAAAAAGTTAGCTCTCGAAAAATACTACTCATCAAGCGGGCTCTGCTTTATTTCGGAATACGTTGCGGGGCTACAGATCGCTAAACTAGTAGTCGTTGCTAAAATTAGGGCGGACAAACTGGATCTTCGACCAGTTGGGTTCGGAATTGATATAGGGTTGTCATTACTAGCGTGGCTCGAGGTGACATTTACTAGCTTCCTTCCTGCAGTGTGTTTTCTCTACTTTCTAAGGAAGCGAACAGTAAGAATTGCCGTTTCCTCTCCTAGGTCTTCTCTATCCTATTAAACCGATTGGGCATTGGGAGGAGCTGGCAAACTGGTCCTGTCTCGGTCCTTGAAGTTCATGAAATCGTAACCGAACCCTTTCTATCTAAGTTATTTCGCCTTTAATTTTCATTTCCCCGCTAAACCATTCTGTCTGTTTGACCCTTGAATAGTCACTTGATTTCTTGAAGCGGAATTTTTCTCAAAATTAAATATTTATTCACGATTTACTATGTTACTCTATGAAAACTATGCTTAGTAGGACATCACAAACTATAACGGTACACTAGACATCTGCGAACTTCGGCCGAAATTGTACATTTACCTTTGTCGAATTCGCGCGGTGAGTGCTGCCTGGGCAAAAGGAAAGGGTTTCTCTCTGTCGCAAGGGAAGCTGGAGGTTTGGCTAATTACGACTATGGCTTCCATAGCAAGAGCCGTTTTGTTAGCGTCACGCTATGGTGTGGCTCCTATTTCCCCTGATAGGAAAAGTATTGCATAATTCTGATAATGGTCGTCAGTCGAGACAAAACAATAATAAAAAGAAATGTTTGTTCCGGTTATATAGTTACAAAAATCATAACTGCCATATAGACATAAGCTGTTGACTGATTATGCTTCTCAGCATATGCTTTGGATCACTGCTGATGTTGTTAAGTACAATAACGTTGTAGCGTTCGGCTGGTCTACAACAGTCCATATCCGTAAGTATAAAATGGATAATTTTTTACTTCTGAACTACCTAATACCAGCCATACCTCTCGAATAGGGAAATGCCTCTAGGAATTTTGATAAGAAATCGACGGCTCCAACCGTGTTATCCTATAGTGTTGACATGCACTGTCAAATTAGGAACCAATCGACCGACGGACCAACCACTGCTGTTATTATTGTAACCCAGGTCGGAAAGTCAGTAAAGGGCAGGGCGGCAGGCGGTCACATCAGCAGCTCAAGCCGTTGACAAACATTAGACATCGGTCTTTTCTATTGGATTTGCAGTCATTTTACTCGCTGTTACCAGGACTCAAAAAGTCGGGCAGTTCGTGACGGTTTTGATGCCACTGTAGTGTCTGCAGCAGCTTTTGACGGAAGATAGTGCAGATGCATTGCGGTGCCATCAGTGACAAACATCTGCTACCACGGAGAGAAGACGTTGTTGATTCCAAATTTCTACTAGGCTGCACACTCCTGTAATGCACGTTTACTCCTTTGCATCTGAAAAGTCAGGATTTACGGTAATGAGAATCGTAATAATAATAAAATATACTAATAGCACAACGACGACGACAACAAAAGCATAAACAAAAATTAGCTTGTTAGTTTTTTCCATTGCTAAAAAAATGAGGAGGCTGGGGTGGAGAAGACAGCACAGCCGGGTTTGGCCAATACCGTTACGGCTGCGTAAATAATTGGAACTGAGTGTGTGTGTGCGCTCGTCTGGACGTATGTAAAATGAAAGGGCCTTGCAAGGGAAAACTATCAATACGAAAAGCTCAATATGTTGTTCTATTTAAAATTAGGCTAAAGAAAAGCGTCGAAAAGTTACACTCGCTTACGCACGCAATCGTTACTCTCATTATAGCAAGCTTAATCTACTTAAATAATGATGACCTATAATAAAATTTCAGGAGCTTGATTTTAACAAATGGAATACAGTGAATTCACATCAGTGTTTTCATCACAAGATGGCCTTAGTGGTCAGGCTCTAAAATCGCCTGTTTAGGCCAGTTAAACAGGAGCCGATCAAATGAGTTGGAATCAGACAGTGAATTTTGTCCAGCAAAGAATGCGTAAAAAGCTTATCTTCTAGAATTTTCTAATATGATGAAAGGAGCATGCGTGCATTGACACAGTCAAGCTTATCAACGAACGGATTAAAGCTATCAGTGTCTTCTGTCAAAGCATCAGCGATATAATTGGTAAAAACAAATCGACAGAAGCTAAGTCTCCTGGGTAATTAAAAAAGAGCAACACCTACTCCTTTTTTTTTGCATATATATTACATGGATTTGCGATGTACCTTTAGAAATATCATGAATTTCAACTGCAATAATTTACTACGTAGCATTAGAAAATTTATTAAACAACAATACACCTACGACAGCTTTTACTCTTCTACTGTATCCACGTATCACGGAATTTTTTATCGCGTTTATACGTATATGTTAGCCCGACTGTGTAGGCGATCAGGCAGTCTTACACGTTGCCTCTATGCGGCGTCAAATATATATATGTAGATGATATTGCTCGTCGATAAAAATCTAGGAGTGTTATCACTCTTCCATAAACAAAAGTAGCTAATGAATTTTTCTACTATAAAGTACCATGTCAGACGAACGCGCACCGTGTATAGTTAACGTTTCCATTCCAGATATAATAAATACCATTGAAAAAAACTAAGATAAATGGGAGAGATTGCCATTTTCAAAACGTTGTTATCATTTTTGGTGGGATCGTGTACTCGTGAGCTGTTAACAGTAGAAAGGCTGCCGAGAGTTTTCTTGTTCCGTTAATGATTCCGCAATCCGCCCGCTCACTACCACAACGACAAATGAATAAATGCGCACCTGAGGATGACGTAAAACCCTCTCCATCGTCTTGTTTGTCGGTTGTATGTATACATATCTGAATCTGTGTCGTCTTGCCAAAGGCCCAAAGGTATAAAGCCTTTTATGCTACTGTTCAGAAGTATTATTATCATCTTTCATAGAGCAGATTTCTACAGAGGTCTGTGCTATACTGGCCATACGTCAATCGACGTAAACTGAAAACTCGTGTCCCGATATTTTCGTGTGCGTCCGAGAGTTGGATACAGTAACTCATACAAGCGCGTTTCATAGTCGACAGTAGCACGTTTCCAATGTTCATCAAAAATAAGCCCTGTTCCTTCCAGTTAATCTGTTCATCTTTCCAGTTTCTGTATGATTATTGCGGTGACCGGCTAATTCAAAACCCAAAAAATAAACAAGGTAGACTTCGTGTACTAAGCTACGTCATGTTGTTCAGAATATTCAACACGTACATTAACACTGAAGGTTCAGATTTGCTCCGATGGCATGTCGCATACTATTCTATTGCACGATCTATTTAGTAGCATCGTCAATGCAGTTGGCCTTTGAACAGTCACCTAAGATAGCACCTGAGAGCAAAATGGCGCGACCTAAGCTTCAGGTTAGTTCGACTATACTAAAACTAAGCCAGCGATGAGGACGTATGGCAGACTGACGCTCATCGGAGAGAAACGATTCGTTAAAACCCACAGGACGGATTCAACTTTTGTTTGTTCGCCTCGTTTAAATACAGTCAACAATTGGCCATTTATAATTACTATATTTAGCTTACGCTTTTTTTGGTGTTCGTCGCTAGTCAGGCAGGATTTTTGACCCATTTATCTAAACAGCCCAATAGCGACGATCGGATTAGCGGTGACGGTAATGACAGCAGAATTTTACTTAGTTTGTTTCCTTCATGTTTTTTTGCTACGTCTTTTATCGTTGATTCTCACCGGTTGCTGGCTGAAAACGCCAATGAGTGCATCGCTATAAAAGAAAATGCTATACTGGCTTGCTCGGTAGCGAGTGGAAATCATCGTTGGTGGGAAACCGATGCTTAGATGCCCAGATGATTGGTGATTACACGAACTAGCATTTTACAGATCAACTATCTACTTGTCATTTACATACCCAAGGGAATAAATTGCCTTCGTATAATACCTTTTGTACTATGGATGGATGTTTCAACTTCCATCGATTCGTTAAGTGGCCTTACATTCGCAGACGAAGTGCTGACACCGTCCTGCTGGCCAGATTCGTGACCAATGCTGAAGTGCTGAAGTCGCGTTTATATGCCTCTTCGAAGATTTTTCATGCAACGAATTAAGGAAAGCGAGAGATATTATTTTTTGACGCAAAAAATACATTATATACATGTATAACTGAATTACGTAGAGCTGAATGTGAGGTATCTCTTTGCCCAAATTGTGTCGAGTGTGTCTATTACGTAGCTATTTTAGGACAGACAAAGTAATGCAAAGGAATTATTAAAGCAATAAATTCAGTTTTTTGTTATACAAATTTACAGCAGCATTTGCACTCATCTGTAGCGCTGGGCAGCATTAGGATAAACATATTAACTAAATTTAACATATTATACAAAAGAACGTTTTGAAGGGAAAATACAAAGTGGAATATAAATCTATTTCTATATCATGCCGCTGTTCTAGGATCAAATAATGTTGATATAATAAAGCTGGCCTACTCTTGAGTATGGAAATTTCATCACATGGACCCGCAACAAAGCCTAGATCGATCTTCGATTTTGCCGTATGGGCGACCGCATAACCCACAACCGTATTTCTGAACGGTACTGCACATCAGGCATCAAGTATGTATGGCGACCTTTTAGTTCCGCATCGTCAGCTCAGAGTGTGAATTCTGTGTTAATATATATAAGCTGAATACAATGTAATCCGCCTAAAATTTAGTGTTTTTTTTTTAATTTAGTCGCCTTGTTACTGGTTAGAGAGTCGCATCCTACGTAAGGTACCATCCCTACCTATGTTAAGACGACAAAGGTTTAATCTACTCGACAGTGTGACACGATAGCATTAATCCTAATTTGCTATCTACTTAGCTGATATCATCCACGTTAATTCTGTACGATCGAGGACGTTTATCTCTACGTTACCACCCTTGTCCTTTCTGGGCAATCAATGAGCCGACAGCGTGGGCAAGATCAATAGCGCCAACAGCTGTCGCCTTACATGCTTCCGTCGCCTGCTTATTCGTGCCGCGAGGTAAGGGCTCTGCCAACGATTCTCACTAGTTACCCCTCGCGCCGTTCCGCTCGACAAGGATGCTATAAACGCAAGAAATCGCAACAATAAACGGTGTCAGCAGCTACTGAACAACATCATACTTCCGTTAAACGTTAGTCTTGACTGGCAGACCAATACGGTACACGGTAAGTGGTCGTCTGAACGTACGCCTCACTCATTAATAGAAACTTTTCTTCTTATTCACCAAACACATTTATCTCTGCTCGACGTGTAATATCACTAGCTGATATTATCTTTTTAGGCAACTGTGTCTTTATCAAGAAAAAAAACTTCGTACCCTCAGAGAATACGTTATCGAAAGAGACCGAACTTGTTTGATCGTGTAACTGCTAACGCTTAGTTGCGTACAACATGGTAATCAGTTTCCCTCGTTTTTTCTGTCTGCTGAAGGGTTTCAACTCGTGGTGGATGTGTCCTTAGTCCCTCTACCTGACAATGAAGCCATCGTGTTCATATTATAGTGCACAGCCGCTGCTGATGCCGTCTGGTGCAGCTGCAACACTTGCTATTTTTACAGCTGCAATAAGTGCATATATTTTCACATCCCTAGATTGGCCGATCCTGGCTCCGAGGCCGTTACGCCTGCAGAAATCTGATCTTCCAGCTGCAGGAGTTTGCGGTGGCTTTTGAAGATCTAGTACCTTCACTGCTGCTGCTGCTGTGCGTCAACGAATAGTCATTTCAGTATTCTTAGGGATTCCCCGCTTCTGCTGCTATTACTTTTCGCTGTTCTTTTGGCTCATTACTGTCGTCGAGTCGACGTCGTGATTGGCATCAGCATCGTCGTTGTGGCTGTCGTCGTTGAACGATCGCTGGTTTTTTTCACCCGATTAACCCAATCGAACGAAAAAGGATCGGCTCGACTCCCTCTCGAATTTTTCTTGCACTGCTCTGGCATCGTTAGTGCCGTCATCATTTCCTTCGGCGCCAGGAGCACATTGAACTTCGTTGAGCTTCACCTTCCTCATTCTTTTTGACGGTGATAAAGTCCTATTTGCTCAAATGCACGTAACTTCGTCCCCTTTTCTGGCCCCCTCATAATTTGCTTCTTCTGATCAATCATTTTGCACTTCTAGATCTTATAGGGCAATGCCGAACAGCAACTGACAGCCGCCTTTGGTTGAATTTGTCGATTTTGCCTGAATATATATATATATATATATATATATATATATATATATATATATATATAATCTTGGTGCTCTTCCTCCGTCAATTTCTTTTAATTTCAGCTTTGCAACCATATTTTTCTGACCTCTATATACATATATATATACTCGCCGGTGACTAGATATGGTTTGACGTCGTAGATCATGACACTGTATCTAAGCTCGTATCAGTTTAGGGTATAGCAGAGGAACAAAGACATGAATGCTTAGGCGTTCTTGTTTCCATTCTAATTATTGCTGATCAATGATTAGCAACGTTTCTGTTGCTTTTGTGATAAGCAAGAATCGTTTTACTTGGCTTGAATGAGATGGCAGGTGTGTCATAATGATAATATCTATTCCTTGAATCAAATCAATTGTGGGTGCATATTTAGCGGTCCAATAAAGAGTTCATAGGTTGTCTGATTTTTCTAAGGTCAAAGTTAAGCTGCTACAGACCTTGATCGCAAACGATCTGCAAGGGAACAATGGGCCAAACATAATACGATCCTAGTTATGATCCATGATAAAACATGGACAACCCCAAATCATATCCAGTTATCGTCGAATGATAAAAATCGATATAATAAGTATCCTACATCTGACTTTTTTCAACTCATCTGGTATCAGAATTATCTGGTATTTGAAAATATTATGCTGTTGCTCACTATCTTGCGATCTTATTTTTTAATATCTAGATACGTTTTAAATATAGTCATGCACTGAATTTACGTACACCTACGTGTGCACATCTTCCCTTTGCAAAAATTGCCGAGGACTCGCCGCGTTATCACCGTGATTCTATAGTTCGGGTTATCGGCATCCGCCATTTGACCATTCAGCTGACAGGAAAAAAAGCTCAGATGTTTCGCCTTGTATGTACCGGGCCGTGCGACTCTGACTGTTACTGTTGCTAGTATTACCATTATCATTAAACTATTACAGGGGCGAAGGGTAATTTCGTATATAAATCTCATGGTATTTTTTCGTTGCTAATCTGCGTTGTACATATGCATCGTATTAGCCCAGGCGTTGTTGGTCTTTTTATCCGGCATGTTATCGGGAGCGATTGTTTGTTGCATACGTGTTTCGAACATCGAAAGTCTGGCGTCAGAATGATGACACTGCTGAAGCAAATGATGCCTCTCGTAGACTTTGTCGGTAACGCGTGCCGCTCCGCGTGCTCTTTTATCTTTGAGTATAACCTTGTCATTAATTGGAACTAGATAGAGTACGGATCGGCCTGGTCTCATAGGTTCCTTTCCTAGACCCAACTGCTAAGTGTCGTTGATTTCCAATAAATGTAACTTATAGTTAATTAACTTAATTGATTACGTTAATCGAAAAAAAGTTCTCAAGTTAACAATGGCTGCCGCAGGGCATTACTCCAACGATGCTCCTGGCACGGTGTGTACCTCAATTATTTTTTTCATAATATTATGCTTTATGGTAGTCGAAATAAGGCCGCCGGCTACTCAGTCTCTGCGTATACGGGTAAATGTTCATTAGTCCTATGTGAGGTTAGAGTGTTACATGTTTGACGTGACTGAGAAATTTGCAATTCGCTCGAGATTCTTAATTAACTTACAATCGCTAACTTAAATGAACAAGAAGCTAAATGTTCGATTACTATGTAAATTCAGCTGTAAAAAGACCTAGTGTGTATCTTGTGCTTTTCGTAATCATGTTTATGACGTGATGGTATCTCTGCTGCTTTTACCGTCGCTGTTTGGAAAATGTTACTTCTAAATAGTAAACGGGAATTACGCCGCCGACAAAATTCTGTGACGGTTCACTCAATCTAATGAGTGTAAAAACAGGCGGGATCAGAATGGTGATCATGTAAATCGAGTCAATGCTCCTTTGAGGAATATTCAGATGCCACACACAGCTATTGAGGATCTGTACAATTCTACAGCTGTACATACCGAGTGTTTCCAACTGAAGAAGCAGATACGTGTGTACAGGCACGAACACACTCAGATATACATGCGCTACTATAGGTGGAATAGACTTAATTCTGGCCCTCTATGGTGTCTACGTAATAGGGCCCCTATGCTGTCCAACTGTTGTAGTTAGCGTTTCTATACGGACTCGGTCTTTCTTTTGCTGGATAATTAAGTCCGCAAGCAATGTCCCCATCTAGCGAGATGAGATAGGACGACGCAGACGGTTAGCAGCGGGCAAATGGAAATAGTGTGGTGTGGAGACTCAAGAAAAATGCTAGCAACAACTGTTACAGGAAAAGTTTACAAAGCACAAATGAATCACATGACAAAAAAGTCTCTGTTATTTAGATGAGGTGATCGCGGTCAACGTGGTCACGACAGCGGCAACCCCACCTTTGGCTGTGACTGGTGCTGCAAGTGTTGCTATTGTTCTTGTTTTCGTTTCGATCAACTACCCCACGCCATATCGTTTTCGGCTCGATGAGAAAAAGATGCAATCAAAGAAGACGTTACTTTGTCATTAGAGTAACTGTCGTGAGTATTTTTACTGCTGCCCGGCTGGCTGCTTTTGCCGCTGTTGTTAGCTGTACATCTTTTTCTTCTGTTGGATGTGCTCACTTCGTTCGTGGCAACGAGATCTCTTCATCCGTCGGCAACGGAAGGCAGAAGATCAATCGGAAGTAGTGATGGGTCTGGGTGTACGTGAATGGCCACAGCCACTAACGCTCGTTCGCTGTTGGCAATTGTAACTGCAGTAGGTTATCAAGACTAGTAAAAATGTGCAGGCATCTGTGTGCGCGTATCGCGACGCGGCAAATCAACTTATCTTACGTTAGTTAATTTCCACTGCTGTGGTTTATGTTACTATTCAATAACAGGAACCGGCACCGGTCGGCAAGTTCGTTGTTAACAAATATTTAACACTATTAAATGTCTCCTCACTTTCTATATATATAAACTAATTACTTATAGATGAGCAAGTCATCGATTTATCAATAGTAACTTTGAATAAGTGTTGTTAAGGAATTAGTCGATGAGAGGTTCGTAAGAAACTTTTTAGTTAATAGGACTTCTCAACACACTGAACCAAATTTTATCTATATCTGTGAAGCTTCGATTTTAAGTTTCCTATTTGCAAAGGACTGTAAAAACGGATTTTTTTTAGATTGACAGGTCCTGTATTACATGCTGAAGACATGTCTTAGGGCCTTTTTTTCTTACGAATTAGAGTACGTAGTATAAAGGTGGCGAGGAGAAGAATGATAAAACATAGCCAGCTCTTAATTTTATATTCCTGTATATTTTCTTCATTAACTTGCTAGATCACATTCGAGTATTGAGCGCTCCTGCACATGTACAGTTGTTTACTGACGGGAAAGTGGACGATGCGATCGCTTAGAATGACTCTAAGTGTTTGTTTTTATTACGTAGACACCGGAATAGAAATTGTTGGTCAATACGTGGGGAGAGAGCATTCATGGCGTTTAAAAGCTGTTTTCACCTCCCTGAAGCAGACCTCGTTCAATAGTATCATTTAATCAATAAGAAATCTCTGTAAATTGTTCAGCGCTATTGTCCATCTATTATCTGTACTGAGGGTGCACGCATCATCGGCACAAATCTTATACAGAACCTATCGACGTTATCTATATGCGTGTCTATACGCAATCGGACCGTGCGTATCTTTGCATTTCGACAAGAGTTAGTCTAATTGGAACCCTTTACCCCACTTGTTCCCTATAAGCTAAATATAAATGAATAAAATATATGACTAAATTGTCACATTGGTCGAACGAAGGTCACTGTTGATTATTATACTGTAAATTTATGTTAACGTAGTCGAATACCTTCCTCAGACTTAGGAGAAAAAATCACCATGGCTTTTTTCTCTCGTTTCGTTACTTCGCCAAATAACCCTTTAGCTACTGCCGTCGTGTTTTCCCTTTTTTTTTCCCATTTATCTTGAATCCATGTTGATTTTTGTTAATAATCTTGTTTGTTTTCAAAAATTGAATTAATTTGGGTCTTTCTTCACAAGTCTCGATTAATTGAAGATCCACAGAAGTTAGGTAGCCATTTTTGTGGCCGAAAGTAATTATCCTACTGTTGAATAACTCAGGAACGCCCTGCTCAGGACGGAGTTTGTGCAACCGTCGAAGGCCACGACAAAATTTACACTGTTCTTTTTTGAATTAGTTCGGCAATCCGGCAGCTGCTGACGATCTTTCGAGCTCGTAAACAGATTAGTTAAACCATAGCTAGAGACCGCCTCAAACTTTAAGATGCTATTTGTTCCAAACGACTGCGCAATATTTTTTAGAGAGAGACACCTCCTTCGGCGATTTCAATAGAAAATTTCAGGCATGAGTATATGTATATATTATCCTGGACTTGAATAAGTATTGACCATTATAACGTGAATTACATTACCACTTACTGTGAATAGTAACTGTTTGAGATTAGCTTAGTTCGGAGATGACGGGGCCAGCGAAGTGAACGAAGTTGCGCTTGGAAAAATTGTTTGAAGTAACGGAAACGTGACAAGATGTCAAGTTGATAACGATCAAATAAGTGGCGGCAGCACAAATAGTTATTATTTTGTTCGTATGCTTTCTGTTTTTCTTCCGACGCTTTCATTGTTAGTTAAAGTAAGACATCTCTCTTCTGACAGAATGAATAAATTCGTTGCTGTTTTGGTCGTACAACTGGAAGGAAGTGGTAGGAATATGGGAGAGAAAGGGTAGCTAGTGGATTACAAGAGCTTACAAACATCAGCTTTTGTCATCTTGACAGTTTAAGCAGTAAAAGTTCAAGGCGAGGGGGTGTTTAAGTGTTGATCACTCTTAAAGCGGCGGTCGCTGATTTCGAATCAGAATTATCTTAAGGCAATGCATTATCAAATGACGATACAACACATAGAGCTAATCATAGCACAGGCGGGAGGCGAGAAGATCGAAAGCCGAGGAGCATATTTATTTTCTATTATTCTGTGGAAAGTTGAAGTTATTATAATTAGTTAGTTCGTTAGTTTTTTTTTCCTTAAGTTCGTATGGCAGCAATAACTTCAATTAATGCTAATAGCACAACTTTTGTAAAATGTGATAATCATGCAACGTATGGTAGATCATAAAAACGAACAGATAAAGTTTGATCATTTTCAGTAAACTTGGCCTTGGCATTGAAAGGGTCCATGTTCAAAACCGCAAAAAAATAGTTTCAAGTTAGTGGAAATGCTTCCTAGTCGCTTGCAAATCTTCCCAGTCTTTCATAAGTAAGAATTTTATTTCATAGTACATGTCAGTAAAGTCAGTTCTTTCAATCCCTAGGTAATTGCTGGAGTGTACCTTAATCCTTGCATCCTGGCATCCTGCAAACTCATAAGGACAAGCTGAGAGACTTTGCGTTTCGTCGAAACCAATGGAAGACGTTCTCAACATATCGCTTGTTTTGGTATAGAACGGGTTAACAGGATCGAACGACACGCCAAGCATGCACATGATCAAATATGGCGGAGGAAAGGCTAATTGCAGGAAGCTGCCATTTTTTTAAAGTTGGTTTCTGAATGAGCACAACCATTAGTGCCAGCTAATTATTCAGCTACTAATAACGCAAGCCGCATATCGAGGCTTAAATAAAAAGTACTCCAGCATTTGCAATCATGAACTTAGCCCAAATTTTCGACAAACAACTTAACTTGATACCTTGCTGGCAAAGTTTGAATAGTTGCAGTAATGATTCCGTCAAGATCAGATATCATTGTCAAATTGGGCACACTCATTACCTTGTTGACTGAACTACGGTGATATTTCTTTATCGCCCTGTGGTTCATAGACGTAAATAACAGTATATCGCGTTTGAAAGGTATTTCTTTTCCGGAAATCAACGATCGTATTGTGGAGGGGACTTTTTTTGAAGTGATCAATTTTGTCGTACTTCACAGGCATACGGAGCAGACGGCATCATCTCTCGCAGTGTAATGATATCTCGCAACGATGTGTCTTCTCTATTCAGGAGTCGAAAAGACGAAAGTCTGTCAGGACAACTTATAAGCTTGGCTTCCGGCTACAGTAAACTGGTTTGCACTAGCTATTCAGTTGACTCATCAAGAATATGGGAACGCAACAGGCACAGTATCAGTTGGGGCGGCGATAACCAGTCAGCGTCCACACAGCAAGCAACGCTAGTCCTAGCGGCAGCAGTAGGAGATAAATCGGATAGCTGAATCATGAACTTCATCGTTTTGCGTTTTATCGCTGGTTGCGTTTTACGTCGGCTCCACCGTCAGTCTGTGAGTACGAGTTGACACCTCCCGCCGAGCCCAACTGTCCGCTGGTCGTACGCGCGGGATAAGATTTCGAATGAAAACACAGACCCGAACCCGAACAGGGTCCTATAGCGTACGACTGATCGTTCTGTCCGTCTACCCTGCCCGGTTATCAGCCCCCCTGCTAGATTGATTTGAAGTGCACAGCCGGTACGGCGGCGGTAATACTGGCGTAAGCCGTAGAAAGTAGCCAGGGACCGAACGACGAAACGCGGATGTCAACAGGATCAATGGAATCCGAATTGTTTATTGGGGACCACTAGTGAGCGGAGCAGTGCAGCGTATGCTACAAAATCCCATAGTCTCTTCAAGTCGTTTTAATGAAGTAAATTGAGACGAAACGTTCGTTTGATTCAGATGGCGCTAAACACTGTGCAACTGAACGCTTCACTCGGGCCAAAATGAACTACGCTACAGGAAATCGTTAGTCATATGATTGACCTAGAAACACGACCAAATTAGATTGCCACCTTATCTCGTGAAGCACTTGCTCTCTTCTATGAAAGACTTCGATGTTAAAAGCTAGCAGTGTTTCCTTTTTCTTTTTCCCAATATCAAATACAGACGATTTTCAAAGAAAACGTAAGAAAGAGAAAGCCACTTTCTAATTGGATAAAACGCTTCGTGTCAGCAACTCTCCACCACAGGGCACATATTTGGAGCGAAATCTGCATTCACGACACCTATCGTGGGTCACGATACAATCGGGCCTTGGTGTTCCCTGTGGGAGCCACAGCTGCTTCCTACAGCTACCAAGCTTACCCTGGTCCACGACTGCGCCTGGTCATCTGAAACATGTGGCTATGTGTGTAAGCAGTTAAAACGACATTTAGAGAAAATTAGTTACCGAACTATATAACGACACAGCGTTTACCCTACAATACCTTAGATACGATGTGGACGTACTACACATACAATCATTGACGAAAGAAGCTTGAGTTTATAATTATATTTACTTGTTAATGGTCTGTGTTCGTTAATCACTTCGTCAAAACGTGTTTTTTTTTATTCACGTAAACCGACACGCCTACCTATGTGTGCGTGACAGACTATCACAGTCATGCCAAATGTATGTCTAGCAATCACATGTCAGTTACGAAGCACAAAAGCGATGAAAGTTCTGCACCGCAGTAAGTTCACATTGAAACAGTGTCCATAAAGATTTGCACGCATCTCAGTTAACGCCATTAACGTTAATAACGCCGAGATCGTTACTCCCTGTGTCGTAACGATCACAATTAATTACAACAATGTGTACAATTTCCTACTAGTAACCCCGTTTATTTAGTTAATGACCCATTTTTTACTACACCTATATAGCGAGTGTTATCCAGTACTACCGTGACATCCTCCCTAATCGAGTCACAATGTCGGAGCTGTTGTACTATCTTTGTGACCCAATTGTTGCAGCATCAGCCTGTTTTCGTAGCAAATTTAATAATTTCATTACCTTACTTACCAACTGTTTAATTAAAAAGACTCAGGTATTTTGCTATTAATGTTCGAGACTCTGTAATATAAGTTTCGTTCTAATTCCGTGCTCGCACTGTAATTAAGCCGTCAGTACGCTACCATCAACACGTTGCGCACTTGTAGCTCCTCGGTTACTTCACGATACGCCAAGGTGATCTTATTTAAGAAGTTCAATGCGAATATAGATATTTTTTGTAAGTTCTCAAGCTATTCTATTTCATGTATCACAATCAGTAGCGACGGCGGCAAAAAGTACAAAAGTAGTTATTACCACCAGTCTAGTGTTTCTTTTGTAGAGAAAACAACAGCCGAGGGACTTCATGGGGAAAAATATCTAATTCGGTACGTATAGCCTGTAGCAAAAAAAAAATCGAAGCAACCTTAAAGCCCCAAAAAATCGTCTTTTCCCCACTTATATTTTTGTGTACTGAAGTTTTTAATGTTTTGGTGTAAAAGATACCTTCCTGCCGCTTTCTTTCGGCCCGCTTCCTCGATAGGCGTTATGCAAGAAAAGCGTCTAGTGTCCTTTTCGAGCCTGATAGCACATACATATCTCCTACACTAACGTAGGAATGTGTCATAAGATTTCGTTCTGCTTCAAACTAGCCAGACGTAAGTCTACTTTTGTGCTACCTAACGCAAGTTGCTTAAAGGGAGCCAGGTATGATATGGTTGAACCGAACGCAAATTAACAGTCTATAAGATAAATAGCCTTCAGCTAGACTACACGATCGTATTCTACCAGATCGCAATCGGACCTATGTTATCTTTATTTCCAAATTATATATATAAATATAAAGAAATTTATAAATAAATAAAAAAAAAAAAAAAAAAAGATCTAAAGCCAAATGTTGTAAAATGTGATAGATTTCAAGGTTAAAGGCAAAAAGGTAATTCATGTTTTCCAGATATTTCGAAGTTGTGCCAGATATTCAAGTTATGCTATATTACAACCTCATTACTCATAGCAACGTCCTGCCTGTGTCGATCGAGGCTATTTGATTTAGGAAGGGAACCATTGGCTCAAATTAAATTGGCTTACTTTGAGGAAGTCAACAATTTAATACTGTACTCATTCATACCCGAAGACCTTGGTCCTTAAAATGGGTCAGAGGAAGGTCATTAGTAACCGAATTCGCTTAGCGCATGCCCGATTTCGCCACTAGTAACAGAAATGTGTTTTGAAACCAATACCAATTTCGAATTGTTCTAAAAACTAAATAAACTACTTTGTTTGTCACTTTTAAATCTGACCTATTTGACAAGAATTGACTTCATTTCACCGTAGAGGATAGGTTTCACTTTCAGAACACCCGATCCGCCGCGTCGCAGATCGCTAGTCAATCCACCGAACGCTTTTCGAAATTTCACTCAAAGCCCGCCGATCGCTATAACATCCAATCCACCCATTCGCATAATGAATGTATCACACAACGTATTAGCTCGTATTCGCATTTTAAAGAAACTGCGATTTTAGTGTTACGTGGCAGGGTTATTTCAGTCTAATTGATAGCGTCTACAAGCCAAGCGAAGCTGGTGTTTTCTTTTGATCGACATCTCCATATTGTATCGAAGCTCATAACAAACGTCTCGATATTTTGCACGAAAAAATACAATGATTAACAGTTCAATTGGCTTTGCCTGTCCATATTTCTTTCTTTGGCGAGAAGGATGTTAACATGTCGGCACACACTTCCCTCGCAGTCGTTTTTCTCTATCGGAACTGACACTCTGGCACTTCGTCGTCAATTTGCGTAGAAATCTGCCACGTTGTCTTCATGCAGCGCAATCAACAGCGGTGGCGGCAAAAAGTCGTTATTACCACCAGTCACGTTCATAAACGAGCCTCCCTATCGCTTCGAACAGAAGGATGGGGTGTCAGTAAATTTGGTATTTGAATAATACACATTGGTGACAAAATGATCTTCTTAGACGTCAACTTCAATCAACACGATGCCATAACTCCTGCAAACGGATTACAGATGTCCACTGCACGGCGGACAGTGGGTGGGCCGCGTGTCGAACATTCACGATCACCCCCTTTTCAAGGAACTACTCAACGTACCCGATGTTTTCTCGTTGTAGGTTGCTATCGATATTTGTGCCTTTTTAGCTAGAGTGATCTGTATGAATATGTGTGCGTCTATCTAAAGTATTGTTTTTTTACCAGTTATTAAGCGCTGCATGAAGCTCGTATTGTGATGCGGGCTTCTGGTTTGAGTTATCTGTAGATTTATTATTATTATTATAATATTCGCGGTTATTCAGCATACTATTTACCTGGCGGTTTTCGTTCTAGCTGCTGATGCAATTTCAGCGATGGTCGTTTTTGATCGTTTCAGTACAATGTACGCTTTGTTCCTGTGTATACAAATTATAATAGAAAATAAAAAAGAACATATCACTTGATTTGCATATTGTTTTATGATATGGACGCAAGTGGGGCGTTATTATTTACGTACGCACATCCACCAAATAAAGCACCAAAGCAGTGCTGTTGGCCACGGGGCAACAAGAAAAGCATCTGACGAAAGGAAAGGACTGCTCAAGAAAATGAAGGAAAGTTTATTTCGGGAGAAAGCGCTCGGCGCAGCCCTCCCAGGGATTACTCGGTCATTGCTGTTGTTGATTTGGATTAATACATCGAAGGTGAAACCCCGAGATGATTCAAGCGTTTTGAAACAACTAACGAGTGCTATAAGACAAGACCAACCATGGCCCGAACAATACCTAGCTTTAACGGTTTTTGCTTCCAGCTCGACAGCCGCCAAAGTGTGCGTACGGCGCCATCGACGAAAACGTTCGCGTACCTATACCATTGACCAACCAAGTGACTGAAAACAAATTGGTCTTGGCAATTTACCGGGCCCTCTGCTTCATAAAACTAAGGGAAGAAAAAAAAGCTCAACAGCTTATCCTTTGTGTGCATCGTATCTATAGGGTTAGCGTTATTTATTGCTCATTGGTGGCAGAGCTGTTCCTTAAAGGCTGAACAGAAAAAGAAAGCTGATTTCTACGCTGTCCGTCGCGTATCTCTGTATGTACAGCATGAATGGCAGCTTACGAAACAGCTGGAAACGGGCCAATCTTACAAGGACAACAATGGCTGCCACTTCGACAGGGAATCATTAGAAGAAAGAAGGAAAAAGGCCATAATGAGAGAGGGCTCATGCTTCGCTGAGAAGCGAAGCTAAAGGAAACGATGAAAAACATCTAACAGTAAAAGCAAATCAAAAACACAAAATGGATGCCGGGCTTGAATATAAACGCTAGACAATAAAATCGACTGCTGTAAAGTGAACAGAATGGTGATGATTCGCGCATTAGGTTGCGTCAGCGACTGCAGCGACAGACGCAACGGCTCAGCCATCTGCACTGTAATGCGACAGTAATTGAGCAGACTGCATCTGGACAATCGCCAACGGGAGAGACTGCTTTGATAGCAAGCGATTACTCTACGCTGAAGCTGATTGTTGTTGTTGTTGTGCGCAGTTAATTTTACGTGGATCTCACTCACTAGCATCGGCGCCCTTGTCGATATCGTTGCTATAGCGTCGTTTCTCTATATTCGTTGGCTTTGTCATGCACGGGAGCACGTGCATGGACACGTCACTTATGTAGACCTCGTCAAAGTCAAAAAAGATACGGCCAAAAGGTGACCAGTGTTGATAACGCTCAATGGCGCCGTGCAATCATGAATGGATAGTCGTAATGATAAAAGCTCTTGCTTTTACCAGAGTGCTGTTGTTATTGGGCAACAGTATTAAGCTAAACCGTTTAGGTTTTAGGTCAGGCGCTGCCACCAGTCATTGCCTTCCAAGAATAGACAAAGTATGTTCGCGTTCGGCTCTGGACATACAGAAGTTCATGTTTCCTTAAGTTTGGCAGGCAAATAGGTTAACATTAATTATCGCAGGTACTTTCGATATTGCTAGGATTTCAGCTGTCGCGAAGAAAATAATAACAAGCGTGTCAACTATACGTAGAAAATCAGTGAGCGTTCAGGTTAGCTCAGGTTCAGAGAGAAGATCCCGCGCAGCAGCGATGCCGTCCCATCAGTCACCGCGCTGCCGAAAAAGCTGTCTCGGACTCGCAGCGTCATCACGCGCTGCATTGCATGGCGTCTACGTTTAGACGCAGCGTTGCGGCAGCGGGCCTAGCATCCGACGCATACGAAACATCGATCGAATCAACCGTGAGTCTAGGAACAGTGGACGAGCTTCGAAGTACGGCCGTGGCTCGTTGCTATTGGCCAACCCATTTCGTCTGCCCATTCTGCCGTGTCGCTGCTGTGGCGTCTGGTTCCTGTTCCTTGATGGATGATAGATGACTATTAACCAGACCATCAACGGCAATAGCGGCAGCACCGATGAGCGTAACAATAGTGCAGCGATCGCAGCAGCACACAGCAACTGCGTCATGACGACAACGCCAACGTCAATAGGAATAATTATGAACGAAAGCAAAGATGAAGGCTAAGAGAAGACTGATTATGCCAATGTCGCTCGACGCGATTAACCGCTTATTACATTAACAACCACCTCGTTAACTTTAACGGGATAGTGTTTTTATTTTTCACGCGCTAGTATCATATCCCGAACGTAGCACTTCTGAATTGCCAGAGCATGCTGAACGTTAGGCGGATTTGGGTGCGTCTGCTTCTGATAGTTTAAGTTCTGAGTTGTTAAAAATTGACTACAGAACGCTCAGAAGAACATCTAGTATTGTTTGATCCAGTGAAAGTGAACCAATGATGATCCAGTATCAAGCCGCTTGGAGTAAGATATTCATTTTGTGAACATATATGCTGTCCATTAACGATGCATCAGGTCATTACAAATAAAAAAAAACTTTCCTATAGAGAAAATCGCTTCATTGTAATTGTATGTGGTGAACAGATCTGTCGGAAGCTTTATTGCCGTATTATTTTATAAATATTTTTTAGTGTGCCACCGTATATTCCGTCCATTCCTGCGGCGGTGTTAAATCAAATGTAATTTCTAGCGTAATGGACGCCCATAGGCGCCAATATAATCTCTATTTCTCTTTTTTCGAGTACCTAAGCATTGTCAGATGTAAATAAGCCAAACGTTTATATTGTGTTGGATCGTAATTCAAACTCGTTCCGAGTGTGGCAACAACGCGTTTCAAAATCGCTGGGTCAGTAAAATCGTTTCTCGTGTCTGTCGCTGCTACTTGACTTGACTGCGTTCAATTACACGAGATAGCACGCATACACAACAAAACACATTCAAACCTAGCTCTCGCTGGCTTCTCTTCTTTTTCTTTTCAATATACGGCTCGCAATTTGTCGCACGCCCAGCAAAACGTAAAGTAAAGAGTAAAGCTGTGATAGGCGTCAATAAGGAGAGATTAGGAGAGAACGATAAATGAACTACACGAGTTACAACGTCATACAACGTAACGCAAGTTCCGTCAGCGTCGACGAACAAGGAGAAATAGTACCTGGCACAAGATTTTTTCGGCGCAGGCCTCCAGGGCAAAATAGCGGGGGAACTTCTCTCTCGGCTGGTAGTTGATTTGCCGCAGGCTAGTAAGTATCCGCGTCTTGCAGAAAGCAGAGTGACTTTCAATAGGATCAATGTCCTAGCAAATGGAAAACTGCGCCTAAGATATCTGAGCATGGTGAAACCTCAATCGTTCTGATCGTGGCCCTAAAGGCCTTCTTTCAAATACTAGGATTCTCATATTTTTACAACAGATAGCGATACAATACAACAGTTGAAACGGTGTCTACTTATGCTGTCAAGGAAAAAAATTTCAGTTCGATGATTCGTATAAACACGACGCATTGTCGCTGCTCTAGCATCAGAGAACATTCTCTCCTGTCAAATCACCCAGCTGATGATCGATGACCCAGAATAATCTCCGAATTTTATGTAACGCAAAGATAACTTCCCAACGGTCCATTGCGAGTGATGTATACGCGTTCGCAGTGTGCCATCACGTACATCTGTATACCGCGTTTCGGTCACAATTAGCCATCTGGTTTGCTGCAGTAATGATGTAAGAACGTCGCACACATTTGGTAGCAGAAGGGCTGTAATAGTACCGAGTAACTGACTCATTTCCCTTTTAGAGAATACGAAGATGTTAAAGATGACTTAGACCATATCTACTTGCATGCCCTCTCACGGTACGTGTCTGCACTGAGCTATTACTTCGGTAGCTTTTCGTTCAGAGCCTAAAGCGAAAACTGAAATAATAAACATCTTGTATAGGAGGAATATGTGCTTTGCAGGCGGACAGTATGTCCGTCCTGCTGGCTAACTGTGAGAAAGCGCTGCCTGCTACTTTCGATACGGTTTTGTAACAAGCAAGAGCCCAACTATTAAAGATCACTACCGCTACTCCTGCTGCTGTACAATAAGGCTTTCTCAATAATGTTTTAGATCATTTAGCCTAGTCCTAATGGCTGTATGCGATACGAGCAGCAGGGGGAAAGCGTAACGGCGTGAAACAACACACTAGCAAAAGCATTCACGATCTAGGATAACTTTCATGGCACGGAAACTTCATGGCATCACTAGTAGATTTCGAAGAAGACATAGCTGTCAAAATGGCGCTAGATGCTTGTTCATCCAGGTAGTTTTACGGGAAGATGGTTCATGTCATGCTACTATAAGAGCTGACGAGAGTAACAGCAGCGGCTGCAGCCACGACAGATCCAGACGGGAGTCGGCCTAATTATTGATGAGACCCACGGGGATTCCGTGGCCGGCCTTACTTTTTTAGGACGCAGCACTAGCTGCGACAAGTGAACTACGAGGATGGGTTGATCAACAGCGTCGACGAAATTCGGTCAATTTCTTGCATTGACTACTATCAAATATACTTAGATGGGCCGGCAAAGCTAGTGACGGCGGCAGTTGGCGTATTTGCGGTCAGCATTTGCGTCCTGCGAAAACAGGGACGTTTCGATGTGGAAAACCGACAACATTGATTATTAATGCTGCTGCCGCCGCTTTATCCCAGCGGGATCTGTCTCTGTTGCTGTTATTGTACATGGTTGTATGCAGCTTTTGCTATCGAAAAATATAGAGCAAGCAGCACTGACCACTGGCATCAAGCCGGTGACCTATCGTTTACCATCTTGACCAGCTTAAAAACCTAAACTTGGATATTCAGTAGTTTCACCCACTTGTCCAAGGATCATCAGCTGTGCCTACGATGCTGGCCTCATCACGGTCTCCCGGTGATGTAAAAAATCATTTATTGACCATTGCCACACTCGTAACAATCACAAGAATCTACCAGAAAACAGCTGAAATTGCGTGAAAACGAGAGTATTTTAATCCAAAATATATGTATCAGCAGTAGATAGATAGATAGGTAGGGGGGGGGGGGGGGACGCAGAAACTTTTTTTGATGATAGCACAGATACGTTGTCCGGGCCTACCTGTCTGTTTGTTTATTGTACATTGAAAAATTGAGTTCATAATAATCAATTGCTGCCGTGTTATCATAAATGAAAGTAATGCTTAACAAGTTCTTGACACGCTATCGTCTCACACAGCGTATTTATTTTTCCCCCTATGAATGAACTTTCAGTATCGTAACGTCTCAGCTGTTCGTCGACTTCTGCCTATTACCGTATCAGCTTAAACTGGAATACCAATTACCTGATAAGTAAATTGTTACGTCTCAAATAAATGCACCCCAGTACTTCGCATTTGGCCGCATTTTTAGGAACGGGTCTATTTTTAGGAACTCCGCTGCTATATATTATAATCACCATTAAACAAGCCATGGCCCGCATGCAGTTACTAGAGCATGGGGCACGCGGGCTACATCGCAGGCAGAGTCAATGCCTCCCGAATCGCTTTTCACTGGGTAAAAATCAACGACAAACTGTTCTAAGTTATGCAACAGTGACGCATTCACACACGCAGACACGCTTCGAACGCTACGGTTTCGAATCGCCCTTTCTTTTACGTCGTATTACAGCTTCGACTATGTAGATACTGACTTCGTAAAGACAACCATTCTCAGATCGTGTTGGCAGCTCCACCATTACTACTCTATGTCGACGATAATTGACGGAGTGTGGTTGTTGTTAATACTGTAATTGTTATTAACTTCATCGACACCCTCATCGAATACTTGTTCCTTTTGTTGGCTTCCTTCCTAGTGCATCGAAGAGCCAGATAGGGGCAGGAGGGTGCGAGACGCGATAACAGCGGGTTATTTGGTACAAAAGATGGGCCACACATGGGCCCGCAATAGCTCAAACGGCGACAAGTAGCTGTACATTAGATCGAGCGACAATTAGGCACTCAACTCACGCATGGGACCACGGTCGTCACTAAAAAAACGACGCTGTAGACGGAAAATCGAATGACGATGCCTAAGTAGATAGTAGCTTAGTGTTTAACCATTATGATTTGCACGAGAACCTACACCCTTTTGAGGATGCGCGCCTGTAGATATGCCTGCACAGATACTTTTGTGTTCAACTATGTCGCAATAGCAAAAATCATGTTACAGAGCTTATGCGATTGTTGGCTGTTGGTCACAAAGGAGACAAAATGGACCAAAGTAAACGAGAAACTATGGTTGTGCTTATTCATGGTTTACTCGCCCAACGAAAAAGAATAGCATTTTTACGTAAACATGCTACACTATTATAGGTACTTAGAGAATACGCCGGCTGAAGTCGAGGGAAGGCATCGGCATCCTCATTACCGAGAGCTAAGCGTATCAATCGATGCTGAACGAACATAACAAAAATACTTCAGATATTACCAAAGATAGAAGTGTAAGTTAATGCTTGGCAAATAACGGCAATACGGTCGCCTACATAAATATTGAAGTGCTTGTAACCATTTTGGGAAGAATCGCAATTCTACAATGACGACAATTGGCGAATGTTTGACGGGCCAGCATTGCTGCTCTTGTAGCAACGTAGTTCTCTTTTGCAACACATGTCATCTCAACTGTTTCAGTTTCGATTTGACGTTAGAATCCAACAATTTAGGAAGGCAAAAAGCTAACTAATAATGGTGCTAGCTTCCGTCTAGAGCAGCCTGCTTTCCTATTGAAATTGGACCTCGACGTATCGGACAACGACATCAAACAGCCTTTGAGACGCGTCCTTTTTCAACACGTCACCGTGAATTGTAAATGTTTGCCTAGAGGGTTCACTCTTCCATGAAGACAAATCACACCTGGAAGACTACTGCGTCGGTAAAAATCCTATGGAAATGGAAAACCTAAATAATGAGGATGTAGGACGAGTACAGTATAAATACCATTGCATGATCCGGACAAAGTCTGTGTTGATGTAGACCTTGCGATGTAAAATGGTTGACAGATTCATTTTAACAATGCCCTATTTTCATATCAAAAGAAACTTTTATGATAAAGATTATGATACACATCAGTCACGTTCGATGTTTAGTTTTGTAGTACCCACCTTGTCGCATATATGACCAAAGTACACTACAGCGCTGAAGAAATCCACAATTTGCTTGTCGCATTTATATGTATATGGACATTTTTAGTATCATAGCATAGAGATGAAGTGGTCTAATCGAAACAAGCCGATAAAACGGTAAAGTAACGGCAGAACCGATGTACAGGGTCTAACTACGTTGAAAACACTCTCTTTCCGGAACGCAGCCGTGAGCTATACTATGGAGCCAGATAGATCGAAACCCAACTCAGCATCTATTCCATCATAGTATATATGTACGGTGGTCCTACGGTAAGTATTTGTTTTCTTCTCGACTATACACAGAATGAATTATACTATTGCTATTTACTATTGCAGTGAGCACTAATCGTGTATATCAGACAATGACTTCTGCAAAACTAGATTTATTGATCGTATTCAATTAAAGCGAAGGCATTTTATCATCTAATATTGATATTCAGTTAGGGTATGTGTTCGGCGTTAAGAGTTTCAGTTAGGGTAAAATGAAAAGACTTGAGGTTTTTTTCCATTCTGACCCGGTCCCTCTCTCGAATGTTCAGTCCGATCTGTGTAAGTAATCGTGCGAAGGTTGCCGAAGAATAATACTGATGATCCTGATGACCAATGGGGCAACGCTAGTATCTCTTTTAAATGCATGATCTTTATAACTCGCACGTGACTTCACTACCGCATGACCGTTGTTCTGCCTCGAACAACACAATCTTATCTTTCTTCGAATTAATAGCGCTGTTCTTAGTATCTATGAATGATAACCATTGTGACGGCGGACCTTGTGTTGTCGTGGCTATCGTTCATAGTCGTATGATCTCGTAACCGGTCGCTCGCTCAGCTCCTCGTTCGGGTGTCCACTTACCATTTTAGCTCATAAGTATATTCACTTCTGGCGTCTTGTGAGGCTTAGGGCGCTATATCTTAAAAAAACGACAACAAGATCCTTTCGGTACAATAATAAGGCTTTGAAACGGTGGCGTACACAGTGATATCAGCCGGACATCAACAGGATGATGGAAGGCCTTATTAGAAACAACGGACAATGGCAACGAGGTGCAAGATCATGCGAAGAAAAAAAAAGGCCCTATGTTCTTAAAGTGAGTGCGCTGAGCCTTTTTTGTCTGGTCACTTTGCTGGGCTTGGCGATAGCCTTGCTCCAATTGATTCCGCAGGTTTAAGCGACCATCCCCTGCAAAAAGAGCTCTTCTCAGCCAAGTCCGGCTGTAGACAATGCAAAGACTTAAAAGGAGGGAACTGTCAGAGCCTCACAATAGCAGCATTGCGGTTTTCAAGGCGGACGCAACACTCCCGGGCAGCTCTGACACAATGACTTCACGTATTGAATATGTGTAATAAAGACAAAAACGACTTGAATATCGATGGGGATTAATTGTGTCGATCTGTGTGCTAACGCGCGTTCTACTGAAGTTTAATTATAATACAGCTTTTTACTTTCGTTCGTTGTTCCACGTTCGTCGGCACAAACCAAGTCCGTGTCTTTGTTTTTGTTGATGCATATCTGAATTGAAGGTTAACAAGCTAGGGAGCTGAAAAATCCTCATAGTAGTATCATGGAAACTGATCTTCATATGCTTGTACACAATTGGAAAAGCCATTGTGCCAGGCTCGATTGAAACCCACAAAGCAAAGAGAATTTATCGGTAAACAATAAAAATATATTTTATGCTATATACAACGAATGTATTCATGAATACGGACATATATCAGTAAGATCCATCAAAGAAGGTCGACATTTTCTTCATTATTTGCAAGCATTATAGTATCAGCAGTAGAAGCAGCAACGGTGTTTGAGATGATACCTTTCACAGGCACGATACGCCCGATGTAGAGAATCAATAATTTTCGTTTTTATGCAAAGGATCTTATTTGAAACCACAAGATACGCGTTAGCTCGAATATAAAAGTTCTGAATGAAGCTGAACGAGGCTTGAACCATGTCGATATAATGTCAGCTCATGGAAAAGCACGTCCATAGATTTTGAATGTGATAACAGCAACTCCCTAAAACAGTTAACCAGAACACAACATTTTGCGAGCTAATGACTATAGATTTTGTCAGCGTCACCTACCTCAGCAAAAATTTGAAATAGAACGAGGTGATCTAACAGATAATGATCTGCTCATACTAGATCAGCGAATCTATCACCGTTTGATGCTCTCTATGACGTTATGAATCTTAAAATTAACAGAAATCGCTGTTTGTTACAACTGTGGCCACGTTCAGTCTTCCAGATCAGACGATGGCTTCTAGCTTATAACTCAAAACTAGTCCCCCTTTCGAACCTTCAACAATCCAATATTGCAACATTAAGGAAAGCTGAAAGAAAACTTTATTGATTAGTACTACTTTGATACATCGATACTATTTTGATTGATAGATCTTTAAAATACAAGTTTCAAGTTAATATACTAGATGTTCCTGATACGCTACATGTGCTCGTCTCGCGCAAATCGATTGTTCCTCGGTCTAATAACCCACCCAACAAGAAACTTACCTGTCTTATATGAAATGTTGGGAAAATATATGCATACACGTATAATATGTATTGTATCCCTGTAGCCGCCTAAAACCATGTGCTACTTTTTGATGTATTTGTGCTTCTGTAATTCCTCCTAAAGTAAAGCGGATAGACACCCTTTGGTGGGAAGTCGTGGATGGACGTAGCCGCTCCTTCGAAGCTACACTTCGGAGATTGTTTACACGCGACGTTTTACTGCTCATGCTTATTAAAGAGATTAATGTATCTTCGTGTCTATGTCCAATGTAAAATGTCTCTACTATGTGGGTACGAGTTTTCCAATATTCAATTAACAGCGGAACTTGATTTTCTTCCTGGCTCTGCATCGGTTTGACGTGGCCTAAGGTCGTCATTCCTCCACAGCCGTTTACTAAGCTAAATGATATTCGCTGATATTATTTGTTTCGTAATTGCCTGTTGCTTGCTGAGACTCGTTTTTCCCTCGTAGTTCGTAGCTGGTGGTAACTAGTTTGCCTGAATCGGCTGCGACGAAATCTTCGCGATGACAGTTCTACTGACCGGCCAATCCCGATGTACCGGCAAACCTACGGACCGACTAAAGAGGAAGTAAGCGGAGCAGGGACGACGACGAAGCCCGTCACTTGGCAGCCGCGTCTGTATGAAGCGACTCGGGTCCGGTTTGGCCCGTAACGCAACTGCCATCGTCATTGTCTGCTGCCTTCTGCAGAGCGGCCGGTGCCGCATTTGGCCGAGCGTTGCGTTTGGCGAATGCATGTTGCTTGTTTAGTTTGCAACGTCTTCATGTGACTCGGTCTGTGTGTACAAGATGTTTGTTGTCCTGTTGACATTTATTCTGCTCTGAGTTGCTGGCCTGTCTGGCCTACTCCGTCCGTTACACCAATATGAACCTAGTATTACAAGCAGTCTGGTTACTGTTGTTCCAGTAGCAGCTATAGCGGCGCGAGCCATAGCGACAGCATGACTTGCACCGGCATGGCATGCAGAACGTTCTACCAACTTCTCCGAGTTCCGCACTCACGAATCTACGAACAAAAATAGAATAGTAGCCGCTATAGCGAAATCACCGACTAGAGTGTCAGCGGCAGCTCAGCCTACAGCCAAACTGTATCTCTCTGCGTCACAGACAGTTAACAGCTAGTACCGTTTAAACTGGGCGTGTTCATGTCACCGCCGCGATTACCACTACAGTTGCCATTGTGTTAATTCGCTACCAGATTAACTCACGCACTAATTAGAATAGTTAGCAGCAACAGCAGTAGCGGCTTGTTGAGATTCTTACCTCTCTTTACTCGTTAATTGTCTTGGACCTTCTCACGATTCGATAACGAGCGAGCGTCTGAGCAATGCAACGCACGCTGTCATCATGAGGCAAGCGCAAAACTAGCGGAAGTTGGAAGATATGACATGACATAGGTGGCGCTGGTGAATGTGAAACAGAAAAGGGGGTACAAAATGAAGATCAGTGGCAAAAGATTAGTGCAGTGACGATCATGCGAAGTTTTAGCATGAGAATAAAGGTAAAGGTTAGAAACACAGTCTGGCTGAGTAGCGAGTTGTTCAAAACGTAAATCTTTACATTTGTGCCAGGACTCCTTACCTATTACCATTATTACCGGGCCAAAATAGTGAAATGATTAAGTTACGACTAGATAACAGTAAACGTATTGAGAGATGTATGGTAGATCTGGCAGAATGCGATAGCTGTTTCGAGAAACATAGAACACTGCACGGGCTACACGTATCGTACATCGAAAACAGTGAATATATTGATGAAGATCGGAAGAATATTATATACGTGCTAGTTAAATGTCCCTATGCAGAAAGAAGATTAATCTTTGCCGCATTCTCAATATGGGTATAGATAAATAATAATAAAAACTTTTATTTTTCTGAGCGGTGGTTCGAAGTAAACACTGCATGCCGACTGTGCATAAAAAAAAAAAAAAGACAAATAGACTTTAAATAGGATCGGGTCACTATCATTTGAACTATATTAGATACTTCATCGTAGACGCTCCTTATTATCTTCTCGTTGGATGAAATTTTGAAAAGGCCAACACATCTGGCCACGTTACAGCCTGTGTTTTATGTTTAGCTATTTGCTAGGTCCGCCACGGACAAGAATCAAGCGGGTAAACGCAAAAGAAGAAAAAAGATTTATCTTTTTGGTCTACAACGTTTTATCCGATTTTAGTGTACGTACACATACATATTAATAAGCCAAGGCAGGCCGACCGCTGCTTGCACGCCTACCGAAGACTGCGGAGGAAGCACTCGATACTCGCAGGAAATGTTTCAATGTATGAACTTGTACATTATTACTTTCTTCATAAGACCTTCATCACAATCAACGGGAAACCGATTTGTCTTGACTAAATTAGGTTAGTCTGGCCCAGTCTGGGTTAATTGATTGACGAATTTAGGCCGCTGTTTTGCTCTCGCACCCCGCGTGTTAAATTTAAAACGGGTACGTCCGTCGTGAATATACCCTGACAGCTAGGTCAGGACAGCAATTAGGTTTAGGAACAAATGCGTGAAAGATTTCATACAACGAATGGTGAGATTTTTCCCAGTTCGGCCTCTTTTTTTGACGAAATTGTTTCTTGGACTTGCTTGTATGGCGTGACGGATATGTTGAAAAAAGGCACCTATTTGAGTAGTGATATGTATAGAATATGATGCAACTTTGTTTCGAAGGCTTAAGTTGAACACGGGGCATGGCAATATAGTGCTTACTTTCTTATTTCTTCAGAATTTGTTCCAATAAGCTACAAAATGCGACAGCATCTTCTTCTTTTAAATAAATCTAAGTATGCAGGCCACAATTAGTCTAGTGCTTAGCCCCCTCAACATGCCCCAAGTCCAGACCGCTAGCCGCACATAGTCTGTCCATATTCGTCAGTAAGCTCGTTTCCGACTACCACGTTTATATGTTTGGCGTGCCCTTTTCGTGAACGACATCGATGAGTTGAGCTTTGTGCAGTTCCCTTCCTGTCTGCACGAGGCAGACGTTTAGTAAATAACAGCTATACAATCTTCCATGAATACGGGCCATCATTTGCATATCCCTGGACTAACCCCCGAGATTTCCTGAAACATCGAGCTACAAAGACCCGGTTAGCTCAGACTTATTATACGATATGGATAACAATTACATACGCCATCGGTTCGTCATATGGCCTATTGTGCTTAGGCTTCTCTACAAGAAAACACTATACAGTTTATTAGATTAACCAAACGAAAATATAGGGCCGTCTAGACTAATGACCCAAATGAATCTTGGACAAAATCCCATGTTTACTTGCGGTGAAACATGTGCACAAAAAGGTTGTCGGGTTCGCCTTGCTAGACTCCTAAGGAATTTTGCCAACTGACACTTTTAGAACATGATATGGCGGCAGCAGCTATGAAGTTTAAAAATAATGATTCCTTTATTTCGTATCCACCTCAATTTGTTATTTTTCCAACTATGATTTTCTAATAATATTTTTTGCCAGCGCTGAGACTTGAACGAGCGTGACAAAGTACTTGTTATCATGGCAATGCGCTCAAAGGGATGCGTATTAGCTACCTGGACCGCAGCGTTATCTCGTATGGAGTCTAAATGATATAGTTTTAGTTTCTTATGCGGATTTGCCATACTTTACCTACCCAGTAATCTAGTTTCTTATACGAATTTTCATTACTTCGTTTTAATGTCACAACTCTGCATCATCTATATTGCATCATTCTAATCGCGTGTAGCACGTTCCACTATATGCAATAATACCGGCACCTGAAATGGTGCAAATATCCGCACCAGAGGCCTAGCCTCAGTGGAGCAACAAACATAAATTACCCCTGCCACGGCCGCCGCCGTTTGTTACCACCGTTGCGGTCGTGTGATTTGGGCACTCTTTTGTGCTCTTGAATATTGACCACCAACTGCCATAATATCATAGGTCGTTACGATTGTTTCATCAGAACTCGTAATTTCCCATCGACGAACGACGAGCCAAAGCAAGGGTTCATTCGCCACTTGCGTTTCAGACTTGAACGATCGGAGGGGGATCTGCTACAAGGGCCAAGATGTCGGCAAGTGGGCTAGCGGTAGCGGCAATCGTTGAATCAAAGTAGCTTCTCTGTCTGCGGTCAGCACCACTCGGAAAGGGGCCTCGAGATTTCGTGCGCGTGTGTGTCAATATTTTCCAAAAACGAACTGGGCTTGCCGTTCCAGCAATCGCGTCAACGTTACGGAGTTACGTAAAAAAAAAATCACGTCCTATCGGTGATGATGCGTATTCGTACCTGCGTATATACATCTTTAGACGTACAGATCGTAGAAACAGGCTATCAGTGTTCGTCCATCATGTACAGGCACGGCGTGAGCAACAAAATTTTTAGGACCATGACTCCTAATCCACTGACGACAACAATAAGCCATAATTACAGTACGGTGTACATACAAATTACAGTATCTGTATACGTACATGCGTGCAGCTGTGTTTGTGTACAGAGAATGAATAAGAAAACGATTATCAGAAAAAGGATTAAATACTGGACAATCAGCAACGCCTACCATTCGTTCCGCTGTGCAACATATAAACAACTGTAGCACGTATCTGTATACACACACATTTGAATATTTTATATTAGCTGCCAAAAGCAGTATCTTTCAAAGTTAATATTTTAATCGTGCCAAATAAGTATATTGGAACGCACTTACCGAACAAATCGGTTCATGTAATTATCTTATTATAAATTACTGGCGTCGGCTTTTACACGGGTTTAATATTTGGCAAATCAAATGCCATAAGACTATCATGAGATTTTAGTGAAACCGTAAGCGTATTATAGGACACAGTCGTACCATATGACAAATGATTACCTTGCTACATGAGCAGGAGTTCCTTGTGTTGGGAAGCGTGTTACTGTGAGCATCAGCTAGCCTTATTACATTTGAGAACCTGTTATGTTTTGTTTTCGATTATCTCTTTATTGGTATACATTTGAAGGGAAAAAATGGGGTCTAACGAGGTGGCCTTAATCTGCCCTTACATTTATATATGCCATTTTACCATTGCATGCTTTCGCGGCCTTTTAACTCACATTTGTTTTATTTCAATTAATCTTAACTAGACCAGATACTGTATAGTGCACTCTTCTCCAGCGGATAGAAGATCCAGGTGTCATGCCGCAGTGTCAAACAGCCTTGAAATAACACCTGCTGGGGCCGTTTTGTGGTAACAATGAAGTTTTTAAATATGACTTGGATATACGTTTATATTGGCTAACCGAAATCAGTGATAATGTTATGTTTTGCACTGGCTTGCCTATCGCGTCGTTGTCCCTTTTAGATGTCAACTTGCGCTAGGATGGTGGCCCTTTGCTTAACAACAGCTAGCGCTCGACCGATTGTCCTCATTCAACCGTGGGCGCTTGTAGAATTCTAATATGCGAATCTTCCCTGATATCATTTCATGAGTCAACGGGTTTCCTTTACGATTGCGAAATTACAGAACATCGATTATATGCCATAATCCATTTTCGTACGACCGTTGCCTTTGCTTTGCAGCACAAATATACGCTATTTATTAAACGTTACTCTAGCCGGTTGGCAGACGCCGACCAGTTGAACGATGCTAGAAATCATCCGCTCTGTTTCCTATTGCTTTTATTTAATTATTATCAGGCTAAAGTAAACTCCTAAGCGATCATATTGATACATTTACGAGGTTCTAACTAACCGGCCGGACCAAGAAATGGTCCGGTCCAGCAATCGCGACTCGCGTACCTGTCATCGCTTTTGTTTACCGCTACACTTCGGACGTCATACGTACGTGTACGTAGACAACTGCTGAAGGAAATGTTGTTCGACAAGGGGAAACATTGCTAGCGGCATCATTTATTTCATATAACATATGGGATATGCGCCGTGAAAACAGCGGCCCTTAGAGTGGTCTATTATTATTTGTTTACTATCATAGATTAGTGCTAATACTGCTTTGTGGTAACGGTCGCAGAAGCCACTTTTTCGCTGAATGAACGCGAAGAAAATGACTGACGGCGACGACAATAGAGATCAACGGTCGTGGACAACAGCGACAGCGTCCGTAACAACAAAATCGTCAAAAGGCAGAAACTATTGAGGCGTTTAGAAGCGCCGTAGGGATAGCGACACAACAAACGATGATTCAGTGGTTGAATTAATGAGTGAACACGTAATGGAAACGGTAGTTAGAATAACGGTACCGTATCTGGTATATTACTTACACCAATGGCTTTAACATATAATAAACGGCGAAATACTGAGGGCCGCACTGACTCGAACGACTCCGAAGATCAAGGAAACAACATGTTTCGACTAGGGGCAATCTGTCCTTATGGACCGATTGCAGTGCGAATGCATCCTATTGATCCAACTGTGATGCGTGTCACAGCGGTCTAAATAGTGCTATAGATACGAGGTATATCTTCCGGACGTACACTGTTCATCGTATCTTCACATTGCGAACAAAGAGAAGATTTCACTATGGTCGCGTTGTTCGAAAATTCTAGGCCTTTAACAAGACTCCTAGCTATGAGCTGTCGACAGAATGAAGTCCTTCTCGACTTTCTTCGAACCTTATTTACTATAAGCAGGCTTGACTTCTAACACTTAGACTGATAAGGCTTTCTATGTATACTAATCATAACCAGACGCCGAATGTCAGATGGGTGCCTGTTGCCGTTAAGTTTTCTGAAAATGGCAAAACTTCTCGGTGTTATTATTTATCCGCCAGATATACAGTAGACGTGGTGTAGAAGTAGGGAAGCATGAGATTGAGTAGAAAGTGAACTTAGATATAGGGATGTGAGTGGACTTGCAAAGTCCGCTTATTAAATATGGCAGAGTAATCCCTTACCAGAAAATAAGCTAACATAAAAAGTCGCTTTTTTTGAGGTGTTGACTATTTCGAATCGAAGGAAACTACTTAAACATTAAACCTCAGGCCGTGTTCTAAATCAATAGCGGCAGCGTTCTATCATAGAGCCATCGTACGCTTATCGGTAATTTCTGATTGGTGGAGATAATGGTTATATATTACAATTCAAGTAAGCACAATGATACAAAACTAAATTGGCTATCAGTTAGTTGTGGCACAAACGAAGAGCGAAAAATTGTTTGCTTCCTTGCCCGTTTCTTATCTTCTTATCTATCTGCTAAAGACGCCCTTGAAAATGAAGGGAGTGAGCCTACATGGACAGTCCTGTCAAAAGCTTGTTCTCATTAAGCAATGCCATTCTCGAGTGTCAAAATGTTGTTGTCAACTTTAATAGGAAACTTTAATGTCTACCCGGCAGAAGCGCAGGATGGGCATTCGTCTTAGACATCTAACACAAATTACATAAACAAACACTGAAATCTTAACACTAAAACATCTACAGAAGCACAATCCATAATCATAATTAGGTCATTTGTTGTGTGTGGCAATGAAACCGTCACTATCAATGCTACTGAAGTGACGACTGGGCCACTATTTTTTCCGACAATCACTAATAGTAACGCTCATGACAGAAGCGCGGGTTTTTATCGCCGCAGTCTCCATTGATGGAGACACAAACTTACGCATAACGTACATGAAGTTTTGCAATTATGGTTTACTCATGACTGCTTTGATATCTGTCCAGCAGTTACTTTTTCGTTACTACCGCCAGTACGTTGCTTCTTTAACGTCCACATTTTTCATATGTCCATACTGATAAGGAGGTTCATCAGTGTCTCGGGAAGCCTCGGCAGCATTTTCGTTCCGTGGGCCGTTTCCGTATCAATGTCAACGCGCGGTCCAATTGAGATAAAAATTCAGAGCCATTATTTCTCATAATCTACACATTTTGATAAATATTCGACTAATAAATGATGTATGCGGTAGATACTATGATAGATAGATATATATATATATATATATGTTGTATATTCGTTGAGACTACCAAGGTAGATTTGTAGGTTGTAGAGCTTGCCTGACCGTTGTACTATGGTTTGTTTTGCCGTAAATCAGGATGCATCCATGATAACTTGTGTGTACATTAGGTTGTAACCTGTGGGTACGAATGCGCCCCAGGTTCTTTCCGCAAACATGGCACTATCGTTTTGAAATTTTCGCCCGTCATTCGTTAGAATTCAATTGACCGAGATAGCGAGAATCACTTGCAAAAGAACGCTCGCTTTAAGATATGATAAATGGGGGAAATCTTTCAAACAATCAATTTACACCTGTTCCAAAGGTTTCCTTTTTACAAAAAGAGCTCATTTTAGTAAACCTGCATTCTTCGATCACAGTAATATTTCAACTATGCAAATAGAGAAGTTGCTAATAACGCTGGAGTATTACTATCAACGCCGTACTTAGTATGTTAGATCGCTCTAATCGCCAGTGACGCTACTATAGGCTTGTGCAGAAATACTCCGAGATCACGGCGGTGAATATGAACGGGAAAAAAAAACGCGCAAAAGGCTGGCCAGGGCAATTCGAGAAAAAATGCACCACAAAAATATTACCTATATCCTGAATGCCAAAAACAATTTTACCAAAAATGTAGTTACAGGAAGGCGTTTTTAAACAGCAGTGTTGCCCAAAACATTGAGGTAACTTCTTTAAGTTGGCAGTATGCTGCGGCAAATACGGGAATACCTATTTTTGTACTTTTTTTTTTTGTATCAACCGCTGTTTGACGTCCCTACGGTTAAAAAGACATAAGACAAGACAATAATGTACAGGTGTTCGTAAGTGAAGTGATCCTTGGGCAAGTGCTACTGTTATTCTAACTTAAAAAAAAAAGCTAAATCACTGATATTATATTTGTAAACGTCATCCAGGTTGTAAAAACACTCCATATAACGCAACGTACTGTGGAAGCGCTATATACCGAAAAATTTATTACGAAGTCGCGATCTCTGCACACGGTCGCCTTGCAGAAGTCGTTTATTATTGCAGTAGTTAAATCTGAATCGCTTTTAACCAACTTCGTTTTATAAGTTTGAATGAATAGCCATTGTTGAGACTCCAAGGTTGAGCGGAAGTGAGATGAGTCACTAGAAAACCCATAGTATGATTAATTTATGTTTGTTGCAACAAGCAAAACTGCAGATCGGTTCGTAAATGTGGAGGAAATAGTAGGGCTTGTCGTTGGAAAAGTTAATATCTAGGTAAGTAAATTTCTTAAATGGTTTATGTTATTGACTTCTCGAACAAAAAACATCATCAGTCAGCCATTTCTTTCAATTCTACTGCGACCATCTATATCCTAAACATACGCCAAAAGCGAAAGTGACAAGCCCGTTTCATTGGCTGAAAGACGCTGCTTAATTGTTAAAATTGATAAACGAAGAAGAAGAAGGGTATCGCGGCCAAACCCGGCCCAAACCGATGTCTGATGTACAACTCGCCTCCTGCGCCGGGCACTCGACTTCTCGGCCAGACCATTGCCCATTTGTATGTATCCATATGCACGTATAAGGCACGTAGCTGTTGCAGTTCATTTTAGCAGGAAACAAATATAGCACAAGAACGCCACCAACGGTGTATCATTATCATGACCCTCCACAACCAGCATCGGCAGCAACGACATCATCAAACGGAAGACTCAACAACTCGCTGTATAGTTTCCATGCAAGCATAGCGCCGACACGAACGACAACAGCAGTCCGAAAGCAAACAGGATCAAATAGGAGTGAATTTAATCTAAAATTTCGTTTGTCATCGTTGACCGCACGTTATTTGCGAGCGGCATCAGTATCGTCATGGCGTTTTCTGATCATGAAAACCAACCTGAAAACGAGTCAATGAAAAAGATGCTAAGATATCCCTCATTTGGTTTTTTTCTTTCGTATGCCTCCTCTGGCACACTACAAGCACGCGCACGCCATTGCTGGCGTCGCCAACGTTGTTGTCTTACAGATCGTAGTCGTAAGGGTATTAGTAATGGCAGCGGTTGAATGATGTCGAAGCGTGCAAACGCTGGCACATTCATCCTTCTCACGAATCTTCCGCTTAATTTCAGCCGGTCCGAAAAAGCCGCTCCGGCGCTCCGGAGCTTCCACATCGGCTACCGCTGCGATCACTGTTAAGGAACAGCTGTCGCTGGCTTTATCCAGTGTGCGCGTAACCTTACGGGCTCTGTACTTTACTTTGAAATCACGAGTAAGCATCGCGTGCAGTGGCCCATGTTAGCGATGCGGTGGCGGTAGATACGCAGTCCCCAGAGTTTTTCGGGTTACGTACGCTACTGATACAAACGAATCTTTTTTCCACCTCCATCTTTCGCTGCTGCGCGAAGGAAGCCATCCGAAAAACGCACTTATATATATATACGTTCAAACGACGTTGAGAATAGTTAATACGCTGGAAGCGTGCACAGGTAGGCAAAAGAACCTGAAGGAAAAAGGCCCTGTCCGAAAGCGGCCCGTCCTTTGGAATAGACGCAAATGCCACTTTCGAAAGGTACGTATTAGGGCTACCGCCGCGTTCGCTACTGCTATTGCTATTGTTTCCGGTGCCCACGTGGCGTCGCAGCCGCCACTACGCTATGCTGCTGTGTGCAAAGCACTGCACTGACGCAATGCGGAGAACCGCAACGCCTGTATTTGGTGGCACTGAAGCACTGAAGTGGAGTTTATTATGGTATTGATGTTCTTGATGATGATCCCTCTTTAGCGTTTCCGTCTAGCGATCAGACCCAGCACGTGTCTTGTCCCTCCACGTTGTGCAGCGGCTATTCTAATGAGCGACGTTCGTACGCCAACCCCTTTTTTCCGCTTTGACGCAGACGGCCCTCCGTCACCCGTTTGATTGTTCGTTCATGCCCCTATTTTTGTTGACCACTTGGAAATTTCCTTCTATTGAAAAGCACTGCCAGCGACTTTGCGAATTTGAGCGCTTTTGCCCCATTCGGTTCCTGAGATGAATTGAGAAATGACTTGCTAATCAACACATTTAACGGCAATGTATGTGCTACATCATGGAACAGTACTAATTTAGATTTTTAAGGGGTCCTTGATATGTGCAAGTCGTTGATCCATTATATTTGCCTCTAATTCAGGCTGATTTTTTTTTGGTCGTTTGCCAGAACAGCGTCTAAATTATTGCACAGTAGTAACGTTAATCCGAAACGATAGTAAGCCTTGGACATGCAACTACAATAGCCAGTGACTGCGCTATTAGTCTTGCTAGTTTCAACACCGTTATTCATACTGCACAGTCTTCTTTCGACGCCGTATCACACCGTAAAACCGAGTAAAGACGATAGACACACGTTGGGTAAACGACACTTGCTGATCAAAATCTCGATCAATAGAACAGTGTAGGAAATTATAGACTTTTGCGACAGAAAAGCTCAGCGTATACACAATATGTACTTTCAACGATGGAGATATTTTTTCTACAGGCTTTATTTGCTGGCTCAATCAACACGGCTGGTTTATATTACAAGTTCAGAACTTCCATATTTTCCTATGAGCGCTTCCTTCATGATCGTATGTAAGTCCTGAAGTGATTCATGACGGGTTTAAGGGATACGGTCGCTTTTCAGGAATTTAAAACGTTTCAACCAATTTCGCTCAGTCCAATTCGATAAAATCCAACTAGACGGTACCGCCTACTTCGCACTTCGATGTTACTGCGCCTCGCTGATACCATCAGAACATAATTCAGCATAGTTTCTCTGCATCGAATCCCTCCAATCACTTTGTAGGGCGATACGATACGTCTTCAACGTTGCTAAATTCTGGCAGGCCGAATTACGAGCAATTGTAATTGAAATTCCCATTTTGACGTTGAGCGCTTTTTGCGCAGACCAATAGGCCGTATCACGTCCCGCTCTCGCTGCCGCTGCCGTCTGCCGCCGTTATCCGTGCCCAAACTCATCGCACGTTCTTCAATTCCGCTCTTAGTTCGTTATCTTCTTATATGTCGAATATGCAATGGAGTTGGTGGCGTCTCTGACAATACTGGTGATGAAGACAAATGGAACAAAATGAAAGCGGAGCTTCGTCGGCTCATGGCCAATAACATCGGATAGCTCCGTTTGGAAGAGCGTGGAGCGCGTTGGATCAAGTGACCCCAATATACTGCCTCTGCGATGCCTAATTCCAGTATTGCCAACAGCTCACTGAATTACAACGATGTTCTGAGGGGGCACACATTACAATCTTGCCATTAGTTATATGTCGTAGTTCAGTAGAAAGTAAAGTTACGTTTTTTATTTTTACTTTAGCTATGGTCTAAAGCTGTCGTGTTGATGACCAGGACAAAGGGGTATGAGTATGTGGAGCCTGGAAACCAGGCGTAAAATTTACTCTGTTTTGGCGGCTGGCAGGTGCCAGCTATCCGAGCCAATGCTCAACGCCGAATGTCGGACGTAAAACTTGAGACATGCAGTCGAAATCGACCAGCGTCCGGGCCTACGTGGACGTTGCTTATTTGATATACGCTCGAGTGTTTCGACACCCGTTGTTTTCGGTAGTGTTTCATATTGTTTTTTTCGGTAAATTGAGACAATATAAAGACCGGTGCAGCAGTCTTTGACATGACGCCAATAATTCATACACGTCTGTACATACAGATTTAAAAAGCTCTATTCATCAGCATCGAGCCCGTTAACCTAAAAATCAGCGGAACATGTGTTCAACCACGGGGTGCAGGCCAGTAGCCGCTAACAAGAAATCCAGCCGTTACTCGATTTATACTGTTAGATGAATAGATATAAATCACGAGTTCTATATGTGCGTCAGGTCGATTAAGTCCTTGTCAAGATCGCCGTATTCTAACGACAATCAAGGTTTAGAGAATTTGTTCGGCTAAAAGTTTTCCTACTGCTTCAGGTGTACCTGTTATGTAGGCAAGAATCTAACTCCTAAAAAAACATTGATCCGTGCTGCGTAGTCCAAAACCGGACAATCTCGGTTGCAAAAGAAGTCAAACAATGCAACAATTATTTTATTACCTAACACCACTAATGACCAGCCTTTAATAACAATGCAAGTAGATAATTGTCCATTTATCTTAACGGAATGCCGCCGTCAGTTCGTAAATTCCGGTGAATTAGTACCAGTCTGCGCATATGACCGCGCGAGCTATCCTGTATCTTACTGATGTTTACTTTTCTTCACATGACGCAACTGATAGCTTCAAAAATACCCGACAATCGTGAGCCGGTATCGATGTAATTTTCTCATACTGAATAATTTGCGGTGAGCATAGACACTGACCGAAAACAGCATAGAGTTGTCGTATAACTGAACATATGTACGTGCATTAGATGGTACATCTCACTCTACGTACGTAAGACTGCCAAAGACCAGCTCCGTAACTGGTGCGCACGCTATGCGCTATGCATTATAGTCTTTTCGTCATCGTCGTGTCATATGTACATCAGCTCTCACTAAATCATATCGGAGATCCAGGGTTAGGGGGATCCCGATTGCGTATCTTGCAATAGTACAGCTCTGTTGCAATCATAGAGCTCGACCGCTTTCTGAACGCATGCATGCAGGGTGGGACCTGCGTTTTTATGGCTAACGTTTCAGTTGAATGTCACCAGAACTGTTTATTGAAAAGTACATGTACGTCTGCTAATAACGTGGCGCCGATAATGCGCCGTGGTACAGCTGCAGCCGCCTGTACATCTTCTGTATGTATAAATTGATCACACAGATCTACATAATAATTGATGTCATTGCTGATGTTATATAATTAGCCAGTGGCTGGCTGTTTTTTGGGAGATGATGAAAGCGCAAGAAGTTTTTACACGATCCTTGATGGAAGACGAAGACGATGGCGGTGGCGGCGACGACGACCGCGGCACAATGAAATGTAAGAGAAGCCAAGTGTTACTTGTCGTGGTAGAACTAGTGCCCAGTAGGCTTCTGGTAGGTAGGACGATCGGACGCCTCGGGCGTCTTCTCGGCATCGCCACAGCGCCAACGCTGATGATGACTTCGTTGCTGCCTTTTCTGTGGAGACTGCCTAGACGACTATTGCATTCCGAGCATGAGTCCACAACCAGGCCCCAAATTCCTGCTTGAATGTCAATCAGAATGTCCATAGCTTTGGGTTTCGGGAGCTCTGCAGCGGCAGCTGGCATCATCAGAAAACTAACCCATCATTATTTATGGAAAGATACGTACTGGCTTGGCAGGTCGCAGTCGCTAGTGAAGAATGTAACTCGCTTTTTATGCATAACTTACAGATGTCTACAAAATGCTATTTATACATTATCTATTATAGATAATAAATGACAGAATATAGCTTCAAACAGCAGCAACATTAATGGCAGCTTATTTCGACAGCGGCGTATTCTATGCTCTGTCTGATGTTCGTATTGCATTGGGTGGACTTCAGGGGGCGGCAAAGGGCGAGCTTATTCAAATCGCTATAGCGTTGCTTTCACAGCTGAACAAAGTTAAGCATAAGTAAAGCATCGATTAAGTCTATAAATGTGAACTATAGAGTAGCTTATATGGTAGTGAGCAGTAGGTGATTCGTTTTGACGTTTGCGTTACTGAAGTACAACGGTAGCAATGCGGTCTTCCTCTTAGGAAGAAATTATCCCTAGACGAAGAATTCAGGCCACGAGGCCTGTGCACATTACATATGAAATTCACAAAAAAAACGAACGCGGATCCAGCCGCCTGACTGCCAGACTGGGCAACGTTAATCTGCTGCCACTTATGGGGAACGTTTAGACACGCAACGGTGCCAAGTGACGTATAATTACGGACGACAGTTCTGCATCCGCTTTGTTCAAGTGATGACGCATTAAAAGATTTAATCATATTTATTATGGCATATTATGCTTAAGAGGTAATGTGCCCTTCTTGTGCAGTAACTGATAATAGGAAGACCCTAACCTTTGACACAAAGGTGATATATGTTCATGTTAGTATTGACGATCCTTATAAAAGTTACCCGTAGGTTGGCTTTGGGCAAGGTCTTATGTGGATGCCTGGTTATCAGTTAGGAAAGAAGTTGCAGCAGCTCGAAGGTGAAATTGAATTATCGCAATCGATCACTTTCGGACAAAAGCCGGGCCTATATTCTTACAATTCGATTGGTGTGATAAACTAGTATTAGTTAGTGACCGGAATGAGTGACCCATCAGATTAAATAGTAGGATTCCTTTGAGAATTAGCAAACCAAAAATAAACCATTCAGAAATAAGCAAACATTCTGGTGACAGCATCTTAAAAGAAGCCTAGTAGGCCATCGTTTACGTAGATTTTCGGTCACTTTACTGGACTTTTTCTTCTGCCAAAAGTATGCGTATGAAAAAAAGGCATAAGCATGGCAGGACCCGTAAACGTAGGACCAGCAAAAAAGTATATGTTAAACAACGTAAATAAACGACTAGAAGCCATAAATCAAGGAAAATGGTCGCCAGATAATCACACTTTTTTTACGGAAGTCTTCCTTCTGTAATATTCGACGGACTGCATCTAGCATTATCATGTTTTTACTGGAACTGGAATGGATGATTAGTAAGGCTTTTCATGGTATTAAATTTGAAGAACTTTCTCACAGCAGTTTCCAAACACATGCTTAAAATTCCTTAGCTACTACGATATTATGACTGCTTTAAAGAATCGGAATGAAAAGCCGAAAGAAGATAAAATAAAGTATTTTATAATCTGTTTAAAAAGTTCACTAAAGAGGTCCGTATAAACAATTATAGTTGTAACATCAAAGAGACTAGCTTGTGTATAATTAATGTCCAATGCGTTAAAGATATTGATACTGCTAAAAAAGGGCTACAATACACAGAGGCAAATTACTGATGTAAACCCCTATATATACGTAAGGTTTATTGCATGCAGTTGTATAGACGGGTTTATTTAAAACAGCAGAGATATATAAGTAAACCATCGTACCAGAACGAGAAAAAGTAAATCGTCAGTAAATTTTACGGACGCAACTTCGTACGTGCGGTGTGAGCATTTTTCCAGACTACTACTGACGTTCAACACATGAGCAAACCCTTAAGGCACTACCCTTGCTGTGCCTTCTTCTGCAGGCCAACAACGTACAGCTTCGAAGACATCTTCTTTTTTCGTTACGTTTTTTTTTCACAGGACAGAAATAAGTGTGTCACTCTTAATTAGACATAACGGCTGAACTACACAGAAGTATACGTGTCTATTTCAAACACTGAAGAGCGCCAGTGGCCCACAGAGCTGAACACCATGACGTGGCCGCTGCTGCTGGTTGCCCGCCTCCGGCTTTGGATGACCATTTTAAGAAACCGACCCAGTTATTTTTGTAGTGTCGGAACTCTTGAAAATGCTCAAAGCCAAGATGATTGTTCAATGGTGCTTTCGGGCATGATCGCCAAACTCTATGCCTTGTTGTGATAATTTCGTTGATCAGGCTAATTTAGTACAACCTTTCGAGGCTGCTAGGTATGTCGCAGTCGATAAATCCGACTCGGATTAACGCTACCAAACCCGCATAATATACACTAATATACCAGTACGCGCGTAAGTGCTATCCGCGAACTCTTTGACGCTCGACTACGCTGTTTTCAACTCGGTTAGGACTGCCACCGTCAACGCAGTCCGCGCCTCAAGGGCCAAGTACGCTAATAAAGGCAACCCATACAACAACATCTCGACCACATGCATATGCGTGCAAAATCCAATGCAAATGGTTAAATCCTAACCTATAAGGAGCAGTTTCCATACCGGACAATACGCTCTGTCGTCGTGCAATTGTTGGATGCACAAGGTGAGCGAAACTCTCATCATAAACGATTATATTCTCTTGATCGTATACATCTTGACAACAAATCTCTACTCAAAACGGTCACTCACGATAAACTTCTAAACATTTTACCGAAATAGGCCCTAAGCAAAATATTATCACGTCGTTCCTAACCGAGAGGAACTTTTGTGTACGAGTGAATAGCAGTCTCTTTTCCACGTTAGGATGCCCACATGGAACGATTCTTAGCACCCCTACGTACGTATCGTATACTAATATAAACATATTATGTCTACACTGACGACGTAAAACTGTTCACAATAGTCAACGACGAACGGCAAATGGCTACCTTATCAGAATAATTCAAGTGACTATGGGGATGGACTCTTAATCGTGGTCTCAAACTATCTGTATTAAGATGCGTGGCGTTTTGGGTATCAAAGACCCGGTTTCAACTATTGCTTATTGTCTATTATTATATTATCTAGCATTGTGTTATCTAAACCAAATCTGTAATAAGACATCGTAGTATGCTTATCGCCCCTTCTTTGAAGTACAGCGCCCACGTGACCGAAACTGTACAGTTAACTGCCGCATGAAGTGTTCATTGAGCAATGAAAACACTTGTTTTCAAAGATTATAAACTGTATTTACAACTTCATAAACAACACATTTTTCTTGGACGAATGTACACTTCACCAGTAAGAAACGTAGGCTTGACAAGGAACAAAACGATAATCCTAAGGATGCAAAAGAAGTTCACACGCAAAGTTGCTTACCATTATGATACCAGAATGCATGACGCAGGGTTTGATGATATACTATCTTCAACTAATGTAGCAAAACGATGGAAAAGTGCTGATCTTTGTACTGATTGAGAAAGAAGCCGTAACGGTTGTCACTGCCTATTCTATACCTTTGGATTTCTCTATTGAGAAATGCAGTACCATGCAAAAAAAGAGATAATTAATTAATAAAATATCTACTAAGCATAAAATAATACTGTTGTTGCCGTGACAAATGGCGCTAACCATCCAACTGTTGCCTTATCGTCGGCGCGATGGCTCGAACGACGAAACCTTTTTACGTTTAGCCGAGGCAACGACGAGTGGCTGGTTGAAGCTACAGTTAACGCTTCATTTTCCTCTATTTGTGATACAATGCAATATAGAAACGAAATGCAATGTTATCTGGTTGCACGATTGGATAATATTTTATTTTCTGTATTTTTACGTATACAGAAGGAAACCTTTTCATTTCGGCAAAGTTCATCACAGATGATAATTAGGTGATTCCGCAGGGCACGATCTACGAACCCTGAGGGGCTCTTGGTTTCTTGTTAGGTAACAGATACTCTGCCAGTGTATCAAAGAGTAAAAGATAATTTTGCAACAAATTGATCGATTTCTTTAGAACTCAATGAGGGGATATTTTTTGAATACGAAGATCAAGCTTTATGCGTAAGCAGCGATTCCATCTTTAGAAACCATGAGAACCGTCTAAATTTGCTCAAATTTTTGCGCTGGACAGGTCTGATGCTATTTACTTTGTCTAGTAATAATGCGCTAAGAATAATAAACATCTAACGGACCGAACGATTTTGACAAAATATGTTCTAACGATCCGGGTTCCGCAGTTGTTTTCTTTCTATGATAGAATGGATCACTTTTTCATCCATTCAACAGTAACAGACTGAATATTCTGTTTATGATACAAGGAACAATTAACATACTCTTGCTGGAGTGAAATGTATTAGTTTTTCTTTATCAGCACGATATCAGTATGTTCACAAATCCATGCATTTCACGAAAGCAAAACATCGGTCTGAAAATTCGCGATGTTTTTACAACTATTACTGCCCAACCGCTGCATAACCGTTCGAAGTAAATCATAATCATTATTTAAACGCTGGGCTTTTTCTTCTAGCCTTCGGGCGTTTTTCTCTTTCTTTCCCGTTAATTGTTAATAGCGGCCCAACAGGCCAGATTCGGATACAGACTATTTTCGAGTTCTTATACCCGCCGTCAAGATGGCGCTGGCTGTCCCGTTGCCATTAGCTCGTGACTGAACGAACGTCATAACTGCCGCTGCATGTCGTTCGATCCTGGAGTAGCAGCGGCAACATAAAAGACTCCAGTCGCCTAGATCGTCAGAGCAGGAAGAAGCCGCATCATTCTGATCAACTGTGGCTTCGCTGGCTGTATATTCGCACGCGATAATTGTTACGGCATGCGCATATATATAAACAAGAGGGAGATAATAGAAGGTTCGGTTATTCTATTTGCCACAGAAACATTCATAGCGACGCATAAACTGTACCCGCCGTGTATATATACATACTGGGAATACACGCTTGCTATGTATAACGTGTACTGTGCAACGTTGCCGGTCAGGCAGGCCAAAGCAGTACTATCCACTGCACCGTGGTCCTCTCTAAAACTTCACGTCGTTGCTTCTGCGTTACGTCTTCTGCATCGTCGTCATTGTCCACGCCTGCATAAAAGTGACAACTCGAAAAACGAACATAAATTGCCGACCTACGGGCACAATAAATTCAGACTATTGTTGTCTCCTGCGCGTAAACGCTAGATTTACACCGGCTACGAATAGTTGTAATAGCTATAGTATCTGTTATTTGCTACCGTGTTCAGGGCTGAGCATTAACCGAGACGGACGGGCGAGCCGCCACGACAACAACAGACGGCCGAGACAGGTAGCCAGTGAGTCACCGAAAGTAACGTTCTACAGTAATGTACGTATTGCGCTCGCTCGCACCCTCAGATACGCGACGAGAGACAACGCATTGTTTTTGCAAGCCGCGCCATGAAAGCGAAAAAAGGACTGGACTGTTGTCAGTGGCGACGACAACAGCCCCAACGATGGCACGCACGTTTCAGGATGTCCATATTGGGGCAGAGTCGAAGGCAATTCAAGAAGTGCTGTACCGTTTGTAGCGGAGCGTCGCTACAACATTGCTGCTGCGGTCAGCTGCCACCGTCGCTGCTGACGCTGGTCAAGAGGCCGGGCAGGCGGAAAGCGCAAGCCGCAGCCGTCAACAACGTCAGCGCTAACGATAACAGTAATTACAACAAACAGCCACAAGCAGTAGTTAGCTAGATTCTGCTGACAGCTCTCCGGGCCGCCGGCAGGCCAAACCGAGGCTCTTTCGCTTTTCTCGTTCCGAGACAGTCATCTATGGCGACTTCAGCTTCTTCCTGCTCACCATCAATAGAATCATCACCAGTGCTATGATCAGGCCGCCGCCGCCTGCGCGTCGGCAGTTCGGCACAGTGGCGTTATTTGACGGCGGCGAGGGGAGCAGCAGTCGGCAGTCGAGGCGGTGGCAGCGGTAGTAGTAATTAGGAAAAAGCGAATAACCCAAAGCGGCCTCTCTGCTGCGCAATGCTGTCGCTAGTTGACGTTCAGTTGGCGCTTTTGCTGTTGCCGCCGCCCAACTGCCGTCAGTCGTTTGAACCGTGGAACGGTCATTTGTTGTCGCTGTTGCTAGCGGCTGCCGCTCCGCTGTCGCTGCTGTTGCCCGTTCGCGACGACGATGGCTACTACTGCTACTATAACTGCAGCGAGAAACGCGGTCACCTCTGCCGCTCCGCCTGCTCGCTCGTTTCTTAGCACTGGAATCTTCTCCGACGATCCCACAATGAGAAGGTAACAGCGACAAGACAACTGTCGCTGGTGGCTATGAAGCGTCAGCGGCAGTGGTCGTCGATTGGCCAGTCGCCACCAGCAGCGACACTGCCTTGCTCATCTCCCTAAGTGGCCGCTAACTAACGCTGCTCGTACACAGGAACCAGCTGTAGATAGAACGACGATTGAGGGCGCTGCGCGGACAACTTCAGTGCCGGCACCGGCAGCGGTCCAGTGGCCGCTGACACAAAACACCGCTGAATCAGCGGTGCTGGAAATGGTCAGAATGACCAGAATTCAAGACTGCTCCCTCCGGCGTGTGCTACAGTGCGAAAGGTAGACAAGGCCTTCGCTTTCATTGCTGCTGTCGTTGTCGTTGCTACTGCATCAGCAGCAGCAGCAGCAGAAGTTAATGTTGATGATGGTGTTTTCGTTGTCGGGCCACCGGTGCTACATTCTGGCCGGCAGAAACTGTAACGGCCTTAGGCTTGTGCCTCAAATCGTCAACATATGTATGTGTGTACGCCAATGGACACTGGCGACAGCGATTCTGATGTTGTTATGCCCAGTCTGATTGTTGGTCGCCGGCATCGTTTACGTCGATGCTGACCAGCAACGAGTAAGCGACTGAGTGGCCAAGCAAACGCACTTCCGCATGCCACTGCGTCGCTTTGCGATGGCGGTGATAACGGTGGCGGTAACAGCGGCTGCTGCAGCGACGACGGCAACAACAACAGTGACAACGGCAGAATGGCAATAAATCTAGACGCAACAACTTTGCGGGCATAACAGATAAACGCTAGGGGTCGCTTATTGAGGTAAAAACAAAACGACGAAGCTTATACAAATGCTAGTATAAGGCGACGGAACGCGTCCAAAGAACATTTGAAGCGTATAGCAGTATCAGTCAGCTAATGTGACTCGACGTAGTTGAATGGGAAAGCTTTTCGAGTCTTGATTTCAGCCCGCTTCTGAACGTGTCGCCCAAAAAGACGAAAGTAGCTCTGATTCGAGATCGACGGGTACTCATAGCCACTTCACACAGATTGCATTTGTAATCACATAAATCACATTTAACGTGTAAACTGCGGTAATACGCACGTTTCTATAATATCGAACAGAATTAAGCACCGTAGACGCGAAATTTGTTACATACGCCCTGTTGGTGTTCTCATGGTTTTTTCGTAACTCGATTCCTGCGAACAATGAGTGCATTTTTTGTGGAAAAAATATTGTAGTAATTTGTATTACCTAAAGACATAAATAGTAAAGACTTTCAAAAAGTGAAGCTTCTATTAGGAAGCACTGGAATTGGTTTGTTTTTCGAAACTGAAGCTTTAAAATATCAGATTTTTACCAAACCTGACCGATATGCCTAGAATTTTGGTTTAGAACGTTTAGAGCACTCGGTAAGAGAAGCTGAACACGCTTGGATGAAGTAGGTAAGGCCTAAATTGATAAAGCGATAAAAAACCACTGTGTTGTTGATCCCTGATGAATATAAAAAATGTTTGCGTGACCTTTTGGTTTTCTGGTTGCTAAAACTGATTATCGAACATACCACATAGTTTTTAATTAAAAAAAAAGAAACGATAGGGTAAAACGTATCGCTCATTTGGAAGTAGGTTGCCCCACATTTAAATTAGTCTGCAGCATATCAAAAAAAAGTATACAAACTTGCATGTTATTTGAAATTGAGTGGTTACTGACCCTCTCTATATCAAAACAAATACGAAATATATATTATTTATTATTTCTGTCTCGGTGCCTATTAATGCCCCTGTTCTAGAAAACGAGACCGTATTTCCAAAGCTGTAGCTAGAACCATCTTGACCGGATTATGGATACAGAATAACATAGGGTCACATTAGGAGATCCTGAATGTAAGACGTTTCTATAAAACGAATTGTATGAAACGCCGAACATTTTCCTTTTGTTCACTAGTCGAGGGCAAATGCTGCCAGCCATATGAGACGGCATACGCGTATCTTATTAATTAACGCTTTTAATGATCATATTTGCGCACCAGTTTCATGTTAAAAATGTACTACATCATCATCGGATGTTGTTCTTTTGGCTATGAGTAAAGATGACCTTTTCTGCCTGTTTCTTAGTCTTCAATACAGTTTAATCGTGATCGATACATGTGTGAGTCAGCTCTCCAGAATACCAATGTTACCAAAGGGAGCCAATGTTACCGCATTTTCGTGTGGCATGAACGATACCCGACATCAACTAATATGGTACCAATCTTGGTAGACATCAGCGTCGTTCTTATGATGCAATAAGTCATCTGTAAGCATTGATAAATAAACGAAATTTCTAATCCGCGAGGCGATTTGCCACCGATTCCTAATGCCACACGATGGTGTTCAATTGATTATCACCAGGAGAAACAGCAGCACCGGCCGATATCGCTAGACTGCAGCCCGCAACTAACAATAGTGATAGAAATATACAGGACAGAGCAGCTTCCAACCCTGTAGTATCAGTATTCGTCGGCCAACGTCTCCTCGATCAGAAAGCTTCGACTGGACACAGTTCGGTAGACTGCGAACATAACGTTCGCATTCAGTATTTTTGACTGGACGAAGAAGCTATTACTGCACTATTATGCGATTGATCGCATCGTACTATAATTACCGCTTTACAATATCTACAAGCCGAGAACTATGGTTCTGGCCATCATCGATGCTATTGCTGGCAGCGGTAGCGAGTGATTGGGTCGTCTGTGAAGATGATCATCTGGATGGGAAGGACCACATCGAGGAAGTTTGGCCCCCATCACCTATTGCAAGGGCCGCAGCCCTGCTGCGGCGGACACTGTGGTTAAGGACAGTCGGTGGCACCAATTCGACGGCGACAGCAGCCAATGCGGCTGTTTGCAATGAACAGCCGTTACGAGCCACTTGTTTATGATGTCGACTTTCGAAATGGGCGCCGTAACTGTTTCTTATAAGTGTTGCATCAGATTATCCTCAGTTACATCATATACGGTGCTCAGCTATATAGTAACCTTGTATAGTAAAATACAGTAACGTAAAACTTCAAAAGACAGACTATACAATTACCACAATGCCAATATTTTAAGACGGTACGAGCGAGTTTGTCAGCAGGCGCATCCTTTTCGGCTGTACGGCCTGTGAGTTCCATTTGCGTTTGTCGCCTCAGGTGCTCCAACAGGTCTCATTTGTGAAGTCTAGCCTTTTCATGTAGTACTACTAAAGGCCTAGCAAAAATCTGACACAAAATGCACGAACTCAAGAGCACCGAAATGATCATCATTGTCATCTTCATTCGCAGAAAACGGAATACAACAGCGTCCTTATAATGCCTTTATAGAAATGATAGAAAAGATCATTGGCCATTAACGTTGCTGCTGGTTTGGCGTCCTCTGTAGGCGGTAGGCCGGGTCTGAAAATCGAGTGCGTCAGGATGAATGTGATCGCTAAGAGATGTTAGGGGAGGGTGGAAGCATGGGAGTGTGAGGACAGGACACAGTCTCAGCCCCCCGAGAGCGACGGAAAAGGTTCTGATTCACTTACTGACTCTATTTGTCGTTTACCCCGAACTATCCCATTTTTTCCCCCTTTCCCCGGTTCACTTCCTCAATCTCTCCCTCATTGCTCAGCCAGAACAATCATTGACCAACCCTAATCATTAATTTGGCTGTTATTTCGTTTTTTGGCCCATACAAGGTGCACGGCAACTTGGAAAAGTAACTTCTTTGACTGCGAAATCTCCCGTTCTTCCTTCCGCCTTGAGTTTCCTGGTAGCCTGTCTTATTTTTTCAGTTCATTCTAACTATGGACTGACGTTCTCACAGTTTCTGTTCTTGTACTCCGCAGCGCTTTCCTCTTCGGTCTCCGATGTTTCTGGTGGGCCGCAGCGATCCAGTGAGGGTCCACCTTGTCGGTAGCCTTCGCGATAGAGTAATCCATTGTCTGCGCTTGAACTGTTAGGGCGTCGCTGTTCTATTAAAGCCATTCAGAATACTCAAGCTGCCATATCAAAAGAAACCAATCATTCAAGCTAATGGCGTTTCTATCACTGATCAGCTCATAAAGAGCTTTTTAATCATTATTATTATAGTATGCTATATTAAAATATTAACGCTTAATACTTGCTTGACCACTCGACTGATACCCGAGCGAGTACACCATGTGTGTCTCTCTAAGCGTTTCTAAAATGTGCTACCTTTTACTGCGACAGTGGCTCTCTGTCAGCTTTTATGTAAACCTTCACATAGTATAGTAAATCCCGCTCATATGGGTTGTAGCTATAATTGAGGTCACCGTCTCCTGACTGTAGGCTAGTGCCGGGGATCATGCAGAGCGAGCAATGATACTGATCATACCGCCAGTTGCAATGCCTAGCAGCCATACCGCTAGCCGCACTACGAGCTTTTGCTTGTGTAAGATTGGGTGCTGTGCTCTGTTGGATGCAACCCGCAGCCTGGCCAACTGGGAGCGCATCCTTCCGCTCTCGCGGTCCAATTTCGTCCATCCCGCCACAACGGAGCGCCACAAGAGCAGGGTGGCGAGTTGTCGAGTAAGAGCGGAGGTTATCCAGGGGGTGGCGCCTTCCCCTTGATAATAGGCGAAAGAACGAAAACGAAGTGATTAAGGGGAATAGGAGAAGAAATAGAAAAGGAGGAGAATTAATAAGGAAAAAAGCGGCAGGAAGAAATATAGGAAAATAAATAGTTCGCAGGTTTGCTCGGTAGGGCAAGGGGCGATGGACATAACAAAGACGTCAACGTATTTGGGAAAGCGGCTTTTTTGACTCATAATCCCGCCGCTGCCGATAGGCAGCATCGTTTGATAAAGAAAAATTGTTTTTTGGAACGGCGGGATATTTCAAAATCCGAAACGACCACAGATGTGCGGGTACCATACCTGAGCCAGATAAGATTTAGACTACATTGAAATTGATTATAATAACAAACTCATTTTGCCTGTTTGTAGCTGACCCTGAATTAGCCAACTGAGCTATGTCATTTTATAGTCCAATTAATAGCGGAAACTCTTCTGCTGCCCAATACGTAACATGAAAGATATCACAAGATAAGTAGATTGCGATATTTTTAAAAATGGTACATTTTAACATATTTACTCGCCGGCCGCAAGTGTTGATCTTACCAAAATTTTCCTACAAACTCTAAGGTAATGGTAAAAATCAGTGGGGCACTTACCTATTAACTATATAAAAATTGTATACGTTACAGTTTCTATCATGTAAACACGAAACGTACTATAATGTTCTAAATATACATTATTTTCCAGTTAATATCCGCTATGACAAGTCTGTAAACTGCGAGCCTTTTAACAGCATTCCACTTAACGTATGTTATGATATAAAGTGGCCTCGGAGGCAATCGTTGACCGTCATTACTTGCCCATCGATTGTCTAAAGTTGAACTAAAAGATCCTGATCCCCTATTGATTAATTAGCGGACCTAATGATTGCTCTACCTGAAAAATTTCTGCAAATTTCTGCGACGACTTTGTTTGCTAATAGCATCATTCTTCTGTAAAGACCGAATGAATACATGATACAAGTAATTATAATCAATGAACTAATTACTCTAATTATCCATATATCCATAATAATAACAATCCAAATTATGACCTGACTATCGCATATATATTCATTAATTAATATATATTTCAATGGCCGCTACATTTAACGACCACTATGTCCCACGGTTTCGAAATTGTTCTTGTTTGGTTTGGTTTATTTTGACCAAGATGACTGGTCACGCACATGTACCACACGCAAGTCAACAGACCACCACATAACCTGACATATTATTTCATGTCAGGTTATTTACATCGTTCTAGGTACATATGATTTGACGTTCGTGTGTTCGCAGCTGTCCTATTAGCAGAAGTAGGTCATCGACCGATGTCGTCAGATCACTCTGTACTGCTATTAGTGGCAATATTAGCCAAGCCACGCGACCCGTCCCTAGGCTGCTGATTGCAGTAGCAGGATTAGCTGAACAGGACAAGCAGCACGCGTTTTACTACTGTTGTCTACCTATATTTTCCGTCGGCCATATTTACTACAGCTACGGCCACACAACTCTGTCACCTCTTGTGTTATTTTCTTTTTCTCGATGCCGTCCTAGCTACAAGTAAATAATCATCCCTGCAGTTTCGTATCCCAGTAACCCATCTTTTCCTTCTGCTGACCGCTGACTTCGTTTCTGCCGCTGACCTCTCCTCTTCTCCTTCAGCGTATCGTGCTTGTTGTAGTCCTTCTCTGGCCTTTTCCATGGCCCAACCCGCATGCGCACTCTGTGTACAAGCTCTATTGCCTCTTGCTCATTTTTACTACTAAAAATACATGCTGGCGTTTTTTCTCGTTTCCTCTGCCGCTTTTTCTCTCTCTCTCTACGCACTGCGTCATCTCTGAACACCTGGAGTATGGCGATGTGCTTCTCTGCCCAGTTCAACCTAGTCTAACCCAGGTTACCGCTAGACGGGCCGTGGCGAGCCTGTCCCAGGCCGCCAGCACGCGTCCTCCCTTTCTTCTTCAATGCTGCCGCCTTCCTTCGTTTCTCTCAGTCACCCACCTCACCCACCCCCGGCCAGAGAGCCCGCCAGCAGCAACGAGTCGGCTGTCGGCATAGTAGTAGCAGCCTCAGTAGAAACAGCAGTGAACACCAAAAGCAGCCTCACCAGCGGGGGGGGGGGGGGGATAGTGAGAATAGACTGAGCGCGCGTGCGGCGAGTTTCAAGCCCGCCAGAGGCGCCACCGACGGCTGCAACCGCTCCCTCCATTATCACCGTCACCCACCCAGCAGCATCGCCACCGCCGCTGCTCGCGCCACCGCGTTGTGCGCTCAGCGCTCGGTCGGCTGCTATTGCCGCTCCGACCTCCGCTGCCGCCGCTGGTGGTTGGTGTCCACCGTCGTCGTCGTCGCCGCTTCTAGGTGAGTTGCGTGCTGACACCGTAGTTCTATCGGTGATGTCTGCCGTGCGCGCTGCTGCTGGCAGCCCGCCGTTGCCGTTGTTCTCGACTACCTCTCCGAATGACAACATGTCGCCGTTCGCGTAGAGATCGAAGAGCGAGCGGTAGCCAGCGACCAACCTGCCTGCCTACCTACCTGGCCTGTTAGCTGGCTACACTACGACGGTCGGCAGCAACGTTGAGTCGATGGTCGGCGCTGCTGCGACCGTTGCGAAGACAGAGGGCGCGCTTATGGGTAGGCCGGACAGGGTATGCGTGTGTCGACCGACTGGTCGTGGTCAACGCGCAAGCCCGAGTTAAGAACTGGCAAGACAGAGCAGGACATTGCAACAAGAACACAACGAAGCAGCGGATTAGAAGGCCACAAGGCGTCGGGCGTAAGGAAACAAGAAACGAACACAGACGTCGTCATCACCTCTCCTGTAAAAGCGATGAAGATGACCAGACTATACTTGCATGATAGTGAGGCTGGGCGAGTGAGTAGCGTAATGCTACTGCCAAAACTGCTTTTACTAGCACAACAATCAGAAGAAAAGATCAGTGAGATTTAGTAAAAGAGTGTTGAGTCTGTCTGCATGTATGCGTGTGTGTGTGTGTGCATGGGAGAGTGTTGTTAAATGGAGAATCTGTACTGGTGAGAGTGAATCCGAAAGCCGAGAGTCAGCTCCCTGGCTCGATTGGGCTAATTGAGTGCCGACGATCTGTGACGGCCCCGTGCGTAATCGTAGGCCGAGGTCGTTGCACGGTGGTGATCCCGGGTTTGTGCGTTCCGTGCATGTGCTGGCCGTGCCATGCACGTCTGTGGCTAATCTCCGCCGCGTTCTGTATCTGATCATTACGCTGTATCGCAGTACCACTACGGCCGGAGTCGGATTTCGAACCCGTCTGTAGTGCTGTCGCTGACGGCGTAACCGCTCGAATAGCAGCAGCCACGCGACGGCATAGCAACATAGTATTTACGTTTGTCACTCCGTCCTTTGCTTATAGTTGTCGTCGTTCTTGCTAGACAGACAAAGCAAAACTACAGTAATATCAGCAGCAGCAGCATCAGCAGCAGCAGCAGCAGCCTGCGAACACATGACCCAAAATGTGATGAACGAAACGACACCAATATCGAGGACGATGAGGTCGCTAGCAGGGTAACCACAGAGAGTAAGAACAGGACAGCTTCACGTACGTTGTGCGATAGCTATAAAGAGCTTTAAGGAAATCGACACGGTGGACGCACGTAGAAAAGAGCAGCGCGCTAGGTGACCCCGCAACACCAGAGGCAATAGCGGCCGTACAGAAGAGCTAGGCGGCTTGCTAGAATATAGACGGAACGAAACGACCAAAGTGCTGGCGAAGGCGTTCGTTGCGGTTGTAGTGGCTGGCGTGCTGCGTGTGTCCTTCAGGGATTGTGCAAGTTCATCATTGAAAGCACTGACGAGGTGCGAAGGTCTGGGAAAGCATAACGCTGCCACCATCTCGCTTGTCGCGCTGTTCTAAAATAATGAGCGCACCTAACGGAACACACCAAAAAATGGAAATAGGGAAAGAAAAACTAAAGAAAGATCTAAGGAACAACGTAACCTCGAAAAGCCTCGAGATAGTAGTGCTCCTATGTCGTGGAGTACAGAGTGTTAAGCGGATGACGCGTATAATGCTTATGCTGAGTTTGGTGCTGCAGATGTAATAACTGCTCAGGTGCAGTTTGAGCAGTGCAGCGGTAGGGGCCGCCGTCGAAAAATCGTGCGATGAAATCGATACAAATCATGCACGCCCCGCTCGTGTCCTAAGCAATGATTTAATCTATAGTGAACACGACAAGGAGAGCACGGTGAATGTGTGTATGATCTTCACAAAACCCGTCACGTGGAGTATAAAGGGCGCGGCACGTTTCAAGAACGAGATGTTGGGAAACACGCTAACCGCCAAGCGACACGGGGGTCCCCCGCTGCATCATGTTGTCGAAGAACAGCAACAACAACAGCTGCAACGACAAAAGGCGCTACGCGAGGACGGTGTCATCCTCGACGCCGACGGCCAAAGGAAGTAAAAGGTACCTAAACTTAATTCAGCTCTACAACAAGCAAGATGGAACCTGAATGAATCAATTCAATTGAGACATCTAGCTTTTCCTTTTCCGTTGTAACGACTCTGACTTTCTATTGATCGGCTGCATATCGGCGTCGATCTAGCTGCGCACACACAAAAGGAAACACCATCTTTCCGCTGAAGTATGATTGTATTCTTGACGTTCTGCTTTAGGTAGGTTTCTTGTCCGTCCTAGTAAATATTCTCCTCTGCCGTTTTCCTTTGCCTACGTTAAGCTGACACAGTGTCGGCTGTGCGCTAGATCCAGTATCCACCCCGCAAGAAAACACAACGAGATACCGGTTTAAACCTTTCTAACTATTATCTTTATGCAGCTCTTCCAAACAACCTATTTATGACGAATTCATGTATTTGCACCCACTGTACGCGTCTGTTTCTCCACGTTGCTATATCGTACGTTAAAAATAGCGCTTATGTTCCCTGAGATAAGTACATACGTGTTTTAATGATTCCCCAAATCCATCCAAGTCCAGCTCTTAAAATATTGCGGGCATTGACACCAAGCCAGTGAGGCGTGGATATGATGTCCTGGTGATCGCGATGCCGTGTCAGTTAAGGGCCGATTAGGTCCTATCTCCCAAGGCATGCCTCCCTAAGACGACCTACTGTGTCACTAGGACAAACTTATAGACTGCTGCTTCTGACCCTTCTCAAAAGTTGTTCATCGGTCTTCGTAACCGTCAGCGCTAGTGATGGTTACACATCACATTTCGTGGAAAGGAATCACTTCGCTCGCGAAAATTTTTCCTTGGGCGCCACAGAAAAGTACCCCAAAACCAATAGCTATCTTTACTCCCGACATAGCCTCATCGAATCGATACAACCGAGTAAGACATTCGCTACGACGGTACTTCTTGGCCAGGCCTCTCCATTCGCAGCGAGCTGTTATACTCCCAGTCTAGCCTAGATACGCCCTAAGCTGTTTTGCTCGTTATTAGAAAGCCAGTAGATTTCCACTGCTGTTACCTATTCCATTCACAAATGCTTGAATGCGTGTTTATATTTTACCTGCTACGGCTGCTGCTGTTGCGTTTTACCGGTAATGCTTAGCACAGGCTTCAAGCTTGACCCTACCGCTTGACAGCTGGGCCGAAAATGCGTTTCTGACAGTTTCTCGTCTGTCTATTTGTCTGTTTGTACGCTCACATGACTGACTTCTTTTCTACTGAGTCTCGTCGCCACATACTATATTAGCTGAAGGATGCTCTCGATCAGCCCGTAGTAGCAGAGAAGGAGGCATCCATGCCTAATAGTGGGTTGGCGACAATGGCCCATAGTTAGCAGCTGTCGAAAAGCAGCTGGAATGGCAAGACACAACTGAATGACAGTGATAAAATAGCATCTGCGATATAGTAACTAAATGTTATAAATAGCAAAATACTGCAATTGCTATCATTGTTATTGTGAGTGTCACTCGAAATTGTTTGCGACGCAATAGTGCTTCGTAGAGTTAGCAACTGAAGCCATTAATAACCGTTCACCAAAAACGTTGTGCATAACGAGGGCGTAATTCGAAAATACGTCTCGTTGAAGCGTGCGCTCTAGTGAGCTAAACGACTAAACCGGCAAGAAATAAACGGAAACCAATACAAATGTTATCAATTTGAAAATAAAAGAGTTGCCACTATACAGACAATCTTATTAAATTAAGAGCTATAAAGTACTAACCAATTTGCCCTAATTCTCTTTATTAGTGCTGACGATATTTTTCTAATTTCCTATCTAATCATTGCGTCTTATACGAGTTTCAAACCACGACGCATTTTGTGTCAGGTCACTGTTCCTGTCTTCTTCAAAGCAGATCTCTATGATAAACCTTTCAATGTAGAAATCCACTTGTTAGTTACTTGGCCTGTCACCTTCAATGAAGAACAAAAAAGCATATTCTCTATAGCTATAGATATATAGAGAGAACGGGGTGAAAGTGTCTGGACAGTTCGAGGATCTTTATCTGTTACAGTAAAACATAGTATAAATAGGAGTTTAGAAAATTTAAATGAGCATTGTTGAATTATTTTTGTGATTTCCCTTAAATTGTGAAAAAAAAAAAAAGCTTTTCTCTCGCTTTGTGTAAAATTTATCAAACGTCTGTTTTTCTAAAATTCAAATTAAACTTAATATTTGATTTAGCGACACCTCGTCGATGTGTAGCGGGCTTAGACAGGCAGTGAACGAGATTATTATCCGTTGTTACTGAGTTAGGGAAAAGCCTATCGTTTATTCATTATTCTATATAGTATCGTTAGTTGCTCATTCTACAAATTGATACCAGTTCCAATTAATAACATTATCTCAAGTTCCTATGAGATAGGAGTGCACCAGAGGGCATTTTCAATATCTACGTGTAGCTGTCAAATAAAAAAAGTTTAAAAATATATTCTAAATAGCTAATGAGTACAAAAACATGCCCGTTCGACTCATGTCGGTTAAACTGACTTGGTTGGGTAGACATTTTTCGATCGGCGTCTAGAGAGACATTTGTAATTAATGCGAGAGTACGTTGTCTTGCGTTGAGTGCGGCGGAAGAGATTGGACGGCGTTACATCGTCAAGCCACCGTGTTCACGTTCCATGGTGTGGCCAGTTGGTTGACAAGTGAATCTACCTTCAACGAATCGAAAAAATACTTATTAATAGTAGTTTATTTATTTACTATGAAATCAGACTAAATTCATTCTGTCTTCCATACGTTGGTACAGTACAATTATACTGTTATGGACAGTCTTTCTTATGCAATTCAGGGTTCTCAGCGTAAATTGTGAGTGATCATGAGTCGAAAAAGGACAAACGGGTGCTGCCCAGCCGGCCCTGTTATTCGTCTCTACACTTAGCCTCGGCCTGATTTTGTTTTTACTGTAGTTTCGTCGTCGGACAACTCCATCTTACCGTGTGGGAACATATGAAAGCTTAGAGTGCAAAAAAACTCACGTCCACCTTGACTATAACTAAGATTTCTTAAACGATAAATAAACGAATCTCTATTAGATCAGCAGAGCGAAGCTCTACTGGCGACCAATTTTGGACTGAGTATAGGTAGTTCTGCAGTAGCGGCATGTATTAACGCCACAAAAGCCCCCATATTTGTTGTATTTAAAAAACGCTTACACCACATATTTTCCGAAACATGCTGTCCGTCTAGCGAGAGCATCTCAAAATATATAGGTCTGACGATATTTTTAACGGACAGCTTAATGGACTGAAGCTCGTTTAATAATGTTGTATACATATACTCTGTCAAGCACATCGAGGAGATTTCGGATATTTACAAAAGCTATCCATAATGAACGAAGTAATTCAAATCCACCAACGCGAATAATTTGATAGAGGGATAATTAAACCTCATTTACAGGTCTCCTTTGCACAAATCTTCCTAAGGCAGCCACTTATAGTTGTCGGCCGAAAACAAACATACATTTTAAGTACTGATTGGAATTTGTAAAAAAATAAACACGCTACAACGTTCCTTTATTTATTGTAACGAACAATGTCCTTCTGACAGAGTTTGCAGCCACGGTATCAACTTTATTCTACTTTTCGATGTTCGTGATCTTTTGCAGCTGGCTCCGAATTTAGCCCGTCTGTTGATATCAGCCGTAACCGATAGCATTCAATGCATTCCCTTTAATAATAAACTCTCGCTTATATTTGCTTTAGATAAACGCGCTGCGGTTTGACGCGCTCTGGTGTAGGGAATAACTTTTTTTCGTTTTTTCCAACGAGGCGTCTATCCAGTGCCGACTTATCTTTAGTGAGGAGGGAGGGGGAGGAGCGTCACTGATTTGAACTTTGTCAGGCCCGGCCGTCCAACGATCCGAGTAAATCAGGCGCCAAAACAAAGCGCTATTGAGGGTTGTATGCAAAGCGACTAAATTCTGAGATTCGACACGGGCCGCATACGTTAAAGCCGAAAAAGAATATCAGCGTAATTTTTATACGAGAAAGATTGCGATAATATATAATCAAAGACTGTGGGTGATAAATCTGTTTAGTATACGTGTTTTTGCTACTTATTAGTATTATTCAAAGGTAGCACAATGGGCAACCGCGATTTTACTCCGAAGTTGAATCCTTTACCTGCTAAACCATATAAAAATCAATAGCTGCGAATTTCTATCACGTTATCGAAACTGGACGCTACAATGAGCAGCAAGCAATCACACGCCGTAAATAACGTATATATACGTACTCTGTATGCGTTATCTGTGTATTTTTGCACAATTTACGACCAGACTACGTTATTTGCGATGCGTACCGATATTTAAAATTATAAAAGGGTTAGTCTGGTTTGATGAGAGTCATAATTGTGCTTATAATAATTGTGCTTACATTATTAGGCAAAAACGTTCGAAGCCTATTGCAGCTTGTCGACACGGTACGTCTGTGTTAAGTACAGATATGGCGATTTCCTTGTCGTGCTCCCTGTTCGACTGAGATCGCCAGAAGCAAATAGTTGAGCTGATTCAATAGTAGAAAAGGAATTACAATGGTCTCCGTCGATTCGGTGAAATATTTGCCCTGGAGGCGGTAGCCTTGTTCAACGAGCTCCATACGGCCCCGTATCTAATTGTCCTCGGGCGTTGCTGTTGTAAGCCAGCGACTGAGTATTTACCCAAACGACTACGTACTCCGGCCCCTGTCACCTTATATTTACACCTGGATTTGGCATAATGCCTTTATTGCTTCATGCGTTCATCTGTGTAGGTACGTTCATACTTATTGAATTGGCTCCATATTGACTGGTACGAAACACACCGTTATTGCCACGACGGTAACCTACCTTAGAATTATTCAACTACAGAGAGCCATTAGAATATGCAAATCTAAACCTATACTTCGCCGTTTTATGTAACTGCAATACGGAACAATCACAAAGCCGGCTGGCACTGTATTTTCCTTACACGCCCGCCATGTACGAAAAATTTCTACATGAGCTGCGCTATAATAAACGGTTACTAATCAACTAGTGATTAAAAAAATCCCAATTCAATACAACCGAACTCATACACAATGCAGTCCATCTAGCAAATAAGTTAGGACAAATTGTCGCCATTGGCAAGCCAGATGACCGCACCGTACATTATTCAACGTTAACCAACGAAGAATCTCAGTTCATTCCTACGAATTCGCGTACGAGAGAAGGAACGATCTTGGAATAGGACCCACATAATTTGGCCGTCTGCGGTGTCGCTTTTTCCATACCTCTTATAAACCTGACAAATAACTGCAGTGCTGTCTTGAAAAATCGCTTGCCACTGTGATAGGCGTTATTTTATTCCTGATCGTGCTAGTAACTAACGAGGAATGCTGCTAGTTGAACTCCTTATCTTTAGCTTTGCTTACTACCTCCCAAAGACAAACCCTTTTCTATATCGACATGGTCACAATTCACGATGAGGTTCACTGCTTCCGGCCGACCGGCATTGAAGTGGTCGGATTTTCGATGTCCCGTTTCGATTACTTTGATGGCCTTCGTTGTCTATCTCTCTAGAGCTAAAAGCTGCAGTGAATGCATAAATAAAGTAGTTCCAGATAGATTCCTGTTGTAGTAAATTAGGTAATGAGTAGGAATTCATCCTTCGACCGGTCCTTACCACCAGTTGGACAGATGTAAGCTGGTGTGACGGTGTATGGTAAAGCTGCTAAATTTCCAGGTTTGCAGGAAAGATTGAACCCTGCAGAATAGATTAGGTCCTTGTTTTATTTTGGGAATAGGGTGGAGACCCAGCGATTGAAATTGAAAACGGCAGGAGACGGACGTGATTATTCTTATAAGGCTATGGCCTTAGTCCTATTTCCAAATATTCCTTGCGCGAGCCACGTGTACTGTTCCGTACTTGTTCATCTACAACCAGCTCCTCTAAAATGTTCTTTTCTCTCTTCATTTGCCCCCGATGCCCAGCACACTTCACGAAAAATACGGCAGCTACGTTATTTCGTGACAACTATTTACGTCATACGCCCATTACCTTTATGTATTCCCCGTATTTCTGCGTAACTAATGAAGTGAATTTTTCTCATATTACGCAGGTGAGTGAAGGAGCAGGCCAAATGCACACTCAGTTTGATCTACTAAACACCGCCTGATAGGCCTGCACTCGAGTACAGCGCTGTGAAGAAACGGCGATGCTATTTGCACTGAAAAAGCATATGATCGAGAGAAAGCTTGTCTCGGGATTGTCAAAGGCCGAAATAAAATGTCGATGAATCGATAGGAACGTGGTGAGACCCGTGAGTTTTTGGATGGAAACAAACACTGCGCGCATGTCTGTTTGGCAAAAAAAGAAACAACAGGAACACAAAGGTCAGGCTTTATGTCACTACAAACGACGCAGAGAGGAACGGCAACGCAGATAAAAACGACGAGGGCTTGGAGCGTAAACAAGCAAAGTTTTCTGTTTAATAGAAAAGATTACCAGCGCCGAAGTACTCGAAAAGCAGCGGGAAATATCAAACTCAAATAACAACGGCAAAATAATTAACACTTGAACAGAAGATCGAACCGAAGAGGCCGACAAGACTGCCACCGAAAGGGAAGCGTCGAAGAACTTGCAGATCAGCCTCGCCGTCATCTGCTTCGTCAGTCTAACTTTGATCGAATTATCAGTATTGGCGTTGTTATTGTACGTATTTACGCAACGTACCAAGGAAATGAGCAACGAAGGCGGTGAAACAGGCGATGAAAAGGGCGGTACTGGAGGTGGCGGGGATGGCGGAGGAAACGCGATCACGGGTGGAGGTCTGCCGGCGAACCTCCTGCCACCCCCTCCGGCGCCAGCCGATGCTTCTGCTAACGGAAGCCAACAAGGGGACGATGAAGATATTATTCCGTTACAAATATTCGTTCCCGAATTAGTGCTTCAGGTGAGTAAATAATGGGACAGCACAAAAAGAATAGAGTACGTAAGCATACTGCATATGCAGAACTTGTAATTCGGCCGAATGATTTGTTCTTCAGTTTAGGTTTCGTAGATATTAGTGGTGATTTATTTCGATTACTATTGAAAAGTTGGTGGTTGGCGAAAGCATTGCTTATTGAGCATTTTATTGTGCTGCATTAACTTCGTCGACAAGTCCGGCGGATCTCATGGCGTAGTATTTGTACACGAACATTGAGAATATATATAGATTTAAAATGGTTTCGGAGCAACTGGATATTTTTCTAGCTACCACGGAGCAGCTGCTGTGGTACGTTTTCGATAAGTGTTTATTTCGAATGTATTGAATAGACTAAATCTCAACTTGAACGAAATAAATGTCGGCGGAAATAATTTGTATTGATTCACTTACCCTACTAGCCCATGGGTCATGCAGCCTATAATTGTTTCGTACTGAGAAATTCGCTCGAACTAAGATCTTAACATCCTATCCAATACGTACTCGTACTATTTGCACTGTATTAGGTTCATTGTGATCCGTTGGACATTTCACATGTTCAGTGCTCGTAGAGATTGGTCATATTACTAGAAACCCTCGTATTGCAGGATTAGATAGTTGGAAAAATTGACGACATGTTATCCTCTCACCAAATGTGTTTGCCCTATTAATATGATACGAAGAATTATATCGTACGATGTTTTACGTTGGCTAGTTCTTCTACGTGTCTGCTTTTTCAATAGATTTACTATTAGTTTCGACTTATAGGTTGTCAGAAAGGCACACGATGTTTTTATTATACATTTGGATTTCTCACTAGTACCTTTTGATGCCAGACTGATCAGTCCGGTGCGCCTATACCGGCGGAAGTCAACCGTTGCGGTTAGATGTAGCTCGTAAGCCTCCGAGGTGCTGTCGTCTATATTAGTCTCGAGTACTTCAGGAACGAAGTTTCTAGCATGAATGAAACTATAGATATATTTGTGCGTTCGACGTCTTGCTCGACATTTTCCGCGTAAAGCCGGTCTTCATAATTAAACATTCTATCGGATACGTCATACGCTAGAGCATGCCCAAGAAGAGTATAACCTGCGGCAAAACGCTCAGCTTCGAAGTAGGTACGCCCGGCCTCAATAGCCCACTTTGGAGAGTTGTTTTGATAGATTTTTGCTGGCTGGTCAAGTTTCATCTTATAGTGGGATGAGCTGTTGGCAATAAACTGAGTATTGCAAGACAATTTCTTATAACTCGGATTCATTTTGGGCGGTAACGTCGGGAATCTTTGAAAAGTCAATATTGAAAAGATAGCTATTTTAAGCACTATAAAATAAGCGGAATTCAAAGGTTTCACATGTGTGCCACTGAAGGGTAAAGTAACGATTTTTTGATTCTAAAACAAGTTAAATGGAACCAGTTATAGGGGTTAGACAAACATTTCAGCGAAAGTGTTTGCAAAATCTACTATTTTTCATCGTGTACGGTGAACTCGATGTTCTGCAGATCTTTGTAGTGAGTAAACCGATAATTTGTATATAATGCTGATGAAGCGATAGAATGAACTGAAAAAATTATACACACTATAGCTAATATGCAAATCGAATCTGACGGAGTTTCAAGCTAACTAGCTTTTGAACTAGACGTCGCTAGCAGACGAAATTTGGCTGGTAAACATTCCAATCTTCTAGAAATCTGCCAGTAAAAAGCGTTTCAGTTTACTCTAGAAGAAATTAGTTTCATAAAAAAAAGATCTTAAATCGAAGCTTAATATTCAAGTTTTGGGTGTTCGAGAACCAGATTGTTGCGAAGTTACATTGACATTTGGTGAAGACACCAAACGAGAAGGCTTTAAGCAAAAGTGAAGCTCGCGAATCGTGCAAACATTTCCACAATGGGAGCCAAAGTGGTGAAAATCAGTGAGGAGGCGACCAAATGTTACGACCCGAAAACACGTACCCGTTGGCACAATCGAACAGTATTTAAGGGCCTCTGCCGGCCGAAACTGCCATTTCACATGTTACATGTTACAAAATAACAACTCAAGCATTGAAAAATACGAAAACTAGGTAAAATATAAGTCCCTCATTAATCGACTTCAGGCGAATTGAAAATGCGCGCAATTTACGTAATTTAAGTTAAAAAAAAAACCTATCTGGAGCATACGGTCACTATAGAAGACGCATTGTTTAATCTCTGTCGCCAGTTAAAGAGTAACCAGACGAACGAACTGTGTCGCCCCGAAGAGAAACCGAATTCGGTAGCGGTGTCGAGCAGACCCAGATGAAAGGTGATTCTAGTAACTGCGATGGATATCAGTAGTATTTGCTACTATGAAATGCCCGCTGGAAGTGAGAAAATAAATTCAGCTTGCTATCTCGAGTTTTTTCGGAGGCTCACAGACCGGATGCAGCCAGTCTGCTTATTTGATGAAAACGCCAGACCTCAGAGACAGATTGAACAAGAAAATACCGAACCTTAGTTTCAACCCGCTTGTTCTCTCGACTTAATCCCATACAATTAGGCTCTAAAAAAGCAACCGGAAGCCCAGCATAACTCATTATCGATTTACTTTCAGAAACTATAAATAAAGAAATTCTATGTGGGGACATAAATGGTGAGTATATGGCTGTAAGTTGCTAGAGCGCTGGAACAAGTGTGTAGAAGATAAAGGAGAAGATCTGTGATACTTACATCAGAAAAGACCATCATTCTAACCAAACTAATTAAGATTCAATTTTTAAGTCCGCTGCCCTTGCTTACAATAGTCCTAAAATAAAAATAAAAAAAAACAGGGTGCTCCATTAGCATGAATATAAGGAAGAAATCACCCGTTATCACCAGCTGAAATAATGTGAGAAGTATAAAAGCAATCATTGTATCTTTACAAAAATGCATAGCCAAAAAGATCTCTGCTTAGTGGGAAACTACGTGAGCATTGTATCATCGTCGAGAGCCCAGCGAGGGTCAACTGTGTTTGGCAAAGCTGAGGTTTACTTCATACAAAAGGTACAACACCTGAACAAGTTTTATTTCCAAGTCCAGATCAATTGTTTTCTGAATGTACGAACATATTATTTGCAATGGAGGAGCGATACGACGAGGTCACTAGACCATTCTATTAAGAAAACAGGATTTGGGCAGTAAAAAAAAGATGGAGTTACGAAACCAGATACCGGTCCGTGTGGTACGAGTAATAGTACCAGAAGTAGTAATGCTCGAGATAGTTTAGGGAAATAAATTAGACATTGTCGATATTCGCTGATTGCCTCTTACTTGATATAATATTGATTCTAACATACAGATTTGGATATATTTTAATTTTTTTGTGCTTTACAGAAATGCTTCAATGTTCGGCGCGACGAACTTATCTGGGATATAAAACAGACAATTCTGTCGTCGCTACCCAAAGAGCTAAAGGAAAGCTTTAATTATGGTCTATACTGCCCACCTGTCAATGGTACGTGCATTTGACCTAAATTCAGAAAACTTCCAACATATATATACAGAAAACTCAAACAGACAAAAATCCATAGATAAATGTCAATAGAAAGGTAGCTGCGAATTTGGAAATATCTAGAGGACGCTCGTGAGATGCTTGTTGTCAAAAAGTTCGCTAATATCTACGCTTCGGTGATGCGTCCTCGATTGTACCTATGACCAAAGTTCTTTATGCACGCTATATTTACCGAGCATGTTAGGTTAATAGTTTCGAACAAAACTGTCTATTTAGTAATTTATGTCGAAAATTCGCTGTTTAGCTGGATGATACTATTTGGAGCGTTGCCCTTGGTTTTTATACGTGTTCCCACATCGTGTACATGATAATATGCGTCCACTGCTACTGCGCGCAGTAATTCCGTTTTAACCTATAATGTCTATCACATCGCGGTCGAGTGAGTGTTATCACGTGAAATAATATGATGACAGCCGACGTTATCGTCATTATAGAGTGCACATCGTCATTCTTGTACCGTAGTCCATCACCGATCGCCATCATTGACTGCGAGAATTTAGCTGGGCAGGCTAACACCAGATACGATTGCATTAGAACGGCCATATTGACGATACAGATTGTACTAAAGAGCGAGTTTAGAGCTCAGCGATTCTGCTTGTTTTGTAACTCCTCCGGCCACCAGTGCTTCGCCTGCGGGCTATTCCCAGGTTTCATATATATTTTTTATAATGATTTTATAACGATGGTCATTCTTCTGGCGCCCACGCAGCAGTTGCTTTCAGCTTCGCTCTTCGTCCATACTCTAAATAAATCCATTATGTTAAATTGCAATCACTGATTTATGAACGATGCCACAATATTTTCTCTGCGGTAGACATTTTCGGTAGTGGCCATCAGTACGCAATCAACATTGAAGGATGATGCATTTGTGGTAATAGCTATTGTCTCACAGTTTCCATTAATGGCCATAACAGTGGGGATTCGGAAACTTAGGTAGACGGGAACCGATGCACATTAACTGATACACGCGAAAACCTTTCTGGGCGTTTAGATTAATAAAGCGAAACGCTCAATTATATCTCAATGGAGTCGGGCCACAATGCACTATGTTTGATTGCGCATTCCCAAATTCGGGTCCGGTAGTTAGTGGACGACAAAGCCTTGATGACGTAACGACAGGGTGAACTAAAATATAATATAAGCCAGCAAAACACAGTCAGTCTAATTCATGTTAAGAGATCCTGGTTAGATCAGTTAAATACCTACTCTTCTTTACTTTATATAGGTATCACTCATACGTATCAATCACTCATGAATATCAGACACTTGCCTTAGTCACTGAAGAGAAGTTTCTGCGTGAAAATCTCTCTTGATCAATTGCACTTTAATTTTCAGGAAAATCGGGCAAGTTCCTGGATGAGGAGCGGCCTATTAGCGATTATCCTCTTATGGACCCAGTGGCATATCTCGAACTACGCTACAAGCGAAGGGTGTACCGCATGGTCAACGTGGACGAAAAGCAAATTAAACAATTGCATACGAGGGTACGCAGGGCAGTTATTTCTCATCACACATAAGTATCGATATCGAAAGCCCATTTAATATAACAGGTACTGTGAGATCGTTTTCGGAACAGATCTGCTTTACTTCGAAAGGCGATTCCATTGCTTGAGCTTAACCGTTATTAAGTACCGGTTTTTTTGCTATTCAATTGCTATAGAAACAAATAGACAACAATTAGTTCTTTCCAAGTTTGTCTATCAAATCCCTTCGATGCGACAAGGAGTGGTGCATGTGAACGCGGGGGTAGAGACCATATGCGTAAACATATTTATGCTGGCACATCATTTCCCAGAGCACGTAAAGCTGGCTTATCTTAGTAAAGTTATTTTCGAATTTCAAAGTCATCTAATAAAATAGGTATCGTACGCGCTCATAAACGTCAATGGTAACGGTAAGCTTCGTCGTACCTCGTAGAAGTCTAATTGGCCTATTAATTGATTTGGAGAACAATGGAGAACGTTAGTTGCCGAAAGGATAATTGAAGAAGCACTGCTGAATGTCTCAATAAACAAAAATAACACTACATAATAGAAGTGCTGCTTACTAGAGTCTGCAAGAAGAATCGTCTGCTATCTGTACCATGAATCTCTTGAAGTGCTACTTCGAAAAAGTTACGTATGTATAATAGTACATGCGTATCAAATGAAATAAACAATTTAATATCTCCGCCAAATGAACAAGTGCTTGCTTGGCTAGCTTCGCCATTCAATCAATCATCCAACCCTATTCCTGTTAAAATAAAAAAGTTCCGTTTCGGAGTAATAGCGACACCTGCTCAATACGAAACAAACAACATGACTAGACGAACATACACACAAATACGCGATATCAGATAAAGGGAATTTGTTGCTGTTGTTGTCGATAGCTGCCGGCATCGTCGACGAGGAGAAGGAAAACGTAGTATTTCGAAAAATATCGAAGACGGATTATTTGATACCAGTATCGTGATCCTGTCTTGTGTGGCGTTGTGTTGTTCACTATTAGATATATTCGCTCGATATGTAGCATGCGCACAGATTAAAGAATAGCAATGAAGAGTTCTAGCCAATGCTATTGCAGCCAGCGGCAGTAGCGCCAGTCGTCGAGTGGTGGCAACCCGATGCCGATTTATAGGAAGTATGCCGATTTGCTCCCTATGAGAACCCTTTTCGGCTAAATCGACAGGGCTTGCAGCAAAATCGCCGTCTGGCTGAACCCGTTTTCAGTTGAATTTTTAACGGAAGAGAGCTAAGTCTTCGTGAAGTTCAATGGGCAATGGGAGGAAAGAGGAACATTTACTAATGTATGTGAAACACTTGCTTCCCTTTATGAGTGTGGGATTCGTTAAAAGCAGATTAAATACACAGATTGTTTGTTAATTAATAGTAAAAGTAGTAGGGACCATTTCCGTATTATATGTAATTCACCGGATTAGTGCCATAGATGATGCTAGACATTATACGTTCTATGCATCTACACACTATCGTGAATAAAACACCATACGAACAAATCGCTTTGTAAAAGAAACGTTACGCTAGACTAGTACAGAGAAAATAACCACATTCGTTCATCGGTATAATTTAACGTCATTTTAAGGCCAACCTTCGTCGATTGCTCGATAGCGTGGGCAGCGGGAACGTGGAAAAGGTAAACAAACTATGCACTCGCGGTTTGGACCCCAACTTTCACGATCCGGACTCTGGGGAAACCCCACTTACGTTGGCAGCCACGCTAAAAGCCTCAGGAAAACTCGTCATCGCTCTGATTAACGGAGGAGCCCTCGTCGATTACCGAACGAAGGATGGTCGAACAGCTTTACACCGAGCAGTCGAAAAGAACAACCTCGAAGCGCTCAAGGTATTTACTTACCGACGGGCATTACCCTAACAGAACTAGCAATTCGTTTATATTACAGATGATAAAGCAGCTCGCCTTTGCAGCCTGTCATGTGGCATTATTTCTATTTGTATTAAATACTAACATACACTATATAATGGTCTATATTGGCAGCAAAAGTCGGTGAAACGTGGTCTGCAAATATAGACAAATAACATCAAGCGATCAATTTTACTCATGTTGGGCTGACGAAGGAATTTTGCGTTACTTATTTCGTTCCTCTTGGCCGTATCTTTCCATCGATCTAAACAGACAATGCTTGACCTGGGGGCATCGCCCAATTATCGGGACTCGAAAGGCCTCACGCCGCTCTACTACACGATTACGCACGGCGCCGACGTGCAACTTGCTGAAATGCTACTGCACGACCATGCGGCAATCGGGGCCACCGATCCCCAGGGGTGGCAGGAGGTCCACCAGGTATGACCACAACAAGTTCACTTTACATATGGGCTGCAAAGTAAATAAACTATGTGCGTTAAATAAAAGGAAAATTACGCGTTCCTAGCCTATGTTATGAAAAACAGATCTTGAATACATACTCACTACAGCTACAGAGGAATCTACATATGCCTAATACCTGTAGATTTACGCATCTACAAATGTTTTATAATGCAGCGTCTTTACCTGAGCACTTTGATCATATGCTAGCGAGATTTTTTAAAACGGCGATTTAAATGTATATCGTGGGTTTGATTGATCAAGTATTTAAATTAGATTGTTTATATAGCTTTACGTTGTGTCCTATTTATCTTAATATTGAAAACACCCGCAAGTGCAAATTTTAAAAGTATCGACCAGTTTCTGGCTAGATGGCTTTAAAGTTACTTATCTCAGGCAATTTCACGGGTTGACGTTCACGTCAATTGAAGGCTCACATTTGGCAGTAGGAGATGTGCTAGGATTGTTAGAATACGTGTATTTATACATAAGATAGAGCGCCTTGAATATGAACGAAATTTCGTCAATAAAATTCCCCACAACTTCATTACAATTTTATTACGATAAAGCCACAAATCCAGTCCACACTCATTAGAAAAATGTGTTTGTTACTATTATTTATAACTCGTGACCAACCAACTCGTTGCGTTCCTGTAGAAATTCACAGATGGAAATACGATTGAGTGAATCCTTTTGCGTCAGTTCGTACGGCAACAATTGAAACACAAACGTCAAGTTTGTTTGTCTTCTTTTTTGTAACCAGTTTTTTTTTATATGGTTTATAACTGTCTGGTGGTAGATATTTAGTTTCATAGCTACTCATGTACTGGCTTTCATCAGTTTTCGTAACAATTTCATTGAATTCTGTGTAATTGGTCGACCACTACAAGGAACATACACCGAGAAAGTAACAGAATCACCTTTGAGCCATTTTGTCCGACGACGCGTCTTGATCATAAACCAGACCATTAGCCTGAGCAGAATTTGTGCCCATATAAAGGCGCTCTATTTTAGATCTGAATGAAGACATTTTAGCAAATTTACCACATCCACTACTGCCAAATCCTAGCTTTTAGGCGACGCCATGGCTGACCCAACGCGAATTAGACTGGTTGAAGAATTATTGGAAAACCATTTGGCTAAAAACGGTCAGTACTTTTTTCGACAATTCTCTATATATATATATATATATATATATATATATATATATATATATATGTACATGAAATAACCCAATTTAGGTTTGTCCATTTTCAGGCGACCATTCAGATTTACACTTATATTCAGATTCTTTTTGCACACATGACATTATTATTATTCGTTGGGGATAATGTGCTTTTTTTTTAAACATCCTTCCATGTGTAGTACCACAGATTTGTACCTATGTGATTTATTAGCATTCAGTAGATGTTGCTGAAGTTCTTTTTCTGGTAATTGTATCATCTGATGCTCCTAGGCGTGCAAACACGGCATGGTGAAACACCTCGACCAGCTGTTGTACTACGGCGCGGACATTAATGCGCGGAACGCTTCCGGCAATACGCCATTGCACGTATGCGCTGTCAACGATCAGGAAGAGTGTCTGAAGTGCCTCCTCAAGCGTGGCGCTGATACACAGGCGCTCAACTATGCCAATCAGACGCCATATCAGGTGGCAGTTATTGCAGGCAACCATAAGCTTGCTGATATGATTAACGCCCACAAGCCAGAACACGTTGGTAAGTTGATTTTCTGCCGAGAGTCAGGAAGATGAAAACTGGCCGAAATGGGAACGAAGACACAATATAAGCCTTTACAGCTAATACTGTAAATGGGTTTATCTACAAGAGAGTGCTCAATCGATTTTGATGCTTTTTAGATGCAAAAAGAAAAAAACAATAACTATCTCCCATTCATATGAATTGAATCAACTGCTTTTCAACAGGAACGAAGTCTGGTAAAACGAATTGCACTTCCACGATATTGGAAAATAGCCAGTCAAGCTCAATGGTTTGCCTGACGAACATTGTACGGATCGTCATCGCAGTGAACTCAGTAACGCATTTAACCTCAATGGATTGAGCACCCTCGTCTGATAAACAAGCTAAAATCAAATCGAAGATCATCGTGCTTCTTGTAATCAGCTGATCAAATGAAAGAAGACTGAATCACCATTCCAAACATAGAAAACACCAAAAACAGACCGTTCGTTAATCTCCGGCTAGAGAAGCACCCCGAACTCGCATTGCTGTCCTTTGCCATAGTATTGAATTACTACTTTTTCAAATATCTACAATTTCATTCTGTTCATATTGTGTTGCTAAAAGCACGTAATTTGTTGTTTATACCAGTTACTACTTGACGTTTTTATCATCGAAACGAATGATGAATAATAACGTGTTGGCGTTTAGCAAAAAGCGTCTTAGTTCGCTAAGCGTCTTAGAGTTTTTTGGCCAGATGATTACTGTTATTGCCGCTGCCTTCTTCTGTCTTGGAAATGTATAAACCACTGTACTGGTGGGTCGTTAGGTTTTTATGTAGCTTTATATCTATTAATTATTCAGTTCTGTTAAATGTTCAAAACGAGCAAAAGTAGTAGTGGAATAGTAGGTTGACACGTGCTCGTTCGTTGTGAATGCGTTCGTAACTGTGGATCTATCTCTATTACAAACTGCACACTAACCTTTTCATCACCGTGTATTTGTATGAATTTTTATTATAGCTGGCCGACTGATTAATTTTTATGTTGTTTCCTCTTCCAGCATTGTATTGAGAATTCTCTATGGCTTGATTTAATCAGTTAAATCTTTATCAATACTGTTGCTGATGGTAATAATCATGATTACTATTTATTGTTCATTCTGTTTTTACTGCTTCGACCGTAGGTACGTTACAGTGCTGAGATTTGGTGACGCTCTATAAGCGCTCCTCGATAGGTTGCAGACGCTCAGTCACGCCTTGCACGCAGGGTTCACATGTTTTCCACCTGCTACGACCTTTCTCCCATTGAGTCGTTGTGTTTGTCAGTATTCTACGATTGATTTATGTTAGACGAGCTTTTCTCAGATTATAACTCCGCCGAGTTCTAGACGACAGTTTTGCCCATACCTGCGTGCGTGCCCCCTTGGGTGGATTATTTCCACTGAGTGTGTGTATGTGTGTTCTTTTGGTGTCCGAACCATCTCGTTGTGCTTGAATGCTCTAAGGGGGTAGTCAGAGTTTTAATTTCTTCCATACCCTTTCAGCTTTACACAGTATAAATGACCAGACCACTGATCGCCTTTCGAAGTCAAAAGAAAGCGACATGAGAAACTATATAGATACAAAGTTCCATCTGTTTCGTTATGCTGTTCCGTGCAATCCAAGCTAAGCATTTGTAAACTGTACCATGTCTTCAGTCATATCTATGTAGCACATAGGAGTTTGTTAACAAAAATGCAAGCCCAAAACCACCAATGAAAAGGAATGACAAGGATGACAAACGTGATGAATGCTTCGAAGAGGATTTGCACCGCAGAAAACAACAGTAGTCAGCCGAACTCTATCACTTACAGCCTTACTTTAGACAAATTGCCAATAGGTCGAATTGCTGGTTTGCTTAGTCTCTATTTGCTTGATACTTCTGCACGTCGTCGACAATGCTAACGATGACTGGATAAAAATGAGTGCCAACCAAATGCAGATGACGACTGACAATTGGCTGGCATTAATTGTGGAAACAACCAAGAAAAATCAACCACTTCTATCCACACCTACTCTAGTGGCATTCGAGGAGGCGCCGTCTTACAACCCGCGCCGTCGCGTCTCGGCCGTGGGCGCGGTGCTTTCCTCGACGGTATCGGATAGTCGGCTGTATACGTCGCGGTCAGCGTCGGCGGCGCCCGCCTCGCGCGAGCCATCCGCCGTTCCCAGCAGCTCGGGTTATCCACCTTCCCGAAGCCCTTCGAACCGGTCTCTACCCGCTTTGTCCAGTGATACGCTCTCCATACACTCGGGGTCTACCTTCCAAGACGAGTTCGCCCTAGGTACGCAACAGTAGCGGCATAAAAACAATGAGCATACATCACCAACTCAAAAAGCAGTCAGTCACAATTACATGTGCAGTCTGGGAATAGTTTCTATAGAACATAGAGACTTAGGCTGGCCTGTTTCACGACTACTGCTACACTAAACGAGTGAAGCGTAAGAGGAGAGTGGAAGCGTACCTGCGAGACGAGGTCTGGACTTACGGAGCATAGAAGCTCTTATTAAAAGCTTGTACGGTGACACTAGAAGGTTGTGAGTCAGCCTAGATTTCGTGCCGAACTCAGTCTGCGACCTATCTGGTTTTATTTATTCAGTAATTTTCGCTCTAATTCGCAGTGGGCTGTAATCCATCAAATAGATGGCCTCTGTCGTGCACTGTTAGAACTGAATTTGTTGTCGCATTGTCAAAATAAAGTCCCTAGACCTTGCTTCGGAGGGTGAATAACTGCTGTGAGAGAAAGTCGAACGCCTGGGCGAATCTTTATTTCGTATCGGTAATAATATATAGCTTATAGATCATAGTCGTTCAATGATTCGGTTAAATAGGCAAAGAAAGTATCCTATTTATGAGGGTGGTTTGGCATTAGTCGTCGACTTCAGTCATCAAGACTTCAAAGTTTACACAAATCCGTTCCCTTAAGCACGTACCGGTTAGAAACATCGTTTCAGAAACGTCCAATTGTAAGATGAAATCATTAACAGTCATATTTTTCGAAGACTCAATGCGCTGCTATGTCGAACAGATCAAACCGCTCTCGTAACTAAATGATAATTTTCAGCCTTTCTTGTTCACATAACAATAACATTGCAGAATTGCTATATACATCGCAGGCACGTTTGAATGATGACCAATCAAGTACGAAATGCGCCACATTATGTTTCCATCACCAAAAAGCTAGCCTACATTGAAGAAATCTAGTAAATGTATCGAAATAACAGTATTTTCCGATGAAATGTTGATTTTGGCAGACACGATTGACATAGTTTGTTCGTCTCACCTCTTTTTCCTGCTGTCTTTTCCGACCTGTGGGCGAAACTTTAACTAGCGCGCAGTTCTGTTACTTAGTTCGTATACTAGGTTTTATGTGCTTGATATCATTATCCAGCCTATGTTGACTGTAATACTCAATGTGTTTGTCAGTTTTACTTAGTTCGACTTGATATCACCACTCGTTCGTGTAGCTTTTGTTGGCCAGTAAGCCGAAGACATACAGTCGTTGAGGTAACGGTCAGGTGGTTGTAGATTGCGTTTGTATTCTGGTGATGTACTCTTTTCAGTGGAATGCGTCCATTCTAATATCACATTGGATACTGAGCCCTTTGACAGCATTCCTCCCTAGGCTATCGTATGTGTTTTGCTGACTGCACATAAAAACGGTCATAGTTATGTATTTTTTTATAAAACGAACGAAGATATTCCGTTCTTGGTCGTTGGCCAGCTAATTATTGGCGGGGCTATTCCAATGTGGTAACTAACTGTGTCTTAGTTTCGTGCAGGCGTTGGATGAATGGTCTTAGAAGCACATCATATATTAACATAGTAATAACAAGTAATAAAATAACATAGTAAAAGCTACTCCGTGTTTAGTTTAGATAGTGAATTATAAACATGTGTGGCCGTTTCTTGACTCTGTAGATACTTAACCACATCTCTCGTACGATTAGATATGGTGTCCAACTTTCAATGACGCTTCTCCAGGCAAACCAAAACAAAACTTTTATTATATTGTCAGATGATGTGCTCAGCGAGTTCGGGGGTAAATAGTCTTTCAGTAGTATTAATTCATAGAGCCCTAGTAACCTTTGATGTAAGTGTGCCTGACGTTCTTTGCGTGTGTCGCTCACTCACCTACTCAATCAAGTTGATTTTAAAAATGATTTTTTACCACAAGGTGTAACCCGAAGCATCTTTTCTTAGGCATGTTTAAGCACATTCCGCGCGCAATGTTCTCCTTTATACCTTATGTTCATATTATAAAAGCTTTAATCTCTACAACACATCGAGAACCTGAGGGCCAACTGCGACGGCCTAATGTATATATACCTCTTCTCAATTCCTTAACTATAAACAATGTTTTTTTTTTTTCACACAGTGTAATCGTTCAAGGGATCTAAATCACCCGCGTTTTATCACTGGATTTAGTCGAACCAAAACGACTCGATGGCCTTTTTTTGGTCACATTTATTGCCGTTAAAGGCGATTTCTTATAGTTTGACAGTTCACAGGACAGGAGAACCGATTTGATCATGGCTTTGGTGAGCACGAGGACTAAAAAAACAGGCGTAAATTGTTGAGTACCTAATAGCGAAATGTATCGTTTTATTTAAAGGAAATAAACATGTCCCATCTCCAGAAAGTGCTAGCTTTTCAATGTGCTTACAAAGGGACCTTCTATCCATGGTCCTACATACAAGTTGCCATATTTCTTCTCTAACTCTTTCGCTCACCTGCTTCAAGTAACGATACATGAAGAATCCACTGTATACAAATCCGAAGAAATAAAAACCACATATTCTATGTTTTTTTAGGTAGTAAAGGTTGCGCTTTTTTCTTATCCAAATCAATGTTATTAGTCAAGCGGATACTTGCCGCTAAGACAAATCATTGCTTCTTTGTACATGTTATCTCTAGACTGTCGTCTATCCAAACGAAGTAATCTTTTATTTATTTTTTTGCTATTCTATTCTGATAACACGCATGCTTCGTTATCTTTATCCTGTTCGTTGCATTGTGTTACAGGACTGCTTGTCCCGAAATCTTAATGAACAGTAGTGGAGTTTGCGGCTGCTTGTCAATGCCCCTGCTCCTACAAAAATCAGACTCAATGCCAGTCGAGTTTGCTATCAGATTTACGAATATGAGGAAGCTTTAAAATAATATAAACTGGAGTAAGAGAGACTGCTGCTTCTCGCAGTCGTACAGCAGCTGTTGACCTATTGCTCCCATATCTTTCACATATTCGAGTATTTTGTATAATATTCTCAAACCAAAACAAATTCGCTACACATATGTACATGTATATTTAAAAAAACTAAGATAAAGGTATAATAAAAGAATAATTTTGTAGGACACGTGTGGTATACACGTGTGTTGGAAGGGTATATTTATATCAGCGTACGAATTAATGTAGGAAATGTGGCACGGTACATGCTAAGTGTAACTAACTTATGTCTATGCACGATAGATTTATTGCTTGATCATTGCTGCCTCGCGAAGCACAGTACCGAAACAGCCAAGCGCTTGTTCTTTTTTCAGTTTTTGGTTTTGAGGAGCCAGTACAGCCCAGCATAAGTTGTAACCATGTTTGCCCACCTCGATTGGCTAATCTCTGTTTTCTTGCGTTCGACACTCCCATCTCTACGACACTAAGATTTTTTGAATTGCCTAACATCTTTAAACGTGATAACATTTGTTTTCTTTGAAGTAGATACTATTATGTGATAGTATTAGAAAATAACTCAAGCGTGTCATAAACAGCAATATTTTGGTCAGGAACGTCTCGAGAATTTGTCAGTGAAGAATCTACGATGAATATAGAACATAAGGATTTTTCCTGGAAGGTACATTTCAATTATAAACTAAATTTCTATAGTTGAACATATCGCAAAGCAGGGCGTCAAATTGCCAAAGCAGTAGTTTCAATCCACGTTTGATTTATTTTATAACGATTAGTCTTCGTAACTTGTAAAGCAGTGACAAATTTTCGGGCGTTTCAATGGATTCTAAATGTACTTTTTGTAAGGTAGACGTATGTCGAGCGAAATGTTCAATTAATTATATCATTGAACAGCCATCTCAATCACTATTGTCTACTCAAACTATAACTATTAGTTAATGTCTTTGTCGAACAAAGCAGGTATAGACGCATCATAGCGTATTCTCTAATGCTTGCATGTAGGTAGAGGAAGACTCCCCTCAAAGGCGCGAAGGCCTTCCTTCGGTTTCTAAAGCAAGTAAAAATTGACACCACATATGTTGTGAGGAATACCTACTGATTTTATACTTTCCAAGAAGACTACTAGTGACGATTCTAACGTGTAATTTTTATCATGACGCGATTTTCAACTGTAATCCTCAGAGCGTCCGTTACATGAATCCGTAACCCAGTCGGCGCCCTCGCGAGATCCCAAAAGCCATGTTCTCGCTGCCGGCAGTATCTGCATTGCCCAACAGAACTATGTGTAAGTAGTTGTCGGCTTCGCGAGTTCGTTCAGTGTCTACAAAGACGTTTCAAATTATGTTGCTTAATTATCCATTTGTTTTCTATGCGATGTGCTCACAAAAGAAACACGTATACTCTAAAACATGTGAGTACCGAAATGACGTAGCCCTATAGTATCATGAAAAATTGGTTTTGACAGGCCAAGTTTCTATGGATTATTCCTTAACGCGAATTTATATATATATATATATATATATATATATATATATGTTCGCTCTATCATTACCAAATGACACGTGTCAACAAAACATGTCTTGTTTTGTTGACACGTGTCATTTGGTAAGAATTTTTGGTACAGCCTACAGGGCTTGTGAGTGAATTCAATAGTAACGCTGCTCAATCCTTTAACGTGTTTTTATTTGTCCACGGCTGCATAGCGCCCAGTCGAAGCAGCAATTGAGTCTCCGTTCCGGAGACACGATCGAGGTGCTTCGCGTGCTCGACTCGGTGATGTTGGAGGGCCGCAATCGGGATACCGGTCACTGCGGCCTATTTCCCACTGTGTGCGTTGCGCTCCAGGGAGCAAATCAACCTTCACCCGGACGCAGCGACCCAAATGATCCTGAAGGCCGCATCCCTCGAGGACGGTCGCCAAAAGGACCGCACGGGACCTCCGCAAAAATGTAAGTCACTGTATTATTAAAGCAGCTAACATCAAACATATTATGAGGAGAGCGAATAGGAAGAACCAGACTATTTAATTCAGGACAGACCTAACCTGGCTTCGTAATGGTTTGGACGGCCAAGCTTCTGGTTAAAAGGGGCTAGGGGTTGCTACTTTATGCCAAAGACACATACTGTACAACTTATAATGAAAAAAGATTAATTCTTAATTTCGTTTTGCGCTGAAAGAAGTCAGCCGCCCAAAGCAACGCTTAACGTAGGCAATAGTACTAGACATAAACTTCCAAGTATCTCATCGACGGTACAAAATTAACTGCAAGATTGAAATCTTGATGTGACTTCATATTACATATGCATATTATGCTATGAACCGCGCATATATGCACGGACGAGTTGCCATCTACATAAACGGATCACAAAATTGCCTTGGAAAAAGCTTTGCAGATCAACACTATCATTAATAAATATCAGAAGAATTAGGTGAGTATTCAAGCTCTATAAAATTACAATAGTTTCAAGTTTTACTTCTGCTATTCCCGTCATACGGCTGATTCTCACCAGGACACGAGCTAGTTATTACATACGCCCTAGATCACCTCACATGTTCTTTACGTTAGTAGCAAACTTGTCGTTGCAACGATACTGTGGGGACTCGCTACTTTAAAGGTGGAAAACGTCGTTTGCGAACGCTCCCTGGGTATCGACCCTCGATATGATATCATCAGTAGAGAACGGCCCGGAGTACACGGCCTCATGCGGCACTTTAAACTCAGTCTTTTAGATATAATAACTTTCCTAATAATCGAGAGACGAATTCTGTTCAATATTTCCATATGACGTTGCCTACCCGAAGAAAGCAAACAATAAAAGTATGCCTCACGCAGAATCGAGTCTAAGAATCGAAGAAAAAAACCTAGTGCTAGAATATATTGTAGAAAGGAGCTGTTTCCACACTAGGCATCTCCGAGTAAGATTCAACAGAAGAAAGACGGATAAAAAAAGAACGAGAAACAAGAAAGTACCGTTTATGTTATAAAAGGTATGGGCTATTAGCTAGTAAGGCGGCAATAGGCAGCAGAATCAAAGTGGATATCAACAGAACATGAAAGTACTTGGCTGAAGAGCTCAATGGGACGGACGTCGAATCTGTTGAGAAAAACAATCGACGCAAGCATGAACGCATTGGCGAAAGAACGGGTGAGTGACACCAGCGTGCATCACTGAGCTTGTGTCATTAAACGAACACTGAAAAGAAGGGGCTCAAGCAAAGAAACCCGGAGACCCAGAACGATAAAATCACTGACCCCTTTTCTACACAATTGGGCTGCACGGGGAGACCTCCGTTGTCATAACGATATGCAAGTGGCTGGCCGCCCTTCCACCCAGCAGCTGAGCAAACCGTTGTTTCCTTTGGGTGTTTAGTAACCAGTGCAAAGCAAAACGTCAGAAATGACGATATATAAAGCATTGATTTTACTTATACATGTAATGTATGGATTTCCTGGAAGATCATGGTTTTGCGTCACCGTGTCAATGTATTGGTGTGTTAATGGTTAATTAATAAGAATCGCTATGAAGTAGCTTCATGCTCAAGTGTTATGTTTAGACGTTTTTGGCTTTAGCATGCGGTACTTATCGAGGTATTTTTCTGATCCCTTGCTGTGTTAAACTCATATGAGCAAATATCGAATAATCATCGGTTCCAGGTTCGGTGAACCCCGCACAGTTGTCCTTCACAAGGGGAAGAAAGGATTCGGATTCGTTCTCAGGGGAGCTAAAGGTGAGAGAAATGCCATATGATTTGTCCGTCTTAGCAAGAATGTCCCCAGATCTTACCTATATCATACTGAAACCCAAACACGTGCAAAACCATAACCTTTTGAAAAGGACAGCAGATCTTGATAAGATCCTGAACCGCGTTTCTCTTTCGTGATATCAGTTGTAAAACCGTCTTTCGAGTTATCAAAATCCTAAACCAAATCGCCCGGAAAATTATGTTTGTCACACAATTATCTGGTCGCTTTCGAGGTATCAAAAATCAAATAGATCAAAGCTATCGGTATAGTTCTTTCTGCATGTCTTATTTCTACTTTGCTCCTGTTATCTGCAGTACTACGAAATCTTATTAAATGACAGCTGAAGTGCCTGTGCTTCGATCACAACAGACGCTAAATATTTTTTACACGTTGCGTTACAGATCGCAAGATGTTTAAAGGTAGGTGACTTTCAATGTTGCACGAATCAATGTGGACGATATCACAGATCCAAATAATACTCCAGTAACAGTTGGAAGTAATAATAATAATCAAAAAAAGATAACGACAATAAGGCCAGTATGTATAATCTAAAAACATGATGTCATCAGAATGATTAAATCCGGCTTCGTGATCTCTTTTACTCTACCTGACCGCCCTGCATTGGAGAAAGGTTATGTTTACCACTATTTAAACATTTTCAGCTGAAATGAATGACAACTGGCCATCGCTGCAGTATCTCGACGATGTAGACAAAGGAGGTGTAGCTGATATGGCCGGCCTTAAAAAAGGAGACTTTCTGCTCGAGGTGTGTTCTCTGATGGATTATTTATATAAACACGTAACTCATGGCTGGTTCAGATCCGTCATAGCGAATCTACGTACATTATTTGCGCTAATAAATGAACTCATATATAGATAATTTACACATACATTATGCGTCTTTCCCGATATCTAGGCAATGCTTTAAAAACTTATGTACGCAATGTCAAATGACGAAGGTAAACCGTACAGCAAGTAGATACCAGCGTGCCTCATCTTTGTATTAACCTATGAAGGTTTGATGTTACACATCCACTGTAAATATATGTAATGTAAACATCTTCAGTACTGCACTTCTATTTGTGGTTGGCAATTTTTACCTGGCAGATCGCTGCACCACCCTGCAGGTTCCATCAGCATCGATATCGGTCTTCCTTCATGCATGCCTGCGTTTATGTTCATTCTATGTACGTTGGTTGTTTCACCTTTCGCAGATTAATGGACAGGACGTGTCTCAGGCGTCCCACGAGACGGTAGTGAATATCATAAGACAGAGCGGGGACCTGGTCGCCATGACGGTGGTGTCTGCCGTCGCTGGAGATGCCGGCTCGCAAGCCAACTATAGGCAATGCGCCACGCTTCCTAGTAAGCTATCCAAGAAAGGTAAGTGTTTGTCGGTATTTGCACAGCGTAGTGGGTAGCATTCACACGAAACGTCGTGGGGTCGGCTGCTATCTCTTACGGGGCAGGTCGTTCCGTTTCAGCGCCCGCTCCTCCGAAGCGAGACCCCAAGACGACGCTGACGCTCGGGCCCAAGCCGGGCGGACACGGCGGGCTTGCAGCAGGTCACGCCGTTGGCCACGGCTTAGGGCTCGGGCCTGGTAACGGCCTGGGCCCCACAATCGATCCGAGCCAGACTTTGGCCGGACCCGATGCGGCAATCTCGTTCGCTCAACAGCAGCAGCAGCTGCTGGCTCAGCACCAGGCGCTCCAGCAAGCACAAGCGCAAGCCGCAGCGGCGGCGCAGCAATTACAACAACAACAGCAACAGCATCAAAAGCAGCAGCAGCAGCAGCAACACCAGCAGCATACAGCAGTAGGAGCTCAGCAACCGCAACAGGGGTCAACAGTTCAGCAGGTGCATTACGAGGACGACCGGATGTGCATGTCAGCGATAGACGATGGTAACAAGCTCGCTTCTATTAGGTCCCGGCCGTCTTCTCGAAGAATGACTAGTGCCGAACTGGAGGAGTTCTTCACGAGACAAAGTGAGCAGAATCTCAAGCATAGGCAGCAGCAGCAGCAGCAGTTTGACGAGGACGCACGAAGGTGCGCTACGATCGCGCGCTTCCCCAAGTCCGGCGACAATAGTAGCGCCAAGTCGGGCACCGGCGACATCAAACCTGCGAGCGCTGAGGAAGAAGAAGCTCTCAAGGCGCTTCATAAGAACTTCGCCAGTGTGCCCGACCTTAACAAAGACAACGATGCGACGTCCAAGTCGCGAAGCACAAGTGGTGACGATCTCAAAGACGGGTTGCTTCACCTTCGACAAGGGGAATTGGTCTACTCGAAAAGCAACAAAGCACGCTACAAAGATGACAGGCTAATTTACGCGGAGACCCTTCCGTTGGGTAAGAAGCCACCCGCCGGAGCGGGCCCTCCGCCTAGCCATCCGCCACCCCCTCCGCCAGGTCAGGGACAACAGCAGCAGCAGCAGCAACAGATGCTTCAGGTCGGTGGTGCCAAACCTACGGATTACGCTGGCCTATCGGTAAGTACAAATAGATCAGCATATTATAGAAGGCGATAAGTTGTCATGCTGTTTGTGTGTAAGTACCCTTTTTATGGCGACGTATTAAATACTTAATGCACACCGCTGAATGTGGGAAGCATCCGTCGAATTTTAGCGTAGTGTTAAATTCCACCCCGATGGCTAAGCTTGGTTCAGCCAAAACAACTACAGCCAGGCTCTTAAACTACACCCTCACAGCACCGAACCACTGTGTACGCGTGCGTTTGTACGTTTAAGTGTACGTATATGTATGTGTGCGTACCAAGCGTTGTTACCTGATGTATCCATTTGGCTTCGCGCCCCTTTCTAGCTTACTGAGTGAACACCATATATCACATAAAATTCACACTAACATTTCTATTTTTTACGATATAGGTTGACAGGTGACATAAATAGAGGCATTTTACGCCTAACATAGATAGTCCTGCAGGTATTTCGTCACATAGTTTCCGTTTGCTTGTTGTGCTTGTCAGGATATCGGCCTCGACGGTTCAGCAACGGCTCCGGGCGGAATTATGTCGAGTTTCAGGCCGGGTGACTCGGCCAAATTATACGCAAGCCCTGAGTCGGTCATGTCCTCGGTGGGGTATCGCCCGACCAACCAGCCACAAAGTGGACAGACGCCGATGGCTCATCGTTCGCGGTCGGTCCCGCCGCCTAAGAACCGAGCTTCTGGCGGGCCTGATTCTGCTGCTGCGACCTACAAATTGCAGGTCATCGCAGGTGAGCTATTCAACTTATGTGCAGCCCTTTTACAAATATGTGATATGCTGAAAGCAAAAGACAATATATTCACGTTTATTTTTATGTGCTTCATCGTACTTTATTTTCTTCTGTGACCCTTTAACTTATTTTGGTTATCTACTGATATTATTGTTTTATAGAACTTTCGTTGATTTCCACAGCCAATCGAACAGATTTCTGTTCCAGTGTGATGATCTACTCTATCAATTATACGATAATATACTTTTGTTGATACTGTATATTCCGTTAATCAATCTGTTTTTCCGTTTAGCTCTCTTCCTTCTTCATTTACCAATCGATATGTTGCCGAGGTGAGACGTGGCGAAGGACTTGTGTGCAAAATATTGTAGGCTAGTGAACCTTGCTTTTAACCCCAGATAGCTGATGAGTAATACATAACAACATAACTGATTATGTAGTTAACTGATTAACTACATTCTGAATGCTCGTTTGTTAGCACCCAATACGCTCCAGTGAGTAACAATTATCTCTATTATAACGATCAAAGGATACACGCGTAACATAAAAGCAAATTTCCGGTTTAATGGTTTTGTTATGATTATCAAGCAGCATCGTATAACCATAGTAAATCCAGCAGAAAGAAAGGGAAGCGTTGTATACCGACTTGAATCAATGAAAACTATATATATATATATATATATATATATATAGGAAAACCAGCTGCGTGTCTACTGAGCGCCTGCACATACACAAATCAATATAAAGTTCATCATTTCGTTATAACTTTAATTGTGATCATGTTATATTTGAGTTACACTGACACAATTAGTTTTTACCACATACTAATTCTAATGATTGCTGAATACCGGTATATGGCTTCGAGGAGACGGTCTCTTGCTGGGATTAGCGCTCCATCCCAGCACGATGTTATGTCTATACGCACTCCTAATACTACTGCTAGCGTTAGCGCTCGAATATCATAGACCTTAAGCCTTTTAGATACTACTTATTATCGTAGACCAGTCTAATGTATGTAACGTACTCCCATTGTTTGTGTGGGGGTTGCTTCGCTATGGTGTGCCGTTCCCTGTGACATTTTGGTGGTCGCGACCGCTTGTCCTCCACTGATATCGCTACTGTATGGGGTCCGTTCTTTTCATTCCGCGGTTGTTTCGGGGGCTCGAATGGATGTCGCAGGAATGGGCAGCGCGACTCGAGGCGATGAGCCAATGCTTGGAGAAGAGGCAGGAACGCCTCCACTTCCGCCGCCACCGGCCGAGAGCCTTCCACAACACCCGCGTCACCCTCTTTCAGGACATCACCCTGGACATCCGCCATTCATTCCAGATCCCGACTACAATAGTTCGGATGATGACACACCCAAACAAGGTCCGTTGACTGGCTATGATAAACTGGCGAATAGGACCTTATACATCATACGTGAAGGAATGCCATTGTTATTACAATTTAAGATCCGCATATCATCAATCAATACAACAGAAACAAGCACATTTCTGGGTGTATGTAGCTCTGTTCGAAAGATAACAGTAGGCTGTTGAATGCATGTCACACATCGCAGAATCACAATATAAAAATTAGTGTTCAATGACAGTAAATAAGCCATATAAATAATTTATTTTATATACAATTATATACAACACTGTAAAAGTTTCCAGCGAAATTAACTACCTTTGTACCTACGTAAATTAAACTACCCTTTCCACGCTTAATCTGTACCATTTTCTCCGTGTTTATATATCCTCCCGCGCTTGCAACGTCCGATATTTAACATCACCGTTTTGTCAACCACACATATGCGTAATAATGATGTAATTATAACGGTGATGTTGATGTCGTTTTGGCCCTACCGTCACCCACCGATTGGCCTAATCATCTTTAAACTGCTACACGCTTCGGCAAAACCGTATCCATGTCGTTGCATTGGCCTTTTTATCCGCTACCGCCAATTTCCAATGGCTGCCTCTGTCCCGCTGTGATCGCGCCGCCGACGAACGACATCAATTTTTCCCTGTTTGAACAGGTTTATTCTCCCCTTCAGATCTCCCGTTGCCACCACCGCCTCCCCTGCCGGGCCAGGCGTCAGGCGGCGGCGCCGCGCAGATCAAGCCACCGGTGCGGTCCAGCTCGATCCAGGAGCAGCCGTTGCCCAAGCCTCCACATGGTACAGCAGCCCAGCAGCTCAACGCGAGTGCCACCGGGGTGCAGATCAAGCGACAGGGAGATAAGCTAGTATTAGAGGTAAGCATATAGTAAAGGTCAAGGCAGACAGAGAGGAAAGTGCGTTTGTAAAGCTCACGTAAGAGCAAAATAACGACCGACTCCCCGGACATGTACAATGTTGTATAATAAATTCTAAATAACCGCTTACGAAGTGCATCAATAAAATACCTAGCTACACCACTTTCTATACCATCTCACAATGTTTCTTGCTAGAGCAAATTGTGTTCGAACAAAAGCAAATACACTAATAGAACTAACGCGTAATTCAGCGGGATTAGTATCATAAAAATATTAGAAACAGTATCCATCTCGGGTCGCTTTCCTGATTTTGTCTAAGAGTGAATTTCAACTCATGGCAAGATTGTAATTTTATTTGCTCGCTTATCATGCCGCCCGCTCAGCAGCAGGTAGTAGGAGGCAAAGAGCACCCGGGAGGTCCAACCCAGTCTGTGATGCGCTGCAGCACAGCTACAGCCGGCCAAATGCAGGCCGCACTGGCAGCGTCTGGTCAGCTGGCGATGGGTGCCGCTGCAGGCCAGTGCAATGCCATCAATCGGCCTATGAGTCATGACGACTCGTCACTCATCGAGAAGAAACTCATTGAGCAACGCCGGGCCCAGGTGATACAGCAGCACATCCTGGCCCAACAGCAACAAATGCAGCAGCGGACAGCTTCTGGCTCAAATGCAACAAACGAGGAGCTGTTGAAACGCCTCAATCAAAGCTACGTTCAGCGGGGGCAAAGCGCCGAAGAGATGCTCAACACCTCAAGGCAACATCAGCTTACTCTGCAGCGTCAACAGCAACAACAACAGCAGCAGCAGCAGCAGCAACAGCAACAGCAACAGCAGCAGCAGCAACAACAACAACAACAGCTAGCCGCGCAACAGCAGCGCAGAAGCCAGAGTGCGACTCGAAGCAGTGAGACGAACAACAACAATAACGCGAACAACGCTACGAGCTCGCTTAGCCAGCAGCAGCTGTACTTCTTGCAGCAGCAGCAGCAACAGGCGCGCCTCCAACAGCAGCAGACGACGCTGCCGCTCACCAAACACAGTCAGGTAAAAACACCGAAAAGAAGAGAGACCAGAAGGAGAGGCAGAGTACAGTGAAGTATACAATAAAAGAATGATAAGTTTATCATTGAAGCAGGATATACGTGGACTAGAAGCCTAATTTCTTTTTTGTTGAGAAATTTGTTTTTTGCAATTTGCAGTTTTGTTTTTTACTATCCTGTATATATAAATGACGAGGAGTGTATTTAAGTTTGTCACTTCCGTTAAAGTAAACGTTATCATTGCCAGCGGGAAGTATTCCTCAAAAACTCTTCTGTTATGTGCCTTAAATGAGCCCACTACAATTGACGCATTCTCCACAAACGACAAGACAGCATCGCCATTGGCCCGTGTACCTCCACGAGGTATTGGCCAAGAATGGTGCAATATGGGCCGCTAATGATTGGTCCTAAAAAAGTCATTCGAACAAGTTACCAGAAAATTGTTTGTTTTCCTAGAAAGGACTAACAAATGTTCCTCGAATTTTATGGCCGATACATCAGTTGAATTTGAACGCAGACGACCACATGTTCGTAAATTCAGATGGCAAACAATTACGCTACCACTGGGAGCGGCATTATGATTGGATGAGACGACGCTTTATCATAACTTATTGCAAATATGGAAAGGTCAAAAATTATGATTCGTCTACCGTAAGTCCACATGAAGTTCTGCTGCGCAGTGCAAAATCGGATTCTTAGCAATTCAGATAGTGGCATATTGTGAAGTCTTTTACTTTTCTTGAGGGGCAAAAAATAGTAAACATAGGCAAAGCCAATGTGTACGTGATGACACGTTGTTGACAACACGTACACACGATACGAGTTCGAAAGTACGATACCTTAGTTTATCTTGACATATACGCTTACATACACGTGCATCTCTATTAAATTGAGCTGTACTTGATTATTTGCTTCTTTGAAAAACTATCTTCAACGCCATCCGGCTCCATATGCTCGCAATGCAGTGGCCCAAATAGCCTCACATCGCACTGACCGATGCAGCCCCTGGAGTGATTATGAGATGTAACTTAATGTAATGGCTATTATGGAAAGTAACTTGCTTTCAGTTTTCTATTGAAAATGTAACTCTGGCGCAGGCAACATTGTGGTAGAAAATAGCTGACTAGCAAAAGTTAAGTGCAAAATAATACCTGGATGTCTCATATAAGCCTACCTCTCGACATTTTGGGCAACGCAAAAACGGTGATTTGCTCAAATTGTGATACTTTTTTATCCGGGTTAATCCTTTGATTAGGGAAAGTAATCCGCAAAATACTGCAGATGAAGCCGTGTAAAGTTTCATGAGATGATCGACAGTTCAGTAAACTAATTCCATAAATAGCCGGCTACGTCCTTGTGAAGGAGCCATTATTACTTAGACTTTTATATGTATATAACTGCATAAGTACAGAACGTAAAATTCATAATGCTTAATCATTTATATGGAGACAGCAGATATTAAAATGTTATTGTGACAGTGAAGAATACCGCAGGGGCCAAAAGGAAAGTGACTAAGCTTCGTGGAATGACAAAATGACTGATCCTTTTTCTGTTCATGCTATCTGTAACTCAGAGCTGGAAAACTCGAAACAGTAATCGATGCTTCAGGTGAACAATATGTGCGCTTCAAAAGACACATCAACAACTTATTCGGTGCTAATAGAAAACTTACTAAATCTTCTTATAGCACCAAATAAGTTCAAACGCCAAGGATGCTCTAAAGCTGTGTGAAGGACACACATTCCTGCTGTCCGTAAATCTAGCATCAAAGAAATTCATAAAAACAACGCAAGCTAATGAACAATATAGTAGTAAATGGATATAGTGGAACTATCAATAACTGTCTGTACAAGATGTCTGTAAATAGCTGGACAACTGAATCGTTAATCCAACTAGAGCTTCCAAATGACCTACTATTTGGAAGTTCGCGAAAAAAATTTACAAGTACGAGACTTCGACTGTTTGCATGTGCCTAACCAGATTCGAACAGGAGACCTTCTGGATTCAAGTCCCCGACACCCCCGCCTGCTTCTTCCCGCGGGCAACTTTTTTGCTTAGGGGCTACGACTTAATACTACTATTATTTTTGATAATAATAAAAATTCGTCTATCGGAATATAATTTCACTGTTTTAGGAAACGACTGACAATTACTAAGGCAGTGCATGATCTACCAGTTATATTGGGATTAGCGTCATTATTGTTATTATTACGCGTATCTGTCTACTGCAATTTTTTTTATTATCAGGTGTTGACGCCACAACAACAAGCTGCATTGCATCAGCAGCAGATTTATCAGCAGCATCTTCAAAGACAGCGCGAGCTGCAAATGCAGAATCAGGGTCTTTATGGACCGACGCAGGGGAATCAGGCCAGCGGACAACCCCCGCAAAATATTCCTAAGAAGACTCTTAAGATTAGGTTGGACCAGAAAGTAAGTGTTAAAAGATTTATATAAACAAGTCAGACCTGCTTCTAACATGCGATACACATGTATTCACATTATACCATGTCATATATTGTATATATCATACCTCATATACATTATATGATCTGCTCTCGTTATAACAAGCGATAGAACATCAAGAGTTCATACGAAACGTGTTTTGCTAACAAGCCATAGCTAAGTAAATATAAATAGACTCGTTAATCTTTCAAGCATGACCTTTAGCCGTAGATATACTGAAAAATATATGTTCTATGATTGATTCTATTAATTATACTTTCAATGTGTACAACAAATGGTTCATCCAACTGTAATTTCGGACTTGTCAACTTGTAACTGTAAGTCGGATTTGTCAAGAAGGACGATAAAATCATACGACAACTCAAGTATATACTCCATATTTAGGGTCATTGTAAAATCGTTTTTACTTTCAATTAATCTCTGAAGCGGTACAGGCTAATGAAGAAAGTGTGAAAACAAATTACTGGTAAAAGTCACGGGGCATATGCTCATGGGTTCAAATTGGTCGTAGTTACTGCTTTTAAATTCTTGACGCTGACGTTGATTTTATTTATGGCATTGGCATAAACTCATTAGCCGATAAACGTCTTAATTTTACTAAAAGATTTAACCTGTTCGAGTTACACCTCTTGGGTTGTAAAAACACCTCTTGGGTTTTTTGGCCTAAGACGTCAACAGTTTTTCATTTTTTCCAGCTATGTTTGACGTGTTCGGGCTGGTTGACACCTCTTACTATGGTCAACGAAAAAAGCATGATGTTTTTACTTTGCATATATTTTTCGATTGGCAAAAGACATTTTTTCATCTTACTCTCTGCAGGTTATTTACATCCCAAATGATGCTTCATGCCAGATTGGCTGTAAATTGTCAACAAATGTTAACAATGTCAAACATTTAACAGTACAGTTTAAAAATAGCAAAGTTTAATTGCCTTTAACATTTTTTCGAAAAAAACTTCGTTGAAGATGGAGTACTATTTTAATAAATTTTATCTTTTCTTGACTCTGGACAACAAGCGCCGTTGGGAAAGTTCTATGTTAAATAAAGTACAGTGTAATTGTTGTAAGAAAACTGACCGCAAATGTCATGTCCCAAACAGCTCGGAAACTTCGAATAAAATAGGATTGCGATCTGTGGGAACATCGGAACTTCAATCGAAAAGATTCATCGATTTATTTATTTAGCTCTAGGGTCCATTTTCACAGAAAAAATCAAAGTTGCCTTCGAAATTTCCAAAACAGCAATAGTTATCACAGAGCAACATGATGTTGCAAGCAGGCTTCTCGCTAGCGAGGCATTAATTACGGTTCCCACGCCTTTTCCGTTGTCGTCAACATTATTTACAGAAAACAAATTGGGTACTTACCCGGCATAATAAATACGTATATTTAGCATTCTCGCCAGAGTTATCTGATATAATCCTGATGTTCCCAGTATTTGTCATTATTACCACGCTAATCGTTCGGTTGCAGGTGCAGGCAACCCGCCGTACCCAGGACCGTTGTAGTTCGCTAGATAGAAACATGGCTCTCCAGAGGTCGCTGAACTCGGGCACGGACTGCTCAGGACTACGCAAGAGCATCGACGAGAGCTTGCAATTTATCCGCATGCAAGTTGACAGTTTGGGACTAGCTTCCGTGTCCGAGGTGGCTAGCGACACGCTGCCTGAGGTGGTACCCCCGCCACCGGAGTTCACGGCCTCGGCGGGTCAGGCCGGCACCCCCCACGGTCCAGGTGCCGGAGGAGGCGGCCGTGGAGCATGTCCGCCCCCGCCACAGTTCAGTGACCACCTTCAGCATCACGCCCGCTCAACCACCGTGCCCCATCTTACTCCACAGCAACACGGTAAGCAATGATAATAATCGTTTGCCTATAGTTTATTATTAATATTATTACTATACTTTGGGTGAACTTCTACACACTAAGTTTGTTGTTGTCTAACTGCAAGAGCGGCCTTTTTGCTTGTCCACGCTTACAAGGTCCACTTGGACCGTACGTAGCTCGTGTACTGCTTGCTCTGATGAAATTACGATAATAGGGTAAGGCGATTTAATTGTCTATGTAAACAGTTAATCTCAGGACGGCTAAAGGTACGGGGTCGCTGACAGGCGATGAGCTCTACAAGCGCGACGATTTACGCTACATCAAAGTCGCTCATCAAAATGACCATCGAAGTCGTTGGCTCGTAGCGACTATGGGAAACTATTTCTTACGATATGTGCACTGGCCGAAACAGACATAGCGCCTACGGCTTCTCGTTAACTCCACGTTACACATTTAGGTGATATATTGTTCCAGACCTAATTTTTCTTTTATCAGTCGAAGCTCGTTATCGATATACGAAAGTGATTCAACGCCGTCATCTACTGTCATATTACGTGCGATTGTTTTGGTTATTGATGAAAAGCGTGCTTGCTCAGCACTAATTTATTATGCCTAGGAGTGGCGTTGGAACAGGTGGGTATATTATTGTCTTCTGCCGCCGCCACCGCTGCCAGCGGTGGCAGAAGCAAAGAACGTATTGTAACTGTCCAAAATTAAGCGCAAATACGACCATAACCACACAGAAATAAATATTGGCATACCAGTGGTTAGGGAGAAGGTTCATTCGAGGTAGGGAAACCTGTTTGACGGCCAGTCGATTGCGGTGATTCGAGGCTAGATAGGCGCCAAAGCCTTGCCACTCATCGGTTTCTAGAAGTAAATGGTCTCAACGCTGTCCCCGTCGTACAGGCCACAAGGTCTCCTCAGTACAGCGAACAGCCTCACACCTTAACATTTGTTGAGATTCAATGTAAACCGCTGGTCACGAGATGGTAATTACGATTTATGATTTCATATTTTTAGAAATTATATAGAAATTTATGGTAATATTGGCTGCAGACCTATGATTGCCAAAGCCGAGGAGAACAGATAACAAATCAGCAATGAGTGAATGCTATGCCTCTAAACTTAGCTTGCTAGAAATCCAATAGACTGAAATTCTAATAGGTCTCATCTTGCTCGGACGAACGACAAGCTTGAAGCTCTATATCTACAGTGTCGGTACATTTAATTTCTTGCTTATTTAATGCGTACATAATATTGTGAACCTTACTTAGTAATGCTGCTAAACATATATAAAAATTTATTATATTATTATATGTATAAGAATTACATTGACTATTGGAAAATATGTATAGACAGTTCATCCTTAATCAGTTAATTATAATAATTGCAATTAATTAACCAGCGAATTACGACTTAGTCGAACGTCATAGGTCGTTTGCGACGGGTATCCAATTCAAAGTTGTTTTCTGGAATCGTTGCCATTATTGTTCGTTTCGTGTAAAGCTGACACATTCATTATTGGCGTTAGGTCTATTGTAAATCAGTTCTTGGTAATGTTTTATATCTGTTTCTATGACTAATTTGTTAATTAGAAGTATTTTATGTCACGCGCTGTTACTACGAAACGGCCCATTATTTTTGTATAATAATAGGACTACATGAGAAATGATTACTTATGAGTACTATCGAACTCTATTACAGATAATAGCGTGATGTTTGTCTAGAAGTACAAAAAAAAAACACTTCGCGTACCCAAACGGGATGGTGCCTGTCACATGTTCCTCTTATAATTTTCATATTGCATCGAAAGCTAGCACATTGTATCAAAAAGAAGACCTTTTGACTTAAAATGTACTCTCTTTAGTAAAGACTAAAAAAACACCTCTGCTATTAACAATACGTGTCATTGCGTTAACACTCGCATCTAACAGTGGTCCTCTGCAAGTATATTTGCTGACTTTTTCATTTAGCCCCAGATATCGCACACCATTTAAGAACCGCACATGACTTCCCACTGTTACATCTGTGACGATTATTTTTTCTCGCCATAATTCGACATCTCCTCCTCCGAAACTCTCGTCTTTTCGCTCTCTGACTTTCGCTATAATATTCTCGATAGCTTCAGCATCCGCTCCTGCGCTCATCAGGTCGATATGTCTCTAAAATCCGTCTACAACCGATCAGTCCTCTTGTCTGTGTCTCCATGTGCTTTTTTCATCTTCAGATCTGTGTATGCGGTTGGCTTGCGTTAGATGCTGCAACGAGCGAAAACTCTCACGATCAGGCTTCACATACTACGATGACTAGGACAACGATAGCTGTCCTAACCATCGTGGCATGACAGATGAGAGGCAACCTTCTCTGAAAAAATAGACGTTCAATGCCAGTACCTTCTCGACCCTTCTCTCAAGTGTCACCTGGTAAAAGCCAAGCAAGCCTGTCTTACGCTTATTTGTAGAAATTTGTAGAATAGACAGAAACTTATTCTTTTTTGGTGTTGTTGATATCATGGTCATTGGCAACGTAGAGCGACGAGGTAAGCATGCGTTACTGATGAAGATTTATGAAAGACCACCTGATTTTTCGCTTTTTTTTCGAGCAGGCAATTAATATATTTAGTTTTGTAATATATGACAAGTAACTAGCTAATCCACAGCACCAGCTGACCGGAGACCTTTAAGCGCTGACAGACGCAAAGATAGAAAATGGTGCGCATGGAGCTTTTTTTTGATCAATTCACGATTAAAATTAAAAAAAGTCGGCCTTACATCTTTCACTTTTACCACGTCCTGCGCAGACCCCCACTTATACAAGTGACACTGCGTACAACGACTATATATGTATTCCCATGGCTTCACCATATAGAACCAATGCAGCAGCTCTTAGTGCATTTTGTTACGTCTACTACTGCTATCACCACAATATTTAAGATCTTCTAGCACTTTTGTAATTTATGCTGAGTAGCCGCTATTCTCACCATTATCTATTCTACTCACTGGTCGCTTAATCTGTCTGGCTGTTGTCTGGCAGAATTTGACACTTTCGAGTTTAGATCACTACCGTCCCATCGATGATGAGTGAAATGTCCGCGCGCGTTTACCATGCCACCGCTTCCAATGCAGTTGTCCGCCCTTTAACGGGAATGACGCGACGTCTGGGGCCAAGGACAACGGGAGTCTGGTCTGCTTGCGCCGACAGCATAAATCATTACTATTATTAACGGAGCTGTTTTTACGCGAGCGAGCATAAACATGTATATAGGTATATTGTTTGGCCGATCTCCTCGACGGAACGCTGTCCAGCCGAAGTAGCTGCCTGTTACTATTCCACCCTGCACAACCCGATATGTCCTAATTGAAAGGATCAGAAATTCGATGTCTAGTCTAGCACGACTGACGGGTTGGATGGCTAGTTGTGATTTGGGTACACATAACAACCAATCTCTGTCGACAACTGCCGACAGAAACAGTTCCCACAGTAACGATGTTATACACAGACACATTCATAGTACCAGCAGCACTACTATTCGCGATTGCATAGTTTTAGGAACAGTTGCTCTGTTAGGTAGAAGGCCATATACGCGCGGGTCTGTGCATAAACGGAAAAAGCCGTGGCCACTGCCCACCCATCCTTCTGATTTATCGGCTTGCCCAGGGGTCGGTAAACGCGGCAGATGATACCAACTGCAGCGCCGGCAACAACAACATCAAAAGCAATTAGAACAGGGGTAGCCACGACAACTGTGGCCAAAGTAACAAACAGTGAAGTATAATGACAGCATAAATGCAGCAACAGCAGCGGCATAAAAAGAGGATAGCGCGCCATGTTAGTTATTGACTACTGGTGAGTGTGATGCCTATGTCTGTGACACGATCCGCTTACCGCTAATGACCAGCCGCAGCACTACAGGTAACATATTTGTAAGTAAGAAAAACAGGCCGACGGCAAAACATGGCGAAAGTTTACGATGAAAACAACGGTTGATAAGCGCATTGAGCTTGGCAAAAGGCACCGATAATGACGTGAAATCGAATGCGAAAGACATATAAGAGCAAATATGGCAGGCAACGTACTAGAGGTGCGCGAAGCAAAGTGTGGCACTAGCGTATCCGTGCATGCGTTGTGTATCTTACCATCGATTCTGTCAAACGTTAGAAGATTTCCCAAACGAGAAAATATTACTCGTTGATAGAGCTCATCGTTCGAGCCGAAAGTAACGTCTCGCAAAAACGGTAATAATTAAATCACATACAGAGGCAAAGACAATTTTATATAAAAAAAGATTAGGGTCATTCTTGTATCCCTTAGGCGAGTTTTATTTAGAGTAAGTATGCTTGAGTCACATTACGAAAAACTGTCACATTGACACATTGCTTCACTTAAACACCAGATAGGCAGATAACATTGCCATGTGCAATGTCTTATACCGTGAGGACACCTGTGGACGCTTAAACCATATTGTTCGACTGCCTTCACATGGTCTTCATTAGGAATGTTTCTGTATATTAAATCTACGACGTAACCCCTGGATTATGCCATTTCTTAGCTTCGGCTGAATTTCGTTCGATCTCCGTTCTCACGATTAGCTAGATTATTATGTCTGCGGTTTATGACATAAGTTGGATCTTCATTAAGAAATTATGTAAATGTAACCACCGCTAGTTTTTATTGATATTTGTATTGTATGATACTGTATGAACACGTGGGAAACCACGGGGTTCTAGTGAATGAGAAATACTCATACGAGTAATTGAAGATGTTGTTTTTATGTCATAAGAAGGTTCTGCTAATCAGAGCCTTGTTTTCGCCATGATACACTATCGTCAGTATACAAAAGGACGAGCTCTACAAAATTTGCCGTAAAAAGGAATCATTCATCTTTAGTAAAACTGCATCAATTGTATTCAACGTACATGACTCAATTAACGGTGGAAAATTTACTGGCGGAACTACCTATCTCGTTTTAGTCATATCACGCCACCTAACTCAATTATATTATTCTTTGGCGGAAAAAGGATTCTACTGTGCCTTACGTCAGCTCTTTTCTGTTCCGGAGTTGGTAGAAACCAGAATACCAATGACAGACGAAAGCACGAAATATTTCGTTTACTTTTTTTTTCGAAATTGGCTACAGTCTCATATTCCTTTCGATGCCATCGAATTAATGAAAGAATCAAACATTCGAATGACAAATCATCGTAGTTAGGAGCATACGGGCAAATTTATTATTTGTTTGACAACAAATGCGTTATTGTGTTATTTGTTAACCGTGAATATCTACTGGTCCATAGGTGAATCTGATCTCGGTTATGACAAAACGTCGGGTTTGTAGTTCAGAAATCTGAGAAAAAATCTGAAAAAGAAAATAAGCTTGCAGAGCGACTACGAGGATAATTCCTTTCACACAGACCCCTCTGTCTATATATATATATATATATATATATATATTATTGTGCATAGATATTAAAGGGTTCAGAACTGAACCGTTCCATATTAGCAGTAAAGAAATTATCTACCACGCAGGGCACGTATAAAAACCCATTTGAGTGCGTTGCAATTCATATACGCGTCTCAGAGGGAACAGGCATCTTGCTAAGTATTCTAAGTAGTCATCATAACTATTTAGTCAAATTTACAATCTTGCTTTTTAACAACTCAAAAATGCTTTGAAAATTATTGTGAATAAGGCGCTTTTTGGTCCGGAAATGCAAGCTAAACATTTACCTACAAATTGTCTGACGCTGTACATGCCGGTAAGCCTGATACTGTCATTGGTTGAGCGCGCAGGCCCAAAGCACTTGTGCTTTTCGAAATCCACAATGAAAGATAGGACCTCGATAGCTCAAACGGTCCTGGATCTCCTAGTATTGAACCACATTTTAGTTGATTTTGGAACCGCTAATATGTTCAGTACATCTTGTCTTTCAAGGTGTACATTTATAGCTCAGTAGCATCTGTACAGAGCTATCCTCACATTGAAAACGTAGCCATAAAAATAAATACCCCTGGTATTTTTGAGTTGTCGACGCTTTGGAGAGCACATCGTGGAAGAAGCTATGAGTTCATTTACAACCTGACCGGGTTGAGATCGTAAACATTATAGCCACATATATACAATTGTAAAGGATCGTCCAGAAGATTTAGCGGTTGCGATTGACCATTTGCGCGATCCCTTCCGCTTCTGTACCTCTGGTTCTACTGACACCTTGACAGGGCCTGTTTTTAAGCTGGAACAACGTTTGATTTAGTTTTGATTCGATTGTTGCCGGTCATCACATAGCCCAAAAGATGTTTCCGGAGTAGAAGCCAGCAAGCCTCCAATAATGTACCTTCATTCCTTATAACTGTCCGTGACAGTTCTTTTGCTAGCGTTAGGAACTTGTAACTGCTCTCTCAGGCCAACCCTCTCGGGCGATTCTTTCCAATGGGCTAAAACACATATTGTCATACAAGGAAGTATCCATCGCACATTGGTTCTATATATTCATGTTTATGGGTTAGATGTCAGTTTATCACGACGTCACAGAAAATATATGCACTTGAATCTTTATACCTATACCCAACTTTAAGTGCCGTTTGCCGCCGCTCTGTTTCGCACACGTCACACGGCCATACGTCATCTGTATTTCAGCAGAAAATTCATAAAGAGAAATATAACGCATACATTTTACCTGTCAATCGACTGAAAACTCCAGAATTTCACTTTCACAGCGTGCTCAATATACTCATGGAATCCATATGCATTTTCCCCCTATCGGCTAGGATGAAAGACAGTAGTATAGTATGGCCGGTTATTCACAGTCGCCCTATGTGAGAAGATCTCTTTCGATAGTTTTTTTATAGTACAAAAATGTTTCTCTAAACTGAGAGTGTCGTCTCAAGCATAGTGGCAGGCCTTGAAAGCAAGTGAGGCAACCAGAGAACTTCTTGCGTCGTTATGCGGCTACTTCTAACCTATGTTCAATCATAGCCATATTGAAGCCTAGCGCATCTACGTACATGGACAAAGAATATGTTTATAGTATACTTGTGCTATGCACACGAAACAGTTAGAACGAATGCTCGCCCAACAGTTTGCTAACGTAATTATGATATAAAGGAATCGTCCGGCTGTCAAAGCGATGTGTAAGAAAACGTTTGTATGTAGCCTATTTACGTAGGCATTTTGGGGTATAGGAATGACAGCGTGTCATAGATAGGCGAAAAGCAGTTGTACTACGTTAAAAATATGTCCGACTAAATCTTTTCTATGCGTCGAAGTTTCGCCTGACGGAAGAGTCGCTGCCGACTATTCAAGTCAGCGGAACGTTACGTTGACCATAAGCAAAGCCTATAGGTTCTTTTCCATAGCCTTGACTTTAAGGCCTGAAAGTGGATTATCCCAATGAATGAACTTCTACGAACACGTTCAAACAGTAGCGGCACGGTCCATGATCTATCGCTATCAAGCATCAATAGATAAGATATCCAGCCGCCAAGTCCAATAGATTAGGTGATTAGGCAGAAGGGGCCTTTTTTGAGCAATAACAAAGTCCACCAGGTTAGATAATTAGGCCAACGAGTTTCTTTTTTTGACAAATAAATAGTGACACGCATTGCGCATTCAAGTAACAAATATCTTTATTGAAATCTAATAGTACTGTTACAAAGTTCGCCAGTGCTCAAAGTTTAATGATCTGCAGTACTATTCAAGTGTGATAGCAGCCGAACTATAACCGCGTCTGCGTTTATCCGGCCTCATAAATATGGTGAAGATCGTTGCTGGCTGTGTTTTTACGTTACTAAATTCAATGGTGGCATTATATCGTAATCTATGAGTCTTTGCTTCTTCGTATAGCAGCTGGTCAGTTGACTTGTCTTAGTTACCATATTTAGGGCTGATATCCGGGCGTCAGATTTATATCTGGATGAAACCAAGCGCTTTTCCGTGCTACGACACGCTACTGTAATTATGCACTAAATAGATTAAAGGCCGCCTTCTACACGCAAAATGAGCGATGTCGGTTTTATTGTAAAATCCGATAAATTCAAGCTTTTTTGGCCGACGAGACAGCTAATAGAATCACAAAAGGACCGGCATCCGCAAAAGCTTGACAGATGTGAATTACATGAATTTCAGGTAATCCTGGGGTCGAATGTAACCAATAAAAAAAAATTAAGAGTTACCACATCATGGTACAAGGAATAGCAATAATAATATATGCTCTCTCGACCTCTTGTTATTAGCCCAACTGAGTCCGGCTCAGCAGGCGGCATACCAGGCCGCACTTCAGCAGCAGCAGCAGCAGCAACAGCAACAACAACGACAACAACTTCAGCAACAGAGACAACAACTTCAACAGCAACATTCGGGTGCGTACGTCAGTTATAACAGTTCTCTAAATACGACAACTAGAAACGTTCTTGAGCAAGCAGGTACATTACATTTACTATTATTAATCACTCGAGTCAGCCGATGCAATGAAAGCACAAATGATCACTGTAATAACGATAAACAAGCTTCAAAAATGTCCTGGTTTGGTAAAGGTTTGTAATCGACCTGTTGTCTTAGTATATAGATGAATTCAAAATATAATCTGTGGTCATATGAATGAGATCGTCGTGGCTGGCTCTTGTTCACTAAATTACTTCTCGAATCGTGTTTGATATGATACTCACTCTCTAATTCGTTTTACGACAGTATGTATATATATATATACACATATATATATATATATACACATATATATATATATATATATATACATATACATATATACTACACAGTGGAATGGAATTGCAAGCATTGGAATTCATGAATGCCGCTACGTGTTCTGCTACTGTTTAGAGGGGGTACACCAAATGGAGCGTATCTATTGCGGAAATAATACCTTCAGAAACGGAGTAGAAATTGCACAGTCCCGATAAATTCAAGCAAGCCGGATTTAGGTACATTGCTACGCCGATACAACCAATCCGCACGGAGAAGGACGATGCCTTTTACGCGTCATGCGTTGCATTTTACGTCTCAGTTTCCGTTAATTGTTAGTTGAATACCACAGAAAGAGAGCCTGGAACTGGCCACTGCAATGCTGCCAACGCCTCAATGACGTAGGCTAGAATAATTTCGAAATGTCCCGTTGATCCGACGAACGAATGGTGGATTCACGTGCTAAGTAGCATAACAATGGCGCGTGCTTTACAAACCTTACGAGCTCCGAGAGACCAACGTTTGTGAAACTGATTAAATTGTTCTGTACGTATTTTGATCATCTATACTGACTAGACGGTGGTAGAATGGTTCCACTAGATGTGTTCGTCAGTCTGCATTTTTACTTTGCCAGTAACCGTCGATTTTGCCATCAGAGAAATCAGTTTCCCGCCAGTGACCAATTTGTGACATGTACACACAGAAAGAGCTGGCTACATTGAGCACAGATACAGAATAGGTCGATTTTACTATACTGCGATATTGAGAACACACTCAAACAACGAGACGGTATCTAATTCAGTCAGATTAGAGTAAAGCCTACACACCACAGTAATACACATATACTTTCCAACTTACATATATAAAAATAATATTAATGCTTGTCTAATCAACATCGAATTATCGTGTCGTTCTGCTTCTTATCAATTATGAACGTCTGGCTTGAGTGACTGCAGCGGTTTAGCATGCTACCAAACAACTTTACTAGCTGTTCTTTTACGTAATACAGATACGTATTATTATTGTTGACAGCAGTAGCGTTTGGTAAGTTTCATCTGCATCCTCGCCTCTTAAAACTTCCTGCATCGATTATTGTTACCTTACGTGCATGATCGTCTATGCATACCTGTAATAGTCTCGCACAAAGGCACTCACGCACATGCGCATAGGTACAATGGCGAAGTTTTTCGGGAGGATTTCCCCAAAAAAGCTGTTACTGTTGCTTATTGCAGCAGCTGCTATAGCGGGGTAACAGCTCGGCAACGTCGTCTCTACCGGATGTTTTGTCACGTAAGGCTTCCTGTCCATCATCAAGCAATAATGTATGGCGGTATTGTTTGATAGATGCGGCCAATATGCGGACGTCTTGCCTTGACGTCGCGCGTACTTTGCAACATGAAGGCACGGTAGTTACATTTGAGGAAGGCTGATCATGAGGGGTTTTCGGTAAACACCTTTAAATCCATTACGGAAACGATATTACATATAGTGAGACCGGTATACTGCTGGGGTCCAAACAAAAACAAATGCGCAGCGGGCCGTAACATATATTTAGCCTGAAGGGGCAGATGTCTGCTGATCTAGCTACCAGTCGTTGAGTAAGAGACGAGACAACTACTAAATGACCTGACTTTTAGATGTACAGTATATATTGACAGTTTAACAGATTGCTTTGATTGTTTTCGACGGAAGCTCTATGACCGAAAATGAGTAATGGAAAATAAATATTCAAGGTTAAATTTAAAAAAACATATGCACTTTAGCTGGGGAAACAGCGAATTGTCAAGAAGGTTTTCGGGGATAATAACAGGATGACAAGGGGCAAGCATGACGAGGAGCGGAATCCACCCGCTCCCCGTACGACGGTAATTTTGTGTTTTGTGAGTTAGCCGACTGAATGTGCCATTGTGCAAGTAGTTTAGGCTGTAGTTTTACGTCAGTCCGTTGAATAGGCGTCTGCGGGTGAAAATCGCTGACTAAAACGGATAAACGAAATCCAACAAGCAAAAGTCAGTTAGGGCTGAACATGAAACAAAGAAAAACATGAAACAACTTATGTACGACGTCATTTACTCACGCCTATACTGTAGACAGCTTATTTTGAAATTGGCTGGTAACAAATACATATAATTCGACTTTGGTCATCACTTGACTTCGACGCACGACGTCACTGCGCCATTTTTTACGTCTGTTCGCGCATTGCCAAGCGGAATTAGTTATACACGCATCGGTGATTTGCCATCCTCGTTGAAATATACGTTTTGTTCGTGTGCTTGACTCGCGCGTGTCTGAGCGACAGCACTAGGAGTCTGGAACATCCTTACGATTGGTGTGAAAAGAAATCCCTGTTGCGTCATTGATGTTCGCAGACATGCAGCAGTACGGCATAGTATAGTTATCGCGCAGCATAACGGTGAGTAGCGACACGATTCAATTTTAGAAAATTCGACTGATACTGCGCGAAGACAAACTCTTACGAACGGTGCAGATTGAACTGGAAGAAGACAAATGGTGGTCAATATGTGTGTGCGTGTTATAAATAACAACTATTATCATCGCGCCGGCTAATGTTGGCGGGCCCGTGCAGTCTCGTATCGCATCACGTATCCTGCTTTTTAGTTACGTGCAGTTTATTAATAGTTTAGAGTGCGGGCATCATAACGGGCACCGTTGAAGGGCACTACTCTTCGGCACCATCAACAGCTGTAATATCTGTACTATAGTTAAACAATAACAGCATCGAACGCGAGCCAGCTATTTCGACTAAACCGTCCATTTCTAAAACAATAGTGTTCCTAATTCAGCTACATTTTGTCAGTTCGTTTGTCTTGCGTCGAGCTCACACTGTCGCTGTTGTTAATTGGTGACGCCGATGGTACCGACGCTCGTGATGACGATGTTCACCGCTGCTTCCCCCAGCGTCTGTGTTTGATGTTAGTGGCGTTGGCGTCTGTATCCCTGTCGTACGTTTCGCCCTTAATTCGCATGAGAATTGGCCAATACAAACGGAACGAAGGCTGAGAGCGCTGATACTACTTCCGTCAGAAATGTTGCTGGTTGTTTATCACTGCCTGGCGCTTCGCGGCACAGGCGCACAACAGTGTAGCCACTAACTATTCCCATCCATCACGTGAATCGGTCCCCATACGTCGTGTCGCGGAAAATTCATCCGACGCTAAACGTATGCAGCTCGCGTCCATTTGTTTTCCGCCGAGGGACGCAGAGACGACGGCGACAGATACAGCGCCAACAACAGGCAACGGTGGCGACAGTAACGACCCCGGTAACGCAATAACGAAAACGTTCATTGGCATTGAACGATGATGCTTCCTCTGTCTTTAGACGTCGGACAGAGAAACAAACAAAAACCTATAATAACTGCCACTTTATTAGCTTAGTAGTTCGGACAGGCAGCGACCTTGGATAGGTTCACAGGATACTTGTCACCACAAAAGGTGTTCCTGTCTCAATAGACCAGATGATACGAGACGGCGTGCGGCTAAGCGCATGATAGAGAGGCGTTTGATAATTACGGAAGTACCGATGGTTATTCGTCGAAATTCGCTAGTATCGGAATCATTCCTATAACTTGGCCACGACACGCTAACACACGTTACAGAATACGTCATCGGTGGATTGGAAGTTAAGAGAAACAACATACTGCAGTCTTTGATGGTCGACATCTTTCACAGTTGTGTGGTCCTAATCACATTAGCAGTAGCACAAATGCACTAGTGCTGATAGTAGGGCCGTCAGAAAGACACGGGCGATCTATTGCACAAACGAGCAAGTTGCCTGTTACTGAGCTGGGCGTCAGCAACTAAAACAATATTATATTGACTGTCATAATGTCCTGCAGGGACAAAACAACAACCGCCGTAATAGCCATGATACCGAATACTAACAATATAGTGAGTATGTACGAGATTTTAAAGAAGGTAAACAGTGGTAGCTAACCCCAGTCAGAGCTCCGATAATGATCGGAAAAGGTAACCGAGGAAGAGGGGCTGCAGTAACATTGTATTCTTAGACAAGCAAATGTGACCAAACATATTTTATGTCACCACAAACCGTTGGAAACGTTTGAAAGACCTAGAGACGCGAATTATTTTTAGATCCGACTGATGTAAAGCATTGCGTCACACTCATACTCCGATTAAATAAAACCATACGGTTAGAATGTTAATTGGTGCCTGATTTTGAATCGTCGATGATATCCTAAACCGATTCTCAAGTCTTTGTCGAAAACCCCCCAGCTAGAAATTCTACGTAAGGAACCGGGTAATTTTCTTCTGTCTTCAGAGAAATATGCAAGATGAAATCACCTACATAAATGTAATACGGGCGTGAATTAAGTAAATATCAATCTCGGTGGCGATGAACGTAAACGAGACATTTTTTAGTCGCATTGTTGGGTTTGTTATTAAAATATGCGCCCGTTACACCCATGATAACTACTGTAATGGAACAAGTCGAAAGACACGTTCGTCTGCACGGGAATAGCGCTCTGTCAATAAATTTTCATCTTGGTACTACTTCTGACTGTTATTTCTGCTTATCGGCATTAGCCGCGAGTGTAGGTATCGTTTTTTTTTCTGAGTTTTACCTATATTAACAAGCAGGGATAGCTTGAAAATTAGACCGAGGAAGAATCGTAGAGCTATTTGTGCAGAAGTTTTATGGAAATATTCAGCAGTATATTAAACTGAAGGAATAGTAGATTGATTGGGGCGCACGTTTCGATTACTAGCCGTGTATTATTAGGTTTTTGACAAGTGAACCTGAGACACTTTGAAGTTGCATAACTTTTTAACTATGCACTATTGGTAGACGATGTCCCGATTCACAAGAAACTTGTGGTTGAATTTATTTCAAGAGAAGTTAGTTCAGAAAGAATATTTGTAAGTTAAAAAAGTCAAAACGCTCAGTAATCATTTTACTGTTCCTCAAGAGCCACAGCGCTACGAAAATTGGTGAAGGTGCTGGACAAGAAGGCCTTAAGCAAAAGCATAGTGCACGAATGGTGAGAACAGAAATTGGACTATTGAACACCAAGGAGAGGACGACCAGACGTCACGACCTGAAGGACAAGAATGCATTGTTGCAATTAAATACTTTTTGCACAGAATCGGAGTTTGGAAACTAAGGGCTCTATGAGCCCTTATAATAATTTATAATAATATAATTTCATATAAAACGTGTTACAGATTTTTAACTCACATACTGAAAATGCAGTAGAAAACGGTTCCCCGTGAATTGACTCCAGGCCTGTTAAAAATGCGTACGGTGTATTTCACATGCAACTTACGGAATTTTAATCAACAAAAAACCCGTCTGGAGCATGCGGTCGCCATAAACAAGGCATGCCTCAATCTCAATATGGTCTCTACAGACAGAGAGGCTGCATGTGGAAGAATGGCATCGTCCTGAGGAAACATTGTCAAATAGGTTCGGACATAGGGTGACGATGGTAATTGCAATGGATATTAGCGACATATATTACTGCAAGATACTGGGCGTAAATGAACGCTTGCAATGAGTTCACTATCTCAATTTTTTCAAGAGACGCGTAGACCGTTGACACGACAAGCGAAAGCACTTGATGACGCTTTTAGATCTTATCGCCATATCTCAATTACTTATTAGATCGAGCGAAGGACATTCGACGTTGGCTTTGACCCGCGTATTCTCCCCATTTTACGGAGGTTGCGGAGCTTTCCATTTTTTAGAGCATTTTTAAGCATTTTTCCATGTTTTTAAGCAATTTGTTTTTTTTACTGCATAGATATTGTAGGTGTGTGGAACAAGTGGTTTATGTAATGTATGGTTTAATTGTTATAACTGATATAGTAATAGCAACCGAAATTCTAAGAAATACACACTGGGAAGCTTATGTCATTTAGCTACATTAGTTAGCGTGGTCGATCTTAAACGAGCTACGAAAAAGTAAGTCGTCAGTAGAACTTCAGCTAAGTTGTATCTTACGGATGAAAACTATCATCATACCTAAGTAGTATGTAAAAGATCTGGTATCAATAATCCTTATATATAATAATGCTCAGAGCAAAACGATTAATTTTTATCTAGTATCCTTTATATATATATTTGTGTGTGTGTGTGTGTGTGTGTGTGTGTGTGTGTGTGTGTGTGTGTGTGTGTGTGTGTGTGTGTGTGTGTGTGTGTGTGTGTGTGTGTGTGTGTGTGTGTGTGTGTGTGTGTGTGTGTGTGTGTGTGTGTGTGTGTGTGTGTGTGTGTGTGTGTGTGTGTGTGTGTGTGTGTGTGTGTGTGTGTGTGTGTGTGTGTGTGTGTGTGTGTGTGTGTGTGTGTGAGTGTGTGTATGTGTGTGTGTGAGTGCGTGTGTGTGTGTGTGTGTGTGTGGTGTGTTATTTAGATCAAAACAGCTCAATTTTATGACAATACCCTTCGCCTCACAGTGACCTCCGAGAGGCCTTACCAGAACGTTGCTTATATCTAATGTAAAAGCCATTTACGTGTTGTCGTTTTCGTCAACGAAAACATTTATTTAGGTATATATGATGAAGATTTGCATTCGTTCTATAGTATACAAGCGTGTTATTATTTTATTGCGTTTATTCACCTCTTGCTGAGATAAGACTACTCACCCCAACGATAGGTTTCGCGGTGATGACGTACCGTTGCGCAATATCTCGCTGTTTAAATGACTCACCCTCACGCATACACGTAAAGCCATAATGCTAATCATTTTCTATCTTCATGTTTATTTCTGTTTATAAAGTGAGCAAAAGTAATCTAGATAGTCTAATCCGCGCCAGTTCCAGCGACAGTTTCCAATTGTATCTACATAAATGGTACAATCGACTGTAATTAGCGATTATACATCCAATTAGACGCATAGCGTAACAATGATACGGTACTATTCGTATTTCGATTGAGCTTGATATTTATTATTGATCGACACTCCGGTAACGGGTTTGAGCTTGATTTTTTTTCAATCTGGCTCTGTTTGGTTCTATGTCTGACTAAGCGTCTTCGTCCTCGTCGACCTTCAGGCGTTTTAAATATTCTTCCCCTGATCGCATCGTAAGCTTACCTATAGCCATTTGTTTAGCACAATATGCAGGACTGAGTAAAGGTCAATTACCCGCCAGAGGATGAATTTGGTGCCCCTGTTGTATCTACGACCGGATAGGCGCCCCTGTGCGTCTAGTTATGCAAACTGGTCCGAAACGATTGATCTATATAGCAGTACGGACCGTATTAAAAAAAAAAGGACGAGAAAACATTACGACATATGACAAGCAATACAAGCTGGATTTTCTTATGTCTGATTGATGGATTGCGTGGTGTTGATGTCCTGTGATTGATCATGATGACAATGGCGGTGATGGTGTAATCCTCAGATCGAGCCTCTCCGGACCTGAGACAGCAGTACGCGCAGCAAATAGCGCAGCAACAACAGCAGGCCGCTTATGAGGCATACGCTAAGAGGCTGCAGTTACAGCAGCAGCAGCAGCAGCAGCAACAACAGCAGCAACAAAACGGTTGCTCTGCTGGCCTGCCAGCAGGCTTCACAGGTAGAGTAGGCAGCAATAACAGCAACAAGCAAACAAGCTTAGAGTTATGACGGCCATGACTTGAGCACGCTGACAGCTGCTGCACAGAAGGTTCAGCTGAAGCCGTACACGGCTGTCGGTGTTCCGCGGCCTTGTTTGCTACTCGGAGTCTTCTTTTTGTCATATGCTGTGCGTGTATGGAATAAACTGTGAATGAATGTGAACCTATACGTGCTTGCAATAAATAGTATGAATAATGGAATGAATTAGATGAGGTGAATGCGTTAATCAAATCATTTGGGAGTTGGTGGCTATGGTGATTTTGACTCTAGTGCTAAGAATGATGGTGATGTTTGATGATTAGGTCGTCTGCGAATTCCCTCGCTCAACTACACTCTATTGTTTTTTCCTCACGTACTGTTGTTGAATTCGGAGTATGTTGACGAGCACATTAGGATGCCGCGATGCGCCTCTATGCTTGTTCTCGTTTGCTACGCGTACTCTCATGTATTTTCACCTCCTTTTATGTTACTTCCGTTTACCTACTGCATATGATCGATGCATATGTCATGACATGGACCTGAGACAGGATGATTTCTGAAGAAGGGTACCTGCTCGTTGCATTAATGAACACTACTAACCACCTTAGTTATCAGTGTTCCATTTTCGTTTTTCCTATTGACTTCAAATGTGGTCATACTGTGAAGATTTCTGTTGCTGTTCCAGCTGTATAGGCCGTTGCTGGATATCAACGTTAGCTATAGTGCTACAGAATAGTTCTAATTTAAATCTAACATTGTAAATGATGTGTTCTTCCTCGTTTTTGGTCTCTAGGCGGTGGAACTCTGCGCATGGTGCGGCAGAACCAGGCCGGGTGGGAAAACCAGCCCCTGGATCCACGCCAACAGTTTGGTACAATCGGGGGGCGCATGAGCCAGATTCACCAGTCCCAGCCACACCAGCAGCAGTCGCGTCTGCAACAACAATACCAACAGTATCAACTGCAGAAGCAGCAGCAGCAGCAGCAGCAACAGCAGCAGCAGCAGCAGGTGGCCCAGCAACAGCAAGGTGTTCTGCAGGTGGAGAGACACGACCTAGCTAGGCTTCGAACGGTAGGCCATATACCTACGATCTGCATTTTGACATGCCATAAGGCATAGCGCGTCTCATTATTGATCGGATGCCGGAACATCCACTCTATCGCGAAGAGTGAATAAACTTTCATTTATTCTATGAACTTGCATAGAGCCCGTTCAGTAAATTCGTTTTATCATGCCAGAGTAATCACGTGAACTGGCGCGTACTTGTAGAATTCATAAATCCAAGATAGCATCTAGTATAATTTTCTCTTAACTATTGTACTTCAGGTCCAAAGGGAGTTCCGTATGAAATCGCTTGACCAGTGGACCCAGCGGGATGTTGCTGACTGGTTGGAGTCTTTGTTCCTTCAGGAGTACAAGCCCAACTTCCATGGAGTGAATGGCGTTAAGTTGCTACAGATGACTCAGAACGACTTTATCGCGCTCGGTGTCAAACAGGTTGGCCATCGCGTCAATATGGAGCGCTCGCTCAAGAGGTACATGAAGTGAGAGGGGCGTACGACATTGCATGGAAGCGCCCACCTTGCGTACGGCTTAGCCGACTGTGCAGCAAGCAATTATAAAATAATGCTGAAAGGAGAATTCGTACGAAACTAAACAGAAGCGAATGCAAATAAACGAGAAAGAGTGAAGAAGACTGGCTCGTGAAAGAGATATCACAAAAACCGCGGTTTGACCGAGACAAATACCCAAAGAACGAATGCGAGCAACAACTGAAAAAATGACAAAAAAAATCTGAAGAATATGTCACACCGATCGTCTGCGCAAGTCTAACAGGCAAACAAGCGGACGCCAATAATAGTGCTAGCGTATTACACTATCGTAAGAACGCCATAATTTTATCACCAGACCGAGAGCGTTCTGAGCGTTTGACCAGACGGACATCGCCGCGACTTGAGACAAGCGCCCCCTAGCGGTATACCCCCTGAGCGGACGGCATCTCGCCCTATCGCCAACAGCAACAGAAACAATAACTTCGACAACAGCAGCAGCAACAAAGAGTAGGACAACTGCAACCTATTTTAGTCCTCATAACTTCCGTCAAAGATAACCTGAAAAAAGTTACCCAAACAATCACCCTTCCACACCCCCCAAACATCCTAACTAAGCCATCGAAGCAACACACAGTTTGTGTATGGTCACAAGCTTTGTAGCCCTCCCTCTCTCTCTCTCTCTCTAAACTAACTGGTTACTCTTGCCACCAATTTATATTAGTACGAATAGTAAAAAGGATGGTAATAGATATATGTGTCTTATACCTCGTTTCAGTTGGTTTCCATAAATGTTATCCGAATGCTAAATAAGCAGGAGAAACTTAATAGATTAAGTATATTCTCAATTGATACTGATATAAGCACTGATAATTGCTCTCTAACTAAAAACAACAATATTATCAGTAAAAGTGTTGGGTAATAGGCGCGATGTCGGAGATGCGTCAGCATATGAACACAATCTAGGACGCAGCCAGAACCCGCCAGAATAATGTTCTCCCACATCAGCTTAGTTGAGATGCTACTGAATATATATATATATATATATATATATATATATATCTTATATCAATAATATAACTATTAATATTTATTATATAATGCCAATCTATATATACAATAGCGTGAAAGGACGAAAAAAAGATGAACAGAGTGAGAGAAGCGGCTAGTAATAGAATGAGAGAACGAAAGAAGACGAGACAAAATGACTATTCTTAATTATATATATATATAATTGTTCGAGGAATGCTATTTCTTGTAGTTGTAGCCCGTCGGGTGCAATATGCATTTTCTACGAACTGGATTGAGTGCGCCGCTGGCAAAGGACGCGGGGCTATAATACATTATATAATATATTATAAAGTTGAGCTGCGCACGCGGCCGAAGCAGTGATCTCGATAAAATGATTACCAAGAACAATGGCGGTATAGGAATATGAGTTTGACTAATTAACAAATCATAAACGTTTCGTCAAAAAACGGAAACATAGCTATTAAAAAATTGAGATGAAGACTAAAATTGCCTATACAATGAAAATAGCAAATAAGGTAAAAAGTCACAGTAATAACGATGGTGAAGATCGGATGATACGATGCGTATAGAGCGACAGACAAACACGGAAAGACACAACCACATACATAAAAAGTCCTACGTTAATCAAATACACCGAGAAACTCCGAGAAATAAAAGTAAAAATAAGATGATTACTAATCAACATAAAGTAAAGCTTCATTCAATGGCGGAATTAACATTAAAAAAAAAAAAAAAAAAAATTGGCGGACAAGTACGAACGACCTATAACGATGCCGAGGTTAAGAATAATTTCCAATGAATTATAGTAACAATGCTGATATTGATGAAAATGCTAATGATCTTCACTAGTGATTGAATGTGCTCAAAGTCGAAGGTGGGGCAGAGAATGAATCTTCTTAATGGCACGACAAACCTTACTATTGCTATTGCGGTTACTATATGATGATGATGATGATGATGATGATGCTGAATATTATTATTACAATAAACACTGTAGGAAAGATAGCACCGCGAACAGCTTCTGGTGACAAACGCAGGAATGGGGGCAAATAGACGGGAAGAGACTTTCGGAATGAACACAAATGCGAAGAAGTGTACTAGAATGGGAAATAAATCGTAACGGTTAATAACGAACGGCGATCCTTCGCGGAGAACAACAGCTTCTCCATTCTTCCGTTTTAAATACTAATCACTACTGCCATTCCTGGAACGTTCTAAGAAATAGCTGTTTTTTTCGAATAAGTTGGCCCTATGTAATTAAATGAAGAAATACACGGTACGAATCAAAGAACTGATCACACAACTGGTGGCAGTAAGAATAACAAGAAATTGGCCTTTTTTTGACCTGAAACAGAGAAAATAAATTTTGGCAAAATCTGTAAGCAATATCTTTCCCACTGACCTTTTCTCTCGGTCTCTCTGTTCTGCTATGTCAATAAGTAGTGGAAAAATGAGGTGCCTGACCGGGGCGCAACTTTCGCCAATCCCTCACGTCACCCTCTCGAAGAATGTGGAAAGCAAAAAAAAAAACTGGAAAATATCCTGGTTATGATACAGGGATGAAAGCAGCATGACGAAGAATCAGGAAAAGAAAAGAAAGAAAGAAAGAAAGAAAGAAGAAACGCGCGTGTGAAGATGGGCAGATGCAATTCGCGCGATACGCTGAGGGAATCGAAAGATAGGTGTCGAACGTCCATGACCGATCTAGAAGAACGGTCTAAAGTTACGGGTTAGACGCATTACCAGTACGGGAGTTTTCGAGGGAGCGTGCGTTCACGGTGCGAATAGAAAACGAAGGGAGCTACAAGGAAGAGATGAGAAATGACTCATCTGGTTTGCGTTTGCAGGAAGGTATAGAGCTGGGCAAAAAATGAAAAATACGTGATGCAATTCATGTCGTGCAAAAGTTGTAGTACACTACGATATCTATTAGACAGAGAAGGCATGCTAACAACGATGGTGTCGGTGATGATGGTGGCGATACCGCGCGTGCATAGCGTCACGTTCTTCCACGTCTAGTTTTGGCTATAGTTCGTCCTTTTTTTCCTCTTCTTTTTCGGAACGCCGATCGACGATAACAATGACATCAGCATTGATGTTTGTGTATGGAAAGCTTTTTCGCTCAAGAACTACCGGCTGAAATACGGATACTATTTATAACAAAACGGTAATGCCATAATATCAATATTGACTACGATGATGAGCAAGTTGGCGATGAGATAATATATTGATGAAAACTTACAAAAACGTCACTTCAGGATGACAGCACGCAGGAACCACGACAATATATGATATCCTAGTAATATTGTTTTTAATGATATACACGATAGTAACAGTAGTGGCGATGTTTATTGGTGCAAAATTAAGTTCCTCCACTTTTCCCACCATTGTAGGAATGGCGAGAAATATTCTTTCCTTCGAGAGTCTCCGATCGACATTAGTCCGTGCGCCCATCGTACTAACGTGCACTCCCTTCATAGCCTTTCCGACAATCTTCCGTAACATAAAGAGGATAAAATTTGCCGTCTGGACAATCTCTCTGGGGTGAACAAGCAAAACAGAGTTGAACGAAATGTGAAAAGTTAGGGAAAAATAAGTGGAAGTGATGACAAAAGAGGAGGGATGCTGCGTACTTAATTCCGCTAAAGATGATATTATATTGCCGATGTAGATGTATTAGTAACATTTATATTAGTGCAATAGGTAATAACGAAAACCATATATATATATATATATATATATATATTCCTGTTACACCGTGAAAACCACTGAGAATCGCTGGCTGAAAATAACTCATCAAATCGTTTTGTTTTTCGTGGTCAGCCGCTATAAAAGGAAAAGTTATAATAACGATACATGTGTCGAACACCTTCATTGCTGGAACATTACAATTATGATAATTATTACCCTCCCGCATTCACAAATATGATGTGTTATTATTACTAACGCCGTTATTTCTGCTAATCGACGGAAAATGTTGGCTCTAATCTTCTATTATTGCTACAAATATAGTTGGAGGGCAAAAAAATAGGCTTGGGAGATAAGCAGGAAAGAGAGGTCGAACAGGTACAGCATTCTAACAAAGAAGCAAAACAGTGCGCGACGAATCGCGGCCCAGTCTGCTCTGTTCGATGGCGCAGTCAAGAGCCCCGCGCGCATGCTCTTCACTATGGTAACGACGTTCGTCGGATTTCCCCTCATCGAAAAGCGGACAGTCAGGAACACCTATGTCAGCCAACAGGAAATAAGTAGCGATGAAAGCGATACGAACGCGCTAGAACGCGTCTGATCAGGGTCAGGTCGGTGATGGTCGGCGCGTTGATTGGGTGTCTTTCTTATGCCCTGATGGCCTTAGAGCTTCATGCATACGTAGAAAGAATTGTCGGCTTCGAATAAAGGGCAGATCTCTTTAATAGGTGCGAACGATAGCAGCTATTTGCAGTAATCTTGTACGCGGCCTGCGTACCGCGAACGATGACGCAACATCGTCGAAAAACCTGGCGGACGCAACATAAATGCGGTCAGTCAAAATTGGCCTAATGGTAAACGGGAACACTTGAAAGGGGGCAAGTTAACAGATGCACAAACATATAGGGAACCCGTTCAGCGTCGTAGTGTTCGTAGGAGCTTTTTGTTTTTCTGGAGAAAGCGGATAAATAAAGCGAAATCGGAGATTGCACTTTTTGAGCAGGGACGAGATTTATATATTTAAATCAGAAAATCGAAATAGATTAGTCTGACAGATAAATCGTGTAGGATAAAATGGACATAGGAACCATTTGATAGTCCATAATTATAATCTCAATTGTAGTACCTAGTATATTAAATGTAAAATCTACGTTTAGATAAACACGTAGACCTGCTAGCTGAGAAACCTGACTAGGAAGCTGAGAGTTCCATGGGAGTTACCTGCGGCGTCAAAATATCATATCTATACGTGATTAAGCTTTTCAAAAAAAAGGAAGAAAGTTCTTGGAATATTAGCTTAAAAGACGCCCAGTAGTCGGAACGATGCCAGCAATTGACGGAAGCGTTTTCGGTCGAAACGCTCTTGACGCTACTGCTACAACAACTTGGGAAATTTGTCGCGACTGACAAGACGCGGCCAAGGCGTGCTAATGTAACGACTCTCGGAAAGGTGACATCATCAGATGAGACCAGGCAACAATCATAGCGAGTCAATCACAATAACAAGGGCAAATATATCGCGGAAAGGATATGGGTGACATACAAAAACAAACCACTTGTGAAGAAATAGGATTTTGTGCAGACAATACCTAATAATAACATTCAATAATTCATAGTAATGATGACTGATATTACAGTAATAACACAACGTTATACTAATGCTGCTAAAACAATGGCCATGGCGTGCTGAGAACGAACGAACGAACGAACGGCTATGAATAAAAGGAAAAACGAGAAACAAACAACGAAACAAGGGCGAAAAATAAAATGAGGTATTTATTACTCTGCTCATCATTGTTATCGATATCATCAATTGCGTGAAATAAACGAGCGAGGAGCAATATGAAGTTCATGCGTACATATGGAAGGCCAATGTTCTGAACTTTTTTTAGTGATGCTAAAAATTCATTGGCTATATTAAATTAATAAGAAATTTAATACTAGTTATGTTCTCACAATGGACATAAATGAAGGTAGAGAATAGATTTCTATTGGCAAAAAAGAGACTAAAAACGCATCTACTTTCTAGCTGGATGACTCGACAAAAAGGTAAATCATGCGTAAGCAAATGTACACGCAATGTTTCATCAGGGTACCATCTCTGTTCTGGCGGCTGTAACTGCATCAATAACTTACTCAAAACAATTATCTATTCGGAGATCTGCAATCTCCGTGAAGTCAAGCAACGCACTGGTCCCCCGAGCGCTACTTGCTAGACGCCAGCCATATTGAGAATGTGTAACGTCATGATTCGATGCTAGTTGCCCTTACAGCCTGTATATGGGGGCTGCCGAGAGCGGGGAGGGGGTTTCACGTTTTTAACTCTTTATCGATAAGATAACGGAAAAATCGTCTGATGTAATTCTCTTACGAGACGAGAAAGACACGCCGCCGTTAGTGAAAACTGATTGGCCGACTGTTGTTTGTCTGCGCCAATCTGCTAAAGCAATTATACGGACAAAACCCACCATACAATGGATGAAGATAGCAGTGACGATAATTATTGTCTATAGTATGTCTACTGTCCTGGAACTGCTCGTATTATAAGCTAGCTAATCTATATTTTCGTCAAAATGGCTCAGTAATTGACTCATGAAATGACAGCCTGAGAGTTGGCCGATCGGTAGTTTGTGTGTTTGGTCAGAGCGCCCGTAAACAGATAGGGGGCTTAATCGATCCGTTTCAATATGATAGCTAAGTGGTACGATTGTCTGTTTATTATTACTATTAGTGGTAGTGGTGGTACAAACAAAAACCGTATAGATGATTTGCAATACAGTAGAAGATAGTATATAAAACATTTTGATATTTGTTTTGATTAACTTTACCATTAAATTATTACATCATATGTTTATTTCATTATTATTTTATATATATATATATATATATCCAATAGTTCGACTACATCGCTTGGTAACGCTACCAAGCTGTACGACCTGGTCAGCAAATTCGACGCTGTTTAATGAGCCTTTCACTCTAGGAGACCAATAAAGGCACCTTTACGGTACCCCTGTTGGTCTCTTAAAACTTCCCATTTTTGGTCGGGCTTTTACGGTAACGTTCGATCAAAAAATTCAGTGCCCAATTTCAGCGCAAAACAAGCTACCGGCATCCAATACTGCCTAAAAGCAATGGACAATCATCCAACGAATTCGATGTTATCAAAATAAATAAATCAGCTTCATACAACAATTATCACTATGACAATTATTGCTGATATTATTCACAGTATGAAGAGCGTTATCTCGTTGAGCCAGCAACAAGAAAACAATAACAGTAAATCGTGTACACGAATGAATATAGCGTATGTACAGATAGTCAGGCCGTACTAGTCGACTAAAGACGAGAAAATGCTGTGTGTTTTGGGAAAAACAAGCAGCGTTTCACTGCACGACAATGCGATATTTCACAGAATTCGATCAGGAAAAGATAGCAGACGGCTCGGAGATCGATCGAGTAGCAATCAGCGGGGCAACAGCGGGCACCGTCGCAAACGCAGCCGTTATAACTTGCAATAACAACAACTTTAACTGCAGCACCTTCGCCACCTGCTTGTCACCACAGCGTCATCCTCAGCAGCTTTACGCGCGATCCAGCTACAGCACTTCATTATGGGATCTTATCCGTATTATGCTTCCAACTAGCTTGGGGAGCTTACCACATCATTGCTCTAAAATACGCCCAGCTCAAGCCCGTCGAGTTGAAGCAGCATCTCCCATTGATTTTGGGAGTAGCGCAACACCGAGTGCCTGGAGGACCAGACGTCTTGAACAAGAATAACGATACCCTGCTTGTCACAAAACGTATGCAGAATGCGCCTGACCTGGGTGTCCTTTGGCAAAAAGATTACACGCTTAGGCCAACGGGGCACGCAGCGGTCTTTCGTGATGTGGATCTCTTCCAGGTGACCACTCCATACCTGATAGAGGATTTGCGTGCCAGGAATGTGAACGACGTCGAGTGCACGCGCTACCCTGTCGGGTTCTTCAAGGGTTAGACTTGCCCCAGCACAATCATACGTCAGCATTTTTTGTCCGTCTCGAGATCCGTAGATCACAAGACGATCGTATTGGTCAGCAGATATATTGTAGATTTGATCCAGGGCCGCGGGGACACGTTTACTCGTGTCGGCCATCAGGAATTGCCCGGAGTCCACTCGCAGGATTCTCACGGCGTTTTTGCAATCGACAACATACATCTGGTTTTGGGTCACAACCTTAATATCTCCGTGTGCTATAGTGCTGCCATACCAGTGTCGACTAAGCCGAAGACGACCATCATTCGTTTTATGAACGGAGAGAAACAATCCGGCTTGCAAGCACAGCGGTACGACAAGTGCGCAATTGGGCTTTTTTCTTTCGCACATCAGGTCGCTCCATTGAACCTCGTTGAGAACCGAGTCCTCGTATGAGTATATGGCATCTCGAAGCAGCATGTACTTCGTGCGGCAAGTAATCGTCTGCAAAGATTGCAGGGGCTCTTTGTGGTCTTTTGCGAGAATCCTAAAGTTGTAGTAGCCCTTTGAGCCATATTTTTCCCCAATGCGGGTCATCATCGAAGCAAACCAAGGCAGCCGTCCATTATGGTCATATTCAAGCCAACTGACAAGGGCCCGGAATATCATTGAGATCTGACGGGCGTTTGATATCGGTAGATGTTCAACGACTTGTTCAAAAGCTTCCACATCGAGCCCCCTGAATCGGCCACTACTGACGATCGATTCGAGGTTGTTAAGAAGATGTCGCTCAGCTGTTGCGTAGAGGGCGTGCAGCTGGAACTTCCGCGCTGCCAGGTAAATGTCGAGTGAGATTTTTATGCCGATTGATATTTCGCCTGAATAACAGTACTTGACGAGCTGGATCATTACGTCGGAGCCGAACTGCACGTTAATATTTACATATTGTTGCGCGAATTTCTCCCGGAAATAGGGAGACACTGCGGCTAGCAGTACGCGATGAACACAGAGGACACGGCCATTCGCGCACGTGATACGTGCATCACACCACGCACCCTGTTGTTGCATCTCTCGTACAGAATTGAGTACGTTCAGTCCGAACGCCTCCTCGTGATGACTAACCGACGCCGTCATACTTGAATAGTTCGCCTCTCTTTGAACCTTGAAATTTCCTCAGCAAATTCTATCCTATCAGCAGTTGTGGCTTCTTCAGGTCAAACACATGTTCACAGGAGCTACACCACTCTTGACCGATCCAGCTGTAATCCGTAGCATAGTAAATCTTCCTTTTATTCAGAACCGCAGTGGTAGCAGCAGAGTTCTAACACAACGTTTATCAGAATACAAATGCGATCACAATCACGAGGCGTCAATCAATACGTTGACGGCGCAATCCACTTCGTTGACAAGTGGCTGTCGTTTAACAGACATCGGTTCGATACCAGATAACGACCCTGATCGCCAATAACCACTAGCTGCGATTCGAGATCGCAGAATAGTTAATGGTCCATCTCAGATGAACAAACTATAGAAGGTGAAAGGGGCAGAATATGAAAGCAGGCAAGTGGAACGGGATACGACAGTAAGGAGGAGATCAGCTCGTTTCTCTGGTAAGGGCAATAACAGTGGCAGCGGTACCGACCGACGACCGGCTGCTTACTGATCGCAGCTGTTGTCGCTTTGTAGCTTGCCTAACTTCGCTTGTTCGCCATTCGCTGTTCGTCCTTCCGTCACAACCTCCCCGTGTGTTTGCTTACAGCGTGTCATTTTTCCCGGCCGCCGCTACTAATGTGACCGCCACTGCCGCCGCAAGCGCTGATGATGCTGCCCACAGGCGCCATATGAGTAAAATGGCATAGGAATACCAACCAACCGAGACGTTGGTCCCTGTTATTGTTTTTATTGTTGTGACTGTTGCTGGTGTTAGCAGAACAGCAGTACCGTCAGCCACTTTTCTTTCCATTGCTTTGTACAAGTTGTAAGGCGCAATAGCAGCATCACCACCGCGAGTAGGGCCAGTGGTAAAGAGTTGTTGGTTATCTCCGTCGCTGCGTTGTTTGTGATCGCTTCGGCCCGTTACTCGGCGAATTGTCTCGCTCAATCCATCAGCAGAGCATCGCTCACAGAATAAACTTTCGTTTGCCCGCACGCTCACCAGCGACAACAGTGACTCTGGGGACAGGGGTATTGACGGTAGCCGATGTTGCGCACGGATGTTACTAACGGGTGGTCACTGGCTTAGCCAGTGTCAACTATGCCGCATTCACTGCCGCCTGCTAGCTGACGGGTGAATGTAGGCGCCCGAAGGTAGGCCGTCGGAAGATGAGCGGACACAGGTACAGACGCTTCTTTTCGAATGTGCGCGCATCATTTATAAGCTGTTTACTTAGCGTTTACTTCAAGCATTTACGTGAGCTGGCGGTGACGGGCTGTCTCACGCCGCATCAAACAAAGAAGTGACAGTGATTAGGACGAACGACGTTAAGGGGGAGGGTGAACGCGAAATAGGTAAAGATCAGTGTGTTTAAGAACGAGCTGCCACAACGAAAATGAACCGAGCAACGAACGTACTTACATTATGAATTACATAATGATTGAATATTTTTTTAGCCTATAAGTATTTGCTCTAATTTTCGAAGATCATTCCGGCTACAGGCTAATATTAGGTACCTTTCTGCGATTGTCATCTGTTCGTTGACGTAGCTGAAAAGAAGTGCAATGCGGGATTTAGGTATACTGTTCATGTTTTATTTAATTCTCGGGCTAATAAATCTCATTTTCTAGAAACACTCAGCGGATTTTGGCGAGGAAATAGACGACAAGCCGTTAAGTTCGGAAAGGGAGGTAGGACAGGACAACAGTCGACAGGGTGAAAGTTAAGAAAGTCTGCTTAACTTCGACGACGACAACCACGTAAAAAGCCATTCGCAAGCCCCAAGTACGTTTTTCTTTCGCCGGGTATTGTCACGGAAGTTACGTAGACGACATACATCAATACGGTATCACGGTTAAACGTATAGCGTCATCTAAAGGGTTTCATCTCTTGAACGTAATTACGGAGGAGGGTCCAAGGAGTAAATGACAAAATTTGAGCCTACTTATCTTTATATGTAAACTCTGGACTTTCTTGACAAACATCGTGGCAGGAGCTCAACACAAACTATGGAGGAACTAAGGCGTGTCTACATATAATTTTCGCAAAAATGTATAGAAAAACTTCTAGCTATCTTATACCACTGTGAGATTATCTTGCAGTAGCTAGGGCTTAACATTAAGTAAGGCACAAAAAATAGATCACGCCAACCACATCTGGATAATGAAAAAGCTGAACAAACATCATAATTTTCAATTGCCATAAGGTCTTGAATAAAGAAGATTGAAGTATCGAATTAAGAAAGCGGCTATTTTGTAAATAGGCATTTGGTCGTCGAATGCGACTTAGTAGTTCTCGCTTAAATGAAGATCAGTTGCACATCTTTGTGTGGGCAAAGAGTGTGACTGAAGATCGAGTAGATCCATCTCAACATGCCAGTAGCGCACTATTTATCATCATCTAAGAAGATCAATATATAAATATACATGCAAATTTTAATAAAAAGAATGTAACGCCATTCCGGGCTGAAATACAATTTATTAATTATATGAATGGAAGCTAGTTACATTGAATAGAATCACGATTTATCAGACTGTGCCTACATGCTTTATTTTTAGCCAAGTTTGAAAGTTATTATGCTATCGTTCAGGCAGTCCTTTGGAACGAAAACTTCTTGCGTGAAGCTGTCTCATGTTATGCTCTCACATCAATAAGATAACAAAATAAAGAAGTAAGCTTTCTAACTGACTTGCGGAAGCTTAAACATGAACACTTTTTGTATACGTATCACGGCCGCTCCCGATCCAAGTGGTCAATCTTTTAGAAAGGTTTTTGTCTCTGTAATTGGGTCTGCAATATGGTAACGACTGAATATATGAGCTTGTAAACAAAATCTTCTTTACGAATGATCAAGTTGATCCCTTGAATTGAACTCAGATCAGTAAAAATGCGGATATTCTAAAGTAGTTCAAATGTCATCTAGAATACGATGTTTACTTGGTTAAAAGTTGAGGCACTTTTAAGTCTCGGATTCCACTGAAATAATCCTTGAGGGTCAACTGATCCCAAAGAGACTCACGTCGAGAACCCATTGCGACACGGGCCTTAAGTATACGTACATGCAAGAATAATTCTATCTCTTAAAGCTGTATTCTCGTCGTCATTTAGCGATAGTTAGTTGAAAACTAGAGGGAAGCGCTACGTACTGTGCGAAGATACCCAAAGCCCAGCATGTGTAGTCCTTTCAAACTTGTCAGACATGTTGCTGTCTTCCTATACATAGGCAAGAACGACGCTGTCACCCTAACGAGGCCAACTATGTAACTTCAGTGATGCAAGAACTGGAACAACGAGGGGACTCTACCAACGGTAAATCAAATCTTAACCTAAAAAAGAACTTTCTTTACAGCAACTTATCAAATCTAAGCAGATATGGTAAAACCGAACAGAGTATACATGTTACTCTTCTACCATTTGAAAAAGTTTTGCGTGCGCAGCGTTTAGAGTTTCTGGGGCTTCGACATTTAGACAACAGTATAGTTCGCGCTAGACGATAAACGCTCGTAAATATAATACACTAATAGCGACAACGCCAGTAAATAGCGGGTGGGAACAGTAACGAAAAGAACATGGCACTTGCAAAGCTTATTGCGGCAGACTTGTACAGAGACGATTGGGTTGCACTGCTGTAACGTGCCCAGCCCTGTTCGCTGTAAAGCTGTCAAGTGGGCCAACAAATAAACGATACACACAAACAAATCTCTCGTTATCGTATCCGGCTGACTCGTGGGAGGACAAAGGAACGCAGTGGAAGTCCGCTGCCAGCCACACCAATTGCGGAGTTGGCAAGCAGAGAACTGGTTGGTAAACAAGTACGTCCACACAATAAACAACGGTTAGATGAAAAGGAAAAAACTATTAAGATGCTTTCTTTATTCACATGGCTAGCCGTATTGTAAAATCTTTCGATACGTTTAGACGTCATCCTATTTGGCAGGCGGGGGGGAGTGCGGTTCAGATCGAGACAAGTACAGACAATCATATAGAGAGTATAGAGACACAAGTCGAATGCTGACTAAACTTATCACTTCATTGAGGTGAGCAAGCAGAAACATACGAGTATATAGATTGAGGTGGATGACGTTCATGTACATCAGGTTCATTGTACAAATTTCTACAATGATAATCTTGAGCCATAACTTTTGTTTTGTCACTTTCCCATAACTCAACGATTTTGACCACACTAAAATCTCACAGCAGTTTTTACAATAATAGTCTAAGGGGTGAGCCCTATAGTTGAACGAATTTCACTTGGGTCGGTCAATAACACTACCTGGGTTGCTACGAGTGCATCTGTCGACGTGTGTAGCTTGTTTTGTCGAGGTTAGGCTTAACAATTAGGCTTTTATATTTACAATATGATACGGGAACAAATGCATAATGTTAGGTTTTCAATAAATAGCACACGTCATTGACACTGTGGCACGCAATTGGCAGATGACAACCAATTTTTTCGTATCCATCCACAGCCTATATCGTATCCAATGCGAAAATCGAAATTGGTGTTTACAAGGGCTTTTTTTTTTTGCTATATATTTTATATAAGCAGTCATTTAGTTGCACTCCTAAACCATATGGAAGTGGACGCTTTCCGCCTGTTGAGACAGCAGCATATGTGCACCAAATGTTAGAGCTGTTGTTAGGACACCACTACTAATCAAGGTGGTCATTTTTATCAGCCTACTACAGTACTGAACCTTTAAACCCTTTCTCAAAAAAATTCAACCTTGTATATTTTCAATTTTGGGGGAAAATACTATGAACGCATCGCGCCATTCCATAACTATAAATTATAAGCCAACAGCGCGTCAACGATACTACGTATCGTGTACGAAATTTGATGTGGCATTCATCTCCCCTATTTCTAATAGGTCACTAGAATTAATAAGCTGATTGATTTAGTTTTTTGTTGAAAATTTACACCAATTATTTGTGCGTTACTTGGACAACTGTCGCTTTCCGTACTCGACCTCATTTCCTATTTAGGTTTTCCTAGCGATAAACGAAGTGAGTATTGTCCTTTTAGGCAAAAAAAACCGCGCTTCAATTAGGATTTCGATATCGTCAAGCTATACCTTGATGCGTAGACAAGCTTTCGTAAGGTCAGCTTTGCCTAGATCTTTTTATGTTCCTTTATGGAATTTAATAAGCTCTATTCACACATAGACCTTATTTAAAGTTGACTTATCTTTAAACGAATTTCCGTGGCAACACAGTCTTCCCTCAAATGCCAACCCTTGAATAGAGTAAAATATGGCGCACAATGGCGTCTAATTGACGCGGTGTGACGAGGGCGCTCGCAAGCGTAGCCACCAACGTTGTACGCATTTGTCTCATCTGGCCATCAGTACAGGACAGAAATCCTCCGGATTGTTATGAAATAGTCTTTCTTACCATCGTCAACGGTTAAATCAATTTCCCTATTGCCTGGAAAATATAGTAAATTTTCAGAGGGCATTTGAACATAAAGTATACGTTCATTTTAATTTCATTCACGTTTGACTGAGCCGAAAAGAGGGGTAACAGGAAAACCATTTCTCTCATGCCATCATACTCTCGAGATCGTTCCTAGAAATGAGTCCTGCTTCTGCCTGAAGGATCTCCGCTTAGCTACTCCAAACGTCACATGGTGGAACTCTGCTGTCACAACGCATGCGCACGTGTACCCCCAGCATGGATGTCATGTAAGAATCATTTCGTCTACATTATTCCTCGACGGTGAGACTGAAACGGCACAGATACTGCTTAGCGAACATGCAATCCGCTCAATTATAATTCTTAATTGGCATCGAAGTACAATCCTCAATGCGGTGACTATACAGAAAGTGAAGTACCAAGCTAAACTGAATAGGCCGGGTTTCACTGCTACCCATTTGATGCACCGCAACGTCACCGTCACCCCAAGCAGGGAAATGTTTACCAAAACAATGACATCAGAACACTACTGCGCCACTTGAGCTGGTGTTTTATAATGGGCTCGTTGAGGAAATATCACGGCTTGTCGTAGGATAATCTGCTCGCAGGTATATTTCTGATTCTCCTTGTGCATACTGGTAAAATAGTTCACACAAAAACGAATCCAAATTTAAGTGTAGCCGCAGAAAAATTATTGCTAATGGGTTCTTTCGATGAAAATTTCTTAAAGATGTTGCTTCTAACGACCAATTTAAATGAATAATAATTTGCAGTAAAATGTAAAAGCCCTACATGTTCGCTTGGTGGTGTGATTATTATATTAAACGATTGCATGTTGGATTGCCTGGGCATAGTGCCACTACCCGCCCGTCATGATCCACAAAAACAAGGAGCAGAACTAACTAGTTCCTTTGGTATTTCAACGTCATTCTCATGAAAAATAGCACATGCGTAAAACTACAGAAAGACTTACTATGGACAACTACTTGCGTTTGTTTTTATATCAGCAACTTTGTGGGTGTTAGGGTGTTGAAGTTCCGTTAAACCACCTGTAACAACACAACTGTCTCGGTACCTTCCCTTCTATATACTAGCTAACCTAGTATTTTAAGAAAGCTATTTGGCCAACGTTCAGCTTCGAAAAGCTCTTGAGAATATCCTCTTTCTGTGTTCACTTCTTTCCGGATGTTTCTTTCCGGATTTCAATAAGCTTCAACTGCATGGGCCTGTGCACGCACGTGCAGCTACTACAAGCGTTGAGATACGAAAACCGTAGAGTGACCCAGAATATGCTTTGTTTGTTGAATCGTTGTATTTCACATCAAATGCGTATTATGTGTCATGTACGTAATCAGTGTGTCCCTCGACCGTAAACGATTTGCATCGTAATTTTTGCCAGTCTAAAAGTTTCACCATGGTCGTGTCGATGATAATTTTTTGTTCTACAGAGCTTGGAGCGCAAGACCAGCATAGCTGGAGATGCTACAGCCGTACGTTAGCCTAAGCACAAGCAAGTAAACATGTAGGATTAATTGGTAGTACAGTGTACACTAGCTGTAAAGATCGCGAACACGCCATTTTCCTACCTCGAAAACAAACAGACTCTATCATCACTGGCAGGCAGCCATGACTTGTAGGTAATTTTGTTGTGAACTACAGCGCATACATAGGTATTAACATGTCTAAGGTTCAATTGCTGTCAATGGCGTATCACCGTCTCATAGGAAGTCGCAATCAGCTGATAGATCAACACCTCAGCCGATCTTGACATAGCATCGTCATCGACCGAAGCTGAAACTGAAAGTAAGTGATCTTCTAATACGGGTTAAAGATTTTAGAGTCTTAATGGTTTTGTGAACTATTTGCAAGCCTGTCTTGATAAACAGGCTGGTTGTGGAACCGTTTGGACGATTTGTTCCTGCACTCCACAATGCGGCTACCTATCCTAGCTCAAGCGGAGAGCTACACAACTGTCTGCGTTTTCGATCTATCGCTATCTTCTCAGATACACCTTCGGTACGGTTGACGTTACCTGTACGTGCAACATGCGAACAGAGACCCAACCGATATTCCAGTCCTTGCTAAATTATCCTCCGTTATCCTTTTTGTCCACTCGCAAATACACGGCGACATTTGTGGCTGCATACCATAATATTGACAGCTTATCCAAAGCGGCGCTGAACGACTATCGCACACATTTGAGCTCTATTGTTCAATTTAGCAGAAAATAAATTCGAAAAAAACAGCCCAGAATCGGTAAGTGTTCACCCTGAAACAGATGCTTCTATCCGTGTGACGTCAGCCGTTTTTTAGCGAGGTGACGCGACCTGATGAAACTCGTGACGTGACCACGAAGGCTATTCAGTTCTAGCAAGGGCGGATTGCATCAATTGGTCAGCAGTTGACGTCGCGATACGCAAATGCGCCGGTTAGTCGATCGTCGAAAAAACGTGTAAAGAAGTATATATTAGAGGGCCTCTAAAATTGGCATAGCGAAATCGTTGGTTCTAATGCGGCTCATCCGACGGCCTAACAGATCGCACCTGTACACCCATTTACGCATCTGCTGCCACGCGTAGACGAAGTTTTCACGCATCGAGCTTGCTGCATCAAAAAATATATGTAATCTCAACTTGCTTCTACGCGTAGTAGCTAGCTCACAGAAGCCGTTTATAATTGTCGAAAGCTGCACGGTTCCGAGTACACTTTATTGGTATATATAGAATGACTAAAGAAAGATTCAATCTTGCGCGAAAATTTACTTTGTCGCTCCTAAGACGGCGTGCCCTTCGAGCTGGTAACTGAACCGGCGACAGCAGCCATAATGACAACAAAAGGGCACCAATGGCGTATTCTTCCGATAGGATCTTAGAATTATTATTGCTCGGCGTCACCAGTGGCGAAAATGGCTCACCTGAACGTTTGGTAGCCGTACAACTTGAGTCATTGAGGTCGTCTAGCTTGTAGTAACAAGAGCGCTTCTTTCAACGTTCAATGCTGTCAGACGTTTAGTCATTTTACACGTTCGTAGCTATCATAGCCAATCACATGTATGTAAGGATACGTGCCATCTGCTACATCGGAAGCGTCGTGGATGCACTTTGTAGGTGTGGCTTCACAGATAAATTTAGCCAGAAGTTAAATTGACAAACAAGCGAAAAACAATGCCAAAATACAATTATCAGCGTGTTAACTAACTTTGTATTATTAATTTATGCTTCTTAACTACAAGACTTGAGTAAACGATCCCATCGCCAGACCTAGGTCGTATTGGCTTCAAGTGCGTGAGATTTTATATCTCACGCACTTGAAGCCAAGTTTTTTCGTCCATAGTATTGGCCACCTCGTCGAAGATGTCAAATTTACTCTGCGTCGACAGTTCTACTGGACAGGTCGGTGCATCAAATGATTATCGCAAATTTCATTCATTCACTGACAGAGTGGATCGTTCCGTGTGAGCCCTTGTCCAGACCTTTCTCACAGCCTTGCTATTCGTAAACCTTCGTTTTTTGATTATTAAGGCATGGGATTGCCCGAAGCAAGTTATGGGGTTCGGTTGATCCAAACTCAGATTCAAAAGCAAACAGCAGCAACAAGAACGTTTCCGGTAGCGACGAGAAGGCCAAAGTCCTGCGGACGTTCAACGTTGTTGACTCGGTACATCGGTAACTAAATCTTTACACTTCCAGTTATTCAAAGGAGAATAGGCAAAGCAGAAAGTAGGCCTGTTGTTTCGGCAGCGCCACCACTGAATTCGCTCGTACGACCTAGCTAAACCTTACAGGGCTTCCAGACTAAACTGACATACTTAACCCAAAAAAATCGCAAATAAGGCCACTAGAGGCTTCGTTCTGACACAAGCTAACTAAAAAATAGAAAAACACTTGTGGTCCACGCAAGATATACTTGTCGTAGAAAAAAAATTGAATCGACCTACCTTTGATATTTATCTATATTCTTCTTGATTACTATACAAAACAAGCATTAGTGTGCCCAACATTTTCCACTGCCTCAACAGACTCAGCTACTCCTATTTGTATCGAGCGGCTTATAATTCTCGGTTCTGTTCAAGGTTGCCGGGAAAAGTTCACGTAACGTTTTAGAGAGCATCTTATATCGTAGAATATCAGAAAAAAAACAGCTGGCCACCTCGAGCGTGCACCTTATACGCTTAGTGAGAGTACGCATACGGACGAAAAGGATCTGGCAAACGTTCATCGATGAGCTACCGCAGGCTACGTCAGAATGAAAGATCACGTCGAAAATACAAAGCTGCCAGCCACTGATTATGGATCGATGACGTTGTAATCGACTGATTGAACCGTCGGATCCATGAACGCAGAGCACACGCAACGACCGAGAAAAACTATGAATGATGCCAACATTTTTCAAGCAGATCCATTCTTTTATTGCTAATGTGTGATTAATACCTACGAAGCACTTTGAGCAGTGCTAGACCAAATTGGTTGAGCCATGTCGTCGCACGTCTGCGTAACGTCGCCAACACGCCCACGTAGCGTCTGTTTTCGATTTGATTCGATGTGATTCGATTGAAACCAACAAACATTAGTGTCACTATGCTTCCAAGCACCAAGATACATCACCTACGTCTGTATATACGTATATATACACGCGTTTTCCAGCATCATATAAATATCTATTACATAATCATATTATTCTTCATCTTGTGCGCCTGCTTTCGCTCGCCCCAGACAGCATCGTGGTGACTTTCGTAAACTATCTTACAATACGCATGTTAGATGTCGACTGCTAACTACACCGCTTTGGCCGAAGCTTTTCTTTTGAAAGAATGTTACTAACGTCGATGGCTGCTGCCGGCTCCATTCGAGAGTCACGCGTCCTTGCGAACCGCAAATTTCTCTGCTGCCAAAGAGTTACAAGTTTCACGGGACTCTGTAATAGTAATATATGTACATAAATGGGTGTTTTGGTATACATATGTATCTAGGGAACGCAAGAAAGTGCGAAAAATAGAAATTTTGATTTAGGAAAAGAATGATTCAATTTTTGTTATATTACATTGTAATTTTTTTTTAGATAGGCTGCTTTGTCTCTAAGTGTAACGGAGGACGAAGCAATTACCGAACGAATTTGCTAAAATAGAAGATTGACTTACGTAGTATACTACGCAGTCAAGAGATCAGTTACATAGACGAACGAACACAAGAAAAATGTGTCCTATATTGGTCCTATCCATATTTGTGGATCTAGGCTTGGGCAAGTGAGCACATCAACGTAATGCGTGCATGTTGTATTGCTAACAAATCAGATCACCTACTGATCTTGTATATATATTTATTATAACTTTGTTAAACAATCTATCTTCTCCGACGCTTATCTCCGATATCTGTCTTCGACGCTTAGGGTCAGCGACCGCACAGGGCGATCACTTGGCGACATACTATGTGCCTTCAGCGTAATAAGCCAATATGTCAAAACTAGTTAGCTAAAGGTTAAAGAGGCTCAAAACAACGAAAATGCCGTAAAATAAACAGCTATAACTTTGCAGATAGCATCGAAGTTCCGTGTTCCCACTGTTATTCGGAGCGAAATGAAAGCGTAACACCAACTTTCATATGAAGCACGCAAATTTACGAACAGTTCACAGCAACGGGGAAGTTGACTTAGCGATACCATTAGAAACTGCCATATTAACAAACCAACAGTAATCATAGTAAAACAAGTATGTAATCTAGAAATGTGTTATGATCATCATCAACTGAACAGAATTCTCATTGCACAGACGGACCTTTCAACAACGACAGAGCATTGCTTCTACGTTCAGTACTTCTGATCTCCCGAATCCAACAAGTCGACACACGTATAGCATTAACATGTGGCTGTTTAGTCAAGCACTAATACGTAAGGGCTCCACTCTTGGCGAAGGTGAGTATTGTTTTAGGTTTGAATGCGTTCAACAAGTAAATATACAAAATAGGCCGTGTTATTTGAGAGCCTATTTATGTCCGTCTTCGTTCTAAATTCCCATTTTTTTTGCGATCGGCCGCTGCATGTCGAAGTGAAAGGGGCTAAAACTTTACGTCAGAAATCAATTCTTGTCAACTCGACGGTTTCACTCACTTTCTCCTGGTAGCTTCATCGTTGTCCTCTTTTTTATTGCAAATGGGACATCATAAAGACACGTATTACTGCTCTAAATGACCCTTTTGCTTCTGATTTGGTTTTATGACTGAGTGACTTAGATAGGGCAAATCAGATGATAGAATACTTACCCGTATTCTTCTCGCTGCGACCGCCTCGCATTCTGTAAGGCTCTAAGAGTCATCATGGTGTCGTAGTACACAGTGGCGTCCTTAGTGGTTCTGCTGTAAATGACTGACTGACATTATGGTTCGAGCCGTGTTCGCCGCCCCCTTCTACCTAAGCTCTGTTATCCGCTTTTGATTGTGTGAGTTTCGTGCTCGACGCTGAGCGGCGGCTTCCAGCGCTGCGATGAATGTCCAGTATATTAAAACTTTTTTTATCGTTATGACTACCACGAACGAACGAACGAAGGCAGGCCGCTCATTCCTGCTAAGAAGGCCGAATTTTATATATCATATTTAATAACAGCCGGTCGCACTGGGCCTTGCTTTTGTATAATAATTAAATTGGTGAGTTTGATTTTGAAAAGAAGATACGAACAGATACAATCAATATTTCCATTGTTAACTCCATTTAATATTAGCTCTAGAATAATTAAAAGAAGCTAACTAAACTGTTAGCCCACCAGAACGAAAGTCTCTATGGGAGCTCGCCATTTCCCGGTCTATGCGTAGCCGAGGCACTACCTATCAATAATGCTTGTTCTATTAAAAATAGCGTCGTGTCTTTTAGATCTGGCATGTGAAGACTAAAAACTTGTAATTTGATGAGTCACCTTTTAGGCAGTTGTCCTTACGATAACTGGTTTCGCAGGGTATTTTTTTTTGGTATAATTCAATGTTTTTTTTGAAAGCTGATTTCTCCTACGAATGTGTATCTAACTAAGTAGATAAGAAAAATGCCACTAACGAATAAGGTGCGTATCTTTTGATTTACTTTAACACTTCTCATTACCTATTTATACAAAGATATGCAGGCACGAACATAGACGAAAGATAATGGTAACAGCAGAATAATTTGATCATTTCCGTTTCGTTCTTATGTAGCCTGCTACCTTCATTTACTAATTATTTTGGTGTGCATCCCATATGTACAGGTACGCAACGACAAAATGTCAACAAATTTGATAAAAAAATAGGGTACGAATACTTGACAGAAAAAAACATTTTATCGTCGATTTCACTATTCACCTGTTTTAGTTAGAAAAATTGATCATTTAATTCATAATTATAATTACTATGGTGGTAGATGATTGAACTCGTGTACTGACTGGCCCTTGTTTGACCTCCGCGGGCGGATATCAGTATCGTCTATCGTCACTGGTCACCAGAGATGTTTTTTTAGACTCAGATCATTTGTGATAATTTTTTTCTATAACCTATTTTCGAAGTTGTCATTTTGTGAAAACTCAATGCAAGCACACACATTTTATAATAATCAAAATAATAATGATTATCATAATAATGTATACGGGTACAAAACTGTGCTCTGTGTTCATCATTTCTACCGCAAGTAACAGAACATTCCTTACTGCATAGTTTATTTCCCATTTATTACTGCAGTATATCGCCGACATGACAATAATTAGCATACGTTTACATTTTTTGTGCGTGGTTTCCTTTTTCACGGGCTTATTTATTACTATAATTATCTTACTAAACACACGCTTTTCCAAAGTTACGCCATTTTTGGCGCTGTCAAAAAATGCTAAATTTGATCCGTTTTTGTTGACGTACTCATTTTTCTCGCCTTTTTTTCTCTGCGAAAATATTTCGTACTTCTTTCCGCCCCTGTTAATACTATTCACTAGCTATTCCGCTTATCCTCGACCCTTTCTCCAAGTTACTACTCGATCATACTTTCATTTACTTTTCTGTAAATCGGGCATCATTTATTTCGTTCGCTTAGATACAACGTGGGTTTCGTGGTTCTTCGCGCTTCTTGTAGCATTTTTTTTCACAGTATCTTGTAGCATCTTGTGGTACCGTTAGATGACTTGCCGATCTTCCCTTTTATTGGTTCAGATACTTCTCTCTCTTCCGTCTTTCTCACTCACTCACTCACCCACTCGGGGCGTCTGCTTGTTTGTATGTCTCCACCCTTTCTCCCTCTCAGGTAACGCGATTCATCACACCATATCAGTTTGTGGTCCAAAATACGTTAGTTAAAAAGCAACAATCTCTACATGGTGCACCTTCCGGGACGGGACTTGACGGCAGGTTTCGTTCGCTGTGATCGGGGGGGAAAGTCATTGTTATGCATTGCTACGGTAGTTAACGAGACACTACGTACGGGTCGTCGTAGAACAGATCAAAAGTTTTTCGATCAAGCCGACTATTCTTTCGTTTATACGCTCAGTTTGAAGGAATATAACTATTACATATAGATGGAACTATATGCCTCTGCGAAATAGACAAACTTATAACGGCATTAAAAATAAAGCAAACCTCAAGAAAACTAAGGGCTCATGATAATAATTACCTCATTGGAAATGTGCTAACCCGGTGACCCATCGTTTAAGCCTCAAAGCAAGTAAGTTCTGCCCGCCGCTAGTCGCTTGGTCCCGTCCCCACTGACAACAACACCCTCAAAAAACGAGAGGCTATGAAACTTCACACAAAAATACATTCACTAAAGGGGCACCCCGGATGGGTGTCTCACCAATACATTCATATCACATTTGAGCTCCTCCTGGAAGCGTTTGGCACGACCTTCGGCTCAGACTTAGGCGTAGATAGCGGCTTAGGCGTAGATGGCTTAGACAGAAGCAAGATACTTCTGCTTTGTCATGGACCATGTCTGTCTACGCGATGCAGAGAGCCTATACAGCGTCATTGATTAATTCTTCCGGAGGACTATACCAACGACAATACCGTCAAAGCGGCACAGAATTCGATCAGAATTGCCACTTTGCATTGGGTAATTATGCCTGCCTTTCTCAGGTTCGCTATTCTACATACACAGCGTCTGTCGTTACTCAAACCTTTATCGCAGCATTGCAGCTTTAGAACTTTGGCTCAATACGGAATCACCTTATGTCCGAACAAGATTACTACCGAGGGACGATGATAGCACAGGGCAGAATGTATATTGCATAGTTGGTGTCTATAAGAAGAAATATTTAATGTCGATAGTGTTAAAATCATATGCGTCTCTGTCCATCCCTCATTAGTCGAATTCGTGATGTCCAAATAGTTAACCGATCTGAGGCGCAGCGTGAAAACGATACTGGACTCAATAAAGACGTCGTAGATAACACAGAAGTCAGTAGGACATTTTTGCTCACAGATGAGAAATCAACTTATTAGTTTGCTATTAAAGAGGATATTCGGGTGTTTGAACTTATGTAATAATGGACCTTACGAAAGAAAAGTAAAATTTGTAATTTGCTTGCTTTATATTACTGCCTAAAGTAGCAATACACTATCGAGACATACTACTCTTACTTCACACCAGGATTTTTGCTGGTCCTCTTTACAATGCCCCACCTGTAAGACCGTCCAGGATGTTCGATCTGAGAAGTCGAATGCTGGCGCTATTTTCATCTTCCACAAAGTCACGAGCGTGGCAGAATCTTCCTTTGACGAATGCAGAATTTCTGTGACTTCAGGCACCTGCTGGAAACAGTCATTGATTTAGCCATTGCTTATAGCATCTTATGGGAGATCAAACTGCGACGACGCGTTTACCATGCTGCTGGCTTACTTCCCCTCTAAACTAACACTGTCTGTCCTAGCCGTTTGGTGCGTACACCTCTTCCTGATATATGATGGTGTCTTTATACAAACTGGGTATATTCCTCCCTGCCTTCGTTAAGGTGTTTCAGCGCAATGGTACGATGCAATGAGGCCCATTTGCAGACACACCGTCCTGTGCTTTCTTTTCTCACTCTTGATCCTGTCTTGGCATCTCAGAGATGATCCTTACTTGCAGTTATTTCTAGGATTATAATTCGCTTTTTTGATAGTCTTATTAATTCGAACGATGTAACACGCTTCCCACGTTGTTTCCTATCTCTTAAGTCCACCTGGAACGACTCTTCACCAAGCCTTTAGTCCATTTCGCTGCTACAGTTTTACTACCACTTAGTACTGACTACATTTTACAGTACCCTGTACGTCCTCGCAAGAAAAACTGGCCAGCGGCCACTTCTGAATGTTTTTCCCTTTTGTTTGTCCTCGTTCGTCGAAGTTACTTCTTCGTTCCTTATAGACATTACCTCCCTCTAGCATCTTCTCGTTGTCGCCATGTGCGTTCTAATGCAGGTATTGTTATATCGTTTGTAATTTCAAACATCTTCGTACGAAAATCACTAACTATTACTATGATTACGGAGATTACAGTATCATTAGTACAAGACTGAGATGATTGAAACGGACTCGATGGTTTTTTTGTGATTAAAGAAACATAGCTTCGAAGTACCTGTTTGCAACATTGCTTGTCGTTGGTGATGTTATACGATTTCGTTTTCTTTCTCAGTTAATTCTCGGATTCGAACCATTAATCTGTAAGTTGTTGACGTCTTGATGTGTTTCGCGAGGTCGATCCTCTTTTTTCCGCTTTCTTTCCGTTTTTCTAACCAATAAGAGCAGCGAAATAAATCAGAAACAACTTACATGCGCCTTATATGTTTTAAGGACCTCGTCACTTTAGTCCATTCAACAAACTTGCGTATATATCGAAATAACGAGCTCTTCAGACGACTTTACTATGATTCATAATTTCGTTACTTATCCCGCTGTTCGCTGCATCTGTTGTTCGTTGCTCTGCCAAAATTCGTTAACGAAATCGTTCTGTTTCTTATACATAATAATGGCAATATATTACAGAGGTCAAACTGAATGAATGATCGACCGCGCGAGATGATCCCAACGCTACAGGGATTTGAAAATGAATGTGCGTGTATATATGTATGTATATATATGTATGTATATATCAATATCGATGTATTATACATTCTTTATAGGAATTAGAAATTCTCGTAGTTGCCACTGTTATTATGAACTTGCAAAATAACATGATTATTCTGTTTCTTTTTACCCATAATTTTATAGATGTATGTTGTATAGATGTATATAGAAATCACTTGAAATACTATTTTTGGCGTGTCGTATGGATTTTTGCTTTTTTAACCCTGTACCGTTTAAATTTCACGTTGTCCTATTCTTATATGAATTGGGTTCTCTTAGCAAAATGGGTCATTGTATCGACTAGCCATTTCTCTCAGAATATTGTGCGTACTCAGGTAGTTATGAAGATCTCGAAAAAATAAAGATAACCGTTGATAGATAGCTTCTGAACTTTTCTGGTCAATTTTTGTGCGTTTCACTCGATCTCTATTCACATAAGAAGGTGGTTCCCATTGGGTTTCTGTATCTTCTGTATTTTTTTGGTTGATCTTGTGCGTTACTGTTAACTAATATATATATATATATATACTTCCAATGTGGGTCAACAGCACGTCCCGTCTACCTGTACCGCACTGTCGGAGTTATTGGATGTACTTTTGGTCCGAAGCAGCTTTATTATATTGTTGATTCTCTCTATTTCCTATTTGGTATTATAAAATATAGTACAAAACTGTATTTTGAACTGAAAGTCAAAGAGTGTCCCTTACTTCCAGTGGTACACAGAATCTCTCGGGAAAACAGCCCGTATAGATACTTAAAAACTACTGCACTTAGGCTGAATTAGAGATATTATTTTTTCATTCTATTCTATGCACTCTGATAGCCTCGAACATGTAGTTGCTTCTAGTAACGACGCCGCAGTTGTTCTCGGGTCCGGATAGTTTAAATCGGCCCACTTCGGTCGATTTGGGGTCTAGCAATATTTGTTTCCACATCGTCCTTTCTATAGCCAGTTTTCAGTTACCATTAACATTTCTAACTGGTTCACTATAATTTTCTGGATGAATGAAGTTGTTTCACGTTGGCTGTGGCGTTAAACAGGGTTCGTCGTTGCTGCTGGAGATCGGAATAGAGTTTGGGCTTGACGCTGGCGTTAAGCTCTGCGGTCGATTGAATGAGAGATCCTGTGGCAGGATACAAGGTCCTGAGATCCTGTTGCGAGGCGAGCCACGATTAGAGCCTGACATGGACGCCTCCGATGAGCCTACAAGAATGACAAGGAACAGCGCAAAAAGAAATAAAATAGTGGTTTACTCGACAAAAGAGACAATATGCTATTTCATCATTTTAATTTTGCGATAGCTGCTACATACATACGATCGACCCACTTAGCGTTACACCAATTCTATCTAATGTGAAGGAAGCATATAGTTCTGACATGGCCACTCGTTAGTTGTTGTTCCTAGCGTTTAGCTTTATCTGATTAATTTTCTTCACAGCTTTTTTCACGTCGAAATCCTCATAACTGGGTTAATATGGGCATCTCATATCAAAAAAAAGGTCAAGTAACATCAAGCTGCTACCAACAAAGACAGAACGAAATTTTGTATCATCAGACGTCGGATCAGCGTTACCAGATCATTGTTAATCGACGACATGTAGGTGTCTTAGGTAAAAGCAGGACAAGGTCGCGACTATGCATACTAAGGCTTGGCAGGTGCACACAGTCGAACGCTTGACGCTCGTACTGTGCGTTACTAAGACATGGAGCCTTCGCCCAGCATGATTGACCACAGTCGCAAAAGATGCTTAATATAAGTAAAATAATATAGATGACATAGCGTGAAGGTCTCCCTGATACAATTCACGGCGCGCAAAGCAGGAAGAAATTACGAGCACCTGTTTCCATCAGACATCAGGTTAGGATGAAATTATTTAAAAATTATTTTCTAGTCTTGAAACAATTTTTCGTTTTTTCGGATACAGTTTACAGCAAAGAGAGATGACACGAACGCCAAAATCTGACACAACAGGAACAACTTGAAACCTATAACGTAATTCTCTACAAGTACATCATTAAAATTCGTAAGCTCGAACTCGAGCCGAATTCAAGCTTTCTCAAGTAAAAAAACAGTAGAGAATATCTGCGATACTCGTTTAATATAAGATACATACAACATTATGTTTATAACAAATAGGCGTATTCGCACAAACGAAACGACAATGTTTATCATTGAATTAGTAACACGCGGTGAATGTAGAGGTGAATCATGTCCGTAGAAAGGCCTCTCCTAGAAAGATAATCATGTGTTTTGTTGCAATAATGCTTCTAAAGGCCAAGCTAATATATATATTCCGGCTATGTACCTTTTTTAGGACGACGAATAGGCTTCAAAGTTTTTCTGATGAGCTGCACGTGTCAAACAACTGAACATTTTAGTTTTTAGCTCAATGAAACGTTGTTGCTTTAGATTAATATTGCGTTTAAAAAATTTCTAAATTTAAATTAAATTTTATTATATGTTGAAATACTTTGACGAAAGATGTCAAAATATGTTGACCATTCGGCCGATATTTAAATGTTAAATGTCAATTATGTACATGATTCTTTGAATTTTTACAAGCCATGGACCTCTTTTATACACATTTTGTCATTAAGTAAACAATTCGATGATTCGTATGTTTTTTTGCGTAAGTTTTACCTTATATGAAGCATTAATATCATGGTAACTACATATTCTATTCCAAATCAAAGGGACACTCCCATATACAATAGATGCAACATGTTGGAAGTCGTAAACGACATAGTTGTAGGCCAGTAGAAACGATTATTCTATCAACGCCACTGATCGCGTAGCGTTGTCATGTTTCGTTAACAGTGCATGTCCTTTTCGGAGCACATTTGATGCATTTATTTAACCCTATATCTTCCATATCGATTTCTTGATCAACCATATACCTACCCATCGGGCACCGGACCGATTATTTCACAACAGCTTATATAAATATATATTCTTGCTTCAAGGAACGAGGTCTTTCTTCGCTTGTTCTGCCCCGAATGGCGGTAACGCAGGGCTGAGCGTTAACAATTGGCGTCACTTAAGATCGAGTTAAGTGCACGGGCTGAAACGAGCGGAGCATGTCCGCAGAAAATAACGAATAAAAACAAACACAAATGATAAAACCTTATTTGTGCATTCATTCTCGGTGTAACAAAGAAAAACATACCAAGTTAGAGGATACATAAAATTGGTATAGCCCAAGCGTCTCAAAAGCAGCCAGTCATAGGACACTTATGCCTAACCAGACGTAAAACTTGAACCATAGATGGACACCCAAGCCAGCAAGTACGCCACTTTGCCGTGCTGTATTATTAACATGCATAGAACGTCGAATAACTTGGGTGTTTCATCTTAGATGCTATTCTTCCTAATTTCCAACTCAGAACATTAAAATTGTTCTTCTCCCAAGGCGAAAAACGGCAGCTGCTCCAAAGTGGATCTTTTTAATTCAACATTTGATAAGAATCTGACCAATTCCAGATCTTCATTTTGATCAACTTCGAGTCGGGTATATGTATATATCAATGGCATTTTTAAAAATAAATACAAGAATGGCAAATATGTTGCCAGATGAGAAGCAGCGCTGAATAGTAATAGAACGCTAACAGAAATTGTATGTTTAAATAAAAATGCATCCCGATTTGTTCTATTAGCACTTCCGCCTTCAAATTATGCCTCCTTTGTAGGTCCTCAATAGGCCTGCCTGTTTGCAACAGTAGCAAACATTTCGCGCAATGTATAATAGAAAACTCTAACTGGCGCTAACTGCACACCTCGATACGTGGACTGATCTGGTGAGAGCTCCGGTGCACTGAAAGCCTCGAATCTGAATTTTGTCAAATTTACCGCTCAGTACCCTTGACCTTTACCTACCAGATTGAGTCGCGGGTTTCTATCTTTGTATATATACGATAATGAGATGGATAGAAAATACCTATTTGGCTTCTTGCCAGATCTTCCTACTTGGTTGGTGCTTTGAGAATTCATTAGAATAACAGCCGTAACATCCGACAACTGTAGAAAACCAAATCGTACTTGAGATGACCATACAAAAGCATATCTTACGCCTACATATAGACTGGATCTTCAACTCGTGGATACTGTGACTTTATTATTTATTCTCTTTTAGATCAAGTACACATGCTAGTAGTTATACCTATTACAAGTCTTTCTGGAAGGTAAGGAGAAAGATTTTGGACTCGGCCCAATTTCCATAGTGCTCTGAAAGGGCGGATACGTATGCAGTACGAGGCGAAAATCTCATTGAACGAACAAAGCACCTTCACTTTTTTTTATACATCTTTTCATTGTACTTTATACTCCCTTGCTACGTGCAACAGATATAGAACAAAGTCCCTTAAACCGTCAAGAGACTTTTTTAAACACTCAGAAGACGTTTGCCCGACCGCATTTATGCACGTGTATTAGGATGTATTTTGTTACTGATAAGTATCCTTAGTCCGTAAATGCGTACGTATGTCACAATATCCGTTTGGAGGCAATGGTGTTTCGAAATAGAATCAGCCCAGCTATCTTTGCCCGGCGGTTTTCCTCTGCTTTCCATATATTGACGTTGTTAACCGTTTACAAAGAAACCTACATGAATCAGTATGGTCTCTATAAAACTGTTCTTGCCGCTACTCTAATTTTATCAGAAATTAAAGCGCCGATACTGCTCTAATCACCGCTGCTAAGGCAGGAAAGTCGTGCAATTGAGCTGCAAAATGTACCCAGACAGAGTTGCAATCAAATTACTGGTTATGAGACGGGAAACGTTTCATATTCTGATTTGTAATGATGGTGCACACTTTAGTTAGTCCGCGTTGAGTTCACATAAACGTGGATAAAATGGAGCCCGTTTCGATATGAGCTTTGGTTCTATTTCTACATGTCTTCTTCTGCTTATTGGATAGCGGTATCGGACGGAAGTGTTGCGTTTTTTCATACGGATTACTTGGGGCTATGATGGGGTAGAATGGCGGCGGTGAGCGATATGTGCGGCAGTGGCATGACAATGCAACGCTTAATATGGCACCATCACTTATGTGTTTCTATGTTTCTGTGCTAGAGCAACTGTTGGATTATCCATCCGAGACAGGCAAACATATCGACAACTATGAGCTTTAGTTTCAAACGACAGTAATTTTAATAGAGAAGTAACAATATAGCAAAAAGTTCTTTTCATGTTCTCAATGTCGCCTATACCTCTCCATGTGGCAATGACGGCATAGCTATTATTTCTAATATGATGGTTTCAAAATTGAAAACGTATCATCAATATTCGAAGTAGAACTTGTCTGTTGTCAGTAACACGGTTAACGCTAACTTTGTGCGATCAGACTGAGTTTACCTTGTGTGTTCTCACACGGTTCAGGTAATTCGCTAGCCTGCCTGGACGATAGTAGGCCCCATTTCAGATAGGAACTTACGAAAGTCCGCGCGCCCTCCAAACAACAACAACTACGCTAGAAAAATACTAACCCACGAACTAACGTTCGTATCACGGTCTCGTTTACATGACCCCGATGCATGCATACTACGGCACCAACGGTAGTTATAGGGCTTCTCAAAAACTAATGGACATAGGTAAAAAAATGAGACCTTGACAGGTCCCAGTTAACGTTTCGAAAGGCCAATTAAGATAGAAAGAAGTGAATGATAGCGGCGTGAGAAATGAATCCGTCTGACCGCTGAGTATAGATAGATAGAACATAGAGCTGATAGAAATAGATATAACCAGTTTTCACGTAATATATCGTATGCGGCCATAGAGAAACTAATAGACCGGGCAAAGAACACTGAATTTTGATTGACCAATATAATGAACATGTAACAACTTGTGGGATTATAATGAATATGCTTATTTTCGTGAAGAGTAGAACAAATAGAGACAACTTTGAACTTCCATAACTATTTGAATTGTTTAAAACTACCTCAAGAAACAAAGATATACTTACTACTTGACGTAACGTGAAGTTTTAAGGGTACTAATAGGCAGTTTTTTATTATTATTATTATTATTATTATTATTATTATTATTATAGAATAAGCTGGCTGCGTAACAGTGGTGTCTATCGTAAGTAGTATCAAATTTTTTCAATGTATTTCAGATCTGAACGTTTAATTGGATGTTTGGAGGTCGCTAAAATCGCGTCCAAAAGCGGAGTATAAAGAGCTACAATGAAGCCACCATCGATACTGCGAAAACGGAGAATTTTAACAGAAAAAACTGAAGTACTGATGGTTATCAGTCATATTTTTCAGCTAATCAGATAGCAACGCTTCACTCATCTGAGCAATACTGTAAGATATTTACTGTTCTAGGGAAAACTTTATCGGTTGTCGCGACGTCGCACAGTCGATTAAAAGCTATACATTACTCAAGCTTCTTGAGCGAATTAGCTCTCTTACAATATTCAATAATTGACATCTTACAAGTAGGTTCCATTTGTTCTTGTCAAGCAAAATCACTTCCTTCAGAGGTGTTTCCGTAACACTCGTTCTAGGAAACCTAGTCGGCCGCTCTGGACCATTCCAGATTGCATCTATTGCAGACGATTAACATTGCTAAATCTCAAGATAATTTTTTTTGAGTATCACATACCGTATCACTAAATGTGTCCAAGAACAAGCCATAGGCATTATAGTGTAGACCTCGAAGAAAACATGAACCCAGTTCCACCCCACACCGCAGAACGCCTTAAACTGCACGCTTTTCCAGTGTTCTCCAAAATATTATATATGTATATAGATAATCTCGAGCTACTTACTGTATCACCGCTGCCTGCCGTTTGTTTGCTACGACGACGCTTGCGGCGACATAAGGAGACAGCATTTATCTTCAGATTGAACTAATAATACCAGCACCAATGCCACTGCTGTGTATTCCGATGGAGTTATAACAACTGTCGACCCATAACCCAAGGACAATCAGACCGATGTAACTAAACAACGAAAATATCTCGAAGCTAGAATGCAGCTTGGATCGAACAAGTCACATCGACTCCTTCAGGTATATTTGCGAGCCCTTCTGATATGCTTTTGTTACTCTTTTTCTTGCCACTATCGCTGGTGAGATCGTTGCAGGTACCGTTGCCGATTTGGTCGACTGCCAGCGCTACTTAATTTATCAGGTTGGGGAGCGTAGTTCCCTACCTGTTCTCGGCGTTTGTTACCAGCTTTCGCGCATTTCAAAAAATACGTCAACCATCGTTAAAGTCACCATGCATCTACGGTTCTATGTTTAAACGGGCTAGGTACATCTCTAAGTTCAAGGAAGAACGGCAACCAAATCTGTAGACGAGAGGCCAGAACGATGAACAACAGTAGAAACAGATACGTTTCAAGATTACCACCACCGTTTTCCGTGTCTGGCGATGACCGTTAGTGAAGCAGTTTCTATTCGCTCAATTCTGTGCGCTCAGACAACCTGTAGCCTGCATTATGGCTACGATACAGTTCAGCGGTGCTAGGGGATCAGCAACGTAACGACTGGGACAGATATTATTATTATTCTCGTATCTTCGGCGGTTTGATGGGGTGCCAGGCCTGCAGACTGGTCAGTACGAAAGTGAGCAATAGTGCCAAGCTGTTGACAAATCGTTGCTGATAAACCAATGTACATCATTGTAAAATAATATGGCCCTTAAAACTTGGGTGACCGCGAATGGACGACAATAACGCCAATCGTGCAACTCTGTTTCAAGGGTTGACAGGGTTATAGTGTTAACCGCTACTTAGGGCACTCACTGGGTTGCGCGTCGCCAGAACGATGGTATTAATTACCATTGGCTTCAAAACGCCGGATAATGAGTAGGGGTGGTGAGCACGTTAAAGAAGTGACAATAAACGAACAGCCAATGGCACCAGCTCGTCACCAGCAAGTGGCTGCAGGTCGTGCTGCTTCCGGGTTTACCAGCAGCAATCGTCAATGGGCTTGCTTTTTTCGGGTGTAATCTGCAATGATATGCGCCTAGCCTAAGCCTAGAATGGTCATACATACATCGAGGACTAGTAAATTATATAGGAGGAAAATGGGTCCTCGGAATGGCTAGCAGATGGCCAAGTTGCCGTCATGCTTAATTATATCAACTGTCAGACCTAACAAAGACAACGTGAAGTCATGTTATTATTTGTGGCGGACTATACAGTGGCAAGGCTCAAAAACTCATAAATGGCCTGCGACTGATGTTATTACTATCACAACAACTGTTCAGGACTGGGTTCAAGGGCTGTAGAGATCACGTCAGGCGGAAGCTAACAGAATAACTAAAAACCTATTTTCCCAGCAGGTACTACGTTGTTTCCGTCGGAGTTCATTCGCTTTATTAATCGGTGTGCCCCTATTAGGTCAGAATTTACCTAGCCCCCTGATATCCCAGTCGGTAACGTGCTTGCCTAGTGAACTTAGGGACACGTAACAATATAGGTTCCAATCCGGGCGTAGATATGCTCTGTCTCATGCCGGCAGCCAGCCGTCTGAAGTTATACCTAGCGGCTTAAATAGCAGACGCAACGCGCAAAAACGTGCCACGTCGTGTTCACCAGCAAACATAACTTATGAAAATGACGCCTGAAACGCTTGGCTGCAGAAGCTAAGGGTCTAATACCCATTCTCAGGTGTCATGCCTTTCTGCGTATGATTAGTATCTGCGATCTGAGCTTTGTTCGGACTAACAAGCAGCTTTCCACGTTCAGCGGCAACTGGAAACGGCCGTGGCAGCGGTAGCGCTCAACGGCTCTCCGACATAAGTTTTACTTAGCTAGATTTTATTTGATAGGTGAACTCTGTTTGATACGACGTCGTGACACTTTTCATTAACAACAACGGTTAAAGCTGTAGCCCTACTTTTGTCAGCGTCTTTAGTTTGCTGCTCTCAGAGGTCGCCATATTGATTGTCTAGCTAGACGTATATGTGACTAAGGTTAGTTGTAGTATCCGTTTAATCAGGCACATAGTAGAGGCAAAAGTTGAGGCGCGCGCTTGGCATGACAAACATAGTCTTTACTATTGACCAAGACGCTGCTTTGCCCTGTCCTGTGTCGCTTGTTTTGTTTGGTAACGTTTAGAGTACGAGCACTACACTAGCCGAACCAAAGACATCCCCGTAACGATCTCTATTCGACTTGTAGCCACCGTCGCTGCGGTATCCGACATAACACCTAATAGAGGGCCGACCATCAGTCAAACATCGGTGGCAGTGGTTAAAGCGAATGCTTGCCCACCCACGATATATAGCTTACACATGCCACCGATAGCTAACAAAGCTGGCATTCTACCCCTGCACACAAACGGATAGATAAATAGATACAAGTTAGCAAAAAGAGAAGCCGATGAACGGCAGACAAACTACTTCATTCATTGACGATTCCAACCGTTGCAAATGCGTGATCGGTTAGGCACCCACAAACGAAAACCAACTAAAGCCACTACAATTAGTAAGTTAGAATAAATATCACAACTTTAAGCATCAGCTACTATAAAGAAAAGCAATTTGTAACTTAAAGCAAAGATAACGACCGTCGATGTTGCCGATGTCGAAGATTCTTAAATCGTCCTGCTAAGCAGGCTGGACTGTTTGTTGAATCGTGGGCAATAAAACGGGCTTTCCAAGCTCCAAATGAGGCTAAATACGAAGGCAATGTAACACACTGAACAACAACAAAGCAGGAATGTTCAAGCTATGTAGAGAAGACATCGAACAAATTCACGTAAAAAACACTCCGATTACCCGAGCGTTCGGGGATAGTGCCTTTTCAAGTATTGCTTCAAACGTTTCATTCGCCTGTACAAATAGAGCTACCCTACAATATAAATTTATTAAAAAGACATTTCGAAGCGTCCTGCTGGAAAATATGCTTACTAGCTCGTCAAAAGCTAACTACTAAATGCCACTTTGGATCCCTGTCTAATACCATAGATTAGGTATCGTACAGCATCGCCATCAACGACCGTTAACATCACTTAAAGTGATACAGTCTAATAGCGTGAATCGGGGCTGCGTCGGAATTATTTTTGGCTTACAGGACTGTTTACCGGACGGCTATGATAGTCGACTGACCTTTGCGAAGACCAAACGGATACAGTTTATAGTACATGTAGAGACCCTAACTTTTTTCATCATGTAGGATCGTATCTGACTTTCGAGCATCGGTGTAAGAAATTCAATTTTACTGTTGTACATCTCTATAGAATGCTCGAACTAACAATCGATTTATTGGTCATCAGTCTAAAAATTCAAGCTAAAGAAAAAAACGTTGTTAGGGAGTTTTTTCTTCTATGTCCCGTAGAAAAGCATCTGTTCACTGAATCTATACTGCCGTACGTTGATTAAATAAAGTCAAAGCAATAGGCGACCAACTGTAGAATCTGCTTTATCGACCTCGATATTGCCCGCTATTTGGTAGCTATTGTCATCCTGTAGCCGTATAGAATGAAGGGGCGATACGTTTAATCAGTTGGTGGAACGTTTCTCCCAGATACTAAACAAACTTCAAACAGACTAGTTCGAATTATGAATTTTTTCTATTAAATGCGTAGAGTGTTTACTCTGCGTATCGAGGGGCTAAGATGCCCGCTAAAAAACTTTTTATTCGTATGCTCTGAATGCTTCTGTTACCTGTTGCAAGATGGCGGACGAAGATCTAGAGAGCAAAATCGACTGCACGACTGAAGGAAGGATGTAGATCTGCATGCTTCATGTGAAATTGAAACAGTTGGGCTACCTTCGTTCTTCTTATCATTTACCCCCTATAGTTACTTCTGCTGCAGCCGGTTAAGTTACAAACAAAACGATAAGGTGGCGTCGTTTAAGCAACGCTATCACCCTGTTGTCCGCATGATCTCGTTCGACAAACGCGACAGGCGGACGCCCAGAGACTCAACAGCCGACTGGTAACACGCCATGTTAGGCGTGTCTGTGAAGACACAATAAGTTGTCCCTTGCTAAGTTGAATGCAAATAATACAGAGCCGCCTGCGAATTTGTGAGCATCACCAAGTCGGCTGTGTTTGCAACTGCGACAGGCAGGAAAAGGTAAAGGAGAACAAATCGTAGCAGTAGATGATGAAGACGAAAACAACTTTCAGGCTTCTTGAGCCTAACGTCCTGTATCCGCTCCCCTCTATATTCGACCGCTGAGTGCCGTCGGTCATTGCAAGTCGCATCGCCATGTGTCGTATATAGGCAGATACGCGTGAAACAATTTTACAGACAACTGCCATTATATACATACAATTTACGTTGACCACTGATGATTAAGGCTCTACTCGGAGATAAAGAAGAGATGAAAACTGTTGATGTGTGTGCAATACAGTTTCTACGAGATTGTGCCAACGACGAGGGAAGGCAGTAGAAGTCCGAAGTACCAAATCAGTATTCGTTCGAAGGCGGGTATGTTTCATAGTTCGTCAAACTTACTGATTTAAAATGACCAGCATTTCGTTCGCTAGAGATAACGATAAGGCTAACGCACTTTGAATCATTTTGTTTCTGTTGCTTAAGTTATTTTGTAAAGAATATACATCATTGCAGGCGAACGTTAATTGTTCGACTGATCTTATTGAATGCATTTTTTCATATGATCAGAGACATCGTTCTTACAGGGGTGTGATCAGAATCTTCCCTTTTGATTATTTAAGTGACATTGTTAATTTCCTGCTGGAAATATTACTACAATGATATATATATATTTCGGTAAAAGGCATTAGTTAATTTTCTATGCCCTTTACGTTATCACGTATCTACGTGCATATGCATAGGGATATCACGGTGCAGCTGAATACTCTGAGGCACTCGAGTAAGTCTGAGTTCAGTATAGTTTCACCGTTAATCATTGGGTTGCCATAAGCTGTCTCTTCTGAATAGTATCACTCTACGTGCCCACAACAAGGGGCGAGTAGGCGCGAAACGTTCGGCCATTTAGAAATAGACGCGGATACATTATGGTACGGTAAGACTATAAATTCCCAGACTATCGGACTAGAGAGAGAACAGTGGTGTGTATTCACTACTTGGCGAGCTCTTTACTTCTAACCTGTTTCATTTTCTAGAGAGGTGATCATTAGCAGTTTAGTAAAGCTAGTCCTCATTCACAAAACGACTGTTACAGTAGGATCGCATTCGACCGCAGTTACTATAACGAGGCTTTCCCACCCGTTCGGCGACTTCGTAGCGTAAACACGATTCAAATTTCAATCTTCAAATATGCGCGCGGGTAGAGTACCATACAGACCTGGCCATAGCGTAATGTAATGCTATTGCTTGACTATATCTCATTGTGCTTAGGTAAGGCGTGACATAACAAAGCCAAGTAAGCATTCAAGCGGCGCTTATCCAGGCGACTTTTAGCGCTAGTCTTAACATTTTCTTCACCTTATAGAACGACATATCTTCACTTAAACTATTCTGTATCGTGGAGCACAGCAATTGAAACTGAAAGAAATCCGGAGCTGAAAAAGATAAGATCGAAAATCGTCACAGACGCTCCTATTAGATCTCAAGCATCGCGTGAGAACATTTATATCTGCATTATCTATGTTGGTTGAGCACCACGTATTCAGTAGACAGCTCACTTCAGAGGCAAAACGTCGCCGTTAGACTACAGAAATTGCTCAGATCAGTTTCAACTGTAGGGTAAATTCTCATTGTAGTAGTACAGCTTAAAAAGGACTTGTGGCGTCGCTCGTGATAGATGAATCACATGATTAAAAAAAACTTTAAGAAGAAGGGGAAAATATTTTCTCAAAGGGCTGCACTCGAAAGACATCGGATATTTCGATTTAGTTCCTGGTATAATCAAAATTTACAGAAACGTCTCGCTACATCATCGCTTTCAGTTTAGTTCTGTTACTGCTGCTCTACTCTCGTCTTGTACAGGACGGGACGTAACGATGGCTCTCCATTTGGAGGTGGAGAGATGTTCAAGCCAGCGTTTCACACAGTACATTATAAATGGGCTGTTTTTTGTATACGTTAGCATGGGCGAATGTCACATTGTCTCGTTGGATAGTAGTTATGTTCGGAGTTAACAACAGGCTCACAGGTCTGTGGTTCTTCAGTACAAACGATCTCCACTGAATTATATTTATGGAATTTTACTATGTCCATATCAATGGCCAGTCAACTATTATACTATGGAAACTATTCCCGTACTTCCTGACACGGGGCGGATTCTTAGATGGTTAGGTCCGTGTCTGCTTTTACCCACAGTTTGTTTCTCTTTAGGCGGCCGATGTATCGTCTGCAAGCGATCGACCACTGGCTATAAAAATAACAAAATTACCTGTATTCTGTAGGGTCTAATACGCATCCGAGACTTGGCTGTGGACCGACCTGAACTATCTTCGGGTTGGACGAGCAGTCTAAAGACAAGGATCGTGGAATACCTGGCCGAAGCACATAGTCTTGAAATAATATTTATAGTAAAGCTTTTCTCCATTGCGTAAGTACCTGCTCTAGAAGCTTAACTAATTTGCCTACCGACCGGGAGTAACTGCTTGCGAACCTCTCAGCATTGTGTGTGCTCAACATAAGCCTCAACGTAACATTATGAATAGGCTGCTGCGAAAAGCCAGTAACTTCCCCTACTACCGTGGCGGCAGAGTGCCCCCTCCGCATGTCTTTCTTTGTCTTCGTTTCTCGTGATCACAATGATTCGCTGGTACAGCGTTGTACCAGCGCGCCGTCAACAAACGTCTTTCAAATCTTAGCAGAGGTTCCATTGTATTTTGTCACATACAACAGCGTTCTTCAACCATCTAGTCTCAATTTATTGCAATCATATAAGAACACCTAGCTCGCTGTTGCAAGGCCAACCAGCATCAAAAAGTCTGACATGGCTCCAGTTCGGTCACGCACATGTTCACGTCCTACGGAAGGATATATTTTACCCCATATCCTATTCATTATATAGTAACCAAGCGAGCTCAGCTTAGAGACTCGCATGGGGCGAGCGTAGAATAACGCGACAAATATGCGGCGATAATTCTTTTAGCCAGGGGAGTTTGCAGCTTGTTCACCTAGGCCGATCTTGCTGTTTGATTCTGCAAAATAGGTATTCTCGGACGGTTTGTTGAGATCGATAGACGCATCCTATTGAATCTCCTATACGACCCTTCCTATCCCCTCTCCTCCCCTCCCCGCTTTTATCACATTCTTTTCTGTTGGGGGTACAGAGGTGCTATTCAATGGCTTGGGGTACGCGGCAGTGTGCGATACATAATCGAAGGATTCAACTGTACTGTTTATAAGAAAGAGGTATTACAGTAATACTGGTCACGGTTGTGATGAGTATTGCTGCAATAGTTGCCACTGCAACGAAGTTCCATCGTTGCCTCAGCATACTTTTCGTTCTATGAGTCGCTAACTCCCTCACCTCTTCATTTACCTCACACCTTGTTGCGACTCAGTCTGATTTCTAATGCCGGCACTTAGGCTATATTAAATAAATGAATAAGAGAATACGCGTTGTCGCAGATGTCCGAACTCGTGTACGATGAGCAGAGTACAATGCTAAATAATTCCAATTGTATTTCCTGTTGCTACACAAGTGAGAATTTATATAGAAAAATACGATTACTTCAGGTGCGCGCTTGTCTGTCGAGACAGGATTTTTCGTCGTCAGGTTTTAGTCCTATCTTTCCCATTCACAGTTTACGATTTCAACAAAGTTTAGACTAAACTCGAAATATCAGAAATACATCCGAGAATTCGGTAAAGCGCGAAAGTGGGTTAAGGACTGATCGTCGTATTTCTGGGCCCGTCAATAGATTGAATACATATATGTTAGCACAGAGATGCTCCCAGAATGCGTATAACATAGCGGCACATCAGCACTTCAATGCACCGTAACGTTTAGCTGCGTTAGTTTGCGTACGTTTATCAATTCACCTCTAAACAGCCAAGGATATGCATACGCCCCACAGCCTATTTATCTCTCTGTCATCCATAGAATTGTTCTTTAATTAACTTGTGATTATTTGACTGCCCGTCGGTCTCGAGGTGTACGTCTATATTCGACAACAAGTCTATGGTTATGGTGTGCAAAGGCCAAGCGTCACCTCATTAACGCATTTATACAAATGCTTCTCAATGCGACGTGGACAGAGACGACCGAGAGAAGTTATTCGACGGGAAAGAAGCGTATTCAGTACAACGGAAATACCCTAACTCCGCTCAGACCCTGCATCAAAGTTGTTACTATGCATTGGTACGTCGGTTAGGTTAACAATTCTAGTATGAATCAGGTGTTACGTTTAGGTAGGCCAACAGTGATATTGGGTAGCACTTGAAGAAAGATACATATTTCTGCAATATGGATTTTATGACGTACCCGACATGTGTCAAGTCCAAAGCATGAGCGAGAGTGAGTTGCCATCTTTTTCTGTTTCGAAGTTATGTATCACGTGCCCCGAAACACGCGTGCAGTGTTATGCTGCCTTTTTGTAGAACAAAATTACTACAGATGCATAAGTATTACTAGTTCAGTTATATCACCGATATCTAGGAGACTGATACAGCATTAACTTGAGCAAATGTGGATATCTCAAACGGAACATTTGTGCCACATTTAAAACCGTATTTCAGTCGATAAAGCTACTAACGACATTTGCAGGGTCGGGGATTACGTTTGCAGGAGCCAACTCACGTTAGGTTCACGAATTTCCATATATGTCTTAAATCTCTCTGAGGATCTACCAATCTTTGCCTTTAGTTGTTTAAGAGCACTGATCCTATTTGGGTACTGCGGAACACCGTGTGATAACCTTCATCAAGGGGTGAACACAGCGTTCTCTCGTATAGGATCGTCCCTAGGCGATAATGCATTCTCTACATCGAAGACATGTACCAGGCGTAGGAACGCAACAGTAGCCTCAACAACTTCTGATTCATCGTTCTTTTCTTTCAGGCAATCATGTTTCTGCTGATGCATTGTGATACACTGCCACTTGTCAACTAACGTTTCCACTGACACGCGGCGTACCATCAACCGCGTCTGCTTTGATGGCAACAAAGGACCAGCTCATAGTGCGCTAACAGTTGGGGCAGGGAGAGGAGACAAAATATAATGACTGTACCCCGGCCGAAAAAACAGACCTGCGATTTTGGTCGGTACCCTGACCATTTTGAAAACTCGAACTTGCTCTGTCAGGGTCTGTGCTTTTGCATACATGCACCGGACGGACGAGTATAATATTAAACCTTCATATGCCCAATTGTGTGTAAAAGAGTCGACCGGGTGTAAACGCTAATTATCAAAAAAAATATATATATATATAGTCACTGTATTTTTGCAGACTTTCGTGTGGCTTCACAGAGGACAGGGTTAACAATATTCTAGGGTATACACGCCAATAGGACTTTGTAATACACTGTGCAATAAACCTCCATATAGACAGAATATATATGGTAAGCAAAATGTGATCAATTTCACGAGGCTCTGACATTGAATCGATCCGAATCCGTTGAAATGGCCGACGTGGGTACTCCTGGCCAAAATTAAACTCGGAGCTACTTACTTCTACAATACAATTTTCGTCCAAATGTTCTGAACTGTCTTGCGGGTCGAAATATTTGACCAACTTTTAAAGTTAGCATCACTAGCAGACGAAATGAGGTAAATATTTACATAAAACTTTTCACTACTTCTATAAGAGAAGACAAGGCTAACGGCAACGTTCGCTGATGTCAGCTCAGCGATTTCAGTGGCATTGAATTGAACGCTCAATCAGATCAATGCTATCAATTAGCTCGGACTTTATCGATGTACGAAACCTTGGATCATGTCAGCGTGGGAGGTGGCCTTTGCAGAAAAATGAACACGCGTTTAAGCATCAGCTGATAACGCTGCTTTCAATGTTTTAGCAGTTTCAGTTACGCTTTTTGTGTGAATAACTCCTCGGCATCACATTTTCTGACTAGAGCTGGTAAAATGTGCCACCACTGAAAATTCTCAGCTTAAACAAAGGTAAGCAGCGTTACCTTGTTAACAGATGTTCAAAAGTTTACGTTCTAAGGCGGGAGCTAGCCTTAATCGTTACTCTTATTTAATCGTTTCTTGAAATACGTACGGTGTCGGCAACGTATCAGGGTCATCATTCATTAGGTTGAGTCTGAAATTTGAATACTGTAATTCGTCGTTTGCCTATTGTCTGTTTTATTGTGTATTTTCGCTAATAAACAATTAAGTTCAAATCAACAGAAGCAAACGAGGCGACTCTGTTGGCCGCCATTGAGACGATATCCGTAGCTCTTTCACGGGCCCCCCAATGTCAGCTCGTGTCGTGTGGGGGGCTAGCTCTAGCTGTGAAATAAAAATATCCTCAAATCCTGCAAGATGCTTTACATAAATATCCAGTATTCTTCCCTGTGTTACCTCACTTTACGCTTATTCCATGTGTTTTCTGATATCTCCCAATTCCAAAATTTCGCTTCGTCCCGTACCATGGTAACCAATCCACCAGAATCCCCCATCGTTCCAATATCGCTCTCTCTATTTAGCCTCAATCCGTTACCTCAAGATTCAGACTAAAACTAGCTAGTATGTATGTTGTCCGATTTCGGACGAGGATCGCTTACATCCGAATAAATTATCCGTCTGAAATTTGGCCATATTTATTCCCTGTAGGTTCTGTTAATAACCACCGCTATGAACACAATATAGTGCAGTAAAAACATTCATGGACGCCATTATGGAGTTATTTCGTGTTGTATATATGCACATAGAGGGGGTGTTGCTTACATGAAGAAGAGCTTTGTAGAATACGAATCTTCTACACGTTGATATTATGGAACATAATGTTTTGCTTTTTACGTATCGAGAGTGGTTAATTATTTTCATAGATGACATATTAATCCGACATAGTCTTTGCTGAAGGATTACTTTGTTATTGGTTGAAATGAGCAGAATGAAAACAAGATGGGTCAACGAAACATAAAAATAGCGCACAAACTTTTACGCATAGCTGTTGGTACCGGATGTTGATAAACAGGCTATCTTGAGAATGTTTTTTGTTATTAAGCTTATTCAGACTGAAACAGAAGCTGCTCGATGTTTGTTATATTCGTTAATTTTAGCTTGAGCAACGCCTGTTGTTGCCTTAGCTAAGGATAAAAAGGCCCGGCCGCTTTGGTGCGGTCAGCTCCATGAATACGAAGGTTTGCGTTTTCCCGAGGCTAGACATTTGCAGAGTCGACATGGGTGAACATCTTTAGACTTAGCCACAGCCACCAGACGTAACAGATACAGCTCAACAGTATAACCCTCTATATTGACGTTAGTGATATATTCGGCGCTGCGTAACAATTGTTCCTGTTAGAGCACGCGCTGAAGCGGTAAAAACAACAGTACTCTTTTGGCCGGCGAGGGTATGGCTACACACCCAGGACGTGTGTCGGGCTCAACACATTTAATGTGCCCAAAGCTATCTGACCGATAATACGAGACACTAAAATGATACTCTCTCAGACTGATGCGAAAAATCCCTGCCACAGCATGCTTGTGTGTGAGTAACGTATGCCGCAGATCTTCATATAGTCCTAGACCCATAGCTAGACTATATATATTGGTAGCCACAGTACCTAAGAGGGCCGGTCTCCCTTCCTGGCCAACAAGCGCGCTGAAGTCCAGTCGCTAGTTCGAATCGCCGCGCCGTCAAGATGTACACGAAACGAAACAGCAACGTAAACCATTTCCTTAAATCGACGATCCATGATCTAAGGGGATTGGATCTGTCGCAACGGCTTAGGGAAGCTTAACCGATCTCTTTCTCGTTCAGTAGCGGGTAGTTGTGGTAATGATGAACGAGTTTCGGTGTTTGCAATGATGTAATCATAATAAATAGTTTTATCAGATCAATAGCTTTAATTGTCTAGACCGACCGTAGATGGAAGATTGACGTACGTATGTGTGCACCCTTAAAATTCATCGCAGCTCTTATAGTCGATATGTGCGAACAGAGACGTTACATTGAGAAAAAATACCAGCCAACTCCCGTTAATCTGTAATCTCCGATCTAACAAATTCGTTTCTTCAGTTTTGCCTGATATCGAACCAAGGATGTTTTCTCGACCAGGGAAGACATTTAGGTCTTCATTTCTGCTGAGAGTCTCATATAGATACTTTAACAACGACGAGGACAACAAATACTACGAACGCCACCGCAATGTTATCATCATAATTGTGGTCATCGTCATTATTATCGTGGAAAGTACGTGCGTCAACTGAAGTCAACGGATCCATGACGAGCAGCCCAACTCGATAACAATAATAATAACAAATAACTATAATCACAAATATCATATAAATGCTTTGCTTGCTGTAAACACACGAACGAATATACGGGTTCAAAATAGACGAGACCGAAATGAAGCGTTACAAAGACCTCCCAAGTAGTAGCAGCAGTCGAATATATGTGTGTGTGTTCGTTAACATTAACGCTATGCGTTAAAGTTGACCAATGCATAAGCAAACGAGGCACGACTCACTATCTAGTCATTGTTTCCTTTGACAATTTTTTTTTTTTTTTTTTTTATTTTTCGCCTGCAGCCTTTCTATGTGCCATTACCTTTTACCAGTCAAATGCTGTTTTTTCTAGCAGTTGTATAAAGACGACCACTAGCATTACTATAATTACTACCGATACTACGATCACATTGTACCGCTCGTATACTGGTAGACACGACTATCGCGCGCCGGTCGTATCAAGAAGCTATTGCTGTCTGCGTTGGTCCTGACGTGTAGGTCTGAAGTCAACGATGTATTCAACAAACAGATTTGGCCAAAGAAGGGGGTGCATAAATAGACCGGTAAGCGAGCGAGCGAGCGGGCGGAGAAAGAGGACCGATACTTCGTTGATGTTGTTCCTGCCGTTGCTATTACCTCGATACCTTGACTTGATACCTCCTTGCATTTCTTTCAGTTGCTTTCCAGCTCCCGCTGGATTGTACTGACTACGACGATGGCTGTCGATCCTTCTACGTAACAGCAGCCGCTGCCACCAAGTTTGAAGGCTTTGACGGCGCGTCGAGAGGCTTCGTCGGCATCACAACTATCGAGCTCCCTGAAGAAACACCGAATTGATTCGCTGCTTAACTGAGCGACAGGCCAGCAAGAAAGCAGGTAGGCAGGGCCTACAGTTATTCTGTGCCGGGTTAGTCGGCGGCCGATTCAATCGCTAAGCAAGCTTCACAAAACCTCAGCTAGCTTATATTAAATCGGCCGCGACTACTACTCCTACTGCTGCTAGAGGTAAACAATAAATTGCTAGAATTGTCCCCCACCAGTGGCAGCAAGTGTTGCGGCTTCCATATGCATAGTCAGCAAGCTCTCCACAGCCAGTCACGCCATTTTCGGATAATATGCTTAGGCTCGACCAATTTTAGCGCAATTTCTTCTATAAGTATAATCATTACCATTACGCCAACGGGCATTGCCTTCAACCGCTGCGCGTTTTTTCTCTTTGAAGAGCCGTCCGTTGCTCTCTTCCGTTTACTATACCATTATGTATTTCGCTGTACCGCATTGCCTGCGCGCAAGCTCCGGCATTGGTGTTGACCTAACAGCTGTATCTGTGGTGTGCGTGTGCAAACATCTATACATTTTCTTTGAGATGTCTCTACAAAGTTTTGTTCGTTGCACTTCACAGAGATCTGGTAAAAAGTAGTTAAAACTCGCGCCTGGAACACCGAGGCTTGCCAGTGGCGATAGTTTTTTTAGGACATGTTCAGTTCAGCTTTGAAAGAAACTAGCTAGGAAGAGTCGGCAGAGAGGAAGGGACGACGAGATTAAAAAGGAACAATCAGAAATAGAAATAATACCTTTACTAGCCGATCGTGACAGCATTGGGGGCATCGCTGTAGTTCTGCTGTCGCCCCCTGCGGTTGCAAACGTAAAAACCATAGTGGTCCGCCACCGCCTTCCGATGATGGAAGCGTTCGAAAGGTGAGGAGTCACATACAGGCGCGAAATAACTACTACGCATGCACAGCAGTCCAGATTGCTGTTTTCTCTATTAGATGTTGATAATCCTCAAGTAGTATAGTTATGTATCGGTACACAATGCGGCATATAGGCATTATTATCTTCGGTTATCCTTGACCAGTCTATGCGTCTATCAAAAAAGCTGGTTTCTTTTGTAGTGCTAATCAATACACTGCCAACATACAGGGAAATATAGCGAGGGAAAAGATCAAGGAACAATTATTTTTCTGGCCTGAAGAGACGTAACCGTTGCCGGCAGCACCCCACCACTGTTAAAATGTGCATCGACAACCCAGAATTTTTGCCTGTCATTGTAGCCATCGTCGACACCGATGCCGATGCTGATGATACAGTCATACTGATAATCGATTCTTTCCAGCTCGAACCTGGATTCGGGTTAGAGCGGTTGCAGCTCCGTTACAAAAAAAAAAAAGCTATACCATTAGTGATTTGACAGACCAGACGGTTACTAGTACTTATTCCAAGGCCAAGAATGACCCGAAGCCATGGTACTGCTTTTTTTTTCGTAAAAACGGCGTACAGCTTACACAATGGCCACGTACAGGTAAAAATGCGCCACACCTTTGATAAAAGCCAGTATATAAATCGGCCATCTGCATTGGAAAATTATAGGCTGAAGATTTAAATGAACGCCTTAGATTTGGACCTCTGATACTGGCTTTGACTGGAAATTCGTTAAAACAAAATTAAAGCAGTGTCAGCGTTCTTAGAGGATTTCGCTAGCACTGATTACTCCTCTAAAAGGAACATTAGGGTAAGGCATGAGCAGGAATCGCCTACGGGAATTCGATTACAAACATTTAGCTTTTTGACTTGTATAACGCTTGTGCACATTATCATTTGCTGATCTGACTCATAAAAGCGTTATTAGAGCAGAAAGCCAGGACACGTTTCCTAAGCCGTGACTTCTTACATTGGCTATATATGTAAACTCTAATTCACCAAATTTTAGTTTATCTGCGCTGTGGCCATCCAATCATCGATCCTGTTCGAAGCTTTTCTGCGCCTTGCTCCCTCCAGACAAAAAATTATTCCTATGGAAATTAGATTCTTCATAATAGTAAGTAGTTTATCCGTAGACAACAAACAACGCTCATCACGCGAGGTATTGAACTACCCCGTTTTTAGCCCTGACACGGCGGTTCCATGCAACGAGCCACCGAATTGCCAGTCGTCGGGTTTCGCACGACGACGCCCGGACAAAATACAGACCGTCGATCCGTATCGTTGATCGATATGTCGAGTTGAATAACACACTTCAGTATGTAAACAAATGTATTAGATGCTACTCTCCGACTGCGGCCAGTCTGAGTGAGTTTTTTTCGCTACTTTTTCAAGGGGAACATCTTCGCTGATTTATGCGGTCTCTCTGTCTCTACCTATTTATCTAATACGCTATATGTAGACGAAACTTTTCGTCCGTCTCGAGGGATGCACTGCGGATAACAGATCGCATGTATGGCTCATCGAAGTACTACTCCTAATAGTAATCTCTCACTTCTACTAGCAGTGAACCATTTACTATCACTTCTAACGTTCCAGCTAGTGGAACAATTAGTACGCAAAATGCTGCGTAGCATCAGACATCGAGCAATATATAGAATTCTCGTTTTGGTCGCTCTCAAATTCGAGAATTCTCGAATATCGAAAACCCGAAGTTCAATTACTAGCTCTTTGAATCGAATGAAACCGATGACGAGACAAATATGGCCTTCAATTGTATGTGTATACATAGAAATAGCAAATGGCGTCCTACTGGGCTCTGGTACGAGTTCGATGTACAGCTACAGTGTCAATTTATGGACAACGTGTATGCCTAATGAGGTTAAGGGCACAACCCAACATTCGTCTATTGGAATCGTGTTTAGCGCTGAGTTCAAATGGCTATCTCTCGCGTTCGACGACCAACGACGCCCCGTTCATACGCTGCCATTAGCAAATAGGTAGGCGAAGGACGATGTTTGCTTTACAGCCAGTTTACTGCTTCATGCAGAGCATCCGTTCACGGTACGTGCAAACTCTTCTATGCTTCAGGTAGAATCTTCCAATCAGCCGCGTGATTTGGGATCCGGTTGTATTGACTACGTCGCATTTCGTTCAAATGACACGTAGGCGAATAGAAATGCCCCCAGACGGGCACCTATCCACATCAGGAGAAGGGCACGGACTGGCCACTCAAAGCCCTACTCAAGGCCGCGTTCGAATTGCATCTGGCTAAACCATTAAATACAGAACAGTACGATCATTGCTTCTGACAAACCACAGCAAATAACACTAAAATATTTGGTAATAGTTGATCTGTAGTAGAGCAATGGCTATGGGTTGTTCCGCAAGTTTTACAAGCGAAGGTCGCGGAGCGTGAATCCAGACGTTCTTATTGAACAAAACATTTACCGTTACCGCGAGCAAGTGCACCGAATAGCACCCCGAAAGTCTCGCTTTCCTTGTTCAGTCGATCAGAATGGATATAGACGGACGGACTGAAGCCCAGTTCTAATCAGTGCTTCTAAACCCGAGTGATCGCGCTGGGTCTAGCTCAAGTCCGGGTGTAGATACGCTTCGTTTCGTGCTGCCTGTCTGCCTGCCTGCCAGCCAGCCAGCCATATGGGGGAACGCCTCATGGCGCTATCGGACTTGAAACTCGAACATTTTAAAAATCGAACAAGTTTAGCTGAAACGGAGTGCTGCGGACCGCTCTTATGAGTTCTAACTAGTGTCGCTCTAAAACGCCAAAGGAGGCAAAGGGTTGAGTTTGCCTTCCCCATGTGGCAAGTCGGTCTCCGTGAAGCGTAAAATTCGGCTTCATTGATACAAGCTAGCCATCCATCGTATGTATCCTCAGTACTGTGGTTTGTTCGACGAACAATTTGGCCCCTTTTTGATTGACCCGTATCCACAGATGCCGGCCGATTACCGAATCGACTCGTGCACCCGTATTAAATGTCAGTCAATGGCCGAGATCGACCCGAGCTACAAACGCAGTTCAGAAGTCGGTTGAAGACAACTTGAATCCGAGCGGGGATGGCCTAGTACCTGCGCACAATAAATTATTAGCTGATAAAGTTAATTGTTTGCATGGACGACAATGTGGATTCAACGTAGACGGATTAGCATTGTCCGTAAGGCCAAACCGCAAGCTCCTCTTCGTAGTCATATTGACTTGGTGCTAAGGGATAATTAGTAAACGAAAGGCAATATCCTACATGATAAACAAAATGTAATTACATTAGATCATGCAACTCGAACACGCAAAATCAACCATCTTCTTTTTTCACTGCGACCAGTGTACGTGTAATAACGATGTTCAACATCGCCTTAGGCCGTTGGAGGCGATTACTTAGAATAGGCAGGACAAGTACGCTTAAAACATCGTAGTTAAATTTATCATCAAAATACAGAATCTTCTTACTTGCGTTGTTCGTTGGAAACATTTAAAGTGGTATTACAAAGATACCGATTCTACCACGTTGTTCGGTTGCCCAATCGCTGTTGGGCAGAAGTGATGTTCAGAGAAACAGAGAAGTGATGTTATGCACTGAGACCTGGGCGTGCATTTAACTGTCTAGCCGAAACTGTGATAGTCCCCATAAAACAGTCAGTTACTCAAGCGATATCATTACTCTTTGTTGTTTAACCCAGTCCACGAGTAGCCAGGGCCAACTGAATCGTACTAACTGAGAGTAAGTCGACGAAGTAAATAACGTTCGACCCAAATCTAATTTGACTCGAATCTTCTCCGTTGTATCGTCTAATGGATCGGCCAAGATGAGATGGCTGTTAAAAACAAGCGCTTCTTGCCCAGAAAGTTTTGTTCTACTTGGATAAAGGACTAATAATGACTGATGCGTGGCAACGAGCTCGTGAACGGTACAAGCCAGTAAACGGACAAACTCATGTTACAGGTAGGCGGCCGTTGTTGCACGCTTGCCACCATCGGGGCAGGCAGCTGGTGGCAAGACCACTAGCCCCAACAGCCGCAATACATGGAAAACCAAAAGCCCTTCATAACTGTTCATTTCTAATCATGCTATCAACCTTTTCGCAGTCAATACGAAGAGAACCCAACAAGTTCACTGTATATATTACCTGCTATCATACTTCTTGATTGTGATAAACTGCAGATAGTGCTAGTAGGAACATCTTCCTTAGCTATGCACCTTTCTACATTGCTACCCAGAACTGCCCAAGCTGTGGACAAAGATGTCGGAACACTATAGCAATTACGTTACGCAATCAGAACCCTTTATAGCAGAAACATAAACAAATCGTTTGTACTCTATTCGTCTGGTGACAACTTTCGATTAGTTCTATATATTACAGAAAGCGAAAAATTTCGGGAAAAAAACAACGATCGAGTCCTATGACTTACGGATATATTGATGTAGTTTGAACAAGCAATATCATGGTATCCTGTTATGGCAAACGCTATCGAAAGTAGCTTTCGTGTAAGGACCTTTTGCTGAAACTATATAGACTCCTAGTATTTCGTTCGCTTTAAGGGACATGCGTCTCGCCACGAATATTCTTGTTACATATTAATACATCTTTACTGCTCGGTCACGCTCGGCCTTTAAATACGATACGGCAACGCTACGGGAGCGATATCGGGTAGTTTTCGTAGTACAGTTAATTACGAGATTAACATGTAAATATTTCCAACGTAACGTTCCATATTTAGTCGTACAAACACGGATGATCTTATCTAGTAACTTGCTCTTCCTCCGTTGCCCGAAAGTTCAGGGGTACTAACTAACTAACACTATTTTACTGCTTATGAGAATCTGTTGCTAGAAGAACGCATTAGCAGCTTTCTGTTTTGTCGACAATTATACGAACCATTCAAGTATATGTGTGGCAAAGCTTTTTTTTTTTCTAAACGTACGACAACTACTGGAGAGAACCAATAGAAGATGGCAATGCTAAATCTTTATAACGGAATTTCATTCTCCAAATGGGTAGCTGGGCAAACAATTACACTTAACAACAAGCCAGCACTACTAGGGGGCGAATACTTGAGATGCCTGTTGAGCTGCAACATCTATACCGGTCAGCGTATAATTCACGGCCCAGGACAGCGCTTAGCCTGAATAAACAAATTTATTCAATGGAGCAGGCCATGTTTGCCTATCATTATTAGTTATCAAGCTATTTCAAATTACACTTTTAATGAATTCTGTTAAACTAGTACGAGTAATATTGATGTGCTAGGCTTCAGCTGAAGATAAGTCGACTAGTACTGGGTGGGCTTCGAATTTGAATTAAGTTTACATTGGCGGAAGCCATTGAATTTTGACGAAGCTAACTTAAACGCTCTTGTTACCTACGGTGTGAGTTGGTGCCGATCATCTCTCCCGCAGTCCCGTTGGCGCGAACGATACTACGTATTATATCCCGGACAAAGGGAGCTATTGTACGCCTCCGTAACCGTCTATTATTATTATCTTGTTCCGATGGTGGCAACCAACCGAAAATTTTTCAAGTTATACTTGTCAGCTTGTCGTATAGGTTCTTGATCCTTTAAACAGGCTCTTGTTTGGAGCATTGAGCTCAAACTGTATGCTAACAATAACAACGAAGGGATCTCAAAGGCTTCCAGTTGATCCAGCGGGGAATAGACCCTGCCTAGAACTGCGATTATACTAACATCCGTTACTTGTGATCCTGCTGAGAAAATTGCGTTCCTTTAAGATGAGCTCTCTGTCCGACAACAACATTTTGGCCTAATGGGTATCCATGCGTTGCGGCCTTTTCCTGCAGGCTAGGAGACGTGTTTTGTAATTGTGAAGAAGTATACAAGCGTATTTTCCCATCTGGATCTCTATTTCTGGTCGCCGATCTGTCACATATGTTACAAAGGAACTTAGTAAAAAAAAACCTAGCATAGAAGTTTCGCCTCTATTTTATAGAAGCGAGTTTGCAACTAAATATATTATTATTACTGATGGCTGATCCATAATACATAACTAGTTACATAATACTATGAGTCTGACAAATCCAAGATAAACGGCCTGTTCTTATGCAGAGATGCCTTTTTTCTGTATTTTGGCACCGAATATTTCACTCTAGTCAAACTAACTTCCTGCTGGCCTGAGGTTGTATTAGGCTCTAATCGTCCGTTAAATATTTTTAGAGGAAATAATCGATTCCAACAGTGAAGATGGGACAACGCTGCGGAGGATTTCGCCGCAGGGCGGAAAAACTTCTTTCCATTTATAGCTGTTTTGTTTTGCCCTAGGGCAAATGTACGCGAGTATTTTAGCACAGTTCCGCTTGGAGATGAATGAAGTAACATAATTATTTGTGAATACCAAAATCGAACTTAATAACGTGAGTTTGTGGAATTGTTGGCTATCTTCTTCATACTTATTTAATCTGGCTTAGGTGATAAGTGATTTTGGCCTCGAACAATATAAGTAATGTTGCCGTAACTGCTTTAGCAATCATTTCCTCGAAAACCGTTTCAAGCGCTCTACTTGTAATGTAACAATTACGTTAAGTCACAACATGGATGTCTAGTTTTCGCTTCGAAGTTTCGGGGCTTTCAGGAAACAAGTTACTCACCAACTAGTTCAGAGAACGTTTACAGACAGAAGCTCGTATAAACATACATTGGCCGGAAATCTTGGCTGTCTAATTTTGCCCCTCATCATGACACGTAAGAACTAATCAATATGGTTAATGTCAAAAGCGAACGGTTTCGAACGCGGTCATATGTTTCAGAGATAAATTTATAATTAATATTTTATAAAGTACTTCATAATTCTAAATCCTATATATATAATCTTTAGTTTCGTTTAAAATGTCAGATCAGCAGCCACAATCGAATTACAAACGTAGTTACGGGTGCCCTGGAAGCGTAATTGTCAATGTTTTTTAAGGACAACCCGCATGTTTTACATACGGTATTGACACTATGAATGGCTCAAGGTAGCCAGTTGGTTCCAGCAATAAACAAACCGTGGCTCTACGCCTGACCACTCTACGTGGCCGAACTTTTGTCGGCAGGCGCCATAACATTGCAGCATCCCAGACTTCTTGATCCAGCAACGTTGTCCGATGTGAGCCAGGAGCGACCCGAAATTATTTGAAGATCAATAGAAGATCTCGGGATCCGACTTTGTCCAAAACGATTACAACATTGTCATAAAGAGAAGCCGCATAAAGCGTGGATAAGACGAAACGATGGCGCCCACAGGCCGTCAATGACAATTCTTCTATTACGAACTCGACATGCTTGGTCTAATTCTTACGTCAGCAGAACAAAAACTATATCTATAATAATATAAATAACCTTTCCTTGATAGCATTAGTGCTTTACCTGTATCTCATTAGCCCGCCGAGTATCCCAAGAGTATTCACTAGCTTGAACAGAACGCAGTACAAAAGTGATGAGACTTTTCTCTAACGTAACTAGACTTCGGTGGATCGTTAACTATAACAGCCGACGGTTATCTTTCACACGGCATCAACTGAAACTATTTTCATTTAAGCGACTATGGCCAAGTCATGTGACAACAGACAGAGACAGTCCCCACCGCAAGAAATAACAGATCACCTGGCTCCTTTAAACAAGCTCTAGCGGATTGATGCTCGGGTGTGAAAAATGAACCCTATACGAATTCTTCTCTAGAAACGGTTTGAGATGTCGCCGCTCGTCGGTGGCACTAGCGGTAGACTTTGCAAGAAAACACACTAAGCGCACCATGGAGCTATGAGGAATGCGTCTCGTCATTCTGCCTCGTAGCAGATCTTTGATCGTCAACTGTCAAACTAATTTTCTTAACACTTTGTAACAGACACTAGAGCAACTAAGAATAGTTGTTTTTTTTTTTTTTTCATTTAGCTAATTTCCTCGTAAATCGTTGAAAATTCTCTCTCGTCGTAAGGATCGACTGCTCCAGGTGGTTACCGGCAGCCTGCCAGATACACACATCAATTCTGAGCATCATACACCGATTGCAGAATTGCACAAAAGCTACTTGGCCTCGTTTCGCTACGATTTCTTTTGTATCTTGTTTCCTTGCCTATTTTCTTCTGGCACCGTTCGCATGACATCGATGCTTATCTATTGCTTGTTACTGACGTTTGCTCACCCCAGCCAAATCGAACAATCCCATATTGATAGTTTATAACCATTGCTCTGTACAAGCCGTAGCGGACGCAGCACTTAACCACATTTTCAGGCATTCCCTCTTCGATTATATCCTATTCTGTCGTCACCTGCGTTAACAGCTAACACAGTACAGTGAGGCATCAGCTGCATGGCTAGCTGTACATCTTGGTTGTGACACGGTGTGCAGTTCACGCTTTGATTTTCTGGGTGGGTGCCTGCCTACCTGCCTGCCTGCCTGCCTGTCTGTCTGTCTACCGCGGACCGCTCTGTTGCGCGAATCCCACTGCTCTAAGCTTCAAACGCGTCTGCATTAATTGCCTTCCTCCGTCACCCGTCGGAATGCCTGTCAGCGCCCGCTACCGTTAGTTCGCCCCATTACGGCAGCTCATAGGATTCACCCGTCGGTCTGTTGCGGTTGACGCGTCGTCATGCCGCCTAGTTGCAACCAAGGCATAGAAACCAGCCGTGTCGTTATTGCCAAAGGGTATAATGACAACAAAAACGTACGTAATAGCACTTGTCATTGGCACCAAGACCGACTGAGCGGCAAGCGTTTGCCTCTCGTTCTCGAGATGGACAGAGCAACGCCGGTGGGATTCTCACGGCCACCATTGTAGTAGAGACAGTAGCCATGAGCGATGGCCAAAGGCCAGGCCAAGGCAGATGCCCTGGTCGTTGACTGCTGATGCTACGACTACTGCTAGCGACTACGACGGCGAACTATTGGCTGAGATGGTGACGATAGTTGATGTTGGACAATGCTATATGATGGATTGATGGGCGGACAGATGGATCAGCTAACGGACCAATCAATACGATGCTCGTCATCATAAAAGCAAGCACTCGATTTCTTCATGCAACAGCATCAGCAACAACAACAACAAAACCGAGCACGGACAATAGCGGCGGTATCATGATCGAGAGTCTGTCTATCGACGTGACCGCGGCCGCCCTCACTGCTGGTGTGGCCGACTGCCGGCAACTAGTCACCAGTGTTAACAAACGATCGAGATCGAAGCCTAACCGCTGCTTGCAGCCATCTACGCGATACGGCCTTGTAATGTCCGGGAAATAGTAATTGTAGAGATCATCAGAGCGGTGGCACGATTGGGCATAGTCAGCCAGCTGGCCGGAACGAAATGTTTCTAGGCACACAATGTCATCACAGTAACTCTGAGCTCACTGGCTGGCTAGGCGATGTTGCGGGAAACAGGCAGCGGCAATAGGAGCAGCGATGGTACTGACACAGCGCAAAGCTTAACTACTCTACGGCAATAAAATTAATCTAGTTTTCACGAAATACCGCCGTCATTCTGCTACTATACAAGCGCCGCGTGACCTATGCTGCCGTTCGAGCAACAGTAACATTTCTACTTCCATCTATCGTCTATGCTCTTTAGGCTACAGAGTAGAGGTCATACATGCAGCTCGATGCGAGCAGTTCAGAGACTGCCATGTGTAAAATAGCAATGATATGCTTGTAATAAAGGAGGCATTGCCACGTATAGACGTCAAATTCTCGTATAGTGAACTATATTGGAGATCAATTTTTCTTTCTATAGTTATCATCGTCAGCGTCTAGATTTAATAGTGAGCAGCGGTGTTGCTACATGATGGGTTACTGCAGCATTTTTTTTTGAGCATCAGGTTCTATCGGTCTAAACAATATTCTGCGATAAGAAAAATACGGATAGCAGGATGAAGGTGATTGCAACGGTATATTCTGTCGTCGACTATCCTCGAGCTCACTGAAGTCTGAAGTCACTGACATGATCACAAATCGTGGTAAACGTGCCGTTATTGTGAAACGTTTGCCATCATCTAACACATCCTATTTCGATTAATCAAGCACAGATACTTAGTTGACTATTAATTATATTGCTCAAAACAAAACGTTTAAATAGGCTTGGGCACCTATCCCATTTGTTTAGCCAGACATCGTGAGTTATTGTTATAAATCAGTAAGTAATCCAGCTGGCCACCATGTTGGTATATATCATTATTGGCTAGCATTTTTATAAACTTCTAGCTTTCGAGATAAATCGATCGCTTCAAGATTCAGGAGGCAAACCAATCAAACGGCTCAAGAAAATTCACTATTATTAGATGCAAGCTTTGTAAAACCATGAGTCCTGGTGACCGGACAATCAGTTTATCATTAGCCTACCTGTGGATCGCACTTGAAATGAGCCTGTCAAACAAGCGGCAGAAACTCGACTACTATATTGAAGCAAGAGAGCTAGCTCGTCACAATCGCCTGCCAGATCTATTCCGCTATTATTGGGGGTGTCGCAGCTAGCTACTAGCAAAGAGCTGCCTCTTTGCAGCTAGCTGCCTCTTTGTTATTTGGTTAAGTCGGCAGGCCAGTTACGTTGCGCTTTATGGATACCACTGGTCTTTTGGCTTCAGGCGTATTCGTCACTGGGTCGCTTGGGTTTAACGATCCCAGCTGTACATGTTGCCAGTAAGCACGTTATTTGTGTATGCATGAACAGAGGATAGCTTGTCCATAAAACCTGCACAATGCCTCGATGCATGCACGAGCGTAACTGAGTGAATGAAGTCACGAGCCTGTGAGAGTCGTTACTTGTCGTGCATGGGAGCTTACTTTTCAGGCGTGAATACTCTTCGCCGTCACCGGCCGCCAGTCAGCGTCGATCAACAAAGAACGGTCTGCCTATGATCATGCGGCGACGATGATGATGATCTGCTGGCTTCTTGAAAAATAATAAAGATTTTGCCGATTTTTATCCCTGGTTCCTTGTTGTTATCATCGTTACTGTCATCATTATTGTTTCTATCACTAGCCGGGCTATGCTTGACAGTTTTCAGTTTGACTTCGATCAAGTTAAGTTAATCATATGAGCAAATTGAGCGTCAGGAAAACGAAAAATAGTAAAACTGGAATAGTGAACTTTCAGATGGAAGAAGTTAAGAAAATTATTCGAACCGCTGGGTTCTGCTGGGAGAAGCGTCATCCAGTCAGTTTTTGCTGCTGTTGAATTGAGGTTCTGTGATCAGTCATCATGCACAGCTCATAATAGAGAGCCGGCACAATGCGGAGTGCTCCTGATCTGTTACTTCCCGTTTCGATCTCTTTCCGCTACTCCTCTGTCTATTCAGAATCAAATCAGAAATTGGCACCATTCGATACTGCCGTTCACTACTACTGGTGAAACCTCATCGTTATTGCTTGACTAATTTCTTTTCTTCCTTTTGTTGTTGTTATTGCTACTGCTACTACTTCAATAAGTGAACTAACCGACGATATAGAAGTCATCGCACTCGAGATTATAACAGATGGACCAATCTCACCAAATTAGAAGTCGATTGGGTCCAAAAATGCACCATTTTTTAGTTCCTATCCTTGATTAGTACTACTTCGTGTTTCAAACCCATTTCTATGTTACTACTCTTTGTTGATACGATTTTCAGAAGTCTAGCTAGAGAATAGCATATGTTCCGTCTCTGACCTTACCTACCGGCAACGTTATATTTACTTCCCTTTAACACATAGTGGAAAAAGTTTAATAGTAGTCAGCGGCTTTAGCAGGATAGGTATTATCTATTGTAATTAAGGCGTTCATTATAGAAACCATAGTAACAATAATGGTTGTTGAAGTGACAGACGTTTCGGATAGGGGCTAGGAATTGATAGAGGATTAACGATAAGGGGGCGAGCGACATCAGCTATCGATAGCTGAATCCTTCCACTTGTTGTCCCGTTTGCTAGCCAACCAGGGTAAACGAAATAATGGTACCATCTTAACAGCCATCATCCAATGGTCAAGGCAGAGCGGGATCTCAATGTGAACACTGTTAGTTAAGGTATAATAATAGAAAAAAATAGAAATAATAAGTAAGATACAAATAATGTAGACTTTTATATTTTTCTGCAGCGTTTTTTGACCGGCCATCCATATCTGTTTGAAGAAGCTGAAAAGTAAAAAGCTGTGGCGCCGTAGTAACTAAAACGATCTTGCAACACCAAACAAAGTACACATTAGAAGTTGGTATCACTACTGGCATAGGAAACAAATCTTATATTGGAGTTAATTTCTGCTACGGGAATTCGCATGCGTTTCACCCTGATATGGGAATCAGCGACTTCTAGAGTACGTATAGAAAATACCCGTATATAAGAATAGGAGATTCAGGCAAATGTCTCGTTCTTTCTCCAATCTATTTCGTGATTTAAACTCGTTCACCAATCGAAGATCGACAGAAGCCATATTTCATCTAAATAAAAATACAGTTTTTTTTTTTTAATCATTGATGCTGATAAGCGGGGCAAAGATCGTGTCTTTTTTGCTTGGCCACCAATTAAGCTCCTACGTAGGCCCGATGTCTCGTCAATCGAATGTTTAACGTATTTATGCCGTTTGCTACAGTTTTGCATGTAAGTTTCGCCACAGCGACGTCCTGTCTGATTAGCTGATCATACAACGATTTGCATAACGGTGATATTGGAAAAACCTGTTACAAGGAATGCATCTTTCCCGTTTTGCTTTTTCCGTAGACGAAGGTGGCTTATTCTTAGACGACTACGTATACCATACACTTAGTAATGCGCGCGTACCTCTGCTTCGTTCGTAACGGGTTTCAGCTCTAGGGAATAAGTGACAAACGAAGACGAAACGCTTCTTGCCGCGCTCTGTCCGTGCTTGGTCGTTGTGCTTCTTCTGTTAGTATCGCTGCGGTTCACGTTCGCAATCTGGCACTAGCCGAAGTAACAAAAAAAGTGGGGTGGAGGCGCTTGGTGCCGCAGGCATGGGATGGGCGGCATGTGGTAGCTCGTTAAGTTCCGCAAGACTGCAATTGAAATAAACGATTGCTGTAACATTGACAACTGGGTTTTGCAGCGGGATCAGAAATCAAGTGATCACTTGGTGGGCTATGGGTGTTTACAGCCCAAGATCCTGCTAGGGTTGGCTGGCTGGCTGGCTGGCTGTTATAAACAGATGAGAGGCTAATGGTGACGGACAACAATAAGAATAAAAAGTGCTAGAAATCGAGAGCGTTTCAAGCGAACAGGTGGTGGCGGCGGCGGCGGCGACAACAACAACAACGACAATTCAGGTCGTCTGCGAGCCTCGTCGCTAGCAAGGAGTTACATAAAAGCTGGTTTTAGCTACTGCCACCGTTAAATAGTCTGATCAACTGTATGGTTCGTATCGTGGGACGACCCCGAAGAACTGAATCGAGTTTGTCCAAATTGCCTGAATGAGTATCTTTGACATCTGGAAAAGCTGGCCTATTACGTCCACACACGTTATTGTTGTGGTACTATGGAGGGTTGTAACCTCTATCTTTTCTGTGTGTTGCGGTGGACATATCCGTGTCCTTTCCAGCAGTCATTACCAACAGGCATTACTGCGGCATGTTAAGGCGACTGTATATAACCGAGTATCTCTACGACCGTGTAGACACAGATCAGTATTCGTCACCACAAAACGAATGTTGCAAATATTCCTGTACCAGCCGTTCATAGCAATTACTATGCTATCACGGATGGAACACGCGCAGAGGGAAGCACAAACAAATATAACTGTCGAAGAATAGACGAGATAGATATATCCCAATCTAATATAAGTGATTCTAAATTTTGTTCAACATAATTTCTATTCATTGATTTGTACCTTGCGCACTTACAGAGTTCCACTCGACTAAATCAGTTCATATAAAAGGCATTAAAAGATAAACATATATATCTATCAAACATTGATGAAGATCTTACAAATCACCGGTTGAAACCGGTGAATCCTCTCCTTCCTCGTCCAAGGACTTTCTCAATGTAGACAATACCTCCTGCTTCTAGTAGCTCCTGTACGTAGATGTATCCTACAGGTCCTATCACTGCGGTATCACCCATTCAGTGTAACAGAAAACGCAAGTCCGCCGCATTGCTCTCTACCAAAGACAGACAACCAAACGCTTAGCTGGAAGGTGTGCGTGTGATCAATACAGTTAACGCTTTCTAGTAGGATAGCTTCTCAAAAGCTTCCTTGCCTGTTAGGATTTCTTCTGTTGATCGTCTGACACAAACGAATGAAAAAGCCAAGGTGGAAAGGACGGCGGGAACGAGGAAAATAATATATTTGCTATGGGACATAGCAAGAACTAGCCAGCTAGAATACACGAGGACGTCAATGGCTTGGCAGAGAGTGGGCAAACGCTTCGACTCAAATCGAGTTAATTCGCTCGAAGATCGAAGCTCGCCTCGATCTTCGAGCGAATAAGATTTGCTCCAGCCTCGGTATCCCTGCGCTAACAGCAACGGTAGCTATGGTCATACAACTGAAACATAAGCATCCCAAGAATGATTCGCGTTGGTGGCTGAAAGCCAGTGGCGGCGAAGAAAACGACGTTCGCCCGAACTGCAAACCGTAGATAGCAAACGATGCGTTCCCCCTACACGTGCCGTCCAATGCACGTGTTCAGCCTCGCATCACGTGATGATAACTGTTTCTACGAGTAACCGTAAGTAAACAAAGCGGTCGCCAGCCAGTCAGCTAGTCTCAAACAATCAGATAAGATGATCAGAAGCGAAAAAAAAATGAATATAAGATCTTGGGAAAAAAAAGCAGGCCGTAACAAGCCCGCCGCTATCAGCACTGCCGTACGCATTTGCTTTCTCTCTTTTCGCATCGGATCCGATTTTTGTTTCTTCTTTTTCTGCAGCTTCGAACGATACGCAGGCTAACGACAACGGGAGGACGGTGAACGCACTGAGCCAGCATACATATATAATGAAGATAATGAGAACATCAGGCGAGCAAGTCATTTCTTACAGAACAGTAAATGCTACTCTGGGCCTTGAGTGTTTGTTTTTTCATTCGATTTTCGAATACTGCTTTGAAGGGAAGCAACAATCGTATATGATTGTTGCTGATATATATATATATTTTACATGAAAAGTTTAAGGTTGCCGTGAAGTGCTTCAATGTTCATCCACCAGCTGTGCCATTATCGTGTTGCAGTTGCAGTGCTTCTCACTGCTACCACAACCGCACAAAAGAACAACTGATAGAAAGAAAGGTCAAAAAAGGAAAAGGGCAGGAGAGCCCCTGTAATGTAAACAATTGGCCGTCAGACGTTCGTGGTGACGCCTTGGTGGCTGGAAACCGTCACGGCTTTCGGTCGTCGATCGATTCATGCGGCCATATGATAATGCGTTTGCTGAAAAGTACCGATTAGAATCGATCTTGCTCGCTTGTTGATTCATTGCTGCCGCTGGCTTTTTGATTGCTTTCGCCTTTGATTTTGTTTTCTATAGCTAGGGCTGTTGGCGGCAATGGTATGGACATAGTCGGTAATGCTGGCTAGCCTTGATGTTGGCAGATTCTGATTGACGTGCATTCGGCTGAACACCTGAACGAATCAGCGAATACCCACCAACACCAAGGGCCGTAGGAAAAAAACGTCGCTACTATATATATACTGTAGAGAGCAGATTCCACCTTAATATTGGTCGGAGAAAACTGACTATGCTTGACCCAGCAAAGGTTAGTGTGGGTGTTTCAACTTGTTACGTTCAACTGATTTCGGGTGTATGGAGTGTAGCAGCACGGTACATGCGCCGAAGCTTATCACGTTTGCGCTGGTCGTGCACGATATGACATGCTGATTGGGCAACCCAACAATATCTGAGGCTGTAGTAGGGCGCGTGACTGACAAATTCCCTTTTTCATCAGCCTAGACGATACGCCTCCCTTCTAATTTGGCCTACAAAACGAGACATATGCTCAAGGAGACAAGGTTGTATCAGCACTTAGCCCATTAAAGCATCTTGTGGGCTTGCTCACGTGTCTCTCCGCCGAACGTTGTATCAATGCGTTTCTGTACACAGCTACATCATGAGTAGCTATGATTGTTACGTTAAAATGCAATGCGAAGCTGGTAACGACAACAACATGATGCAGCTCTCACAACCATTAACGATCGCCATTACCGCTGCCGTAGCAGCTGCCTGAAATCTCAAGAGGAAACGGCAGCTACGTGCAATACTACAGCCTTAACGAAAATCTAGTTACATTATACAATGTAATAAGACCATATGTCATATTTATGCCGTAGAAAGGATAGTAATAGTTGAGCAGGCGCTCAGCTTCATATGGTCGTTTTCTTTCTCCATATCCGTTGCGGTTACTGTTAATGTTAGAACGTGCGCTTTACCCAACGCTCACAATGATGGTAGAAGTCGTCGTTCCGTATCCCAATGGGGGTACCGAACCAGTCAGCCTGACACAGATCGCACAGATACATGCATTGTAAGTGTACATCATCGTCGCGTAGTGGCGTCGTGTAGCAAAGGACGCACCGATTGGTTTGCAGATCGCATAACTGCTTGTAAGCGATTGCAACGAACGACCGAGCGAAAGAGGTGTCCTTGCGGACACGACGCTTATTCGGTGGCCAGCATTATGAGGCAGCGAGTCAGCATCACTAGAGTACTGATGCTATCGCTAAAGTCGATGTATGATTCTTGTATGTGTCGCAACATAAATTGAATAACAGGAGCGTTTGGATCGAGTGCCTGGAGCGGCACACCTAGGGTGACTGAAGGGGCGATCGTGGTCGCAGCGGCTACAGACCTTACGACACTGGGAGTGGGGCCTTTAATCGACGCTCAGTGGAACTAAACGCGTTCTCTGAACTGTGGATAGATACACTCATTACAATTTATAAAAGACCCAGACGCTCAAAGGGGCGCCCACGAACAACAGCACTTGCAATACACAAATGTGCAATAGGCACACCATGTGGGTATAGCATACAAACAGTGGCGTCGGATGGGATCCTCAGCATTCTTCCCGTCTGATCCCCAGGGAGTTCCGATGACAAGCGAGCAAACGCGCCCACTGAAGCGAATCTCAGTGAACTCGTTCAGAGACAAACATTGCGAAGTCCCGCGCGCATGCCTTGCAGTATCAGCCGTTACGCTCCGCTGGGTGGGAGGATGTCTAGCGCTTGAGGACTAGCTACGACGTTCCTACAGGCTGTAAGGGTACGGCGCGGCGAATACAGACATCCTGGACCAGGCTCACCCGCTAAGACCACATACCGCTTTGTCTGCCGTCGAGGCATGGCTCAGCGTTCTTTGCCAAAGAGGGAGCATGCGCACAAAATGCTGACTCATTCCTACAGCATCATTGCATAACTGATCGCAACAGAAACAATAGTATGTACTTTGTAATAGTACAACTTAGAAATTGCATTTAGATCGCATATAGTGTTCAAACCAATAACACTTCGTCGGTTCTATTTAGTTCAGGTAGTATAAAAGTTTAAGTTAGGTCCAACCGACATCGCTATAACGAATCCTAAACTACATAAGAATATATCCTTTAGGACTTGATGACTGGCATATGATAATTCAGACAGGAATTACCGGCGATGCTGCTTCGCTGGCAAACGAGCAACGGCCAACTTACTAGCACCAATAGACTGCTACTGGCACTGCCGATGCTGTCAGCTTTTATGACCCGCTCATCATGTCTAACACTTACATACCCGACAAAGCGTAAGTTACACTGTCGAACACCTATAAGAGACATGCTCTGAAGAGGTCGCTATGCCTTATATAAGCTTATGATCGCTGTTATTTAGCGTAAGGCCGAAATGACGAAAAACGTCAGTTTCTGTAAAACGATGTCAGTACCGGATAGTTAGTCTGCGAGCAGATAATAAGTGGAACGGATGGAAGTAATCTCAGCAGCTTGGGATGAGCAGTGCCTTATTTAACTGTTTGACTGATAAACGATAATTTTGCTTATCTGTTGCAACCTACTGGAGTATGATTTCCTACATATTATACAGTATAAAGCATGCGTCGTAAAACGGGACTCGAGCCCGAGTCCTAGCAGCAGAGGACGTTAGCCCCAAGACAGGAACGATAGGCTAACCATTCTGAACGATAATAACTGGCTTCGCTTCGACGAGTAGTAATTTATGACTAACTATCCGTCAGTAGAAATAATTTGACAATAGAACTGCTATGTAATGCAGGAGCATATTGATAAGAGTAACCAATAACCCAAGGAACGATCCAGTATGTTCGCTATGTTTACGTCGGACTACTCGAGACGACACAAACATCAACAAAAACAGCAGAAAGCCTCGACCACGTTACCGATATCACTTCACGGAGTGCTGCATGCTGTCAGCAGCATAAACAAGCTAAATTCTAAACGAACGGCCTTGGTAAACCCCAATAAAACCTTCTAGCTGCGTAGAATAACAGAGGTGCCGCACAGAAGACTATCAAGGAAGGGGGGAAAAGTCCAATGAAAACGACTGGAGCAAAGCATTGTTAGCGTCCAGATTTACGCTGCTGCTCATTAACAGATGCCATTATTTTCGATTAGGACAAATCGTTTCGTAGATATATGGATGACGTTTTAGATCTCACATGGTCAGAGACTGACCCCCCACATGTGGGTAGTACGCGAAAGTATGAGAACGACCAAGCTGTGTTCACGGTTCTGTTAGTTTCAAACTGAGCGCGTTTGGTCGAACAAAGTATATAAAATGAGAGATTCGGCATTCAGGGAGCGGAACTGTTGCTGGCAGCAAGCGATATCTGACGTTGCACCGTTCTAAAAATTGACCGTTGAAGTTGACTTACTGGCAGTAGACAATGTCGATCGGTGCTGTTTTTGACGGCCGATATCTTAAGATTTCAATAGAAAGCAAATTATTTTTATAAGTATTTGTTCTTACGCTGCTAGATACTGCGTAATGCAGAGTTTCTAGCGTTACTTAATGGACAAAATGTATGATTAACTCTTATCTATTTGTACATTATTATAGTAATCTGTATGTTTACTTATTTGCACATACCCGTCGTGCAGTGTATGTCGTTGGCAGCATCACGTAGTGCTGGATCGGCATGTATACTTTTGATTTGGACTCTGATACAATATCATTGTTTCTCATTGGCAGGTTGCGTCGTTTACTTCAGCAATATCGTCTCCCACCTTCATCCTACTTTCCTATTGTCTCTCAGATAGCCGAAGTTCAAAACTGACTGATACAAACAACAGTTCGCCAAAACGTTTATTCATACGATTTACACTTCATGTATCCACTACGTAAATCCAGCTCACGTAAAATGCGTAGAACTGTGGTCCGAGAATTTTTCTGTCGACTGCAACGACACAAACAAAGCGTTCACTATCGTACAAATACTACGTAACAACAGTGCCAAAGTAGTTGCCTTAGCATAGTCAGTACATATATACAGCGGTCTACTATGGTTTATAGCGCAACGTCGTCCGAGGTGTCGGGGGCTCTCGAATCATGGAGGCCGAGGAAATTTTTATCTGCTGTCTCATGATAAGCCAAGCAAAGAATCGGAACGAAAAATGCCGAAAATCGCTTTCAACCGAGCGACTAGAAACTGCCAACTAAAACGTGGACCCCCCGCTATGAATAAACAGGCCCAGTAGATAACTCAGGTACATATCATGAATATGGACGTATATACGTAAATAAATTTAGAAAATACTATACTATAAGGCCGGCTAAACACGCGCTAGTGTCAGAGCTAGTCAACGGCGGTGCCGTGTCATGCACTAGGGATGTCAGCCAGCTGTTCAGTCTTGCGTTACGTTACGTGACCGAAGCAATTGCTGGCCGTCGGCTGGCTGTTATTGGTGGCTAGTTCGTACGACGAAAGCTCATTGTTCACATTTTCCTTGGAGCCAACGACGACAGCGGCTGCAGTCCCAGTAGGAGCGTCAGCGCTTGAAGACCGGGTCAGCAATGGGCCTACGCCTACTGCTGCAGCTGGTGTTTATTTCATGCCAATAATATCCGATAGCTAATAGAATGAGAAAGTTCATTTGCTATTTTTGCGATAGTTGCTTGCCGTCACTCGAAGGATTATCTGTCCGGTGCGTGTGAGTCTAATAAATCAAATAGGCTTAGCTTGTGTTTCTTCCACTAGTTGCTGTTGTTCCCTTTGTCAATGGGGATAGCGACCATTTCCGAGTACCCCTTTCGACACAGTTACGTCGGCCAGATGGTAGTACATACATTTCTAACAATAAAATTCGATTCATATATAAGACATATGCATAGCAGCGGCAACAGCAACAAAGACAATGACGGCGACAACAAAAAGCTCTTGTTAAAGACATTTGGTCGAACGTTACCAGCGGCTAACTGCTTATCTAGGAGTACAAACCACTGAACGGTTCTTTAGGTACTAGAAGTCAGGTGCTTATTCGTCTGCTTGGCTCGCTTGGTCGACCCACGGGAGTATCTTATCGATTCTTCTAACCGGCTGGAAAAATCTGTTTATTCTAGCAGCTGGCAGCCGGCCAGCTGTCGTAGAGATTAAGTTGTTCCGGATTGTTTCAACGCTCCTCGTACAACACACTTCCTAGCGTTCGCTCTGACGTTTATACGTCGTATAGACGCGTAGAAAATAGATCAGAGCGTTCTCTTCAATACGCATACCAAAAATCGCCATAGATGAACTATGAAACCTATGGAAACTATGAAATAGCCTCCTGCCGGATATACGCACTATAAACACCTATTTCAACACGACGTGAAGCGCAAGCATTATCAGGATTGCGTGCTTTAATTATTACTCTTGATACTATATTGAACAACTGGATGCTTAGCGTCAATGTCGACGTTGTCAGCCTCCACAGCATGATACATGTTTCTTTTACCTGAATCTCAGCGCCAGGAGTTGTCCAATAGGGCAAAAACGAGTCATGCCTTTAGCTCGGACACGCTCGACAAATCGCAGTGTTCAATTTGCTGAATACCTTGTGATCTGCTTAGGAAGACCACTGAGCCCTATTAGAGCAAACGATTTGCGCAAATACAGAGGGAATATCGACCAGTGGTAGGGCGTCATAATTTTGTACGGCCAAATGGGTTCGAACAAGCAGTGGCTGACAGAAAATTCATACATATCTTTTTCGTTTAGACTGGGCAACTCGATATTGATTAAATTGTCATTGAGCCTTTGATAATGAGAGGCTTTCGCTCTAGGGTGATTTACACACCAGTTCACCAATCCAGTGATAGCCGTCTTGTATAAAGCAATATTGTACTTATACGTATGCTTGTCCATCCGTCCATTGATCATTATAGACAAGAAATTTTTTTCTTAGCACAAAATTTAGAATTTTTGCTAGGACACTCAGTAGCTAGTCCTTCTGACAAACACATTTGCTGTGGGATTGTATAGCGGCTCAGTTGTCACACACGTTTACTTGCCCTCTTTGCCGCTCCACAAAATGGCAATTTGAAGATCAAATTGCACATGGACGTAAATCCAGCAAAAAAGATCCTGTGGAGGAGGCAGTAGCAGCAGCAGCTGCACAAATGACTTACCACAAACCGGTAACAGGTACCAAAAGCAAGCTGTCGCATACCATCCCTAGTTAGCATGCTTCAATTGTGTTTGCATAAACTTCTTATAGATTTAAGTAATTCTATCGCAAGTTACTAATCTAGTAAGTGCTAAACCCTATGCGGTCACAAGAGCGCTATAGTAGGAACATGTGCTCGAATGATGAGCAAACTATCGGCAAGACGGCGTTAAAACCACGACTGCGTAGCCATATGTTACGAGGATGGGAAAATAAAGCAACTACAAGGAGCCACTATGAGCGACCGTCTGATGAAACCGGTTGTTGCTATTGGCATCGCTAAGGCCATAAGCGAACGCCGGTTCGATCTATAGTGCCGGCTTACAGAAGACGATTTTAGTCAAAGCAGACAGGTTAGGTTATCTGGCTAGCTATTTAGGCATAAACTGAGTGAGCGGAAATATATTAATGTACTGCGAAACATGAAGCGACGACATGCCTATCTAAGCATGACACGTCGTGGCCATTATCGTTTCAGCAGCAGCAACAAGACCTAAGAAGCAGAAACGGCAAGAGCTGTATTGGTACAGCGACGCAATAGTTTCGTCGACGTCCAAGGTGTCTTCGATTTGAGCCCCAACATCAGCGGTACCAGGTTCTTTTTGTTCACGGCAGCGAAAGCCGCTGCTGCTGTGGCGGCGGCGGCTTTCGCTGCCGGGGGCTATTCATGCCAGACTATGCCGGGGGATTCGGGCTATAACATAGACACAATCCCGTCCAACAATCACTGGTACTTGGACACTTTTTTTAACAACTGAAACAACGAGGCACTTTTTTCGCTCGGCTCGTTCTCCGAGGATTGAGCAGCCCAGCCCGCATTTACGAAACGCAGCGTAGGGCAATAAAGCCTACTGAGCTTCTGCTGATACTAACAGCTGAATTGGCTGTCAAACATCACGTTCAATATAAACTAGTCTATCTATGGTGGTAACGGCAAGTGACCCTCACTGTGTAAAGCTCGTCGACGCTGTGATGACATCCACTGAATATTTTCGCATGACAAATCAAAGGAAACAGCAGCTAACGAGCACAATTTGCCACTTGAGAGAACACCGCTGATAGAGCTGGTCAGTGGGAACTCAACGGAGTGTGCTTTTTCTGCTGTTATATTGCCAGCTTAATAACGTTTTGGCGACGCTGATAATGAAAATACTCTTAACCAGAAGTTTTCCCATAACCGTCGACCTCTGCAAACTTCGTCTGCCCTGGAATCGTTCCTTATTTAGTAAGAACGACGGCAAAAGCAGCAATTACTGAGATTACCATTGCAACTAGAGCAAGACCATCGTCGGCCATATGTCTCGAAAAATTTCGAGAACGTTGTTATTTCAGACAGCAGAGGATTAGTCCATTACAGACGATCCCAAAGACGCGGACTCAAAGCCACATATATACAGACGTACGAATCATCAAATATATATATATTTAATAGTCATCACAATGAGCGTCTCAACATCCAAACACACATACGAATACATATATGCATACACACCCCCTTCGATACTGTACTACTTTAGATTACCCCGAAGTTCGCTGCCTCTATAAGCAAGTTTGCTCTTTTTAATGTACAAGTTTCGACCATTTCCTCCTCTTTATCGTTCGCTTGATGCGGTAAAGTGCTTTATTTTAATCTGTCTTACGCCGACATCAACCCGCGCCCTATGCTGCCTGCTCATTCGCATGCGTTTTATTTGCCTGGCATTGGGTAAAGCTCAGCTATTCCTTGTTCTCCTCCTTCGTTCTGTTCTCACCAGTCCCCACTTCCAATCCTCGCTTCCCTCCAATCTTTCCTCCACTGTTTCCATCTCCGATTTCTCTCCACACTTCTGCCTGTGCCTTGCAATCCTACGATTCATTGCTTAACCCAACGCCGAACGACCGGGCCAAGTTTGGGCCGCCAGTCAGCCACCCAACTAGCCAGAGTGCTATCCAACCCAAGTACCGCGGCACAGCGTCGGCGCTCAGCGCTTACTGCTCATTTCAGCGTTGCAGTATCTCAGTTTCAGGAGCAGGGGTGCAGGCGGCGACGGAGGTGCGGCAGCAGCAGCCGTGGCGACAGCGTTGAGTTGTACGAGCACCAGCACTAGCAGTAGCTATAGAAATAGTAAACTTTAGAAAATTTCTCCGTCACTCTCTGCTGTCTTCTTCGCGTGCTCTGCCGTTCAACTTGGATCAACCTACCTCCCCAGGGGAACTAGCGGCTTCTTCCACCCCGCCAAGTTTCCCCTTATCCCTTTGCATATTTGGGGTCATCGAGGCCAGCCGCTAGAGCGGTGGCGGCGGCGACAGCAGTATCTCTTCTGCTCCTTACGCACTACAGTTCGCAAGCGATTTGGCTCAAGGCTCCCCCATTCTGAGGAAAGACAGAGACGTAGGTAGTACGCGGATGGAGACAGTAAGCATCTTGGTGGGGTGGGCTCGTCGTGGTGTATCCTGTTTCGCAATAATTAAGTGTCTTCGTTGAGTGCGAGCGTCTCTAGAGCGGGGAAGTTAGAGGGGACCATTCACGCCCTTTCGTTCTAGCGTTATAACCTAAATTCCCTTCCTTACTCTCATTCTCTCAATGTCCCTTCTCTGTACGCCCCCAGAAGCACTTGCTCTGGGACGGCGCCCTACTTATTTGCCATACGCTCCATGTGCGCCCACGGCGAAGTTGGTGAGTAGTTTCTCTCTCTACTAAGACTACATCAACCACGGCTACTGTTATGAGTCAGTCTGCCACACATCCGCTGTCTCCGATACATACACATACACACACTGCAGTTGGATAGACACACATATAGAAATTTATTATAATATTTAACTGAGGTAGATGCAGCCAGCGTACTTCGACGTACTGCGTGGACTGACGTCGTTCAAGCAGAGAAATCTGCTGAAAAGTAGTGGATGCTAATGGCGATGGCAGAATCAGCTACAGCAGCTGCGGCAGTAGCAGAAATTGGAGGCACAAAAAAAATGTTAATGTATAATAAACAGGCGAAAGCGTGCGTCGCAAATCTTTGAAGGAGAAAAAAATCGACATAGACATCTCTGCACCCGTGTCGATGAAGGGGTGAGCGAGTGCCTAAGAAAAAAGCTGAGTTTGCAGACTATCCAACTTGCATTAAGTGACGCATAAAAGGAAGCAAATTTACCTGTATTCTTACTGTGTAAGTATGCGATTCAGCTACTTAAAACCAGTTGAATCTTTCTCCTTTCTGAGCACTAACCAATAAGAGCGCCATAAATGGCTTGGCCATATATACAAAGGGAGATACATATGTAGCATTATGGTGATCGTAACCACTGAATGTCGATAAAAATGAAATTTGCAGGACTTACGAATGCACTTTTTGCCATTCTGACAAATTGGCCACCTGCACGAGCAGAATGCAGCGTACATTTGTTAGTTGCGTTTATATCTTTTGGCTCCTATAATATTATATAAAATGTACGGTGTACACGATACTAGGTAGCATATATTTATTAAACAGGCATGCGATGCATCACTCCTGAAATTTTCTTGAGCTTTTCTATAGGTGCTAATTAGCTAGGTAATATACATACAGCCGTAAAATAAATCATAAAAATTACATAAAATGACATATTTTATCCTATTAAGGTGATCCTCTTATCTGATCAGGCATTTTACTCAAAAACAATTTCCAATTTTGTGCTTTATTACGGTTTTTTTTCATCTTATTGAAAAGGACAGGTACGAACCTAATACATAATTAGTCTCTGTTCAAATTGCTGTTGCTGGTGCCTCCGTCGTATAGCCCGCATCTTCACTACTGCACCAGCTATATCGGCTTATCCTGCGATATAAGCAAGAAGCAACCTCCCTTTCAAGTGTTTCTCTGTGAACGAACATACACGTCTAGTGCAGTGGCAAACGGCCTTTGATGCTCCGACGGACCTGAACACCTTCTGCCCATTCTGGCCACTTTTACGTTAGCGACCTATTTCGACTAGCAACGTGTCATCCCATCCATTCATGAGTGCAAGGACCGTTGCGCTATGCAGAAACACCGGCCTAGCTACCGCTGGGTAGGTGGGAAGGAGAGCAAAGTGCAGAAGGTCGCGGAGGCGACCGTCGAAGGCAAAAGATCGAAACGCCATCGGGCGATTGAAAGCTCGAATTTTGCTCGACGTCGTCCTGCCGAGGTCCGAGATAAACGATCTTGACGTTGGCCAAAAGCTGAAGGAAGTGCTGTGCCGACCAGTAGCATTGGTGCCGAAACTAGAGCTCACTTGGCCGGTCAGCTAGCAGTGAGCGACCTTATTGTACCGAAGTGGGCTGTGCAATAACCATACACCCTATCACTCGATGGAAGGACGCAACCATCACATCGACCTATATCAGTGACAATAGTTGCAATAATGCCACCCAACGATGTTACCCCGCAGGTTAACCATCACTAGCCAATCCCATTACCGTATTTCGGGTTACCTGAGACCTTTTTGTCAGTTGACGAGCCGGCACTTTCGGTAGCAGCGAAAAATCCGCGTTTTATTCCTTTGGTAATTATTAAATTATTCAAACAAAAAGATCCTATAATTATTCATATTAAAATATTGATTTTGTAAACAAAAAATGCATTTATATATATATATATATATATATATATATAATAATGATAATAGTCATTTTAGTTAAAAATAGCTGATTTTTATATTGATAGCTTTAGGACGGAGATAGCCACTGAGTTAGCGACGAATTGAGCGACAGGCCAGCCTTGCCCCTCTGTATTATTCCTCGCTCTGTCTTTGACTATGGCTGTCGCAACTGTGGCCCTTCTCAACGTCCATCTCCTTTTCTGGCAGCCTGCGCCATAACAAGTAAGGCTTAGTTTTACAGAGCAGGCTGACACTGCTGCCGCAGTTAGCTGTTGCCCTCCAACGGCGGAGACGACCACGTCGACTCCTCTTCTTTTCACTTCTCCTCCTTTTCGTCCTCGCCGTCTTTTCAACCGTCACTCCTATTTCCACTAGCCCCCCCGAAACCGTTTCCGTAAACCAAGGTTCCCACGAGTCCCATTTTTAGGCTCCTATATACCGAGCCGTACACCCCACTTCTGTTCCGAACAACGTTTTGCCGCCTCTGTCAAAAGAAGCTCGGTACTCAATGCTCGGTGCATTACTCGTGCGCCGTAAAATGCCATCGCAAAAGAACGTATCGAGTGTAGCGCGTAGCCCACCCGTCGTCCACTTCCTGCGGACCAGCAGCCACTGCCCAGCAGTTCTTTCCAACAAGAAAAGCACAAAGCTGCTTGTAGTAACAGCAGTAGCACTTAGGATCATAGCACTACGTTGGTAGCAGAAAGAGGATTTAGCTGTTAGGGGGAATTCTAAAAGGTAACCCAAGGTGATGATCGTAGCGCTGAGGAACGCCAAGATAAAGGAGCTAAGCAACAACTAGGAGTTAGGAGCAACTACACAGTACAATACGGAAGGGACCGAGCTAAACAAGCTGAGTGAGACTGGGCTGGAAGGGAGTTGCGCAGCCTTTTAATGTTTTCCCTCGCTCTTCCGCTAGTTGGCCGCATCATCGTCCGATTACCTCCCCACCCCTCTATCTTATAGAAAATTCAGCTAGGTCCCTGCTGGCGTGGTTGTTGTCGACGACTCTGTTGTTATTCTCGCCGTCGCCAGACGACCGACGGTGGTCCCTTCCAACGACGCGGCCGTATTCAACTGCTGCACTGTGTCTGTCGCTCGGCAATTCAAAGTCTGGCTTCGGCCGAGTTTAAAGCGCCGCCCGCTCACCCAACCGACTCCCACCACCCCAACATCGGCTCGAAGGCGCTTTCGCTCTACCACTGCAGCGGTAATGCAACCGAGACGGTTATTTTACCCACACTCACCCGCTCGACGGCACCCACCAGTCACGTGTGGTAAGTGTCAAGCGAGGTGGCAAACAAACTCCCTCTACCAGTCGCTATGCAGCAGAAATTCAGTTCTGTCCAGTATCTGCAGGCGAGAGTCCTAGGCAAGACAAGTGCTGCAAGACAACCGGCGAGGCGTTGAACGCAGGAAAGCGGGGTCGTCGATGTTAGCCGCGATAGCAATGGTGGTTGCAGGACAACCAAGCAGTACATGTTAGCGGCAGCTGAAATTTCCAGCACAAGACTATATTTAGAGCTTATCTATCAGACTATACCAGACTATACACGTTCCGCCAATATCTACTCAAGGGAGCTTCATGGTAGGCTTCACGAACACCCAGGACGATTACGATGGCTAAGTAAACGCTAGCTAAGATCCGCATCGAAAGTGGCAATGGAGCTAGCGGCGCACTACGGCCATTTGCTGGAAGGGGCAAAATGGGGAATACCTAGTTGTCTATGTGGAGACAGTCAGAAATTGCGCCACACGCACCTTGCAGCGTTCAGTTAGCCATTTATCGTGTACGTACCAAGTACCCAGAGAACGATTAAATGACAAGAAGCAACAATACAGCAGGTGGACAGCCTTCACGGTAGAGACCCCATTCTAAGAACTAAACCATGAATACTTCCAGCTAGCGTTAGTTAGAGTATAGAATAATTGTAATGATGTAGCTGATACATGCGTATCGTAGCCATTGCAACTGTCAAAACTCTACATGAACCTAGTCCTCGCAAAAACTATAAACGACACGAACTTAAGAGTGGAACAAAAGAGCCGAAAACATATCGCTATAATGGGAGATCTACCGAGTTGAAGCGCACATTGCGTGTTCTTATATACGAATGATATTAACTAGTCCTAAAACGGCTGTTTTATTTAATTTAGCCACTACAATATATACTACAATAGAACAAGCTGCAGCGACGATATACGCATCGCAGAAGTTGGTTGGACAAACCCGAAAAAACAATCCCAGTGTCTCGTTTACTCAGAGAACAAAACAGAAAATTCTGCAAAGTGCGCTAATATTCTTATAACATTACTAACGTATTTGCTTGATGGAACGAGAGTCACGATGTTGAGCGAACCAGCTTTTAAAACCAAGCCAACGAGACGCAGCGGTCTGCATGCCGAATGCGTCGTTAACATCCCTTAATTAATTAGGAAACAACAAATCGTATCTGACGGGTACTAAAAAAAAATAAATCTGTTATTTAACGCTTAGGTTTTTCTACTAAGGTTAGAGTCGAAGAAACGAGTGGTACGCATTCTAAACCGGCAAAAACGTAATTCGGCTCACGCGAGTGCTTGGTGATAGATTTGACGTACTCGGCACTTCAAAATGGAGTACAGTATAACGTAAGATGCGACAATAGCTTCGTGAAGTGCATCATAATTGAACCTAGTGCGAACACTCAGTTCCGCGCAAAGTGTGCAATGGGATAACTCACCGAGTATGGAGAAGGCCGAAGTGGGACTGGGTTGCAGACGACGCCGCTTAATTAGGGGTAGATCGGAGTGTAAAACATCGCAGGTAATATGGAGTCCGCGCGAAGTAGATGCTAGCTCAGGCGACGTCGAGCCTTGCATGGTAGGCTTAGTTTGACCAATCTGACGTTTTCCCTCAACCGGCTTACTGTTGCACTGCCTAGTTGTGCTGCGATGAGTGTCGTATTGGGCGACAAAAGTCTCATCATCGGTTCCATCCGACGAGTTCCTTCTATCCAAGCGACTACCTGACGGATGGTTACTTCCAGAAGGCGTTAGGTTAGTTAGATAAGCCCATCGAAGGTCAGGATTTGGAACGGCGATATCCACCGACCTTGCTAATGCCGCCGGCATGTCGGACGTCTGAGCAAGAGTACTATCTGTACCACTCAACTCTCGGGCTAGGCTGGTTAGCATAGTCATAGCAGGAGATTTGGGGATACCGACAGCTTGACGAGGGCCGTTTCGTCGTAGCTTATCATTGGAGGGCATCAAGGGAACGAGAGCATTCAAGACAAACCCGCTGCCATTTAATGGGCTGCCGTTTCGAGACCGTGGGCTTTGCGAGGCATCCTCCGAAAGGCTGGAACGCACTAATCGTGATTCTGTTAATTTTTCGGCTGAGAGTAATGACGAACTTCTACTCTCCGATAATTCTCGTTTTTTGCCCCCAAGCAGTGACGATATGGATAGTGGCCGCGTGTCTCCAGGAAAAGTCATATAAAAAGTTTGTGCAGGCGAAGTTGGTCTTTTGCTCTTATTCAGTGTGTCTTGTACGCACTGCATAGGTCCGGTAGGACAGCCAGTTGTGTTGGACAGGCTTTGTGAGAACGTCGAACGAGCAGGATCTGCAGGGCTGATAACGTCGCCTTGAGATGCTTTTAGGTCGATGGCTTTTGACAAAATTGTCAATACAGGAGATGAAGAAAGCTCGGAGGTTGAGACGGACGTGGGAGTGGTTGAGGTTACCGGAGCAGAAAGTCTTTGGGGGGCCGATTCGGGTATTGAGGCTTCACCACCCTGCGACACGTTGGGCAGCGTACGTACCGCTGTGATGCGTAGCTGTTCATCTTGCTCCTGTTGTCGACGAAGGGCTACCTGCTTCTTCATGATCACCTGTCGTTCTTTGATAAGTTCACATTTTTCGCAGTCGCAATCCTTTCTTGGGCAATGCCTCTTGTGTCCTCGAACAGCGACCTTGACGCCATGGTTTCGGCAACGAGCGCAATTGGGCTTACGTGTCGTGCCTCCTCCAGCGCCCCCAGCGCCAATACTACTACTTGTACCCTGGTCTTGATCGATTGAAGTTGGCTGTTTCACAGCTGCTGGCTGACAGACGATTGACTCCAGTGGGGCCGGAGGCATCGTTCGGTGTGCCACAATAGGCCTTGTCTGTCCCAGACTGTTCACGTACTGGCATCCCATGGCCGCGGCATCGAAAGGAATCCGGAAAGGCACCTCATATGCTTTATGCAGTGTATGTTCAGCATGCTGCATAAATTGTATCGAACCATAGCCAGCTAGTTGGCTCTGAGCCTGCGCTTGTGCTTCAGCTACGGTACGCAGAAGCGCGAGACGTTGGCCACTATTCAAGTTTGATGGGAGTGCGCTATTTAATAGTTGAAACCGATCCGCCATTTCATGGCATCCCTTCAGTGAGAGGCTTAAGCCAGCGTAGTTGCCAGCAAAAAGTGGCCAGCCAAGTTTCGTCGGCAACGGAAGGTCGCCAACTGCCAAACTGTCTGGAGCACCATTAGGCTCCTGGAAAACAGCCAAGTACGGACTGGCACTGCCATTTCCGTTGCTCGCGGACGAACTCTCCGGCGTGTTGTCGTCCACGACGTTAATTGTGGACTCTGGACGCTCCGGAACTTGGTGGGACATGCCGAACTCCTGTGTCAACAGTATGATTGCGCGTTAATGTTATGCGTCGACGAAAAACCATGAATTGAGCACAAACAGCACATTACGCCAGCTGCTTACATCACTAGCAGTTATATCCAGCGTCAGCAAGGCGTCTAGGCTAAGTTCATTATGATCTAATGGGAAAGATAAGCCTGGGCCAGAACTAAACGTTGAATTACTATGCCCTTTCATAACTGCTTGTACTGTTGAAAAGTCCATGACGCAGACAAATTTTTAATTCTATGAAAATTATGTTCATTTTTAGTTTGTCTTCTGGGTCAATCGTTGAGCGAACTATGTACCGGTTCCAGATAACCAAAAAAAGACATTGTCAGCAATAACGTAATTCAAGACGCTGTGATTAAACTGCGCGTAATTTAGGCTCATCGTATATTCACCGTTCGGAAGCTGCCAATCCGTCGATCGAATCATAAAATCCATACACAGTGATAGAAGTATAGCATTATTTTATGCTAGGTAGGGGTCCGATTCCTTGCATAAGTAACTATGTAACGTTTGGTCTCGGAAAACTCCAAATGCATAATGTGAACCGCAATACAGTTTGGGCTAGCACAGCTGGTGGTAGGTGTGGTAAGATTAAATCGTCGTATCTTATTGTCGTTCGAGTTGTCGATCTGCTTTGCCTTTCCCCAGGCCAGCTTTTATAAACGCAATAAAGCTTGAGCGTACAATTGAAATAACGCATTGAATATGTATAATATGACTGTAATAATGGTTAACTGTTTGTAGATGTTGCTTGTCGGTGTTCGTTAATCATGGAGATCGAACTGGACGCCGAGCGCTTGTCATGTGAGTACATTTTTCAATCCACTGTCTCGTTTAGTCTTGTCTGGTCAATGGAGTCGTTGTAAGGCTTCCATCTAGTTTGGCCTTTGCACCGTCGCTTGATACCCTACAACCCACGGTCTTTAGTTTATAGCGACTGGGTTAGACTATATGGGGTAGAAGCGTTCCCTGTAACGTCAAAAAGTAGCCAAATAAACCGCAAGCGAAGCGACCCATGCCATTTGATTGATCGCTACAAAATGCCACGACGACGTTCCGAAGTCAGTTCGCTACAAGGTTGATCTGAGCTGAGTTGTATCCAAATCCGCGCGGACTCCACAGGGGTTTAGCACGATATCCAGAAAACGAAGTGAAGTTTGTTAAGAATCACTGAAAACCGGATGCTTGATGGTTTCTGACAAGTTCTAATAGATAGGAACGATTCATTTTTATTACGACAACCGTCATGGACGACCTCAACGGTTGAATGACCTCAATCACTCAACTCATCATGAATCGATCGCGCACCCTTCTTTGTTACACATTCACTTGCTCACTGGTATTGTTGGTGTCCATAGAGATGTGCTGAATCGCGGTGCGTAAAGCCCGCGCTGCAGGTGATGTGACATACTGGAACAAACCAAAAATACGTTGATATACGATATATACACACAAACGTACTAACATTTTGAGTGTCACACGTCCAGTAATTGATACAAAACTAGTACACGAGTAGCGGGATAAATGTTCCCAGCGTACCGGGGGCATCAGGATCCAAGAAAGAACAAACGCTAGTTGAGGTAAAGTAAGCCCGTTTGAGCCTTCAGTTTATAACGATGCAGTAGGAGCAAATTCATAGATAGGTTGTCAAAGCATACTGCCAATGATAGCACGTAAAGTGTCTCGAATGCCGGGCCTGCGCCGTTGCCCTATCTGACAGCTGACAACTACGACAGATCGGCATGAGCAAAACAAAGGAACCTATTCCAAGATTTATTCTAGACCCGCACATTCCCATCGCACTCTCTAGTATCCGAACCTCAGCAGCATCCAAGCGATGATTGTACTCCCTTAAGTTTTTCTAAAATCTGTGCAGGTTCGTATAGCCTTTGTCAAGCTCTTGAATAATCTAGTTTTCCTATGTTTCATCATGCCGGCTTCACATACTTTGTCCATTAGTAGAAATGCTTACTGCTGAAGTCTCGTCGACCTCAACAGCCATTAACAGAAAGAGATAACTAGAACAAAATTTTCCCTACAATTTTCATTAATTGCGTGTTCCCTACCACTGCTGCTGGTGTTGTCACCCCCCTCCCCCCTCCCCCCCACCACAAGCCACAATAAGCGGACCCATCAATAGACTGACAGACCGACCGACCGACCAACACAAAGGAGCACCCAAGTAGACAACGACAGGCCAGTCTTACCCGACCAGCGAACGCCGTTTTTACTTATCGCTTATCATCGCCGTCCGCTGACGGTTACGCCAATCAGATAAAAAAAAAAAGCACGCAATCGATTAACGAAGTAATAACGCCTGTTTAGAGGGACCGCGGGCGTTGGGCAAGGCTACCACTATTATATAAAGCATGGAAGAATTTAGGACATATATACGCGCGCGCGCACACACACACAAACACCTTTAGACGACTATGCGACCTCAGGTGACAATTTGGTCAGGATTATCTCACTCAGTATTGCCATTATCATTACCAAAAGTCGGGGGGGAGCAGGGCAAGATTAAAATAGCAACAACGGTAGAGCACAGAGTATTGTATAGTCTATCCGTGTAATAGCCACATCGAGATACCGTTTAGTTTTAGAACAATACGAAGTTGTACAACGGTTTGTTGTTATCGTCGCAGCACATAGCTTTTACAATCGTTAATTAAAGCAAAGAAAATGAATCCTTTTGGAGATACGATTGTCCAACTGTACCATTGGATCAATGCTTCTTATTAATGGATAATGCTTGTTATATGGTATTAACTGTGTTAATGCACTTTTGTTGAACTTAGCTACTTGGTAACTTCTGTGTGTCACATTCATTTTGGCAGCACTTTCTCTCTTAACATATCGTTACGAACTACAGTGACTAATATGTTTACCTCTGATGGTGGGTGCCGGCTTGCCACTGTTAGAACTGGTATCGATGCCAACCGTACGCTCACTCACTCACTCACTCACCGTAATAACTCTACTTGTTTTTTTGTCGTCGTCGTCTCACTTTCTTTTTTCGCCTATCTCTTTTTCTAGGTGTTATCAAAAATCAATAGGCTTGACAAAAAGTAACTGGCCGGCACCGTCACCGTCCACTTAGCCAGCCAACTGACTCAAGAGTGGATCGTTCGTGCGCTGTCGCAGGAAAGGGCCTGGCCGATCGCAGCGCCGCACCGTTGCCACCACCATTGCGACTGTCATCACTGATGGGCAGCGCAGCAGGACACAGCGGCTAAGCAAACGGGCAGCGCACAAAGCCCATCAGTTCCATTGGCAAAGACTGCCACTACGGGTAACAACATTAGTTGTCCGTTCGCAGACGCGGGAACCGCACCGAAAACGCTCAAACCAAACGGGAAGCCGCCTAACTGGTCAGTCCTTTGTTGTCTGACGGGCCGGGATCAAGGAGAGCTATTGACAGTGGAACGCAGACAACAACAAGCAACTACAAGAAGGCCGACGCTAGCGCGCAACTAGCACAAACGGATTTACAGCGAGAGGGGGCGAGACAGAAATAGGGACCAACAGGCTTACCAATAATGACAAATGAATAACTAAGGCCACACTGAAAGTACTGCTGCCGCAGCTGTTTTTGCTATTACAGACCCATTGCATTGATGAATGAAGGAGTCCTACGAGTGACAAACACCGCATAGACGGACGGACGGACAAACTAGAAAACGTTACGTTTTCCTATCCAACTAGATGTCCATTTGCATGACTGACAAATAGTCAGAAATTATGAATTTCCGATGAAGTACGCGGCCATCAGTAGATGTTACACGGACATGTATGAGGCCGCTTGGCACCTGATACAAATGCAATCAACAGCGACTTCTAGCCAACCTGCGTACAGATAAGGAGATAACTACCATGCACGTACAAATATCCAAAAGTGTCGGCACTAAAGGAATGGTAACGCCAGCGAAATGAACAAGCCAGTTATCTGTAGTAGATACGCGAGCATACCATAAAGAGAAACAAAAGAATAAAAAAGAAATTAAATAAAGCTGATCAAAGCGAATCATGAAAAAATTAAGGAGTGCATTAAGGAGATCGAGCGAAACAGGTTCTACCGAGAAGTTTAGCTATTTTTTATGCTTGAAAACAACGTGGCCCGCGTCCTTTGTATGAATACGTGCGTCGAATAAGTCACATCTGAAAACGACGGTACAAACCTCTTGTAATAAGTTAAGAAGTGGAGAATAGAACAGTTCAAAGGAAGTTGTAGTGGTGGCATCTAATTGATACTCGTCGCAGTCTAAGATACTTCGCAGCATTATGTTTAGGCTCATTTTAGCCCTTTTTCTGCTTAACGTTGAAGTATCCGTGGCTAATTTTATTATTTATGACGATATTTTAGGCCATTGAACACTTGCCGATATAATGGAAGAGATAAAAACAAACGTTTGAGCGTAGTAGGTTTGTGGCTAAAGTACCTCGCCAATAGTAGCTCCGTGTCATCGTAATATTTGGACGATATTTAACTAGAGCCATTGTTTTCAGCAAGGCTTTTGGTTTAACGGCTGGCGTCATCTTCCACTGATGACGTTTGGCGAGATTTCAAAGAACGACATTGGTAATGTTAATTCTAACAAACAATTAAAGGAAATGCTTCCATCCACGGATGAATAGCTGCGTAACGTGCCGACGTAGCGTATTATCTTATTTAGTACATACCGTAATAGATACCAATGACATAGTTAGCAAACTTTACTGCGATACATTAGTAGTATGCGATCTAATATAGAGATAGCTGAGGCCTTCTGGTAGATATATATACACGCGTATAGATCGATAGCTATGGGGAACATCAAATATCAATGCCGACTGTCCGATACGTCGACCAGAATTATGGCTATTGGCAACGTAGACAACATGATTATATTACTATTCTCTTGCGTCAGTCGCTATCGCAGCCGCATCCGGTCGCGGGTCCTATAGCGATTTTTTACAGAATACAACAGAGTTGTCAATAGCATCACGTGCCTGTCGCGAAGCAGGCCAGCGGTGCACGTCGTACAGGGGCGATGGAAACAACTTCTGTAAAGTGTACCCAAACACAGTGTGCAACGTTCCAAAAAAAAGTGGCAAAGGAAATCTTATTCCCATGGTGATGGCGCAATTCTGATGCATGTTTATGCTTATTTATTAATCTAATTATTATCTGGGCCGCAGCCTACCACCCAGCTTCACACAAACTGAACCCACTTGGTGAGACATCAAACTATTGGACCCAGCCACTGGAAATAACAACCGATTTGAGTCTACTGCATCAGTCATCAGGGAATCCGGACAAGGGCGCATTACGTAACGAATATGTGAACAGATTCACTGTATTGTTTGTTATAAAGCTTTGAGGCGGTTTTTTAGAATAATTTAAAAATGAATTTTTCCCATACATACAGCAGCTCCGTTTCCTGTATACGGCTCGTAGACTAGATGAGTACCACTTGAATTAATGACAGTCTCGATCCGGTCTCTGTCATAGATTTCGTCATTATGTTACAAAGAGCCCCGTACTATATTTCCCCTTAGCAAGTGAAGTATTGTTAGAATACACAGCTGAATTCCTTATAGTTTTGGTGGCTGAAAAAGACATCATAAGATCTTCGCACGGTGTAACTGTTACACCATACGAGTCTATCTACTTGCTATACTGTCGCTGGAAATCAGTTTGATAACGCTGCAAAATTTGTGTGGATAGCCTAAAAAATTGATCGACGAGACCCCAACTTCGTTTGTATAATAGTCGATGTTTCAAAATTTAAATTTATATCATACGCGTCGTGCATTTTCATGTTCTAGGACTATTGCGGTTCGACTCGTGTTCGCGGGACGGCAAGTGTTATGACTCGTTCTATAGACGTACTATTCAGATCATGAGATACTACAAGGTCTTCTACCGAAGACCTCATGGGTTAGTTAGAAGGTTAGTGGGAAGTATATTTGCCTTCTGATCTTAGAGACACTTTGTGGTCTAGATTCGAACTTGAGCATAGGCTGACTTTGTTTCCTGCTGGGAGCTAGCCGTCTGATGAAATGACTAACGGCGATACAGGATGTAAAATTCAAAACATAGAGATACGTTCTATCGGTATTTGATGCGCAGCCGCCTTTCCTATTATTGACTTTTAGGTAACGAGTATCATAAATTAGATTGACAGATCACAAAATATGGAAGCCTCCACTGTGTAGGTAGCCCGACCTTTCCAAAAATGATCCGTCGTATGATCAGAAGAAAACGATCGCAATTCGATATGGGTGCTTGTATCAGTGATTCAACTGATTCCTACAGCTGCCCCTGCAGCTGCTGCTGCTGCTACAGCTGCTGCTGCTACTGCTTTGGCTGGCGTGAAGACTGACGAAAGCTCTGCTACTGACATATGTCAGCCATATCGTTAGAGCAAGGACCTGAAAAAACCTAATTGCGCGCCTGCGTCTATTGTGTGTGTTTCGGTCTCAGATCGGTTTTCTGTGCGTTTTTGATTTCTCCGAACTCACTATTCGAAATAATTAGACGAACTTCGGTAAGCTGACAGTTTTCTGAACAGCTACATATTTGGGTAATGTAGGTACTACCATATAGATGTGTGAACAACAATTTAATGGAGCTAATGCTGCAACATGAAAATCTACAAACGTACCGAAACGAATAAAAAGAAATTACGTTTTTAATGATTGTCCGCTTAACTGTATTTAAAAAAATCGTGAAGACATGTATGTATTTTGCGCAGACTGTGATCGAACGTGAGCAAGCGAAGTGTTTCACTTTGTATAGAAACGGATGCTTAAGAAATTTCATTATAGAGCTATTTACTATGGGCCGTCGCAAACTAAGCGTTATTTTTCCTAGGTATGTTTTATTACATTAAATCATTACAGGTCGTATCTAGCAAAAAAATATCCTAAATGGTATTATTTAATTGTTGTCTTTGAACTAGTTTCAAAAGGTATAGTTTGGGATATATCTAATTAGAGAAATTTTCGGTCTCCGGCGAACCCTACTTTTTTCGCCTTATGATTTCCAACTTTCGAAGGCTACTGCCTTCGAAAGTTGGAAATCACAGTACGAGCCTTCATATAGGACGTACTTGCTGAGGAGGAGGTTTCGCGTACAGGGTAGGTCTTTAGGCACACCGCATTTCATTTCTGTAAAATTAGTCCTCGAAAGGACGAGCTGTGTGGAGGGTTTTGTGGTCTGAAAATTGGCACTCGCCTTGGCCGCACCGGGCCCATATTTGGGCCACATAACCGTGAAACGGAGCAATATGTCAACACGATAATTGTCTGCTATCTTTGTATCACTGGAATACTATAATAGATGAGCTGTGCTAGATAGTCGCGTTCCAAAAGGCAGTGGCTGCCAACTTGACGGGCTACAATGTACTTTTCATTGCAGTCGCTTACCTTTCGTAGCTTGCCGGCCAGACTCGAGTCGTTTTCTTCAATGAACCAACACAGAAACGAATCGATTCTGCATTGAGGATGATGGTGAGCAAGAGGTACGTGGCATGCTTCCAAGACTAATATATTGGCCTGAACATGAAGCAGGACAGAGCTTACGGACCAGGACGTTGCGGTACTCTGTGCGAGCATCAACGTTTTCGTACCTAACATTCAAACAGAGGACAAAGTACTAAATGCTTGCTAATGACCGAAGGCATCGCGACTCCAATATCATTAATCTAAGTGGAACCAACGACTAGGAACAATATTGTTTACTCAGCGCATTTTCTAAATAAGAGCTGGGTTTAGTTCTCTTGGGCAAGATTCATTTATTCTAGCTTAAAAAGAACATCCGTAACAAGGAGCCTGAATCCAGCAGTCAAATAAAATGGCCTTGTACAATGTGTTACAGGCTCAAGTTTATCTAACTGAGCAAAGCCGACCTGTCTCTAAAGTAGACGCCTACAAACTGGTCTCGTACACTTATCATAGTCAGTATATGAATAGAAAATAAAATCATCACGTCTCGCTCTCGCAGCTGTGTAACCAAGTGCACATGTAGACCTTATGTTGCGCCCCCTATCGAAAGGTGCCTCTTCCCGATAAAAAAGCAAGTTGACATTTACTTGTAAGAAACATTATTGTTCTCTTTTTCTTCTCCTTTTAAAAGATAGCTATCGTCATGTAAATCAACTTTTTTCTAATATTAACTAATTTGAAATGAAAAATCAATAATCTGTAACAAGGCCTTAGAGTAATACCAGACGCAAGACTCGCCCAACAAGATCCGTTCGTCCCATAAAATTGGTTTTATAATATATCAATGTTCGTTCGTCTCCCACTTAATCAATACATCAAACCCTGTTATGTGAACGCACACTGCTCCGACTGGCCTAACGTACCTAGCATTGCTAGGCTGTTTAATGGCGTTATTCTATAAAACATCATAAAACTCGTATTACTTCAAAGGTTACTCTCCCAGCACATAGGGATGATAATGATCGAAGTTCAGACATGGAGCCTTGTCGAAGCGAGTCGCCAATCGTCTTCCCCTTTCGACGCGAGGTCGATTCGAAGCATCAATCATTCTCGGCTCACCGTGGCCCCAGTCCCACAGAATCGGGGCTAATCTAATGTAGCACGATACGTGGCATATCACCTATATCACGTCACTCGGCTTCGTATTCGTCTTTCTTCTCTCTGATTTGAAGCTTTCCCGTTGAAGGTCGCTGCGGTTCGTTTCCCGGTCAACACATCGACACCGTAGGGCCCTGACGTAGTTCTTCGTACACTAAGCCGTTCTTCTCTTTGTTATTACCGCAGCAGCAACATCATCGATGCATTACATTTATAGCTTCGTCTCTGTCTACCTAGAGTATGTTATTACTCGGATGTTTACATATGAGCGCAAACATACGTTTTTGCTGTTCTTCTAGGAGGTCTGCGATGGCTGGACGACGTGTTCGCGTAACACTGCTGTCGATGTTGCCATCGATGAGACTGAAGCTGATGCTAGCAGCCGCAGCGGCGCTATGATGAAGAGATATAGTAAAAGTGTCTACAGAACGAATTAACACCGATTCCGGCCAGTCTAGAGAGGAAAAACTCAGAGGTTGAGAGAGCGTCCGACGAAGGTCGAGAGGACTTCATTTTCTTTCTGTGCTAATCCAATCGTTTCGGCCGCGCGCCCGCTCGTAGCCTAATCTGCGCCGCGGTTGAAAGCCAGACTGTCCCTCTCCAGAATCAAAAGGATCACAAAATGTCCTAGGAGTCTGTTTACCGCGGCCATCGCGACAGGTTCTACGGGACCGAGCACTCGTAAGCTATGAACTTTGCGAACCGGCAGGGAAGGGAACACGTCATTTCGCAATAGCTACATAATCGATGATGTACCGAAGTAAACGGGCAGGACACGACCGACCAGCTGCACAGAACGGCCGGACGTTGCGTTCGCTGCTAGAAACGAGTGAAGCAAGGTACAGGGAAGATATAGAACAAACTAAAACAATGAGTCTACGCTGTCGCTAAGCATTTATTCAGTTCTACCAATGAGGTCACTGGGCAAAAGGTCCAGTTACAAGCGATCTTGAGAGAACTTAGCTCGAGAACAATCTCACGCCGGTTAATGCCGCAAGTTTAGAAGGGGTCAGTCTCTTTAAGCAAATACTCTCTGAAAAGACCTAATGTTTCGACAAAGAAGCTGTAAAAATATTAGCTTTTATAGAAAAACGAAACAGACCCTTTTCTTCCGAAGTGTAAAAAAATTTCACCTGTTACCACTGTCTTCGACAGATCGCTGCCAAGCATTGGTCATTATGGAGAAGCATTCTCTGTAGTGAGTCAGGCTATTATTATCAGCATGGGAGCAAAGTGCACTTGGATCATTAAAAGATAACTCACATCCCAACGTAAACATGGAGACTCTTCATTTTAGTTGATGTTCGTACATAGATGTTTGCGGATAGCCGATTTCCTCGATATTCTTACATCAAGCGTGAACAAGGGACGATTTGCTATCTATGTGACAAAAGAAAATTAGATCAGTTAAGGTTGTAGGGATATCGAAATGCGCCCAGCTGCTGTAAGATTTGGCCGCGCTGACCAGGTTTAGTTCGATCTTATTTATTGGAAAGTAACAAGTATACCAACGGCATGAAGACATGTGTCATGATCGAAAAATTAGGCGGAACAGACGACATAATAGGCTTACGATTGTAATGCAACATAAATTTCTACCAGTCTAATTGGTCAAGTATGGATATGACTATCCCAAAGGTCGTGTGTTTGTTGAGGTCATTGTGAAATGCGCTAGCAGTTTGTCCACTCTAACGTTCGTCTCAAACCCATCACTTGTACACACATCCATAACTTTGCCGGTGGACCATGAACAGCCACGTATTTCTGCGCTATGCGTGGTTGAGTAGCTAGCTAGCTAGATGGCTGGCCGGCCAGCCAGCCAGCCAGCGGTCGGTCCGTTTATCAGTGGTGATTTTTGTGGTCTCTGTGAGATTTTAGTAGTTTCCCTGGTCACCGTTTACTCTCTACTCGGTGATAAGTGGATAGGGTCGGTGATGGCGGTGCGCCGTACTGGCATTCTTAGTCTTGGTTTCGATCGATGGCGTGGTGCTCGCGGCATTCATTTTGTCCCTGTGTGCTCATCGGAGGGGTACGATCTTTTCTGTCTGTCACTGGCTGGCTATATCACGATGCTACCATTACCATAGGCAATCGTCCAGTCTGTAAAAGTAGTAGCAACGACGGCAGCGGTGATGGTATGAGAGAAAGAAGGCGTTTACTAGCTCGCTGTTATTTGCTGTTGTGACGAGTTAGCTCGCTTCTTTGACAGGAGAATTGGTCGGTTGAAATGTTGAAAAACAAACACAGAAGCTAAAGGGGCAGGCTGGAAGAACAAGTAGTAGACGTAAACAAAGGAACACAGAGTGGGCAAACAAAATAAGGCGAAAAATGGCAGCGACCAAACTACTCGAAGTTTTGGTTTGATATGTTATTATTTCTGCTGTGATAATCAACGTCGATAGAAGATGAATGACACTCAAGGGAGCAGAACGATTTTCAGAAAAGCACGACGATTGTTTGAAACGACCGTACATTGAAGCCTGGGTCCTGCCGGTACGGATCATTCATTCATTCAACAACAGCAAAAAACACAGGACAAAACGACAATAAAATACAACAGTCTCATTCACATTAAAAAAGCCATATTGGCATAATAGAACAGGCAAATCCTGAAATTGTTTAATAACACATGCAATGGGGAGGGGGTGGGTGGGGGTTACGGAAGGTTTTCATCGGAGCAGATGAACTTCAATGGGAACCTAATTAATTTAGACAAAAAACAGCCTTTCCGAGATATATGTGTGTGTGATTGTTTATAAGTGAGGTAATTAACTGGTGAGCCAATAGCACAGCGTACTAACCAGCACAAGGGCTACTGCGATGTGAGCAGATCCCTTGGGAAAATAAATGAGAAAACAAAGTAATTACCCTCTGTTTGCTGTTTCGCTTTCAACTTTTCGCTGTTATGTACCAATATGAGCTATCTTATCTATGAAGCCTACTATTCACGCCTTATGGAATCTGATGAAGGCCAGCAAATTCAGACACGCTAAGACTATCACAACGTGACTTAAGACAGCAAAGTCAAAGAAACATACAGGACGGAATCGGCAGAGTATTTCGGACTCGTCAGTTGGTGGCCAGCGGTCTAGAACCCTGGTCGCCTACTAAGCGAAAACGCGGATTTCCCCTGGGCAACTGCTGGTGCTCCTATTGCAGCAGATGCTGTTTGTTCATTTTTAGCCTACGTTTAAACGCAGCCCGCACCACAGCGTCCGTCTTTACTGGGGCCTGATTCGAAACGGAAGCCATGCTTAATATGCAGTTATATTTTAGTTGTGAAACACCGCACTACATCGACACATGAGACTGCACTCACATTCGTCCACTGAAGGTCTAGTATATATCATCTCTATGATTTTCTCTGGCGTTAACCGAGTTCCGGTTAGAAAAGTGTTCTTGTTAGTAGACTTTGGTACGGCACATTAAACCGTTATAAGTCTGTGGAGGCTATGCTGATAGTGAAACTTACCGTAGAAAGGTAGGTAACTACAGAAGTAACCAAAGTAACAGAGTGTACAAATAGAAACGGTGTACTTCATTGGTCTTCTACTTTTTGTCTTTCTCACATACTACCGTAGCTCGTGAGATCTCTACGGCAATTTATACGACCATTGATCAAGTCTTCACCAAATAGACTCTAATTTATTTCTGTATACCAAAAAGGCGTCGATCGATTCTGTTGTTATGTGCTATCGAACAATATACAAGTGGCAGTTAGAGCGAAGGGATTATACTAGTTCTTGTCAGCTACGGTCTCATCTTTTGTTGTACGTAAGGAATACGCCATACTAGTGACGTCAATATTTGAATCTGTGTCCTCTTTCTTCTATTTGAGTTGTAGTCGTTGGACTCCGCTAGTGTTTCGTGTAAGCATGACCCGTACCCATGATATTTCTCCCGGCTGCATTTTTTTCGCGGGAAAATCAAACAACAATTTTAATTTACACAGCTTTGACCTTACGGGCACAGGGATTCTTCGTAGGGATTCACCAATGGCTCGTCTGCTACCGCTCGCTAATGGCAAAGCTGATTCATGTGATATCGGGCATACGATACATAACATACAGTTGTGTGGACCCAGAGTAAACAACAATTGACAATAACAAACTTTTGCGACACTTGCCAGGTCGCCAAACGAACCGTTGACAAGTTATGAGTATCCAATCACCGCCATAACAACAACAACATTGACAAATAAAGCAGGCATATTCCGCGTTCGTTTGCCACTGCTAGAACACTAGTTAACCGTCACTGTGTATCATATAATGTTCTATGATCGACGGGATCGATAACCGATCAAGCAAGCTGGATCACTTGATTCATCCGCAAAGGATTATTGAATACTGACTGCCCAGTGACTATGTAAGTGTATAAAATTAGCTTAAATAGTAAGTGATGCTTGTGGGTATTGCGGAAACAGGTTTTGGCTGCGCTAGTAATAGCTCGGCCTCGAATTAGAACTAGTGGGATATTGGAAGCGGTGATTTCGAACTTCAGGCGGAATTAGGAGGGAACTATCTTTCGACTGGCAGCTAGCCACAATCATCAACTTGTCATAACAGATAACTAGTCGTATAATAAGCTTTTGCTCTGTATCTGGATCTATATAGACCAAGAGAGATTACGCTAGAGAGACAGGCTTGCTGTCCTCTCTCATGTAGGTACACTTTCAAACATTCGATGAAAAATGAAACGGTCGTTTGGAACGAACGAAGAAATGAGGATAATAAAAAAGAAAGAGAAATAGGCCAACTCGTTCGTCACGCACACTTACTATTGCTGCTGCTGCTGCTGCTATTATCAGCCAGTGCGATTGATTGACTGATTCATACAGAAGAAAAGACTGATTTCGAAAAGCTCGGCCAAGTGACATAGCGTAGCAGGACTTGTCAGCGGATCGTATAGATAAGCCTGGTCGTCAGTACCAAATGTATTGCAGTAGTATAATCAACACATGTTCATCTTTTCCTTTCAAACCGCACTCTTTTATCTAGTGTTAAAAGGGACCATTTAACAGTAGCAACAAACGTATCCGATTTAGTAACAACTGTTTCGGAGCCACGTGGCCATGAGCTTCACTACATGACCCTCCCTACCTCTCTCTGTGGCAAGATTCAGCTGACCGAGTGTTTCGCGCGATACGTCCAAGTCGAGCACAGCCGTCACATGGGCAACGATAGTAACCCAGATAATAACGACAACAGGAAGAGCAGAACGTACCGATTAACTGGCCCTTTACTAGCAGAACACGTATATGCCGTTTTAAAAGCTGCATACTTATCCGTAACGGAAAAGGTTTCCCGACACAGTCTTCTTACTAAGGTATAGACTTGAAGCAAGATAATTTGTCAGCAACATTAGTTTAATATTGTGCTAATGTGTAATATAACAATATTACCACGTTGGGTGGCATTGAGTTTTACAGGTTCGCATCAATAAGGGTAACCTAATGAGTGAACGGAAGCAATTTCCTTATTGAAGATTCTCACACGAAGCAGAAGCCGCGAAAAAAACACAGCTCTAGCAGAACAGTCGAGGTGGGATGGCAGGCTAAAAGTGGATCAGATAGGATTTCTGAAAGTTAAAATGCATTCTTTTACGCTCCTTGGAGCCGAAGGCCGGCTGCGTATTCGTTTTTAGTTGCTCAGCGCCCAATAGCTGGTGATACCGGTCGGCAAGCGTACAAGCCGTTCATCTTCCTTTTTCCGAGCTTACGATATTGCACAAACATAGGGTACGAACCCATTCTAAACTTACGACAAGGCGTTCTCGTATAGCCGTTAAACGATCGTGTTTAGTTCCACAGAAGTGGCAGTTAGAGATCCTGCTTCCAGGCTTAGGCGCCTTGTATTAGTGCACGGCGTACGGTGTTGATTGATTTCCGTCACGATATATTTGAGCGGGTTTTTGGCTCGAAGCATACAAAACAAAGATTTAGATTATGGTATATCTAACTTCGTTACATGAATAGAAGCACAAAAAGTTCAGGGTACTTAGATGCATCCGACGAGCGTACGCTCCTAAATTATTACTACACTTATGGATTTGGCCTTTTTAAAAAAGGAGCACGTGTAGCGTATCCGATGGACTATAAACTAAGTCATACATTTTTGTTTCATCTCTTGATACTTGAGCTTCCTTTTCAAAAATGCGGAGAGATGGCATCTCGTTCACAGCTTACCTATAGTGTTACGCATATATATACACGCCTAACAAATAAGAAGGTTGTCTAGAATAGACTGGACACGCGGTACATACACAAGTCATATAATTTCTTATATATATAAAACATATAGCCTTAATTTGCTTTGTTGCACAAACGGATTAAGTAGGCTGCTTATAATTTTTGAGCTTGAAATTTATCTGTTGGAAAACCATTCCTAGTGTGGAATAGGAGCCGAACAACGGCATATGTCCTCCAAGATGGTTGACTTGTCCATATCTAATGCACCTAACTATACGATTGTTGTGTTTCGTGAAATTGCTATTTTGGGCGTTTGTTATAGACTAGGTTCTATTTATTTATTTATTTTTCGGTAAAAGCACCTTGAGTGCGTCGATTGAACGTTTTCGATAACAATGGAGATACCTAGCAAAAATCTGCTAGTTGTAGAACGCATGCTAAGAGATCGATTTGTTAAACAATTAGTTCGAGTTATACGTTTGGCCCCCAGGCACTACTTCGGTCGACTGGCCCCCACTGAATCAAATTGGCTACACTTTATTCACTCCTGAACGATTTGCCGCCCAGCGGTCATTCACATCTGGAAAATATGTGGCAGGACAAATTAATAGGGTCCCTTTAGCGTTAATGCAGCGGTTACCAGCTGCCTGCAGTGAGCCTAGATTTATATAAACCTTTATTATTTATTTTACGTGTTATACGACTTAATCTCGGTGCAATATCATCATATATCGGTTTGTTGCGTTTTTGCAGTGACGTGCTGCAGCAGCATTAGGCCTTATCGCTGTTTGACGTTGGGCTAGAAGTGTGTCCTGCCAGGTTTAGCACTTGCCGCCGCCCTATCAGCAGCGGCTGTTGCCGTTACCGCTGCGTTTCCAATTGCTGCTTCTTTGACTGACTCGTTGGTTGACTGGTTTGTCTGCCTTTTCGCACATCATCTTTGCCAAAGGCAGCGCGACAAGAGCGAGCCGAAAGCTGTAATACATCGCCAACAAAACCAGTCACAGCAACAACCGTAGCGGTAACAAACAGCCGACAATGGACGAACGAGCGGCCTGGGAGCAGGCTGGTGCCAATAGGCACAGCGACCTCTGCATATCGCGAGAGAGCGGAACATGTATGCCTGAGTTGACAGTACAAGCCAACGCCGCCTCAGCGGTCCTTTAGTTCGTTCGTCCGTCCAGCAGGTCGACAAGCAAACGAGTGAGCCACAGCAGCGGCCGTAGCCAAGCTGCTAAGTTATCTCAGTCGGTCGGTCCGTCGAAACTTTGCTCGTTTCGGGAACAACGAAAGCTTGTTGTGGTTGGTATCTAGAGAGGGCGGCGCCGGCAGACGTCAAATAAACTTCATGTTTTATACACATGACACAAACACACCACCGGTCGCAGCGGCCGCACCAGGCTAACAGTGGCCATCTACAGAACCTCTGTAGCTCGTCGTGCGGCTTTTCCTGCCACTGCGGATTTTGATCCTGACTTTGCCGCTGCCGATGCTATTGCTACGTATACTGCCGATGGTATTGGCGATGTGAATGTGGCTACTAACGGCCGCTGCCGGTGATCGTGTCACATGTACACACAGCGGTCGGTGCGCTCATCACTTGTTCATTACATATACAAACAGTCGAGCGTAGTAAGCATTTGAGTAGAATCGTTTTGAGTCATATTAACTCACATATACCCACCTATATTGCATATATTTCCATCTGAGCGACACCGTAAGTGTTGCTATAAACATGATGCTGGCTGGCTTATAAGCCGTCAAGCGAACGACGGCGCCTACTTAGCCGGGGCCTCGACAACTACCGAGAGTAGTTGCGCATTGGATGTCTCGTCTCCTGACTTTGTATGCTTACTAGTGAGGCTAGCAGCGACGAGAACGAGAATATATGACCGAGTTAGGTCGATGCACGTTTGTAACACGAGAGAGCGAGCGAGCGGGCGGGCGGGCGGGCGGGCACCGAACGATACCGGCAGACTGAAACTAAGCTCGAGGAAGAAAGCTGTGAAGATAAGGAATACATTAACGATTGATAATGGCGTATAATGTTTTACGTGCGCCACTTCTGCCGTCAGGCATTACTTCAAATAGTTGACTCTCCGCATCGGACGAGATGTGACCACACCCGGACCCGAATCTAAACAGACGACCACTTGTTCTTACTTACGTCTTACGTCTTACACCACGTCTTACGTCTTCTTATGCCACCACGAGGACTTACTACAATGTGAAAAAATCGCCATGCTAAAGAAATTATGATGAGACGAAGTAAGATTCCCTCTCTATAGAATTCAGCAGGTGCAGCAACAGTGCTTTATGCTTAGAAAAACATCACCTTGAATTTGTGCGAAATTCTTCTTTACGAATGGGAGGTTTGTGCCTGTTATTGTCTCCCCATAGGAGGAAATTCGTAAGCGTCGGAAATCATCGGATCGACCTACAGAAAGTTCGAAGTTACATTCGAAGGCCATCAGAAACTTCTTACTTTGGGCTAGCCAGCTGAAAAAAATGCCCTCGCACTCCAAAAAAAAAGGCTAAGATATAGAAGAAATGAAAAGCTTAAATGAGGAAAAATCTCAAGAACAATGAAAAAATGTCAAGCGAGAGAGGAAGCTTGGCGGCGCTTATCGAAAGTGGAACACACTGGATTTCTTTGAACGATTTAGAGACTCTCTGACCAACTTTCCCGCGTACCATCTTAACATATGGTTCAGTGGAACCGGTGGGCACTCGTAGAGAGTTTTACGACTTCTTTTTTTGAGCTGACACTTTGAAATAAGGACAGTATAGGAACAGACGAGAAACAATGTCGACAACTGCATATAATGAAATAATGCTAAGCCAGTAGAACTGAGAAAGAGGCACGTTCCGACCTGAAACTGAGTGGAATAAAAATGAAAGGTTAAAAAAAGAAACTCAGTTGTTTATAAAACTGATCAGTCCTAGGAGAGATATTTCATTGAGGTAGGCTCGGTGTGGCTAGATCATATATCCCATAAATAGTCTTGTTCCGTTTCCGACATAGTTAAAAGTACCGATGTAGATTTTTTTGCAGTAGCTTATTTTATGTATCTAGTCGTATCAATGAAACAGTAATGTGCATATAAGTGATTACTCTTGTCAACGTATCCGATATGCTCCATCTAGTTTATATGTATGGTCGTATCGCATAACGACAAGCGCATAATTGTTGAATCTAAATTGACGTTTGGTAAGTTTCAGTATTCATGTATAAACGGCTTTCTACATAGCTTCTCTATATGGCAATATATATCAGATGACTTTTTCAGGCTATCAAAAACATTTTGCCACACTCTCTAAGCACATATACAATGGACGCTCATTAGCGCAATACGGCAAAAAGCCATTTCTTTACCATTAGTCATTCATATTTATTATAACACAGAACGGCGCTTTATTCCTAAAACATTATTCACGCAGTCAATCCTATGATCACACGAAACAAACATTTGTTCACAGATCTCAACGTTTACGTAAAACACCGCCTTGTAGGTATTGCCCGACCCGGTATACGTATAGCTAATGGATACCTTTGATCTCTGATTGATTGGCTGATACACTTAGTTCCGGATTCGTCGACCCGCCCGCTTTTTTTATTCTCTTAGGAAAAAAAAAAAGGCCAACCTTTGTGGGCACCACCAGAACTTTCGTGGATAATAGTGATTAAGCAAATTATTCAACGTCGCCCCGAAATATATATATATATATATATATGTATATGTGCGGCTATAGGCTAGAATTGCATAGTTTGTTTTCCCATTTCAGTATGTAACCTCTTTGATTTTCTATCATCTTTTGAACGATTTACGGTATGGCGTATCCTTTTTCGCACGCGCCCATGTCGTCGTCGTCCTTGCTCGTTCTTCTTTTTGGTATCGCGACTGCTAGGGGCTTTTCGACTTCGTTTAACTAAAATAGCATCAAGAGATGGTAGTTTCGCGCTTTGTTTGCCTCTTCAACTGTTATAGAACCCGATGATGAAGTCAAGCTAAGCTAAACTGATTTGTTTTTCTAAAAGAGAGCTCTAAGCACCAGCACAATAATACGCCCGCATGCGGTACAATAGATAGCCAAAAGAAAGAATGTTAAACATATATATATATATATACATGAGAAGTAAGCGTAAGGCTTCACGCACCTCTTCGTGTTTTTTCGCCGATTTTGTATTGGGTCTTGTGTTTTGCGAAGAGGAACAGAGCTGGGATAATTTTTGTAAAAACTCTATGCATACTCTACACGTGGCTAGACATTTGTACGTTCAGATGAAACAATTATAGAAGTTTTGTGCCGTCTACAATAGTCGCATAGATGAGAACAGTTTGGCGACCTTCAAAGACTATTCAGATCCTTTCTCAGCTCGTTTGTCATAAAATGCTGAAAGATATGAAACAGATGGAAGGCTTGTGCCACAAAGCATAACGCGTGCGCTTGGGCAGCGTCACCTGAGCACCTTCTGCGAGAGGCGACCGAAACGGTCCTTCGTACGGGTGCGCGAAAAAGCTACAGCCACAAGTATAAGCATTTAGTTACTTTAGAGAACAACCCGTCGTTGTGGTCTCCCTTTTGATGCTTTACTTCACTGCTTTTCGTCTGTCTTTTGACTAACGTTTGTTATCGTTGGACGCCTTGGATGATTAATTGTGCAGGGAGTCATTCCTCTGACTGTCTCATGCAACATTATATAGCACAATTGTTCAAATTATGGGTAACACTGTTCTGACGAAAAGTGTTAGGAAATCTAGATTCTGTCAGGAATTGTTTTACTGTCTCTCACCATGTTGTTCTATGAGGCTTTTCGAACTTTAGAATTTCAATAGCCATACGAAAAATACGTGTTGGCCTAAGTAAGGCTTTGTCTCTAATATATTTTGACACGATGCAGCAGAACTTTGGTAATATTGTTCGTTGTGTTAAGCGTTTTGTTTTACGGTATAATTAAGTGCTTGATGCTTTGATATAACTACGTGCCGAACAAGGAAGTAACTGTAAGGTACTCTATAAGCTTTCACTAAGATGAAAATTGAATCTTCAATAGAAACTATAACATACGTCATATAGCGTTGCGTACATGCGATTCACCTTATAAGGCGTCGTGCGGCCCTCCGATACAACTGCAAGCATGTTTTATACACGGAACAACTCAAAACTTGTTCGGATTTGTTTTAGGAGCGTGAAATATGATTAACCCGAAAAACAGGCCTTGGAGCGGGCCCGAGGGTATTTGCGAACGTACGGTTTTGGGTAGAGCAGGTTATGTCGCAGTGTATATACTACGAGGGGCTTCGCTACTGCGTTGCTACCTGTACAAAGCGACGGGCATCATAAAACAAATTATACGCTTTGTGAAATCAGTGTTTGAACGACACACAGAACAATGTTGGCAAGCGCCTCATCCGCTGTAACTGAAAGCTCTACTAACGTTTGATACGGCTCATATCTCAATATGTGTGCTCTCTGAGATGTGTTTGGGGCGCGATGACCCATCGTATAGATAGATATTTAACAGTAGATATAAGTTACATGAGTTCAGCCTCTCGACTCATACTTTGGGTAAGGCAAGAAGAGGGTATGCAACAATAATAATCTAAGTTAATTCTAAATTAGAAAATGTTTAAGTTACATTATGGCGAGACGAATGACCTCGAAAGCCGATTCGCTATTAGCTGCATTTCCTTCTTATTAGGACCACTCGTTATGGGCTAACTGTCCTGCATTTTGCGCGGCCTAATGTCCCTGTGATACAATTAATAAGTAACTATTGACATACGTATTGTGGTGTACCAAATCACTTTCAAACAGACCGCAAACCCAGTTTACGACCAAAAAATCAAAACAGTTATAATATGTCACTTACTTAATTATAGTGCTTATTGTCATCTGGCTTTGTAATCCTCAAACGACCTTAAGGTCCAGATATGGCAATGTACGTGTGAGCTTGCCTCTGTAAAAAACAGATGAATGAGCTTATTCTTTGGAATGCGTGTGCGTTTTAAAAAAACAAAGTGTGCTTTTTGCTCGCCGTCGTTCGGCACTTTCCGCATTTAGCGCTCCTTATCTTTTTCATTCTTTAATTAATCCTGATCGTCGTTTCGCTCGCTGGTTGACTCGCGCGGTAGGTCAAAGACGAACCCGGTTGGTGGCAAGTGACTTTCCACCATTGTCAGAGTTGTGTTTGCGCTGTTGTTTCGCCGAACGACGAGCTGCTCTTGGGTCGCACCTTTATTCTCTGTCCAATCGTTGAGCTTTATTAATATAATGCAATTTTTACCCTTTCAGACGGAGTTGAAGAAATTGCGAATTTGGCGATCGATAGAAATACTGGGACGCAAAGACGACGAGGGATCGAATGATTTTTTTTACAGCTTTCCGTCTTACTTCGCCTTTCCGGCGTCAGCAGAGACCAAAGGCGAAGAAGACTGAGGTAGGCAGCGGGAGGTGAGAGAAACTGCAGGAGCTGGAATCGTCATGACTGCTGTTGATGCCAATAGCTACGTTTACCACCGGAAAAACCCTTTCTTTGCCTGCTTTCGTTGTTTCTGCGTGTATTAATTCGCGTTTTTACCTGTTAGCCACCTGTCTGTCTGACTGGCGGATAATAAGAGATATTCTTGAAAATAATAATTAACAAAATATAATCTGTTGGGTGAAAGATACGCCAATAAGGTGATTTGATAGAGCGAAGCGATGCGTGGAGTAGATCTATCTTAACACCATGCCGGCGGTGATTTTCGCGGAGTTCAGGGCATCGAGACGACTAGAACTGCAGACTAATCCGTTTGTAGGACCGTGTTTTGATTAATGGCAAATTCGAAATTTGATCTGGCGCCTTGTTTCGAAAACATGCGCCATTATGCCTGTGGCTTAGTGGATAGGCGTATATGGCTATCTTTGTCTGCGAATGTCTCCGTATTCCTGTATATATATATATATATATATATATATATATATATATATAGAATGTATGCGTTAAGTGTAATGGGATTAGCGTAATGATGCTTTGATATTTTTTTTGTTTTCGCCTTCTGCTTACAGGTTTTCTTTTATCTAACAAGACCTGTCGTGTGGTACTCGTTGTTGGTGAGATTAAAATCAGCGATTCCTGGCTTTCTCAGCCCGAGGTTATTTCAGATGCGATGACAGCAGTAAAACAAATACGTGTATGCAAATATATTATAATATAAATAAAGTTATATACGTACATCCGGTGCTAGAGATCCTTTGGCCATGGTAGCAACGGTACAGTTGAACTAGAAGCTACTCATGATAATTTGAACACATAAAAAAGTGGTAAATGTATGAAATAAAGGCAAAAATTTGCGTGAATCTATGTTCTCACAAGGTCTATCGCTTATATTGACGTTATTTTGCAGATAGGAGGTTTATTGCTATTAGACTCTTTGGGATATGTGCACGTTCGTGGGACAAAAGTATAAGGGCCATTCACTAAAATGAAGGGCGCGTTCAATAAATAACACCATTATTTGGCTAAGTTTATGAATCGTGCAATGACATGCTTCATGGAACAGGCATCGGTATAGAAAGCATAAGGCCAAAACCCAGACAAACAGTTAACCGCGCATAAACGCAATCAAGAATTTTCCAGCCATTAACCCAGAAAGGGCTCGGTTCGAACCTACGAGCCGAGTCCATAAATTCCGACGGGCCTTCCACAGGCTTCATCTGAGTACAGCGGTACTGACGATTTGTTAAACTCGGAAACAACCTACACCTAGGTACCTGAATGTGTACACGTATTAGACGTGATCAAAGGTTTAAAAGGCTTATTGCCTTTTATTGTCCGAGTACAACGCGGACATTGAGCGGATTTCCATTGAAAGGCAGACCCACAACACGTGCCTACACGCGTACGTTGCATATTGCATAATATAATTTACACTCTCATAAATTCGTGAATAGCTACAACGTAATATCGACGATAACAATAAATAACCCGATTTAGTTTGACAGACCATTTTATCAGACGAATATATATATATATAAAAGCTTTGCTTCATGTGTTAATGGTATTACCGCTAGCCGACATTCATCCGCTATGGGTCGCGTGCACTAGAGATGCCCAAACAGGGACAATGAATAGCGAGTAGAGCGAAAAAAAAGCCTTATTTCAACGAACGACAGAATCGAACCAGTCGGGCATTCTGATCTGGACGATTTATTGTTAGCGCCAGCGCCGTGGAAATTATCAGTGGCGCCACTACTGCGACTTCTGCTAGCGGTGTTTGCTGTTCTTATTTTCTGCTGACGTCCGAATTGTCCTTATCGATACTTCTATGTGTCACTCGCGGATTGGACAGAACGAGTTAACCCGTTAGGGGGTCGCCGCGGCCGGAACAGCCATAATTAAATCATTCCTTTAGCCTACAACTCAACGCGTTTATTAATGTAAAACGGATACGTTTTCGCGTGGCGGCTTACTTACGTCCGCCGATGCGACTCACCGCTGATGCAAAGCATCAGTGCACCGAGCAGGTCTGCACGCAGCAATCTAAAAACGTACACTCTGCATACATAAATTGTGGGCATCGATCTTGAAAGACTCAACCATGGGGGTTACTACCTGACTGCGTTCGTCATGCTGCAAAGTTGCGCGGCCGTGGCATTGCTTAGAAATGGCGGAGTGGAACTCTAACAAATTTCTAAGCCAGCAAAGCGATCCGTTGTGCAGGTGGAGCGCAAATCTATACTGGTGACTTCTTTGGTAGCCAGAATAAACTACAATTTTTACATTGTACAGACGAAAAGCTACATAAAACTTAAAATGTAGTTCCTTTATTTGGATGCTTGATCAGTTCAAATTCGTCAGCAATAATAATAGCGGTGAAGGGACATTTTCGAATTTGTCCTGTAACGCCACTGGTAAATCGCCAATAAATCGATTGCGTATTTAGAAACGTCACAGCATCATTCGAAATTGTAAAGATTCGCAATGTAGAATGCAAATACAGATCAAGCTGGTTCCAATTTCGGCGTATTAATTGATAAGCTTTGTTTTCTTAGCAAGAAATCTATCTATCGTGTACGACACTTCGCTGATAGATTATACGGTAATTATTCTCATTTTAACTGTAACAGCTACTGTTGTAATGTATTTAATAACGGTCGACGTTTACAAAAGACTAGTGGCTTATCTGAAGCAATATCGTGAACAGTTGCCCAGCCAAGTCCCAGTGGCAATGTCGGATGCATTAATAACGAAATTAATGTTTCGGGTTATTATGGTTATTACACTGAACAGCTGGCTCTTACCAGTACGGAACAAAATGGGCGTACACCCGGTCTTCAACCATTCTAGGTGGAATCAGCAAACATGTTGCATACCCAACACTGCACTACGGTGAGAACTCCGCTCAGATCATCGTATGCTGTCAATTTTCTGTGAAAAATCAGATTTCGGTAGACTATCGTATAAAGGTAATCTTCCTGATTTGAGCCAGAAAAATTCTAACCAAGGAATTAAGCCAGCCATAGTGTCGTTGATCGGTCTAATTGGAGTGGAGAGAAAAGGAAAGGATTATGGCAACATCAACCGTGCCAATCGCCTAGAAGCTTTAATTTTAAGCATTTGAGTGTCTTCTCTAAAAGTCGTTGTTTTCGCAAGCGTAACACAATTGGCACCTAGAAAATTGTTCTCGTCAGCCGGATTGTTTTAGGAGCGCCGCATACGTCTAGAAGTGACGCACACTAAAATTCGAATCATTAGAGGGTTTTTTACACCACAACTACCACATGATGCCATCCAAGATCGATGCAGAAAATCGATCAGCAGATCTAGGACGATTCACAAAATGACCCTTAATTAAAAAATCTTCAAGTTGTCGTTCTGGAAACGCTGCGCAATCATTCAGACATTTTCTTTCCGTGGCTGACTGCAAACAGTCCTTTTCATTCGTTTTCCTAGATTTCATTGAAGTTTCTAGACTGCCTTCCCTTTAAATTCGATTTACGCCTACATGCTTTTATAATAAAATCCAAACCCTTTGTTCACCCGCTCAGGCCATTTGTCGACGAATTGTTCATTCAACAATCAGTTCCGTTAGGTAACGCAGTGCATATCACGCATTTCCTATTTAGTTGATAAATAATATAGATCAAGGATGACAGAAGCAAATGGTAAGGAACTGATAGAAGGTGTTATCGTATTACCGCTCTTGTCCATACCGACAGCAAAACGGTTTACGTACAGCTGCGTGGTTTCTGTGACCCGCTGACGACGTCCTGATTAGGACACTTCTAGGACGTGCAAACGAATCCGTTCCCGTCTTCGAGTCCCTGCAAGCGACAAGTCACATGTACTATGTTGACTATGAACAACTCCGTAGGGACGGATGCAATCTCTCTCATATAAGCCAAAGAATACTCGCCATTCGTGTCCGTTTTTTCCGAGCTCTGTGAGCTTCTACATCACGGCAAGATTGGATATTGGATTACGTTGAACTTAGTGAGAGTTTGTTAAGACCGTTCGTGGCCGGCCGCTACTATAGGAACTATAGGAGTCCTGACATCAAGCTTGCACTCTATCTATTGCAGAGGTGAATTTTATATCAAATATTATCACTAAAATAGTCTAGTTAATAAAAGCAAACAATGAAGTTACTATAGTTAACTGAGCATGCAATAGATCTCGTGAGAGCTGCGCACACAGAATTTCTGGAAGAATTATTAAGATGTGCACGTCAGAGTTTAATCAAGATGTAATAAACGTGTTGTCACCTATTGAGAATTAAAATTCGGAGCCAGTCAGGACCGTCAACTGTAGCATTCAACCCAGGCCAAGACTCTATTGCCACATTGGCGACTGATGCAGATCTGGAATGTTTTGCCGGTGATAAATTATACTGAACGAGGTTCTAACATTGACCTCATAATAAGAAATCGAAAATTGATATGCAATGATATGGCCTTGGTCCTACCGAAATTGTCTCTGCCGGTAAGATACAAGCTCGACTATTTACAAGTTGAACACCTTTTAGCCTGACTGAAATTTATCAGTGATATTGCCATGAGAGCTCCCTGTCAACACGGCAAACACTATATCCCGTACTAATCCGGTTGATCCTAAGGCTACCTTTACTTAGAATAATCAGGTTAAGGCTAAGCTCGCGTGGCTTTCGTACCGTGTAACTATATATACGCTCGCTTAACTTTATACATCAAACAGAATCGCAACGATAAACTAATTGATAGATTCTATCCATTATCGATAGATATTACAGTACCTTTTGACCACACTGCAGCTAGTTTTATTATAGATACAGACAGCGAAATTATAATTCTTTTTACATACAGTATAGTACCTATATAGTAAAAACACGCTAGAAATGCAACTACGAACACCCGCAATGCATTTCCTATGGAATATGCTTCTATTCAGTCAATTGTAGGGCAAAGATGGGGCATCTTTCGAAAGTGTCCGTTTTCGACTCAATCTTCCCCTCGGTGAGAGACTGACTGAGTTGTTTCCCTCTTGTCGATAGGCCAGCTGCGTTGACCTATTATGCCTTCCGGTGGGGATCAGCTCATTCCGTTTATTCATTGATTATGACTGATGCAGAAGGAAATGCGAGAAGATATATGGTAAATGTAATGTAAAAATCAAATCAATACTTTAAGCAACTAGAACGCTTCGCTTTTTTGACATCGTGTGATACAGAGAGATGACGCCTACCTATAAATCGTACTCCTACATATTTATTTACACTGGTTTAAGTGTTTAATTTTTTATACAATAAAGCACCCCAGTCCGAAAAATCTATTATTATATAGTCTGGTTTCGCATTTGCTGAACATACACAACAAAATTCCAAATTTCAACTCGACCTCAAAACATGTATGCTAACCTGACAAAATGAAAATTGTTTGTTTGTCGTGAGAATGATTGTTTTACCGTCATTATTAGGAAAATCACTTCACTGAGTGACAGCTTACAAGGTCACTTAAAATTTAAAAAAAAAATAATAGATTTAAATCGTAGCTATCCTTTATTAACATAGCATATAAGAAGCTGTCTGTTTCTTGGTGCGGATGTTTGCTGATCTGATCTAAGGACATCGTAAAGTTCGTCTTCTCTGCTGTTTAGATCTGTGGAATCCGTGTATTTTTGCGTGCCTCGGCCTTCTGAAAATCGTCGCTGTGGTGCTAACATAGCCAGACGCCAACGAAGTTTCGCCACGGCCATCGGTCGGCCGGTCGGTCAGGCAGCTAGCTTTTATAACATACTCTGATCATCACCACCATTTTTATTTCCCGTCCGAAAGCACCTCCATATGGGCTTTGCCTTGGCGGCTACGCAATGCATTGACTTTCAGCTTCCCTATGATCTATCTGCTGGTCTAATCACTGCTAAATATAGCGGGTATGACGGCAGATCAGCTTCGGGGGTTCGCTTAATTTTGTCAGCATCGCATCGGCCCCGCAAATGTTCGGATGCTCGATTGCGGTGAGGCTTCCGAAGCCATTTTCCATTTCGTTTGGCGACTTTTTCTCTCCACACGACCCCCGGCGTCGTCGAGCCTTGTATTACTTCTTGTATCCGCAGATTCTGCGGAGATGTAATTTTGCGCGAGTGTGTATCTACCACTAAGCTATTAGAGACCACCTGCACAGTTCGCGGCACTGAGACTGGCGGCGGCAACAATGGCAGATATTTCGAATAGGCTTGGTACAGCTTTATGTCATTGCTTCCATTGGCCGCCTCCGCGACGCTGGCTAGTATCTCTTTGGGCTTTTTGTTCCTGGATGTTTGCAGGGGTTCGTACAAGTGCCTGGTCGAAGTTATTCGAAATTAGTTTATGTATATCGAAGTCTTCTAGTTCCTAAACGAGATTTGGCTAATATCTCACCGGGGTGAACAAGTGGATATGATCAAACGCGCGTAGGATTAATTTATCGAAGGGTTTTGCTTAGCGAGAAGTCGATAAAGGTACACGGATTCCACCCAATCATCCCAAGCTTGACCCAGGACTATGCTTAATAATGATTCCTTTCAAAATCTGCTACTGTTATTGATTTCATGACCAGTGACACCAGCGTGGCTTCCGTTGAGCAGCTGGCTAGTTTATTCGTTTCGTGAAATTTACCGTTCCCATTAAACCTGAGTACGAGATGTAAAAACAGTGCTAATATTATCTAATATATCACCAATTACAAAAACACCCTGACCGAAAATTTCATCGTGCGTTGGTAATTAATAAGCGACAAAAAACCATACTGATGTCGATTTGCAGCTGGAACCTAGCCACTACATTGCACTACCGTTTATGCGTGACAGTCGCTACATACATATAAGCAGCAAACAAACACACACAGACGAACGCAGGAGTAAGAAAGCTAATATCTATCAATAGTTTGAAACAGAAGCGTTCTCAATTAAAGGACGTTGCGGAATGGTTTAGGGGGTATTCGGGGGATCAGCTTCGGAGGTTCGCTTTGCTCTTTGGTCTGCCGAATGACGATGCGGTTTATTCGATCAGATTGACCCAGCCACGAAAGCTTTCTTGACTTTTTTTTTTTGTTGAAGTCGTTTTAGCATTGGACACTGAATCTGCTCTATGACGTTGACACTTGGTCCTTTAAAACGCGAATTAGACCGGCGACATCGGACTATTCAATCCTAGCCTTCTGATCGTTCTTCTTCAGATGTCTATTTCCCGAGGATGTTTGTCTCGCGTAACAACATAATCATAGCTATCCAGACGAGGTTTATTCGAGGAGTATCTCCCATAGCTTGTTTCTGTTTTGCTTTTCTATTAGTATGTTGTTTTTAGCCGACTTTATTACTGACGCTTATATAAGGATCTTATTATCCCTTTGCCTGTTCTTCGGGAAGGCATTCTCCTTTTTCTGAAATTTTCATCACTATGCTATACTACTTACTCATCTTATAAAATCAATTCAGTCTTTTGCTGATCAAAACTCATTAAAGGCTTGGACCTACCTGAAATTAGCGATACACTCAGACGGAAGAACAAGACAGAGTCGAAATCGTCAGTTTCCAACTTCAACATTTGGTACTGATTCGTCAACCTTGTTAATCACGAGAGAACTGTAACGTGCGGGACAAATAATCCGCAACGCTATCAATAAAGTGATGCTAAGTCTAGAATATTAGGTGCTAACAGGTAGTATAGAGCGTAGATAATTCATTCGCTGAAAAAGCAGTTTTTGCTTAACGGCGCATATAAGTCCTGATCATTTTAATGAACAGCCGAGCAACATGAATCGGTCTCAATTGTCATAGATGCACTGAAAATGATACTACAACTTATGTATGTTGCCAAGTAAGTACTACATGCCAATATTCATACTACTGGTTCAACTTTTTCCTAACTCGGTTTTCCCTCTCGTACGAAGTACTGGACGTCGCGTATGCATAAGTACGTAAAAGTCTGAATATAGGGTTATGCAAAGTTATGGCCGATGACTTTGATGCTACAGGTGGATCAGTGCAGACCTCTCTATCTACGCGATAGATAGGCGTCTAGCGTATGGGTACACGTGCATTGGTCGTCCTACCGAACAGTTGGATTTCCATTGACATTCCCATGGGTAAGACAACCGCCGTACCCCCGTTTTCGGAACAACAGATTAACGAGGAGCAGAAGATGCGCTGCTACTGCTGAGTCCGCTACAGCCTTCGTGCCTACTACAGACGCTCTGCTGGTAAACCCGCCTCACCTGTCACACGGAGACTATATGCGTCCTCTCTTCTACTCTGTTGCTCACCTACCACGTTAGGCTGGCGTTTGTTTGTCGCGTTTTGTCAGGTGAGCCAGGCGAGACAGCAGTGCCGCGCCTGACGCTTCGGTAACAAAATCGTTCTATATGGTATGTCCTACTTGTTATTTTGTTGTCACTCGATTGCGATATCGATGTTACTTTATGGGAATATTATCTGCTGTAGTTAACTGGGCAGCTGACGAGATCCATATCGTGTACGTGAAAAAAGAATAACTGCAGACGTAGATGTTGGCTGGAAAACGACGAATATCGGCCCGACATGAAAACTCTGTAGCAATGCAGTCGTAGTCATTTGCCAATTTTCAGTATCTACCACACTGCGGACATGTAATAGAAGTGAAGGAATCTTAGACCTGACGGCTGTGCTCCACCATATTGGTGATAGCCGCACGATGCGACGCTATACAATTATGTTGATTGACGGCTTGACAACGGGAGCTCACTCCTCTGCACACTCCTTCACTCTATCCTGCATTGTTGTCCTACTATTGACATTGAGATTTACCTACTTCTAGGTAGGGTAATCTCGTCTGTTTGGTCAACTTGGTATTGCATCACATAGTACAGCAAGCTGGGCAGTAAAGGTTCAAGCGTCCGATGGCTACCGGCCGCGTCGACTACGACACAAGACTTATTTTCATTTACCGACGCTTTGGTAGGCCCGGTTCCCTTTTAGAGCGTCTTTAGGCTTTATGGAAGCATACGATAAGGTAGGGGGGAGGGGATGACGACGCCGACGGCGGCACCGGCGGTGACGATACAGGCGACCTGATGAAGGCTATCGTAGGCGTCTGCTGCTACTGTTGGTAAGGGCGGAGAGGGCAGAAAGCGACTGACGTCGAAGGAACCCACTGCGCTAGGCTGACAAGTTGTTCAAAAAATGTAGCACGCGTCGTGCGCACATGGCTCGTTCAGCCAGTATACACGGAACATGCGTAACAATGAAGGCCCATCAGAGGCTGCAGTAGCTGTTTACGAACGTGCAAGTCATTGTAGCACTAAGCGGAACGATCAGGTTAGGGCCGGTTAGCGGCGAGTACAAAGCCTATTCGTCTAGGGTTGCATCTTTCTACGTGTTTGTTGTGCACCGCTGCCAAAGCAGATGCCTCTATTTCTACAGAACAACGAACGCTGAATGCTCGTCTCTTTGAAGACTACGGTGTCTGTAGCTTCTCTAGCGATTGCCTGCGGACACGGCGAGCAGGCGGGTCTTGGCTTGATCGGCCTCGTGTTCCTTCAGGCATGTTCGCCGTAGATGGGTATCTTCGAGCATATCTGAACGCTGCCTAGTGTCTTTTCGTTTCAGCGAGTCGCCGATTTTCGATCTTGCCTGATTTTCATGGTCAGGCTGGTTTCATTCATTCATTCATTCCTGAAGACATGTTGTCTACTTGCCAACCGCTTAAGGACTAACCAGTCAAGTTGGACAAACGGCTTAGCTCGACTTCTCTAGCAGGTGCTGTCCTATTCTGAGTGGTACTGGCATTAGAGAAGCGCCGTTTGGGGAAGCGCAGCTGAAACAGGCAAATCTTCCTCTAAACATGTCCCATTTGCTGCCTGTCGGGTGGACGAAGGTAATGTATCGCTACCTCTGAGTGAGTCATCTTCACACACGCACGCAGCACATAAATCTAGCACAGGCTCTTAATGTGGTAGTCGTTAAATCTGCTGCCAATAAGCAAAAAATAAACAAAACGTGGTGTTAAGAAACGGCACGACTACAATGGTCAAATAGGCTCAGAGGGCCTGTTTCGCATCGCCTTTGTAAAAGCTCTTCTGCGCCTTCCTTACAGCAGGACATGCTAATCTGTAGTAGTTAATGTAACGTGTTTTTTTTGGGTAATCACGCACAGTTAGCCAGTAAACTGATATGGTAGATGAAAGCGTTACGGTTGATGTACATTTATGTGGCCGCACGGTCGCTTCATTGTGTTACTACATATCAAGCAACAATTATAAATTACACCGAGTGAAAATGACAAAGAGCCGAAGGTTTGACATAGATTGATGTTATCAATGAGTTGAATAATGGTAAGGAAGTCTTCGATGAACACGACTACTAACACTTTTTTTGGAATACATCCCAGTAAGCAGAGAATTAAAGTTACAGTTAGAAGTACAAATAGGAACAGAAAAATAGAACGGTTTCAGCTCACTTATAGCGGTACTGACATGGAAAAAGGATTGCATAAAAGACGCAGCTATTGATTTTTTGCTTATGAAGATACTTCCCTCGAGTGTTGGAATAATAACGACCCGTATACTTGATGCAATAGTTACATTGGGGCATGTACGATGCGCAAAAGCGGAAGTCTTCTTATAGTTTTCTATCTATCTGATATCCTTGAGTGCGCTTTAGCTGGTTCTACGGAAAACAAGTTACATACGTCGGCTGAACACAACATACTTGGCCTTTTTGTACACTAGATAGGGAAATTAAAAAAGGTCTTTTTTTCTTTATAAAAATAGGCCAATTATCAATAAAACAAAAAAACCAATAATCGGAACGGTCGAACATGCACTTACACAGCCGAGGCATAATTCGCAAAATTCTAATATTAATGTGGTTCACCCAGCTTTCGTAGCTCCTTTTCATGAAAATGTTTAATTCGTTACTTAATATCAGTGTTCCACCAACAGCTCCCAAAGCCACATTAATTTCAATTTTCTAGTCTAGCAATCCACCTATCTAAGAATCAGATCTTTATAATAACTTCATTTAAATATAGTAAATATCCGGTCCAGCGTATAATTACGGAGGCTATGGGGCAGGAGTAAGTGAAACACAAACGTTAGGTAACACCAAGTCGTCTATTCCATACTAGACGTTCATGCATTTTTGAGCTGTTATGGTTGGTAAATGTAAATTTGCCTGAATACACCCGAGTAGTTTGTTCTTACCTGTATGGCTGGTGTTGCTAACACATTTTTATTCTACCATAACTAATTCGATCCGACAAACAGCTCATACTATGTCGCGCCCGTATCCTGCACGCTTTGCAGTTTGTGAGCGGAAAAGCTTACTAGCGAAACGAGTCGGCCTTGTCCTCAGCACTTACTTTCCCTCGTTTGTTGATTCATGTAAAGGGTTGGCCTTGCTGCAGATTCTCGAATGACGTTCGATAGTTAAACACCGGGTCAATAGACCCGATTATCTTTGCTATAGCTACATGGCCACGTAGCCGTTTCCCTGTGCTGTTTTTTTTCGCAGTAACAAGCAGATGATGGAAACAGCAGACAGTTGATTGAGGGACGAAGCGTGCCTAGAGCAAAACCACTGCTGTTGGGTTTGGAAGAGGGAAATTATTTCTACAGCGCTTTTTCTAGCAAGGCACAGAATTTTCCAGCGGCTACCGTTTGCTATAACCGTTTCGCTATCGATTACGATATTTATTACTTATCGATTACTCTATTTCTATTAGCTAATTGATGATGTTGTCGTTGGCAGCTGTTGTGCCCCCCGTAAGCTACCGGTGATGTTTACTATTATATATATATATATATAACTAGGTGACCATCTCGGAGGGAACCTCCGGTCTGATGGCGTTCCCGGCATTCTAACTAGATTCAGCTACGCGTTAGTGTAAGCAGATAAACAATACGAGATTTACATCAATATCTGAATGCAGATACATTATTAAAGGTGCATATACAGACATATCTACTTTTGAATAATACATATATTGCCATAGGAATCGAGTAAACACGTAATGCTATCCTTGCCATTAAGTATAATACACGGACAGTCAGGCAAAGACGGTCGTAGGGAACGATGGCGTTCAAGTGGACGTCACGGCAATGGAAAGGTGATTCCTATGTCTGCATGTGGACGTTACATTCATTTCTTTACGTTTTGCGCTGCATGTACGTAAACTTACAGAAGCGTATTGCAAAAGTTCGTCTATCTTTCTTTATGCCGGTAACATGTATTGACAAAAAGACAACCTGTTCACTATGCCAATCCGTCGAAGAACTTAACTTTCAGCTCCTCTAAAATTTCGTTTTCTCTGTCCATTTCTGTTGTCTCTTAAAGGTTTATAGGGCTACTATAAAGAAAAAGGTCGAACAGTTTTTTTCTACGCTATGCCTGAGGCGCTCCTTGGTTTTTCAACGATGGCAATTGGGCAACGAATAACATCCAATTATATGGGCGGCGTCAAGCGCCATCTCGCCCTTCTTTTTTGACAATTGTCACGGCTATCCACGCATGTTTAGTTGGCGTTAATAGAGTTTTTCTGCCGTGCTCCTATGTTATCTATAAGGTAAATTATGAAATTACAACTTCGGATACCTTCCGCAGTTTTCTTATAGCTGAGGTATTTTCTTTTCGACTTGTTCCTTGCTACATGTGAAATAGAGCACTGTAACCTTTCTCCACAAAAATAAGGTCCCGATCCTTGTTTATCAATATAACCACAAGAGTAGCAGTTTCATTTAAACAGCTCGTCATCTCCTCTTACTGTCCCTAGGTAACTTTTAACAACTTCTAGGTCCAGGTAATTGTTCCGTTCCTAACCGAGCCTCCATTTCTATTTCAATTTCTCCTGACACGCGAGTGATCTTCTCTATTCCAAGTTTTTTGCTTTTCCCCTTCGAATTCAAATGTTTATCTATTAATCGATTTTTGCTCGTCCCTTTCATATTCTTCTGTGCAGGGATTCGGAGACGGGCTATGGCTTCAACATGAAGCAACACTAAGTTTTGTGACTGTGATCTGTGTATCCATAGACATTAACTGCTGGTCTCTGCGAATATATATAGTTTTTGAAGGGCACGGAACTGGTTTATCTATGTGAACTTATCTATGCGATTATTGTACACCTTCTATAATTGTTTCATCTGAACGTGCAAATGTCTAGCCACATGTAGAGGAATTATTCCAATTCTGTTTCTCTTCGCAGAACACAGGACCCGCTACAAAAAATAATGAAGAGATGCGCAAAGCCTCAGGCGTCCTTTTCATGTACACAGAACAGATGTAGCTCTTTATAGATTTAAATAGCTATATAGTGTGGTCTAAAACATTCGAAGATGGTCATGTTTTGCTGTTGTTATCTGCCGTACTCTGAGGCACATTAAAGTTGGTGGTGACGGATCCTAGCCTGCATCCAGTGCTTTCACCATCACATTGCTACATAAATCGCGCAGTCATCTTTGTCGCTTTCGCATCTGTTTGTGTTCAGTACTTAGGGAGTGTAGTACTGTTGTAAGGCTATATAGACACTCTGTACATTTTACATACATGCATGCACATCCCGACGATACGGGCAGTAGCACGCAGCACGATAATCCACAGGGGTGGCTTGGCCGTTGTTGCGTCGGTTGTCATGGCGTAGATCGTAATGCACATAGGTAGACGGCCACAGTAGCGTTAGCCCCAGCATGTATCTGTCAGACCAACAGCTCCGCCTTACGTTCACAGCAGCCATATCAGCAACACTCTTATTCCGCTTATGCGTTACGGCTTGGACACATTCCGTTTGCTCGACTCATCTGTAAACTTGGAGAAGCGGCTGCTGCCGCTGCTGTCCTTACTGCTGCGGATGATGATGGCGGCGACAACCGTGACGTTGACGTTGCCGGTGTGGTAACGTAGATAGTGCCGCCACCTTTTCATCTTCGGATAGTGCTGATGCGGTAACAGCGAGGTTTATTTGAATTGGCAACAATCATTTTGCTGGAACGCGCAGTCAATAGAGGTCGTCGTGGTATGACCTTAGCGTTTGACATCGTTGACTACCTGGTTTGTATGATGTCCAGCTGTAAGATAGCTATCTCTTCGTGAGCTTGATCGCCGTGAAGAGATAAACGATGTGATACCTGCAAAGAGCAACTTCCGTATGCGAGCCACCTGTCTTAACTGCTGAAACCCCCGACCTGCCAAACCGGCCGGGGTGACAGGTAAAAAAAAGCTACGTATCACTTAGCTACTTTTGACTTACGGATCCAACTGATAGCTTTCTGATGAGCTGTTCGTTAAGCATCATCAAAAATAGGAATCACTTAACATAATTGATTTTATGAATAGTGAAACGTAAAAATGATAAATGGGCATGATGTAAAATTAATATATGTTGTGTTTCGTCGCTTTCGTTTAGAATACTGCCTTTCAATGAAAGATCTCTTTATAAAAACCACGCATTTACAATGTTCAGGCCGTTAAACAGACAATGGTGAAGAGAGTCCCGAGGGACAGCAGATCGTCGTGGTTTCAAAAATCTATACGTCTCGTACCAGGAGTGTCTTATTTTTTATTATTTGAAAGCGACACTGTATAAGCTTCATCAAATGATCGTAAAATAGATCTGGACGTTTTGGATAATGTTAGCTTCCGGGTTCAGTAACATATAAAAAAAATCCACGGCTTTTCAGTGAGCGACCGGGGGCCGGAAGCGGGGGGAGGGGTGACTGGTCGGATTCTGAAAAAGATGTTTCCATAGCTATACCGCCGCGGGAACGATGTTTCCGCAGCCAACATTCAGCTGTCAGATCAATCGGTAAGCATTGCACTAGTAAGCAGGACAGAAGTGCGGCGATATAACGTTTGAAGATGGGGCTCCTAATTAAATATCCAAACGAAAATCGAGCTCTCATAGACAGAAGCTCAGGACATCTCCGATTGCATGGCCTTCAAGATCAGCGCTGAACAAAGGCCTTGATCACGGCTTCTATTATATATACGTATGACAAATGTATTTTCGCTTCCTAAACGTTCCTCAACGAAGTGCCTTTTCTGGCTGTTGTTACATTTATGTACGACTGTTGCTAATCTAGTTGCTGTTCTATTGCTATTAAACTCCTATTACTTTTTTATTTATGTGACTAACTTGTAATTTAACATGTTGGAGTTAAGCCACTTTCGGTATTTATTTTGTAGCGTAATATTATTTGTAACGTATTCATTTTCTAAATTATTTGGTGACCGCTTTCGACACCACTTGCGCCGGTCAATCGACGTTTCCATCAACCGCCAAAAGGATTTTTTCGTCTTAAGTCTAAAACGTATTAAAGTAAAATAAATTAAACGTAAAATAACGTACGTATTATGCCAGTAAATAATAAAAAATAGATATCAATGATGAGCTCGGAAAGATGATTCTACAATGGGAAAGTACGTCCGCTAGCGTAGTTAGATTTTGATCTAGGTGGAAGTAAAATGTATACTTATCGATATTCGGTGGGCTATACTTCTACATAAAATATAAATAAAAGTAGATACATTGGCGGAGAATATGAAATCATATCACATTAAAATCCTATATAATACATACGAATCGCTTAAAGCTTTTAGCTTTGTCAATAGTTATCGTTCGTAGCGAACTTAACACCATCTGTAAGCTCTTGATACTTAAACAATAAACACTATATATACATATATATCCTAAGAATTGACGACCGACCTAAACCATTAACTATAAGCTCTGGGCGCTTCAGCTTAGCCCTCAGTTTCTTTTATGACTGTACACTCTTACGGCTCTGTTCACGCTTACGGGCGTTTAACAACTCCTTTAAGTACTATAAACACCTAACATAGTTAAGACAAGGCCCAGGAGGCAGTGACCAGAAATTTTACCAGAATTCTCGCAGCAGTCGCGCGCCTAACGCGTGTTGCTAAATACTGGCGAGTTCTGCCAGGCATGTAGTTGACTAGCCCAAATAAAACAATATTTTCAGCCCTTTGTAATCGATAACCGCTTGGCCGACGGATGTCTTCATTTGCCTTCTCGTAACTAATTACTGTTTGCCCCAATCACACCAATGTCTGTCACACCTGTCAGCTTGACCTGTTTTATTCGAGCTTGTTGTTCGTTACAATATCGAGCTCTCTCTATATCCATACCTACGTCCATACACACACACACACATGTAGATATACCAATTTATCTACCACTGCTGCCAGTAAATCTAGAACAGTTTGTGTGAAAACTTCAGAAAGCGTGGTGGGTGCCAAATCTGATATTCCTCCTCATTCGCGGTCTCTGTCCCTTTGCAACTTTAGTGATCTGATTCCTTTACTATATCTTACTAGTCTCACAAAGCTACTTGATCGCCTTCTCTACGCTTGCTGTTCATGTCATTCACTTTGCAACCATTAAACTAGTGGCTACTGGCAGAGCAGCACGAATGGTAGTAGGCAAACGCGCCTTTTTTGGGTGTTGATACAGCGATGACTCCTAGAGCTTTTTAGACCTGCGGGCCTACTATATAGACAACGGGGAGAGAACGCAGGAAGAAGTGTGGTCGTCAGCACGCAACGTGATGTGAACTTGCAAGGCCAAGAAGGGGTCCCGTCGCTGCATCTGGGTCTAAAATGGGCCCGGTTATGTTTTTTTTTTAGTTTTACTTGTACCTGTTCGGCAGGAGCAGCAACGGTGGTTCAGCGTTGGTCAATGGCAGCAGTCGCTTCTATGAACACGGCGACGCTCTAAATAGACAATGGCCAAGCACCATCTTCCTGGCGACGGACAATTGCAGTTTCCAGAGCTCGATTTTGCTCTGTCACAAGCAAATAATGCCAATTGCTGACATCTATCTACCTAAGTGTAACAATTCGCTACAAATGTTACGGGGTATTTGTAGTGGTGTCTTGCTTGACGGGGCTTCATCGAAGTTGTTGTTTCTGTTGGCGCTATAAGAACTTCGCCCTTGCCATTCCTATGGGCGTTGTTTCGAAATACCGCGACGGCAGCCTCATATAGTAAACTGTGTTAATATAAGCCTCTATAGTAATTAGTTACTATCTGGTTGGACTTGTATTAGTAACTATGTGTCCTTAATTTCAGCTTACGATGTAGAACATAACAGGCCGCGAGCCGTGACAGCTTCGTGGGTGGTTAACCCTAGGAACACATTGTGATCTTCGAACCGGGGCGTAAACAGACTTCGTATCGTGCTGGGAGCCAGTCGTCATCTGATAAAATGTCCAACGGCGACACTAGACGCAAAACCCAAGGACATTTCAATAGGAGGAAGGAATTATTATTGCGACCTGATAATGGCATTAAATCGTAACGGTGACCGTAGCAGAGTTACAAGCTTAATTGGATATCGACAATTACCATGGTAGAATATTGTATTGAACTAACAGGAATCGATGAGATAATGTGATCAGTATGGCGCGGCTGTAATTCTGACATTGAGCTGTGACACCGAATAAACTCTAGAGGTGGTCAGGGTTGCCATACGAGACGATGATACAGATAGCGCCTAATGCAGGCCTACAGGGTAGTAGACCTGCCGCCGCTATAACTGGTTGATTTAATATAATTTCATTTACATTATTATAATCTCTCTTTCACACAGCTCATATGCCTCAATTTACGTTATAATCTATTATTGTTATTTTGCGAAAAAGATGATCAACATACAAAAGTAGCGACATATGTCGAAGTGTAGGCGATATTATTAACTCTTCAATTTTGAGCAGTCTAATTAAGATATTAGCTATCGTGAACTTTATGGCATACACATCTCACTTGTACAGTCGAACGAACGGGGCCAGAATATTCGATGAAAATCTGGTTAACCCAGCCCGTGGTAAACTTGTTCCGATCCCAGATTTGGATTGCGTTTGGAAGCCATCAACCGTCTGAGGATGTTACAGCGGATGATCTCGTGTGTACTCACAGAAATCGACAGATCCCGTGAGATGAGGCTACTCTGGGGCCTCTTGCCGAACAATAGAGATATTTTTGATATTGATAAATAACTCATATGTGTGGGATATTTCCGTTATTCGACCTACAGTATATCATGGTTCTTAACCATTGACTATTGACTCTTATGCAAAAACAAGTTTGTGAATCTATGTTCGATCCACGATAACGATGCCATGTTTTTGTAACCCACAAATGCTGTGTAGAAAAGGCAGGCATAGGTGCTTGACCCACAGTTAGACTTGAGCGCCTCACAGTGTTTGAGAAACGTTGGTCAATTAAGGAACAAAGCAATGCTTCCCTTTCATGTAGAAAAAAAAACAATTCTAACAAATAATGAAATAGAGAAATTATTTTTAAAAAATGCACACATTGCGGCACAGGTCTAATATTGCAGCGTGTTCCAAACTGTAAAGATAATCAAGCTAGATTAACGCCGGTTTACGGATTTGACACGTACAACCGCGTTTCCAGGGCTAATTTAGTGCCGTCTATGCCATATGTTTAACGGGCTCAATGTCGATCGAAAGTTCCCCTTTAGTTCCCAAAGTTTATTAATTTGGGTGTTGACAATTCCTATCAAATACGACCTATAGAAAAGACACTCCAACGTAGCGAGTAATGCACTCTCTTTATAGAGGCCATCTTTTTAACTAACTGCTTAGTTACTTGAAAAACCATTCCAGCTATTAGAAAAATGTATCGTATGGAATTTAAGTTTTGCGTGGCAATATAGGAACTTTTGTTCTCTCGATTCAAAATTAAAAGAGTAGCCAATTGTAAGAATGGCGGGCCTGTATTAAAATCTGTAAGTCTAAATTGTTTGAAAGTTTCTGTGTCGCAGGGGCTTTCCTTGTCTTCTTTCGCAGTCTGTCGTAAATTTACCCTGTATTGTCTCATTCTTTCTGTATGTCGTTTTCCTTTCCAGCAGAGGAGGCTCCTTCTCGGCTTAACCTACTCACGCAGCGGTGATACTCTGTATCCTCTCGATGTCATTTCATAGGCGTTCGCATACACACACACACATATATAAAGATTTTTTACAAGAAAAGCTGCTATCGCTATAGCTTGGCCAAGAAACTTGCCTAAAAAAGGAAATAATGTTATAAAGATATTGCTCAGACTATGCTACATGCCCCCGTATTTTGTTCACTGCGTCTGATGATGATGTCGCTGACCGTAATACTGATAGCGCACTAGAAGAAGTGGGAACGTCACTACAAAATGACCGTTTCGGTATCACTATTTTGATAGGTTGTCATGAGAAAGAGGGAGACAAAAAGAGTAAAACATTGGCAGCGAAGACGGTTCCAGTATGGCGTAGGCGCGGTTCACTTTCTTCAAAAGAATCTATCGGGTACATATACAAGGAGCGTTTGTCGACCCACAAAGAGAATAATCGCAAAGATACATTGAAAGCAAGGTTGAGCTGGAATTGCATTATAGAGAGAAGAACGGAACAACCACGAACGCCTGATAAGGTTGCAAGCAAGAAGAACACAAAGAAAATTATTAAAAAACTTAACAAAGTTAAAATACGTTGTGTGAAAGTGTCGTATAAAAAGTTTTCTGCACTCGTATATAATTCATATCATTGGGGATATATATCGTTTCTTCCGAGCATGTATCCAAATAAAATCATATAATTCGTTTAATTAACTTTGTTCCGATATTTTAGAGATCTCATCTCTGACAATCGTGTTTAGCTAACATGGTCATCATTCGTCACGGTTACGGCTTCATTTTGGGACCCAAACTACCTAGAGGTCAGTTTCAAAGTACTCTTTCTTTAATCCGTAATTGCACACAAGGCTATCTTGTGTACATGAACTGGGTGCGACCCTAAACCAAGATAGATTCGAAAAGTTCTCACGGAAATTTTCGGATCCATCGTCGATTTTCGGAAGGCTGATAGTTGGTCAAACATCTCTATAAGCCGAAAAGACAAACAGGGAAGCTTTTTGAATGACATAATCGGCAATAAATGCCTATCTCCTCTCTAAAACGCTAATTTGTATCGTAAATATTTTGGTGAGGTTTTGAGTGATTTGAACCTAAACCCGTTATCGAGAGGCTTTTAGAAAAGGAAGTTTTTGTCCATCGCGGAAAGGTTAACTAGTAGCTGATCGCTCCTCAAATAATCAAAATGACGTACTATTTTTCGCCATGAAGTTTGTTGCCTCGTCTCAGAATGATCTGGCTTTCGTCTGGTCTAGGAATAGCGCATGCGCACATATTCATTATGGCAACTAGCCCGCGAAATCTTTTCCCAATTTAAACGTACCGTCCTGAACATATATCATATCAGATGGTACGATTGTTTTAGTGCAATAGAATCTGAAATAAATATACGACGACCTATATTTTTTTATGGTCTGCAAAACCTACCTATCTTGAAAAACGGTTGCGGTAATGTGCGCGCCGTCAGGCCGCATTTTACAGATGACAGACCTAATTTTATTAAGTTGGTCGAAAGATTAGAATGTTCATCTTTTCCATTACTTTTTCATTTTCTGCTGTTCGTTTAGAGGCGTAGAGGTAGAGGCCATTCGAAAGCACTCTATCGTTTTCATGAACACCAGCTGTGGTTTCGGTACATAGTAAACCTTCTAGTTCAGGATCCAAAGATGGATGTTGCAGATAAAAAAAAACAGCGGATTTTTGACATCTATTTTTTATCGTCTTTTTTCAAGCTACCGAACCAACGTGCCGTTGTTGTGCACGATATCGATCGCGTATATGAAAGAACTATTCAAATGTAATTAGCTAAAATTCAATAATCGGGTCGGTCTCAGATCTGAGAGGTGCATCTCACTTTGGTCGGCCATACAAGATTGATACCAGATCACAAATGGAAGGACTTTTGAAGCTGCTTCTGAAAAGTTTGAATTGAAGAGTGAAAATCATAGCAGAAATATATTTGACAATGGAAAAGCTTTCGAAACTGGCTAGCTAAAATTCTCAATACCAAACCTAAAAACTTATGGTGAATTTGAATTAATAAACACCTTGCAAGATCATTTATTTTTAGCTTTCGAGAAACTTTTTTGCAAACTAATATAAAAAAAACTAGCGTATGCTCTGATCAACTACCGGTGTCAACCATGTTTTTCAATAGCATCTTGAAAAAATACCTAAATATAAAGTTGATATTCGAACGTTAGTATAGAGCTATCGTGACCTCCCAAATTGTCGCTTTAACATACGAGGTAAAACGATGATTTTCCTGCATTATTAAAGCGAGCATATTCGAAATAATTAACCGAAATTCTAAAACCTGATTAATTACCTGTGCAGTACGGTAGGTAGGTAGGTAGGTAGGTAGCTAGGTAGATCGTTAGATGGATAATTTTCGCAAATGAAAAACATTTTGTAAATCTACCGGCTATTTTAACCCTATTGCTTGTATATACAGTTTGAGGAATATAATGATTCCCTCTGAAATTGTTAAGGTTTTCTTAGAGTTTTTCCGCTGATTATGCTGCTACCATTTTTAGATCCTTTGCATAAATCCATGGTAAAACGATACCAGTCGTTTTTGAGGCAACTCTTTCTCGTTCCATTGTTCCATTTCGAAGTCATTCGAAGTCTTTTGAGGTCTACGTAACTGTACAACTTTTATTTATTCGACTCGAACACATATAAACAACGATAATGTACAATATAATAGAGCATAGTTACGTTTCTGAAATACCGTTAGGTTGTTCAAGTTCCGAAATCACTCAGGGGCTAGCAACGAAAACGCCGAGCTAGCAAAAAAAGCACAAAATTAACCTTAAGCTATCGGACGTTGAGCTTTAGGAAAGGTCACACCTTGTCACCTTGCATTGCATATTCTCTATTCTCTATTCAACCCGACAAGGCAGCAGGTTCGTTTCTCCCAAAGCATCTTCCTAGCGTTCACGCTACAAGTCATTCACTGCAGCTATCTAGTTGATGACCTGCTATCGCGCAACCAAGCAGAAAAGGCCCGCAGGGTTGTTGCAGGCCAGGCTAACTGAGCTCGCGCACTGATCCGATGGAAAAATTACGATAATCAAGATGTCTAATCAGTAACAGAGAGTACCCATGCTCACTGCGATTCGGATTCTGTCAAATGGAAAATCATAGAGGTTCGCTAGGCGACCATACCGCGTTCATCTTTCGTGATCAAAATTTTTCAGTATATATTGTAGTTAGTTTAAAAATATTGACACGTATGGGTATTAATATTTACACTAGACACTGTCAAAGAGAACGATCATTCGGTTCGAATGGTCTACGTCCTGATGGCTACGCTGATTGATATGTTTCCACCGAATGCGCCACCTTCGAGCTTCCGTATTGCTCGGAGGACATGAGGGATAAGCTGTTTCGACTCATCTCTATGGCCTCGGCCGCAGAAGTCGCGAAAAAGAAATTTACAATTGATCATGCCGATCGCAAACGGACAATTTGTAGTAGTAATTTAGCGCCTTAAATCTGCTGTATGTCAAAAAACGCAGGCAGAAATTGGCCATTTTGTATGCCTAATTTCAGTGTTACATGCAAAAAATGTACTACCGAAGTTCGACAAATGAGCCTTAGCTAGAAAATTGAGTCGAAATCTTTCGAAAGACTTTGTACATAGGGTTTATTGACTATGCAATTTCTATAGATGGAACGGCATCAGTAAAAAATATATGAAGCTAAATTTTATTTTGGCACACACTTTGTGCTTTAGTTAGAACGGCCAACGGTTATCTCGTACTCTAAATTTTAGCCATATGAATTAGATCATTATTTCCTGGTTGAGAGAGAGGGATCATATGTACCAAGACAGATGTTTACATTGATCTTCATTCAAATAAAACATGTAATTGAATTGCGCCTCATTTGCGGCCCTTAAAATTCTCCCGTAATTTTCTTCATCTAGAACAAAATTTTGCACTTAAAACTGTTCTGGAATCCATGGAAATGTGCGCTAGTACCCAACAATATCACGGGACACCTAAATCAACACTTCGGTTTCTTATACCGCTTAAGTTAATTAATGGACTACCGTTGTTTTTCCAAGTAGGTAATGCTCTAAGCATTCTACTCGTTGTTCGCATGTTACTAAAAGGTGGTATACGGAAACGTGGTATAACATACTGCACCCGGATGTCGTCGATGCAGCTTTGGCCTAACTGGGAGAAATAATATCTTTATAAGCTATTTTTTCTGGAAATTACGTCTTTATGAATCGGATTTAATTGTGCTACCGCTAGCTGGTATTATCAACAGCAATTATAATTGTGACCAAGTATAAAAACTAAAAAGAGATTCTGAAAGTTGATTCCTGCGCGTCTGATTACTTTGTCAACCAGCATAACAAAACGTGTCTCAGTAGACTTACGACGAACCGAAGTTCTGATCCCCTACTCTCCCGGAATTATATTCAGTTAAAATAATCAATCCTTGCTCGAATCAGGATGGGACGTCGTTAAGCTTCTAGGCGTTACAATAGAAACTTTGAATCAAGAAATGTACGAATATCTCTTTTTCTAACCCCATCAGGCATCGCCCCAGATCGCTCGAAGGTCGAGATTAGTTAGAAAGGCATACACAAGTACAAAAGTGTGACATATTAATTGATGTCTGGGGATCGATGTGAACTCTTGGTCATCCTTAGAGGCTGCTTGTTACGATGCAGCATCCCCGTTATCTTTCGGAACGGGTTTTTCAGCGGAGTACTAATGAACCTTTAGCTTTGCAGCGTGAGGATAAACAAGCAGCTCTCTATGCCTTCGCGTTGCAAGTACAAAATTACTGATAATGGAAATAGCGTACAAAAATAGATCTAGTCTTTTATATTCTGCTCACAAAAACTTACACATATCTTAAGATTTTTCACACTGAGGTTACAAGTTACAGTCGACAAGCTTAACTTCTGTATCGCACATGTTCTCAAATGGCCAGAGAATTCGTTCCTACTCGATTGAGCTTCTTCAGCAGAACATTCTTGCTTTCTGGTCCACTGCCCGCTTAACCTTTAAGGCGGACTTTCATCTCACAAAAGCTTCTAGTAACTTACTGGGCATAACGTATATGTTAAAATGGCGTATCCATACAGCTGACCATAATCGTCGCACGCTAATAATATTTACGACGAATGTATCCAGTCATTGTCTTATGAAGTAAATTAATTATATGACCCTCAGGGAATAGGAATTATCTGTATTATTATGGTGACTAAGTTAACCTGCAGAAGTTCTAAATGAAGAAAAGGTCGGGCGAAATCCTAGTCGGGCCAGGACCTAAAAATGAACAAAATGTTCGCTACAGCCTCTAACCTTGAATGCTGCAGTTGGTTCCCCAGCACCAAGGATCTTCAAAACAAAATGATCACGGATTTGTTTCGTGTAACTACAGTTTGTTTTGTAACATTAAAATCACTTGCCTTTATATTTATAGTATAAATATATGGCGATTGTGAGCGATTTGTCTCGAAAAATATTCATTTCCTTGTCGGCTAGTATCTTTAATGAATGCAGCTTTGCTACAATTACTAATATGGTAGCAAGTTGTGTTTTCGGTCGCCCAGTTATTGGAAGTGTTAAAACGCCTCTATGGGAAGATAACGTACGACGAGAAAGCTCATACTAGGGAGGGCCGAAGATATCCGTCCATACGGAGGTCCTAATAGGCTAACAAGTGGGGGCTTACAACCAAAACGAATGCTGGTCTTCTACCTTTACTCCATCTGTAATATGCAATGCTTGATACAACCGTGCAATTGATTCGCTGCAAATCATATTGGCTCTAGATATAGATAGACAGACTTTTGTAGAGCGGATGCCCGAGCGCAAATTTATCATTTTCCTTTAACTCTGTCCAATCTATAATCTCATATGACCTCAGTAAACTGGAAAAGTACCAGCATCATCAGTGGATTTACTTACGGGTAAAATAATAACTTTCTAAAATAGTTCTAGTTCTATCTTTGCGACCATTTTATAATGTCTAGACATTCGCTTCCCGTAAGCTTTTACGTGTTCTATTCAATTTCATTGGGTACGGTGTCACCGTATATGGGCATTTTTATTTGTTTCCTAAGCTAATCTAGGAAACCTATGGGAATATAGGGTTCTATAAACGTTTGAAAATAAACAGAGACACATTGGTTTTTAATTTTTTTTTTTAATTTTAGTATGAATAAATTTCAGATGCTTACGGACTAGAGATCTAGTGCAACTCGCATAATCCGACTTCTTTTAACCACGCTTCAAAAGGTGAAGCTATATGGAATAGCTAATTTTCTCTTCCATCTTATCGAAACATTGTTAAAAAATCGACCGACGAGGTTTCACTGCTGGAGTTTCGTCTGTACTAAAGTTACGTTTGCAGAGGCAAACTAAAAACAAGTTACTTTTTATAGGAATCATTGCACTGAGCTATATAACATGACCACCAGGAGGGCTGGCTATATAGGCCAGCGGGTTTGGGTACAAATGACGCTGGGTGCTGTCGACACGAACTATGAACGGGGAAATCAAAATATTTAAGTGGCTTAGGAGCACAGCAGAGGTTAGTAGGAATGCGTATATGTGTGTACGACCACAAATCATTCAGCAAAAATTAGCGTGTCGCATATAGTTGCTTTTGAAGGAAACTTTGAGGACTTCAATGGCATCACGCGTATTATCACGGACAAAATAGCGTTGTCGATAGATACTGCGGATAGTCACGATCACAAATGGGAAATGATCATGGATAATTAACTATACGCGAATCGTGCACCGCTACGGTAGTCGTACAGACTTCAGTGCAGTAAAGTTGATTTTGGAGGACGGCGTACGCACTATTACCGGTTCTTCTTTTTTCTCGAACAAAGTGCGACTCGTAAAAAACTTCTTGGACCGTTTAAAGGCCGACTTCACACAGCGCCGTAAAACTTTATGGAGGACTATAGTGAACGAATCATCGTCTTTGAGCTGCTCAACTTAACAGCAAACGATTATAAAGCATCGGCTTTTTTAGCCCTAATCGCAATCCTTTCCAGGAAAAAAAACGGATTACGTTAAGCGAAGCAACGCACAACAACACTATAATCGATAATATATTTATATACGTAGCAGGCTTGATGTTAATAACTAACGTCCATTTCGGAGATATGTTAAGGATAAAAGACGCGTATAAGTAATCTTTAAAGGTCGTTTGTGTAGATTCCCACGCTATGGTTTTAAACAGGTCCATAGATAAGAGGTGGCTTACGTGCTTCATTTAAGCGGATCTTCGCGTCCTTGTTACGCATGTGGTGCTTCAAGCCATCTTGTATTAGCTTAACTTTCGCTAGGGAAAAACTTATATCTTAAAATTTAATCTTTTGGGCCTGTGCGAGTCCTGATAGTCAGAACAAAACGCTTCAAATGGAGTGTTGAAAAGTTGCACAGGAAAAGGTTATATATATATGTGAAAGCTATTTTCAAGCTTGTTAGCAAAAAAAAAATTCCCCATGGTAAAAAACGAGTCGTGCGGCAGCATCAAAAACATCTATTAACAACAGCGCTGACGTGGGGCAGGTACGTATACCCACTTAATAGCAGTAGACTTGTAAATGGTCGTGGATAACTTCGCTGTGGGCTTACGAAAAATAGATTTTCATCGCATTTGTAGCACAGCTGTTATGCATTGCCAAGTATCTGTTCCTTGTCTACGTCCCAATGCTGATGGGTAACAACGTCGACATTGACAGGAACAATGACAACGCACTACGTCAGTATAACAATCTGTACGTATATGGAGGTACGACTGTCGCTGTCGGGCGTGCGGTAGGACGCTCAACAATAGTCTAGTCTAGCTTTCGAAAGATTCACCAGTAGCCGTGTCCTGAAACAAACACGGGAGTAATTACAACTCCACACTCTGCGTGAGCAACGATGTGAATTTAATTGTGCATATTTGTCCGTAATCCTTTATAAGGCGCACGCGCCGGTCACTCGCGAGCTCAGCCCAACGTTAACGCCCCGGTCGACACAGGGGCACAATAGATGTCGTCCCCAGAAATAGAGAAAATGATAAAGTTGGGAAATTAAGTAGTAATCGATACATAGTAGCAGGTATAAATGTTTTGTACAAGGCAAGCTAACTTCAAGCCTGCTCTCACGATTCATTAAGAACTGTATTTGTACAGCATTCTTCATTGAACGAGGATACACCCCACAAAGCTTCTTCTAGTGTATTCTATACGGTGGCACGGGAGATATTCGTGCTACTTTGCAAGCATAATTGAGGTTTTCAGTTAGATAGCCGATTTGTATTTCTCAAACATTTGATTGCCATGGCAGAGCTAAGGGTCAACTTTCTCTATTTGAGAACATCAATTCTTAGCTTCATTACATAGATAGCATGATATTTAATGTGCGCCGTGTAGCAGCGTCGCCATATCTTAATGAACTCATTCTTCAGGGTTAAGTCTAGATGTCCTATCCTCGAGGACCTGCTCAATACGCGCGTTAGTAAGGACAATGATATCAATTCAATTCGAAATCTCTGCTATACGTACCGCATCCTATTGCCTTCCTAGTAAGTCAATGCTATGCGACGCTTTTCGCTAATCCGTCTTTAAAAGAGCGCGATAGAGATGTTGGCCATGAGATCGCAGATCGCTTACTTTAAGTATCTCAAAGCAATTCGACTCCTTCTCGCCATTACGAGCCATGAAAGTTGAGCCTTCCCAGAGCTTCTGGCTAGTACCCTTTGCACTTTGAGACGGTATACCTAAGCAAAAAACCAGACGTCCAGAAACTGAAAGCAGTAAGATCATAAAAAGCCAGGGTTTCGTGAGTTAGCGAATAAGTACATTATTCAGTTTAAAAAATATTTCCACACTATATTTTTTCCAACGAAGGGGTTTATGCGGAGCTGACAACACAAATCTCATTGACTACTTGTCTCGGTAAGTTTCAAAGATAACTTCATTTCTCGGCAAATATTTATCTATTGTTGGACACGAGGCAGTAGACAGTCGAATCTATGTCTCCATTGCCTTTTTTGTACTTCCAATCCATTCGATCTTGAGTCGTCTGACACTAATATATTTGTGTGTTTCAAATCTCCTGCAATGACTTTTTTTTTATTTCACCTCGCGTCTTCTGTTTGTCGTCACAATACGATGCTTTTTTCTTTTTCTTTTGTTTATTTAGAATATGATAATTTTTGCATACTAAGGGTATTATGGAGCCAGAGGAGGATTCCAGCTGTCCGAGGTACGTACGTGTATGCATTATGCCTTTCGCTATTATTATCGTGATTAGTCCTGCGTTGCAGCATACTAAACGATCATCGGGTAATCTAGATCATTTTGTCTGCATCGTATCGATTACGACAATTAGATCGATCAGTATGTCGGATTTACTGATTTTAAGTGATTTTTTCAACCTCTCTTCTCTGAAGACACATGCTATGTAATAATACCACGAGAGCGGGGATTATGAATATCGGTACGAGAACAAACGACTCGTTTATTGGTTTTGTCATCAGTGCTATGAGGCGAGCCGTCATAGAATGATCGAGGTGATAACTAATGCGTATTAGCAGAAATCGTAAATTTTCGTACGTCGCTGTAGTTGGTGTTTTTGCTCTGTTGCAAACCCCACAGTATCTCAGCAATTCACTATGTTAATCTCTGGGTATTTATTAGTCTATCTATTTATTTTCGCTCTTATCTATTTCTGATGTTCGCTTACGCATCTTGCGTCATATTATCGGGCGTAACACCCCACAATACAACTGCAAGCAAACGGAGTTTCGTTTGCTTTCGGGGTCCGCCCCACACAACCGGGGCAACAAGCAAGACAACCGGGAGCCGCAGCAACAAAGGGGGTCGATTTTTCACTTCTAATTGAAATATTGGGGAGTTTATGATCATTGCCAGAACTGAATGAGCTGTGACAATAAAAAAAAAAAAATGAATATATTATACTAAGCGTCTTAGGAATTGAAGAATTAAAAACTATGTCACTTGACTTCTTTCCAATACTAGGCTTTATGGGTGATTAACAATTTGATCTTCACTAAGTAGTAAACAACAAATCATGATCAGCCTAGAGTCTCTGACAGTCTTCGAAATAAAGACAATGACTCTATAAAATAGAAGAAAAATATTGTACAAGATAGCATTCCAACATTTTTGTTTTCCAAGAGTAAGTTTTTTACCAACATGAGTGAAAGGTAGAAACATTGTCATACGAATACCAGGCCTACGATCAGGCCGTATGGACAGAATCAACAGCTAAAGTTGCATGCTATATGTAAGAGCATTCTCGCTGATGCCGAACGAGACGTATTTATCAGCGTTTATCTGCAACACGCCGTGAACAAATCTAATTACGTGTTGTTTTCCTTTGCTTCGGGGTTTAACAAAACCACATCAGTGAGCGTCACGTCTTATTTGCACAGGTCTTTTTTACATTATTCTTAGTACAGTAAACCATTGGACATTACCTGCCAACTAGCATAACTCTGTGCTGGCAACATGCGACGTAGTCCCAACGTCATCCCTTGTCAATTCAATGACGGAAGCCAAGCTAATAGGACATGTCCTAATTAGTCTATAAGAATCTCGATGGCTTAGCTTATTGAGCATTAGACGCGTTCATTATTGGCGCCGTGCCGGCAAAAGGTTTAACCGTAACAAAATGATTTCATTAAAGACCTACCAAGAGTAAAAGCGTGTCGTACATACGCACCATTATGCGTTAATGCTTTTTTGGAGACCTCGACACATAGGGTCATAGAGCTAACTGCTCCGTTGTGGAATAACGCTTTCTTTGGAGACGATTAGTTGACTCAGCTATCGCGTTTGGCGTTGGCGGTTTTATCATAGCGAAAGTAAAATTTGTCCTCCTCAATTCTGTCTGTTTTTTCCTCCAGTTACCATCGATCGGTTAAGGGTCACTGGTGCGGGTGCAACGACGGGCTCTGTAATGTATGCTTGCCCTTGTCCGCTGGCAGAGGAAATTTTCTGTCGTTCAATATCTAACTTACAATAACGGGAAAAGGTAAAACGTATGCTAGCCAGTGGTAAGAACTGGACTATAGCTAATTCAATGACATAATCATTCGTCGAAATCTTGTCAAAAATATGTAAATTTTCTGCATGGCAGTATTAAAATTTGATCGGGAGCGTGGTACACCTATATTCCCGGGGACGGAGACGCGGAAGCACGGCCTAAGTCGGGCAGTACATAGGTCGTACAGGTACAAAAATATAGGCCTCTTCTAAACAAATAAGTTAGTACAGGTGCTGCTGCTGCTGCTTCGGTTGTTAGCCTAACTTCGAATCCACTTTCCCTATGCACAGACTCCTATTAGACTATCCATTTTTGATCGGTTATGTGTTGTGTCTTGACAGATGAATTGAACACCCTAAGTGATCATTTCAGCGCTCCTCCGTTACAGGGCCTTCAGCCTGGTCGTCACCGAAGTGCTTCGCTCCGAATATTTACCACGATAAGGAGCAGTGTGTTATCGTCGTCCCGTCGTGCACTTCCTTCAACTAAATCCCAGGGAAAAACCTGCTGAGGTGCCCTATCATTATTAACAGCGACTGGCATTGCGGAACGTGCTTGAACACTAGTCGCGAGGCTACAGTGTCTTGGATTGCGTACGAACAGCGCAGCACTCGTGATGATTCGGACAGAAGAAGGCACCAACCGCCTTCGATGCCTTCACTTGAACAAGTTTGGGAAACTGGGCAGGGGAAGTGACAGATCGTATTCAGCCTGTAGCCCAGGAAGACTAAAGCTTTTTTCTGCCTTTTCTCAGCATAAAATTTCAATAATCCGATCAATATTAATTTCACTTCATTACTTTGGCTATTTCGATTGCCCTGTCGCCTCTTCTGGCGCTGACTGGCTTCGTGCTTGATGACCTCACCAAAGCGTTGTTGCTACGTTTCAAATTGTTTGTCTGTTGGTGGGACCATAGCTGACCCTACCAACAGACGCGCATAAAGAACGCTGCGAAATATTACAGATTCATTACGAAATTACCACTCATGGGCATCTGCGTTGGAACAGTTATAGAGAACTGTTAGTTTAACTAATGTCGCCTGATCTGCTTGTGACCGTGACGTAAAGTAAGTAGAGCTTCTCATTGAGACTTTTAAATATACTTTCCTATAGTAATGCATTTAGCTTGAGCGAATTTCAAATAGAGTTAACGTTTTTAACTCGCGCATGCACGATAGTTACAAATGGTTAGGACGGACGGTATACACAAATATGTTTGCCACAAATAGAACGCTACGAAAAAATAAGATCGTCTAACTAATACATTACGTTTACGATTTATATGTTATATTTTCCCCTTAGAACTGTACTTAGCGTATGCGTACTGGCTCCTCAATCTGCGCCTACTTGTTTTTTTGCTTCCAAAATTGGTCCTTTTCGAACCATTCAGTTTGGCCATTTGCGCCCTGGCCTTTAATATGATTACAGGAGCTGCTTGATGGCGTTCGTTGGTTCTTTAAGAAAGATTCGGTTTGACACATCATTAAGAAGATTTGAAAAATGATTGCAGGCAGACGCGACGCTTGCAAACCCCTGGCTTACTAAAGTTTTTCCAATGTGCTAAGTTAACTTCCGTTCACCACATTAGTCAATGCATTAAAAAGTATGCTATGAACGTACTAGAGTAATTATTGCTATATCTTTTTTTCCAAAAGCACACACTGTTACAGTTAACGTTCAAGAGTTAGATATAGCCAATAAAAGTGTCTTTGGATTGCTTGTAAAACGTTGTTGTACTTTTTTTTTTTTTTAATCTTCCTTATACTTCCTTCGCTTGGTGGCTCTGTACGGCTTTCTATCGGCGAGATTAGACAGGTTTATACGTCCAGTGCCGCCGTATAAATTAATTTTCATTTTATACTACTCGAAATTAGTAAACAAGAACCATTTTCGTATCAATGACGACGCAGTTCTATTTCTAGATATCGATACATACAGATAGCTTGTGCTCGTAGTTAAAAATCTCATTGTACCTTTACGGTATAGGGTGAAACGTTTTTCGCGTTTCGGTTAGTTACACACGTGAGTTGTTCTCAGTTTAGCTATTTTGGTTTACCAGCGCCAGGCGGCAACGTTCACTTAGTTCTAGTCCCTGGGTAGCCACTCCGTGTTTGCCATCCGTCTCTTCTGCTACTGCTGTAATGGCGTCTTTTTTTTAGTTTGATATTTGTACCTCTGCGACGACAGCTGCCCTGTAAATGCTATCTACAACGCGCTAGCGGATAACACGCAATTTTTCTACCAACAGCCAAAAATATATCATCGTTTGATCTTTTGGTCGACCTTTGTTGTCAACTTGTTCCGAAAGCCGCCGAGCACCTCTCTACCCAGATGACCTTTACTACTTACCGATAGGCTCTTCCGTGCGGCATCGGCTCTTAACTACCTGTATCCGTTCCTATTCAGTTTTCGTGTCAGGTCTACTATAAAAACGAGCTTGTCTTTCTATGGCTGTGTTTATAAGATTTAGGGTTGACCTAAAACTTCGATGTATGCCTTGCTCATTTTGGCGAACCATTGTTAAGTTTTTTCGGTTCCTGCCTTTTTTTTCTTAAGCCTCCACATAATAACGATAGTGTAGGCTCCAAGCGCGAGATGAATCCTAGACTAGGCATACTTTTTTTTAATTAAAAGACCAATTTCAAATGGAAGACACAAAATTTCTGTGGAATCTAAAGTTGCTTTTACCTCGCCTCGTGTTAGCATTTTCTTACCCATCAACGACATTTCGTATTAGCTATTTGAATGTTTTACAAAGCAAAAGCTTCATAAGTCGACGATCCCCGTGCGCACATAGGACATCCAGTTCTAAATGATTTCATCAGCAGAGGAATTCAGAGGTGTACATACCCTTCGTACATCGGTGCATCAATGTTCTCATAGTGCTACTATATTTCCTCGTGTTCGAGGTCGCTACATTCACACATAAGTCAGATAAGCGTTTCTTGCAAAAACCAACCATGTTACTAAGCTTAATTATACATTAGTAATTAGTTCACTTTCGCTGCCATTGCACGACGTTGATCATTTCCTTGTACGCTGCCATCGCTAGCAGTTGCGTCAGAACTAGGACTGCATTAGAGGCCGAAATCGAACTTCTGTAACTTATCGTCCAATGCAACTTGGGAACTTTGGATTTGTTGTAGAGGTTGGCCTACCGCTCCAGTCTGTCGTTATCGTTTATTGATCACTCGCATTTTTTAGTAGGTTTTTCTCGTCCAATAGTAGCACGGTCTGCCTGTTGCCTTACTGATAACGTTGGCAGGCAGGCAGGCAGGCAGCGTACTACTGATTCTGTTCCTCTCGTCTGGATTCCTTGGACTATTTCTCTTCCTCGAGAAAAAATGATGCAAGCGCTCGTTGCTGCGACGGTTCGATCGACCAACGAAGTCAACCTACAAGTCGACGGCCCAGCAACACAGTTGATTGCATGGCTTGAAAATTCACGACTATATACGCTGGCGTCTTTCTCGTTTTTTCTGTGGCTGATCCAAAACTCCATCTATTTTTCGAAGGCCCAGATAAATATTTCACAAGCCGTGTATTCGTAAGCAGCGAATGTGTGTTCACATGTTGCGCGCCTATCTGTATGCGCAAGACAGAACGTGGCCGTCTTCTCCAGGTTGCCGCACCATAGAAAAGAAGAGAAAGGAGGGAGTGGGCGAACAAAAAAACAGAATCCCTACCGGGTGTTTTTTGCACACGTACCCGAACAAGGAAAAAAGCTATTCTAAAAAATGTAGGCACCAGCCCACAGCCAGCATGTGACCGACAGCGAGAAAAGGCCTTCCGTCGTGATCTCGGCTTACAACGTGAGCCGGTAAAGGTCCTCTTCAGGCTGTTGATTAATGTTTTTTGAGAGACTTGCCAGTTCAAAGTTTAGCGGGAATTCACCAACACAGGTTGCATTGGCAACAACAACAAAAATAGGTTGGTCTAGTGCTTTGGTACTCTACTAGCTAGGGAGATAAAGAGGGACATTTTGACTCATGAGCGTAGTTAGCTGTAGTTACGTAGCGTAATTTCGATGCTTTTCTATGATTAAGTAGCAAAAGTTTCGCCACCTAATACGTAGTAATGTATTGAGCAGCATACAGAGCAGTTATGGATTAAATTTTTCGCATTTATTAACGAAACAAGGTGTAAAAGTATAATTTATAAACTAATGCAAGGCGTATCCAGCTATAGAGTTAGATTTCTCTCCTGTTTTGGGCTATGTATCTTACTCATGGTCTATCCCGCTGCATGATTCGTCTCACCTGATAGATTTCTTACCGCTGGTAGTAAACGCTTCGACATCTTTTTTGCTTCAATGAATGATATTGTTTGTTATTTAATTTTAAGTATTTTGGTATCATAGCCAGTAGTCTCGTCTAGATATATCCAGCGTACAATTGGGATTACATAAGCTGTTCCCTTGAGTAGGTTATTTTGGGGCCTTGTACGTACGTGCTGCATAATTCATACAAGTTCTATTTTTTGCTTTTTTTGCTTCTGTTGTGATTTTAGAGGTATTTAGGTATTTGTACTAGGTAGATGGTAAATGTGCACGCTTCCGGAACGACAGCAAAGACGCCCACGAGTTAGAAGTAATACCTCGCGATTTGTACCCGGCATGTACGACTGAACAGCAATAGAAGATCGTATATAAACAATGGGTTCCAAAATTTTACTGCCAAACAAAAAAAATTGATCCATTGTACAAGAGGATTGTTGAAAATGATATTCGTGTAATTGAAGTGTGTAACATAATGTTAATATTACCGATAGCTATACGGTTTCAAGCATCGTTTTTTCTGTGTTTACTCGATTCAAGCCGGTGAGTACCACCATATAATTTGTTATTATGTGCTGTTTCTAAAAAATTGCAAAGCGGTAGAGTTTGACAATTCCGATCAGAAGAACGCCTTGTCCTATTTTACAGGAAAACAGTACTGGCAACGTTGAACTCGAAATAGCTAAAGGTGACAATGAAGAAGGCATTGTCCTAAATATAAAGTTACCTTTTCGAAAAAAAATGTTTTTAATTCTATCCTAACTATCTTATAATTTTGACCAATGTGATAGCCGATGACAATATGACGATTCGAAAGGCACTAACGCGCTAAGAGTTTCCCATGCCCTTTATTCGAAGCAAACATGTCAGCGCTTAGAGGATTTAGGCCAGACAATGCAGCTTTAGATCTGGTCTGCCCCAGACTCTCGAGATGGAACTACCGTGGAGGAGTTTGTTCCGAGCAGTCGCATTTCATTATTACGAGCAACGCCCAAATAGAGTGGGTAATTCATTAATAAATATTACTTCTACCGACTGCCGCTTTGTGTAGTAGGTTTTCTGGAGACCCTATAACGCGTCTGGCGCTACTGCTCGGCCAAGTCTTTTCGCCGTTCAACTATTACCAGCAACAAAGACCTTGGCTAAACATAATTACTTCCACAGCCCCGATCTACTTTAAGATAGGTTGAAGCTTTCGATCCGCAACTGCACTCGTGATGGATTACTAGTACAATGAAGACAGGTGATCCAGAAAAAATAGCGTTTAAAAGAGGTTTCCTGCAAGGGATCTACGTGGGAACATAAATGAAACGTTTCCAGGCGTAAAACATTTAGAGAGACAATTTAGCACAGTTGTGACGTAGGTAGCATTCGCTTTCGGCTTTTTTTTTTTTGGCATCCATGTACTACAGAAGAGACGGGTGTTTCTGCCCCAGCGTTGACCACTAACGTTGTTCGCATAACTGTACAACGCGATACATTGCAAGCGTCGATGAATAGCAACTCCTGCTGAAACAAGCTGGCTACATGGCAAGGCGCAATGTTTTGTCTAAGGCTTCACAGTGGCTAAAGGTGCAACAGCGTTCGTTGCAGGACAAGCCGTCCATATTTAGGCCGTACGTTACGATGTGATTATAATTACTCGGGCTAGCCGTAAACATTGATACTGGTTGAAAGAACAATTAGTCTCGTCTTCGAACCAGCAGCTGCAATAACCCTATTCAGCCGAAGCCATAAAAGTGCGTTGGTTCAACTATATAGTTGAATATCGTTATCTTCTACATAGATAGTTACGAACGGACAGCATTGTGCTATGCTATCAGCCAGGACCAATAGTAAACCATTCATTCTAACAAAATGCTATTTTTAATCTGCGCAGCCTTTTGCAGAACGTGTTGAATTTGCCTTGTACTCAATAGGTGGCCTGGTGTGATTCGCAAATGGTCCTGATACTTTTAGCTACGGTAACTGTTACCGCATCGCTTGCCGACGACTTTCTACGCTGTTGTGCCTTCTTGACGACAAGCTATTTTGACTAGCTTTCTGCATGAAATCAATACGATGTCTGCTGTGGCCACTCTGTGTTCTAGTATGTGGGATCGGTCGCTTTCATCTACTTTCGAACTAAATGGTTGTTAGAAAACCGGCAAGAAGCCGTTACAAAGATACTGTACTTGGAGTGTTGTCGAGAGTGAGCGACCCTTTTTTTGATCAACAGCGGCAACATTTAAGAACCTTTTGACACACTTGCAGGTCTAGAATCGCATATACCTTAAAATACTCAAACTTTGAACTTACTTTGTAGTTTTGACTCATGTTTAAGCACACTTTTCCCTGAGATATAGAACATCGTTTGCCTATTCCCAAATATGCTTTCTTTTATAAATCTCGAAAACGCTTACTGCTAGTCGGATATGCATAAAAATTACTTCAGCTTGAAGTAGGATTACGGTAACATGTGTGTAAGGCATATATGATATGTTGTGGACCGAGAAAGCCTGACCAACGACTGTCTGTTGCTATATTTGCACTAGTAAATTATGTACGACAGGTACGATTAAACAAAAGAAATGCCAAAGACAAACAAAAGAAAGGCCAATCCACCTCAGCTTATGTCATGAGTAAGCTAATAAACAGCAAACACGTACCTTATCGGATAAGCAGAAATACCCGCAAAACCGTTTGCTTTGCTGAATCATAATTTAGGAGACGGGGGTCTAGCTTCTTGTTTCGTTGCTCGATCACATGGAAAGTTTAAATGTAGATCGATATTGGATTGGATCATTGGCTTTTTAAGGTAAGACTCAAACTCTCCAATGTATTTTCTATCGATTTTTCTTACTGACACCATCTAAACTCCTACATAATATGTCTAACCTTCAGCACCTGATAATTCATTCCATATGTACGTGTTTATATGTGGAAGCCCCAGTTCTGTTCTGGCTGGCATGGATTTGCCTCCATTGATGTATATCGCGCGCGAATATAAACTTGTCACTTAGGCACATGACGACTTAAGATTGGCTAATGCGTTGCTGATAGGTCATATCTTCCGCCGAATAGCTCCATTCGAAAACATAATTTGGGATTCATTTCATGGGCAAAGGCAACTTCGTCGTCGCTGTTGTCGTCGGATAAAGGCAGATGTTGATACTCAGAGAACATTTTGATCCGTAAATACGATATACCTGGCATACGACTACCTCGGCAGCTAATCTAAACACTCCACAGTTCCCAGTTAAGAGCTATTCTTTGCTAGCACTTTGGTCCTGATCGATAACATAGTGTTTACCTGATTTCCTATACATTAATGGAAGTCCGCATTTGCCAGGCAACAAGTTTGATATGGTTATTTGCCTATAGTGTACGAACGTCCCAACAAATTTCCCAAGTAGCTAATAAATAAGCTACTTCTTCTACACGCACTAAATTCCTTCATCTGTCGCATTCTCTTCCTCCGCAACTCGAATAGTACCTAGGCAGAGTGACATATTGGCCTGCGTCAGAATCATCACCAACAGCGCAGGGCATAAGACTCAAAACAGTACGGAATCGTCCAGGGCTAACGTCCTAACACGCTTTTTGAAATAGTAATCGTGCCATAACTTGTGGCAGCTGGCCTTTGTGCATAGCGTACATATTGTTTATGTGTAGTCAGCGCTCCGCCGATCTTTTTCTTTTGTAAGTGAAAATAATCCGCTGTTTAAATAATCTCTTATCAATGGGACAGCAGGTCGGTATTGTCGTATAAACTATAACTTCTGTATTTCTACCCCCATCTATTGTGCCATTGGCTGGATTACTCCCTGCTTTGCCCTAACGCTGTGGTCGATATGAGCGTAAATGAGACGGAGGTACAGAGACCTGACCGGCAATTTGGTGCGCATCGTGCGTAGCGTACTTGTTAAATAAATACGTTTTTATGTTGTATATATACATTGCTGGATACCTCACCATGTCAGTTCCGGCATCCGCAACAAACTCAGTCTGGTCAAACCACGCTGGTATAGCTTCGGTGGCCAATTTAAATCGAGTAAACGTACGCTCTAAATGCCACACGAACCGACGCTAATCCCCCTGTTCGTCTATCATTTAGTTTTAGTAGCAATATCACGCACGATATTTTTTCACGCACATAACCAGCCGGTATCTTGCCGCAGACCAAAAGCTACATCATGCGACTATCACTATGTGTGGGCCACTCCCAGGCGTTTGATTAAGTATTTGGTACGCAAGCTACTGCCATTAAGCACGCTGGTACGATACGAACAACGTGGACACGCTTCTCGTAACAAACAGCTGAAACCTGTTTAGACATCGCCAACGTTTTGTCGTCCAATGAAAAAGTTTGCTCACGTGACTATAATGCGGAACAGCTACGTCTACTCAGATCCAAATCACTCGGCTGATAGACGGAATCGTAAGGTGTGCTTGTGGTCACCGACACGCCTTTACCCGCCGGCGGAAATTACTACTGAGAGCCTATTACCATCGAATGGCAGCAGCTCGTGGGTGACAAGAGAGTGTCACTCAACGCATTCGGAACTATTCTAAATTGGGCATTGTGTGCCAAATGAAACATTCGTTTGCGTGGCGCGCTGTTGGCCAGCGTGAAAAAGGCCATCTGATAAGCAGACGATATAGATTGAAAGATTTGCTAAGATCATAGCCCAAAACGAGATCCTGAAATGGACTGCGGTTACGCTATCGTCTGAGCATCACCAGTGACAGTAGCAGTTTGTGTGGCGGGGGCGGACGATCCGTCGGTTAGCTGAATGGCTAGTTAGTTGGCCATAGCGGGCTGGGAAGCCGAAACAAACGAAATGCTACAAAATGTCTAAAACTGCGACTCCGACCGCTCCACTGGTCAGTGGATGCTTGAACGACAAAGGAGGCGACTATTCATACAGAGCTTTATATATATATATAGTAGATATAAACATTATACCAGAATATGAACTGAGATATGCGCGACGCTGGTAATCTCCCTCACGCGGAGTAGTATTAGAAGGCAGCAGAACGAGCAGCAAGTTAAATAGTGGTATCGTTGCGCTGTAGTAGTCTTTGTAAAGATTTGTGAAATACAAGGTCGCCGACCGGTTGTCTTTCCAAGCCCCCATTGAGAATCGGCTCACAAGAGACACCATGTGGATTCGCTTCATATGCAGACGGCACAACTGAGCCTGCCCTATATGAGTCAATGAAATGTCCAGGAAATCTTCGCCGTGCTCAATGAAAACTGTTTCATATATTGAAACAAAGGCGGCGCGTATAATACTCATTCATATATTTGGGTGCGCCTGGTTTCGTTCTGTCCTTTTATGCGCCACGGACGATTGCTTGATTATCACATAGGGAAACTCTTAGCAATTCAGTCATGAGGTAACACTTTCAATTTAAGCCATTGTGATTTCCTCAACATAACAACATACAAAATGCATGAATCTACGTTTTACCTTCCGTTCGCTTTCCTCACTAATGTAACCTTAAATACAAAACGAACATTTTAGGCACAATTTTAAGTACAGCCAAGGCCCTTAGACGCTAAATGACACGTCTGCAGGTGTCAGTTTGAGGAATGATGAAGGCGTGCAGCGTGTTCTACACTGGCTGAACTGTTCTATTACGTCAGTTTTAAACGGACGTTCAATTTACCACCTAGGTCAACCTATTCCGGACTGACCTAATTGTACTCATACAGTGAGGGTAGGCCGCCGGATGCGCTTATACGGGCAAAGATCAGTGAAGGCAGCAAACGGCCTTCGATCACGTGGTTGTGTGTGCAGGTCGTCCACTATTGTTTAATTTGAGCTGCGTAATCAGGCCTTCGTCCCTCGGTTTAACCCTTTGCTTTTACACGTTACGGTACGTTCCACAAGCAATGTATTTTATAGATTCTATTTTATTCAAATAAAACTGATGATACTGTTACTATCATAACATTCATTAATTTCACCAGGTTATATAATCAATAAGGGTCCAAAATTTACAATTTATGCCTACGTAGTAGGTAACCGTTGTTCAAACAAAGGTTGATAAAAGCATTGGATCTAACTAAGTTTCTGTACTGTCGTTATCGTATTTGCAATGGGTACGGCTGTTGTTGAATTAGCTGAAGCCGATTTCAGCGGTTACTCGTAACAGAGATGCCATACGCACAGAGACGTACACCGCGCCTGCAGTTGGTCGCTACGTCTGCTTACCACATCTTTAAACATTCATATCGAGACGTGGGCTATACATTCAGGTTGAAACGAGTCTACCGCGCTGAACCGCTGTCGGCGGACGTTATGTGTCCAGATAGAGTGACCAGGGAAGACGACTCTCGCGACGGCGACACCAATGCCCACGTCAGACCATCCAAGCCAATGATTATTGTTTCAACTCAACGACTATATATAAACAAGGATCCCAGCCGCTTGAGCGCCTCCCATCCATTCTGTCTGTCCCTCGCGTAGCCGCGGTAGTCTCACTCTTTTTTCTGCTTTAGCATAACTTAGATGCGACTTTGTTTGATTTCCGCGTTTTCATCCATCGCATCGACCAATCCACGGTCAAACATCAACATTGTTCGAAGCTATTCTGCTTACCCTATTAGCATAAACGCCATCCTCATCAGCGGCAGAAAACACAAAAAAAAAGTTCACATGTCGACGCGTTACAACGCTGATTCGTTGTGATTCTGGAAGCCAGCAATAACATACTATTGACATTTGCTGTCCTGATTGGTCGTGTGACGCAAACACAAACTCCTATCGCACCACAACACGTTACAACAACAACAACAACAACAATGTCCGCAGCAACAAGAACAACAGCGGCAAGCTAACCAGAAAAGGGAGAGGGACAAATAAGCTTTCGTGAGAACGATAGCGAGACGAATTGGGAAGCATCAAAAATGAACAAGTTCAAAACCTTACGACCAGAAATGGCGTCAGACGTAGGCGGCGTTGTTTTACACACGCAAGAGGAACTGCTAAATATTTAAGGCAGGACATTATATCGTCGAATGAACGAATAACAAAAGTTATTATAGTTTAGTAGTTGGATATTTCGAGTTCGAGACGTTATTTCGAAGAATGGATCGGTCCAGAAACGAAACAAACCGTACACCGAGTTTCTTCAGGCCGAGGCCACTTCAACCGCCCTAAGGTTTAGTAAACAAACACGTTACTACTACTACTACTACTACTACTACTACTATTATTATCTGCTTCACTACTGACGCTGCTCGCATTGCTACCTTCTCTGCCTTCGTCGTTTGGCACTTCATTTTCTTCATGGCTGTAGTCGCCATCGTCGTTATTCCTGGTCACTTCCTGTTGCCTATGGTCGTTGATTATTTGAAATTCCAATCATTTCTATTGCCGCTGCTGTTTCACTTCTGCTTAATGTTTGTTTGTGCTTTTGCCCCCTTTTCTTGTTCGCTCTTTTTTGCATGGCTTCTTCCTTCCATCGCGTGATTATTGCTTCTCCGCTGTTGTTGTACCAGCGTTGCCACTTACCTGTTTCTTACCAGCTGCGAGCGTCGTAAGCACCAGCTTTGTCAGCCGAGCAGTTGTTCCTCCACGACCACAGTTAGCAGCGGCCATATCATTGCTTCAGGGCATTGGTAGCTTTATAAAATACTACGAAGAATAACTATCAGCTTCTCAACTATCATGAAATCACTAGCCTCTCTCGCTAGAAGGGGCAGCATGGGTAACAACAGCAGCATCAGCACACGGAGGACGTCGCGCGCTCGGCTGGTTATCAGTTCGAGCGCCTTTATGTATATACACAGAGCAAGAAACGTATTTTGATGCAAAGGCACGTTTTTTTTTCTGTGGGCTCTAGCCGCTATCATTGCTTCTGTTAAGTCCATGACATATTTGTCGTTTCAACGCTCCTCGTTCGTCCTCGTCTTGACCAGTTTCACTGCCATAATTATCATCACCATAAGAAGACAGCCTCGCTCAACAAAAATCGAATGTGGCGTTTGACGGCGACAATCAGTGACAACCACACGTAACAAAGCAACAGTTGACGGCGCTGCAGTAATGTGGCCTGCGCAGGATGCGACCACGCAGACGTGATGGCAGCTCGTCGCAGTGAAGTCGTTCGGGTCCTGTAATATGTGTGTATTAGAAACAAACAAAAACTAACAGATCTGGCGATTTGTTGGCGTAAGGGACACACGGATCTGATAAGTGGACGTGTGTATTATTCAACTAATGTCAGCTCGGTTAGCATAATATAAACCGGATCGATGACAACAGCAACAACTACAGAAACAACAAGAGACCAACCTTGTTCAAACTGTGACAGGTGATGACAACTCGATAACGAGCCTAACACAGCGGACAATTGGTTTTTATTAGTCGACGGAAAACTTATGATATCGCATGAAACTGCAGTTAGAGAGTTAAGCATGTTTGGGTGGACGACGGGTCGACGTCTATACACATGGGGAAGGTGATGAAATGTCCGTTCCTAGAAGAAGCACCATATATAGCATTAAATACTTCACACAGCGACATCACTATATAATACAATAAATACATATATGGTCGTAGTAGACCGCTCCACGGCCATCATATGACCGCATGATAGTACAGCAGAAACGTGATTGCGTGCCAAACATAGAGACGTAAGATAGGATGGTCTAGGTGCGAAACTGGACGTCGACACACTTCATTTCGGTGCGGACAGGGGTTAAGCATTTGAAATAATGTTCAGCAGCCTTATCACATGTACTTCAAACATTCATTTTTATACCGCCAATATTTGGCTTGTAACCAAATTTTAGGGGACGTCAAATGTTTCCCCTGAAAAATTGAGAGCTGCCTCCGCCTTCTGCATCTTCTATTTGTCCTAAATCTAAGGCTAGGTGAGATAAATCGGAGTATTCATTCATTTGCAATAATAATATCAAATAAATGTAGTAATTTCAATTCTATTCTACGCGCAGCACAGCCTTGACAATGAATCTCCATTAAGTTAAATTTTCTACAAGAAGCATGCGAGGCCCTTACGAAACACCAAACAACACAACAGGCCAGAGAGCGAAGTTGGTCACTTTAATTATACTCGAATAGTTTCAAAAGTATACGTTAATTCCAATTCAACGACAAGGTGCAGTCTGTTTTTAGCGCAATGAATACATCATATCGGAACTTGGAAGAATTAAGCTACAGTACAAAAGAAAGGACGACCAATCACGCGGTCTTCCTCGCCGACAATATGGAAAGGCTCCATTTCTGAACTGTCGAAAATAATCATAGGTTCCTACTATCGATATAGACAGAACTTGAAAAGTAAAAGTGCTACTCGGTAGATTACATGTGTGTAGCATTAACGTTTGAGATGTTAACGCCTCCAAGTTACTCTGAGTGCATTTTACTTTTCCATATGCGAACAACTTTGGCGTAATTCTTCTACATCTTCTACATCCAATGAAATCAAATGTAGTAACTGTCAATTGCGCGGGAAGTTGTTGACATACTCTGTAGGTAACAACCTGAACATTACCTGTTTGGTAGAATGCAACGCTTAGTCAGCATCGTTTCAATTCGAAGCAGTCGCGAAACGTACCCTAGAGTGTCGTATGGTAGTCTCTGAGAGCGCCCTCGCGTCTGCCTGATGTTCTCAATACGAAACCTTCCATTTGCCAAATTTCTTCAAAATATCCTGCGGCCGTGTGCGGCAGTCGATTTTGTTGCTCTTCCACAAGTTGGTGCCTAGTTCTACGTTGGCCTTATTTTCGGCAAGCTCTTGTAGCACCCGCGCAAGCGATAGAAAAACTTCTGCGGTAAGCCGCTGAAATCACAGTGTCACGCATTGCGTCATAACACTTTCAGAACCTTTTGGCCTATTTAAATGTACCGCCCCCGGGAAAGATTATTGCAACAAGGCACGCATATATAACATAGACCCATTAATTTTCGCTGCTAAGCGTGATAGACCATCACCGACGACGAAACAGACATTGAACGTGGTCGGCTACCGAAAACGATTTCGTAACGATGTACGACTGGTATTTATTCATCTTAGAAGTAACTGAAATATAATTCGACAAAACATTACTGTAGATACCTAATTACATCAGCTGGGCACCTTAAACGATGGCCAAATAATAACGATAACGTACGAACTAAGACGATCGACAACGATTCCGGATACGATTTAAGAGAGAGCGGACTTTGGTGTCTAGTAAGTGCAGACGTAAACGACTCGTAATAGGTTCATTTATGTGATACAGATAATTACGGTTATCGAGCATGAATTGTCTCCCGTTATATTTTTTGTAGAGTTAGCTCGCTTCATTCTCCCTGCGTGTGACTTAATCAAATGACTCTATTTAGGGGGCTAATGCCTGGTCGACTTTGCTCCGTCGCTAACCGCTCGGTGTTACTTCGCGTGAGGGATATGATATTGGCATACGGATAAGCTTACCTAAGGACCTAGACAGGCCGACTTGTAAACTACCTAGATTAGAAGTTACTTTTATTGTATTGCATTTTTTTTTTCTTTCATACCTATGCTAACGAACAGGACTCATTAACTATTTCATGTAGTCATCCGTGCCCCGGCTTACAAGATTTTTAGGACTAAATACAGATTCGAGCCTTTGAGACATCTTTCGTTGGAACGCGTTGCAATCCCCCACATATTCAATCGCAAGCAGTCGAGGAGATAAAAAGGTCAGAGAGTGACGCTGCCTTTAAGCCCTTACTTCTAGGTCATCGTTGAATTTACTAGGGGTTTAGGACATGCTATCCACAAAGTACGTACCATCTCGCGTTTTCGCTTCTTCGCCTTTCAGGACAATCTAAGATCCATAGAAAAATCTATATAAATAATGTAAGATAATCACATGGAAGTATTCCATACGCATAACGTTCCGATCGCAAAAATTACTTACATCAAACCACATGGAGAGACTTTAATATAAAAGAACATATGTGCAATAATGAAAAAGGATGTACGTTTGCAACTTACAATATGTGGAAATATTTTCCTTAAATTAATGCCACTTTGTCTATCTCAAGCAAATGGCGTTAATAACAACTGCAATCCCGGAGAAGCTCTTCTTCGTTATACGAAGTACTGGAGTGTCGAGGAGCGGCAAGGTCACCCCTAACGCCTGCGTCGGACCAATAATTTTCTGCTGCGTTAGCTATTTAGAATGAGTAATTATTTTAACAAGAATATCAATGAAAGATTCTATTGATTCTGCTGAATGGGACAACAAGCTTCAGAATCTTTAACACCCGTAAAATATAATATGTGCGGTTTTCTCTCGAAAAATCTGGATCTTCAGTAGGTGGGCTCATTGAGGTGTTAGCATTTATCATGTACGAGAAAGTTTCGATCAACGGGATACTGCATAGGACTTATGATTTTAATATGCCTATGGGGCCTATATGGCACTAAGGGCCACTGGCCAAATCTAGTTAACGAAAATTTCACAAGCAGACTATTGATTTAGTGCTATGCGAACGCTAGACTTGTGGTTAATCGATGACGGGAGAAGAGTGCTCTGCTCGGAGGCAGGAGGTCCTCTTGAAGTAGTAATGCACATCTACATTCAGGAAATGCTCCTTTTCATGTGGGACTCATCCCGTTCCGTCCATTTGAAGCCGTTCCCTCTGTTGCTTGGCTAATCGAATATTTGCCTTGTGCGGTGTGTGAGCTACTGCTGCTGATTGTCAGATACGATTTTTCCATCAATCCGTCTTCGGGTGGAAGTGCGTCTATATTTTAGCCTGAAAGAGTTATGTTACATCGACCTGGGACAGACCTGCTCAACGGGAGCACTAGAGGCATATAGATATTGATGTTGGGTAGAAGGATCGGTAAAAGCCGGACAATGTTTAAAATACACGAGGCATTGTATTTTCTGTGGATAGGTTTCTTATGCGAAGGTACCTACTTAACGGTGAATTACGGTACGCTAAGATGATACAAGATCAAGGGTAATGGAGCACAGAGCTCAGGTCACTAACCTTAACTAAGTTGCTAATGGACGCAGGGTGACTCGAAGTAGTGAAGCCGATCGACGCAAGGGTGACATCAATGTAGCTCGTTACATACATCAACCGAACGCCATGCATTTAGAAAGCGTCACATTGTTCACCATTGTTACAACTTGTTTGACGATTGTGTCTTTATTTAGAGACGGAAGTTGGAATCTGTTGGCGCGCGACGGATTCGGGCGTCCGAAACGACTATGACGTTGACCGTCAGTGAATTTCGATACATGTTACATTTCTAATATGGTTATTCATTTTTATTCAAAAAAATAGTCATCTCCTGATCTTTGTAGGATACTCCCGCGTGTATCAGATATTTTATAAACAACATTATTGCTTCACAGTTCTTCCGTTCCCGTTCACACTTGACTTTCTCTTCGCTGTACCAGTTGGCGAGGCGAATACATTCCCGGAAGGCAACATCCTCAAGCTCCAGGCCAAGTTCACTAGGCTTTTCTAGGCTGAGTCTTTTTTTGTCATAGTTAAGGTCAAAGGAAGCCCGTAGACCGAACGGAATGGCAGTAATTTGTAGGCTATAAACTCCAACTGACAACCCTTTATCACTACATTGCGACTTTATAAATGAGCTGCACATTGCTGCCAGCAGTATAGCCATAGGACAATTGAAATAAACAACAAACACTTTTGGTTTAAAAATTTAATAACACTGAGGATTACACTGGAAATAGCTGTTTAAAAGGAGTTAAAAACATAGTTTTATGAAGTAAATCACCTTCCTATAAACCGAGCGTTATACAGTAGCGTTCGAGACATAACAACGACGGCCTACCGTCGTTGTGTTAACTTTTGTCTACTTATAACAATAATGCCTAGAAATAACAAAACCGTTCTTACAAACATTTGCACGACTTTTTCAATGAATTTGAAAATGTTTTAGAGATTTGTGCCGATCTAGCCATATTTCGTCGCACCATGGTATGCCCTGTTGGGGCACTCGGATCGATGATATCGATACCGGTTTGCTCTGGCACGCGAACTCAAGCAATGTAAGTTCTACGTCTAATTACGACTTAAACTGATCAACCATCTTACCTGTTCCTTTCATTTGACCGCCTTGAGAAAGCTCTGGCACAACGATAGGATATCGTACGTTCGCGGTTTCGCTTGTTACCTGTTTGAATGCGTAACACCGCTCATACTAAATGTCTCTCATCTTGTCCTTCACCTAAAGCTGAAAAGCACAGCCTCTCAATGTAGAATCTGTGTAGGACAGCTAAAGGCGTTTATGATGCTTACTTACCGGTATTGACTGAGTCTGCTGGCTGGCGATCGGAACCGTTTCCGTCACGACTGGTGAAGGCAAGCCTTTCTGTGCCGTGACGTGCTGGATAAGCCCATACTTATGCGCATACACGGGATGCACAAGCAAAATGTAGGTGGCAGCGGGTCGCTTTTATAGGCCCAATACGCCAGAAAGGCCCGCGGTTTCCGTTCTGTTCAAAGACCCTTACTATAGACGCTAACGTAAACAGTATCACTCGAAGGAATAAGCAACGACTATCCACCGTTTTAAGCATGTTCATCATTAGTTGACCATCCCAATGAATTTATCGCGTCGATAGAGAAAATTCAAAACACGACACATACAAAACACAAACACACATGTATGTATGTATGTATGTATGTGTGTGTGTGTGTGTGTATATACGGGGACAGCATTTCTAAGTCATATATTTTCCCTTGCGCCGACCGACCATTTTCCCTTAGCTGGTCTTTCTCATGCTAAGGAAGCTTGATTCAGAACAGGTTGTACATTTGTCTGAGTTATGATAATGGTAACGCAATATCTTCAGAACAGATATCCGATTAGACGTGTGAGCCCTCTGTAACGTGCAACGCATACTACAACCCTTGTCTTTTCCTTGTTGCGGATAACGAATACCCAACATCGCCGAGTTAATTCCCTGTAGAAGCGGTTGCATTTTATTGTATACCGCTGTGCCTCTCGAATGGCGCTGCCATCAGCGATAAGTGAATCACCTTGACGGTTGTAAGACGGACCGCTGACTACGGTGATAATGATGATCAGTAAGAGAGGTAAATTTATAACTTTAAAGCCACAGCTTTTAGATAGTGCAGTGGAAATGTATTTGCCTATCATATTTAAGGGTGCGCCGTAGTCTTGGTTTGGATACGAGCGTAGATACACTTCGTTTCGTGCCGCAAGACACCAGCCGTCTGAAGCGACGCATAGTGGCGTAAATAGGCGACGCCGAACTCGAAAACATATATTTCAACCGAGCAAATCTGCAATAATTTGCTCCGAAAATGTTCCGAGGAACTCTTCAATTAAACGAAAAGAAAAAGTTTTGCTGCATCTCATGAGTCCTTACGACAGAAGGGCAATTATTCTGATCGAATTCCCGACAGTATCATCTGCGTACCCAAATTATCTTGCATATCTTCTCGTTGACGTGTTCGGACCGCTCAAGCTATTACAAGCTCAAATCATCTATAATTAACATGTAGCCATTTTAATACTTCAACTAATGTGCCAGGGTAACGTGATCTAGGCTTCAATGACCAATTTCGTACCTGCCTTTTGTCTACAATATGCCGGCTTCCACTAAACATACATTTCGGCAAACAGATGAGGTTTTTTCATCCATGAGTTGATCGAAACAACTTTACGCGTACGAACGGAACGTATCCAGTGTATGTTGGATGCTTCAGCAAATTTTTTCAAAAAATCTGTATCTGTGATTAATATTTGTGTGTTATACACAGAAAACTAAACGGTCGCCCAGCTGCCTTCAAGCCGAGTCGCTAAGTGGACAGTACACTATCAACTGTTCCCGCATGTTCTCAATGATGTACTTGGCAGAAAATTATGTTGCATCAGTGAATAAATACACTTTGCTGCAATATATAAGGAGCCGAGTGGGGATTTCATGATGTAGAAATTTTAAGTCCATGTTGGGAGGGGGCAGTCTTTAACTGGTTGAACATTTTTATACGAAGAGAAACTACCGGTTGCTGTGTGAATTCAGCTTTCTAGGTTAACCATCTTCAGGTCAGCTGTTCTAAAATGATCGATGCTACTGATACTGGACGATCAGCCTTCAGCCACCGAAGTACCTTAAATTTTGGTTCGTACGTCCCATTCGTCAATATATATTTTAATCGGATTACATACTGAGTAGATCTACAAAAACTTGATGACAAATGATCGAAACGTGACAGCGATACGCCGTAGTACAACTAGGGCACCTCAGATCGAAAAAAATAACCTCTCCTAGGCGATCCTGTGTAGCATATGGAACGATGAGTCAATGTAATGTTTTTGTCCTCATTAGACAACTACTTAACGAGATTTTATCTCCTATCGACCTGCCACTAGATACACTGTGAATCACTCACATAGCCATACACCGCATGCCCTGCCCTTAGTATCTACAGTTTATTTGCGTCTGTTCAGGTATTTTAACCGATATATAGCCAAGACTCGCCAAGTATCAAATGACTTTTGCCCCACCCTATATATATGCCAATTGTTTTACTTACTTCACTGTTTTGGCCTGACAAGTTTGTGTTCCTCTGCTGGTGGCGCTAGGACAGCGAGACTGGGCGGCCACACAGCTGAAAGAATGAGTGGTCGGCGGCGCTCGTAAGGCTGCCTGAGCCGCAGTGGCGATACTAACAAACAGAAAAGCGCAATGTGTTTCCATGATGGCGGCGGCCGCGGCAATGGTTACCAAGGAGGAGAGTGAAAGCTTTAAAGAAAAGCAAGTGTTCTCATTCGCTTATCGGGTCTCCTGTCTACGATCCCCTTTTGACGCCTCTGCTTGGCATCGTCGTCAGTCCCTCGGCCCTCTCTGATTTTGACACAATTCAATACAAAGATTACATAACATGCGTTTCGCCAAAAAGCGGCCCTGGTTCTTTCATATAGTTTTGCTGCGATTTCAAAAGTAGCCTGTCTTTGGTCTAAAGCCGAATGTCTGTTGAGAACACCTCTTATTGCTCTGCCCGCTTTACTTAATTTTGAAATGATTATATAATATATGCAGTGTACATTGAAATGAATGAGTGGAAGTATGTGTAACCGCGTCCTGGATGTGAGCACTGACTCCGATTATGATTAGTAGAAAATTGGTTGGTAAACAGAGGTGTGCGTGTCCTATTAATGGTAGCCACAAGACGATTTTTGGCCTTTGCAATAAAAAAGGAAACGATGCTATTCATGGAGTCCTTGTGACGAATGCGTGTGCCAAGCTATGCTCCATGCTGTATAGGTTAGATGGCCTTTTAGCCCATTCTTGACTTACTTATCGTTGTTGTTCTTAATTAAATTTTGCCAGAAGTGAGTAAACAAACCAAACTGCTGTCGAAAGGCATGTCGAATTGAGAAGGCTTTTCTGGCATACCCTTTTACAATGATGGTCTTCCTAGACTAACTTTTGTACTTGCTAGTAATAATAAAGCTACTAAAAAATTAATTCATCTTAGTCGTTATTGGTATTAGTATCGTCTAACTGTTAAATTAAAGCCTCATGCGATTTAACTTAGCTGAAAATGGCCGTTGACTCCGACTAGGAATGAACATCCCTAAGACTGTATTTGAGATACGCACCCGTAGTATCGTAGATAGATACTGTATTATCATGCGCTATTGTTTCATTATTCTTGATAGTGACACAGTTATAATCGCCGTTGTTGCTGGTGCTCTAGGGGTGTTAGCTACGTTGTAGCAATTAAGCCCAGCATCGTTATCTACCCTAACCGACCCAAAATAAAAATAGCGGGTAGCCAGGTTTAGCCAGGTGGCAACAAGTATGACGTGTTGCCGATTCTCCACGAACTCGAAACCGCTAACATCCGGCGAGTCTCCATCAAATACAAGCCATTCCGCTTCAAAGTTCTCTCCTCCAATGAACGTCTCCTAGTATTTTATTAAAGCTATTCATTCGAACCTTCTCTCTTACTTATTTACATCCAGACACTCTGCCACCGTGTCAATGGCTGGTTGTCGCCGTTGTAATCGCTTTCGAACCGAAGAAAATTGTCTGTCGGCCTCTGCTGGCTTTTGAATCCTTACGGTTTGTTCTGTTGTTACTGCTTTCCTGTGATTGCATTGCCTAAGTTTGAATTGCCGATATCGCTGTTACTGTTGCTATGGCACATACACATAAGTCTACCTAGTGGTTCTCTGTTGGTCTTGGTTCGTCTGTCTACTCGACCTACCAGACCTGTCTCTGTCGGTTAATGGTGCCTGGCTTGGTAACTGACTCATGTTTACCCGTTTGCTAACAACGACCATAGCTACGTTCTGCAATGGAACTAGCAGTGATAATGAGCGCAAGCGACTCTGGCGGCAGCAACAGCGTCACCAGCGGCGAGACTGTGCGGACCGTTGTTGTCGTCGTGGCCGTCAGCTACGCTAATGTTAAACCTACGGTGGTAAAATAAGGCGACCGGCGGCGGTTTTATTACTGATGATGATTGGGGCAATGGTAGCTACTACCACTGCTACTGCGGCTGGCGCCGCGGCGGCGCCGCCGCCGCGGCGGCGACGACGGCCCGGTAATGGTGGCGCTGCGATCGCTCGGGCCCTTTCCCGCGGCGGGCTCACAGTCGAGTCAGTCTTCAGTCAGTCGGTCGTGTTTACGCTGGCCACGCTGGTACTACTCACGCCTTTCTCGCACGGCACGCAAAACTCATGCGCACACACTCTCAAACTCTTACACAAACTACGACAACGACGTCGACGACGACGACGACGACGACGACGACAACTACTACTACTACTACTACTACTAGTTCTCAGCTACTTACTACCTGGCCAGTTGTATACATGCACAGAAAAAGAAGTCGGGTCGCTGGCCGGCAGCGGCAGTTCAAGCTGAAGCTATACAGCTAAGGAGCCAGTCTATGTAAAGAAACGAGCACCCATTGGCGGCTTTCGTTGTCTTTCCGTTTTCCTGCCTGCGTCGCTAACCCGGCCAACCATCGAGTAGATAACCAAGAAACGCAAGCGACGCCGATTACGCTGTAGTAGCTACGAGGAATAGAAGGCAGGAGGTGTTCGAGCGGATCAACGAACAAATTGTGCCTAGTCCCATGTTGCCCCGCTGTCCGTGCGTACGTTAAAAGGCGACAGCGGTAACGGTAACAACAGCCGATGAACGAAAAGCCGAGCGAGCGTCGACGAAGGCAGCTGCAGCGGCGACTGCAGCGACGCTGGGATTTTCAAGTAGTTGTTGTAGTACTTCTGCTTCTACCAGGCGATCGAGAGGTGACTGAGTGAGCGAGCGAGCGAGCGAGCGAGCGAGTGATGCTACGCAGGCTATGTAACAAAACAAAAGTTATACGAGATGTGCCCACGTAGCCCGAAGAGGTAACTGCCACTGAAGTGAGTTGAGAGAAGCAGTCTGAGGACCTTTTAGGACGACCACGCTCAGTGATACGATATCGTGCCTGTGCCTCGCATACACATCCAGATACAGACACGCACACATTGATAGAATAGAGGTCGAGGTATACACATATCTTTGTTACGAGTCCACGATCGTGGCGGGAGCAGCGAGTGGTGCTTATGCCGCTATTCGATCCCTTCGATAGTTTCTATTAACGTGAAGTTGATAGACGAACACATACCCAACAAAGTTGACTGGCCCATGTGTGAAACAGCAGCGACAAGAACAACAGCAACAGTGTTTGAGAATATGTCGTAACCGGGAAAGGCGCTCTTGCGCTAAGTAAGACCGGTCTTATTCGACATTTATTGCCTTCTTCGCCGACTGTTTCACTGCTCAGTCCCATCTGCTCGAAGCAACAAACGGCACCAGTTAATTATCATGTTCAGTTAATTGTTTTACTTAAACTTTTTCGGTGTTTAGATCGCCATTGCTTTATTGGTGACAATGTGATTCCAGCCATGGTAGTGATTGGGTGCGGATGTGAGGGTTACGCGAGTCTCGTCCTTAGTCACTTTTAGTGTGGGTAGCTGATGCAAGTTGCGAAATGGGCGGTTAAGTCTCAATCGGTTGGCGACTGTTCGGGGGTGGTGTCGTGCCGATACGACAGCGTAGCGTAGGCTACTCACGATAGAGGAGTCTGGGATAGGAAGGAAGAGGAGTATTTCGAGGTCGAGCTGAGTAGCGTCGCGTACAACAGCAACAAGTTATTATCGAAGTGCAACAGGTTAAGCAAACAAATGAAGGATCGTGTCGTGTGCGATTCGGAGTAGTGACCAAATGAGTCCACCTCTGCGGGATACATTAGGCTATTCTAACGATCATTATACGACGATCAAATTCATATCTTCGCCAATATTAATGCTACCGTTATGCAAGATTGTACTGGGCTGGCTATGCCTTTCCTCTTCAGTAGCCATTCGCTTGTCACTGGCTTACCACATCATGTCCTTTATTAATCCGTTCTACTGCTGCCGCCGCCATTGATGATTTTTGTGATAATGGCAATGGTAGCGACAAGATACATTGCGGCCGTCGCATAGTGTATCGTGTCACTGGTACAGAACCACTGCTGTTCTTGGCGCGTGCTGCTCACTGCCTTTGACACTGCTGTGGTCTTTGGCCGTTTCTTGTTCGCTCGTTCTATGCAGCACGACGACGACGACGACGATAAGGCCACGCACGCAGCAGCAGCAGCAGCTGCAGCCAACAATGGGCAGCGATGAGCATTAGTATGTGCTGCCGTGAACTCGGCGGAGGCGAAAACCAAGAACTATCGTTATCGCTACCGCCATCCCCGCAACGCTAGCGGCAGACGGGCAGGCAAAAGCTACGGCCGCTCTACTTGCCTTGGCTGGCTGGCTGGCTGGCTGGCTGGCTGGCCGACCGACTCCCTGGCTCTCTGATTAGTCGAAAGCGAAGCTTTTTTTGGTGGTCTTTAGTGCTACCACTAGTATACGTATAATCTGTATTTACGTGGTAGCTCTACCAACGCTATGATCGTTCTAGTGTTACTTCATTCAGTTAAAGTTTAGCTTAGCTTGATCGGACGGTCCGCTAGTCTATGCTGTTGCTGGTTTCGCCCATTTATAATACGATATCGATTAGCTCTGTATAATAGCAATGACAGCAAGATATAGAACAGCGAGCGAAACACAAATAACAAAAAGAAGAAGAAGCTACAGACCGATGCTGCTGTTTCATTTCAGTGTGAAAACTATTCGAATCCTACGTACGGTAAGTGACGTTGTTAAGCATTACTCAAGACGACTGATGGGCCTTTTTGTATCGAAACGTAATGTTCCTATATGCGCCTAGCCTATTCCACGCGTCCCTAAGGACTTCGTCGCCAGACGCGGCCGGTGCTGTAATTTTAAACTGAAATACTGTAGTTATCGATGCTGCTGACATTGATGTCGCTGCCGCCTCGAACACCAAGAACCTCCGGCGGTAATAGTGGGGCTTTTCTTTGAGGGGCTTAACCTTCAGCGGGTTAACTAAGTGATGGACTGCCGACTCGCGTCTGAGAAGCACGATCACCGTTGCCAGTGTTCCATTGCCTGAACCGTCAGCTCGAGCCACCATCGACAACTCGCGCATGCTGGCGAGCTCTTATTTCAGTGCGGCTGCTGACTGGGATCGTGTCCACGAACGTTAGCCGTAACCACGCTACATGCGTACACACACAGAAACACAATTGCAGCAAACGAGTTTGCGGCCGAGGCCGTTGTCTGCGTGTGGGAACAGTGAGCAGCGCCACCAGATACGCGCGTCCGCTCCACCCATATGGCTTCCAACCTCCTACAGGGCTTAACTCGTAATGGGCCGGGTCGCTAGCAGGCGCCTATAGGCAGGGTGAACGAACAGCCACAACACGCGGGCGTCCCTAGCAAACCACGGTTCAGGCGAGGTGTCGACTGTCAAGACGCCAGGGATTCGGGTAGCGTTCTTAACCGATATCTGCAGCAGCAGTAGACACTATCAGATACTATGGGCCTAGCACACCACACGACGTAAGCCGTGGTTAACGGCCAAACGCTACCTGCTCTAATTGCTTATAGTATAGCTGGCGTTGCGGCACGCGTGTTCTGTACGAATATATCCCGTTCGCGTCGGGCAGACAAAGGGCGTACAAACATAGAAAAATAGACACAGCCACAGACAGACCAATGGGTAAAGGTGAGTGACTTAATTTCATATTGTTCACTTTGCAATGTCGCTATATTTCAGCATAGCGAGTAGTGCACTCGACAACTGTTAGAAGCAGCTCGACGTCACCATCAATTATTTGCGCTCAATGGTCTTTGGTGGCTGACGCAACTATATCGGCCACCCGAGATCGACTTGGCACCATTAAATCATCATTCAAGTGGCCGCAGTTGACATTGTGCGACAAAGTAATACCTATAGCTGATTGGCTGGCGGGCTGGCTGGCCATCTTTTAAAAGTAATTAGTGTGATTGTGACAAGGCTGAGCGGTGCTGGTAAACGCCTCTATCTAATGAACTTCCTGCTCTATCGGCCTGCGTACCGCACGCAGTATGCACGCAGTTTGCACGCATTTCCTTTCATCTAGACGTCTCAAATATTCGTTAGGGTCCGCGCGGGTATCTCCTGAAAGATTAATACCAATAGAATCATAGATTCTGTTACTGCTGCAACGATCACTGGAACAAACGAGGATTGCACTACTGTTAATGGGCAGGACCAACAGTTGAGCCAACGACGTTCACTCACGCTTTCTACTATTCCGGTGTATGCGTGTTGCGCGTCAAAGATTTGAAAATCATTATCAGTCACAGTGATCCGAAGGAGAAGAACGGCGAATAGAGGGTCATCAGTCGATGTGTTTGGCAATGTCCTGCTATCAACGGTTAAATTAGAATTGTTACTCAATTCAAAAGAGTGAGATCGATTAAAATTCGACCTGAGTTGCTATGCCATTAGTAATCGTTCAGTGTGGACATTGCGGAAGTGGCTGGAGAAAAATGTTCTAGATGAAAGTCCAACGACTGAACTCTGCAAGGTGGGCTGAGCGCGTGCAAGAAGCGACATACGAAAAACCCGCTCAGTATAAAAAGAAAAGCCATGCACTCCACTGATGCTGGCTGAATGAATTGAGTAACACAGTTCGGGAAAATATCGCGGGAAATGGGAGCTGGTTAACTGAAAGGTGTCATCAAGGGGGCGATGTCCAATAACAGCGCACAAGTTCATCATCCGAGTCGAGATACACTACAGAGGAGTGAGATAATGTGACTAAATATTTCCCTTGTCTTCTTCTAGCAACTTTGACAATCGTGTTGATATAATTGCGTAGTGATATGATCACAAACCGAAGCGCCAACTGGATCTCAGTGGCCACACTTGTTGAGTATCGTCAGCGAAACAAGGATCAGCTGCAGGTTCAAGACGTTTGTCTGCATCGATCATCACTTCTGTTGGTGTCATTTGTTTTCATACCGTCTTTGCCATTACCATTTTCTTCATTTAGCCCATATGAAACAGACAGAAACCGGCAGTGTGACCAATCAACACGCACAAACAATAGGCGTTCGCGTTTTGTGGATGGCATCGTCATCGACAACCCGATTCTAACAACTATCGGACATTTATCCCTGGGCTACTCTCTTCGACGTATACCGATCCGGCGCAATCATACTGTAAGCACTAGTGCCCGGCATGTCCAACCCAGCTCCGGAGCGCCCGGAGTCCACCATCAACGTTGTGGACGACGACGACAGGCCGGAGACCTCTTCAGCCAGTAACGGAACCGGAGCTAATTATCTAGGCGCATTTCATACCGCTGCTGCAATGAGTCCACCAATCGCACCGGCTCTCCAGCATAAATTGGGCTGGCCGCTTACGTTCCCCGGGCCATACGGAAATGCACCGGCCAGTCTCAAGCCAACCAATGACATTGCAAACCGTTTTCAACTGCTCAATCGAGCCTTTCCTCCGAACTTGGTCGACAATCAACAAGCTCTGTTTCGAGCGATGGCCCACGCGCAAGGCCAGATAGGATATGGGTCCGTTCCTTTCGTGCAACACACTGAGCCGTTAGCAAAAGCTTTCGACGTACCCTTTAGGGCACCTGTTTTCGACGCCACTGCCGCTGCCGTCGGACGCCAGTTCGTCGACAGTCTTGGTCAGGCGAGACCTTTGGTGGTTGATCGAACAGTACCTGTATCTTCAATCGAACCTGCCACCTTGAACCAGAGCTCACAACCACAGGCAACTGCCGCCGAAAAGGATCAAGGTTCTAGTGTAGGCTCCACGCGTAAACCGAACTGCGCGCGCTGCCGAAACCATGATGTAAAGGTGGCAGTAAGGGGACACAAACGTCATTGTCCCTACAGAGATTGCGAGTGTGACAAGTGTATATTGATTAAGGAACGACAGGTGATTATGAAAAAGCAAGTAGCATTGCGGCGCCAGCAAGAGCAGGACGAGCAAATGGGTTATACTGTGGTACGCACCTTGCCTACAGTTGGCGCCAGCGTATCGGACTCGCCGCCGGCACCTCTAACGCCGACAACGCCCACTGCCGCCTCAACTCCTACGTCAGGTCCTTCGCCATCGCCTGCGGTACCAACATCAAGTCCTGTTGAGGTAGCCTCCGTCGGCGACGTACTTTTAGGCGGGTCGTCCGCTTGTCCAGCACCAAGTAATCTCGGCCTCTCTAACTCAAGCTTCGTTGGACCTCTTCAAAATCTTCAAAGCGTCCGTGATATACCCTCTGCGCCCAGCTCGTATCTAGCATTTTCTGGAGACTTACGACCTATGACTATTCCAGAATTGATTCGGCGCTCCGAAATTTCTGAGCGGGTAAGTCCGTCCTCTCCGTCGATGGCTGATAAGATCCCTGACACCAACTTGAGGCGATCTAGCCTATCGGAAGATGCTGATGCTTCACGAAGTCCACGTTCGAGAAATTCCAGTCCCCCAAGTGGGGGTCCGCCTGGAATTCTACCTATGGCTGGGTTAAGCGAGTTGCGCGACGGGGCTCATCATGGGCCTTCTAACGTGACATATCGGCTACCTCCGGTGGCGAGCACCTCTAATCAACGAGCGATCAACGTGGCAGACAATATTCTCACGCGTATGACAGACATGCCGCTAGCAGGCGCTGCCGTAGCTATGACAGGTTCTCCTGTGCAAAGCCAAGATCCACGACGACCTTATCTGTCTGGATCACCACCAAACAGCCGTCCTTCGTCGCACAATGACAGTCGAAGGAACTCGTTCGAGGGAGTTGGCGACAGGGCGAACGTCAACGCGCTTTCGGGTCAGCCCAAGATACCAGTCCAAGAAGACCTTCAACGAGGAAACCCTTTGTGCGTCTCACAGCTAGCTGATACTTCTATTCAGCAACAGGGAGTAAGCGGACATATACCTAAAGATTTCCTTCGTGCGCCAGTAACAACTCATGAGGGTACTTCACACCCGCGTGAACCCCATATTACACGTGACTCTAACCAATCGGATCTGCCCCCCATAAAGCGGCGTCGTCTGCAGGCAAGTCCCACGTCGGCCTTCTCTACACTCGGTAAGTTCATGTTTTACTACGGGATGGATAAAGTGGATTAAGAATTATTCAGGCCAGTGTGAAGGAATTCCTAACTGTACTAGACGTCGTTGAAATCTAGGCATTGGCTGTGGGTAGCGTACAAATATGGTGACTATTAAAAACTATGCCCACAAATTAGATTCTCTTGCATCACGACGTGGTTATTGTACATTCTTTTTGCGACGTCCAGTTTTAGCGGATCGAAGGGTCTAGTTCCGCTCGTTTATTCGCCTTATTCATCACTTGCTGTTGGCTATGACAAAATGCAGCTAGCAAGCGTTTGCTTCATTTCAAGTCACATTAGAATTACAGATAGACAGTTATTTAGTACTGATTACAATATATAGGAATATTTGTGCGAATTTTTTAATTATCGAGTGGAGGGCTCAGAAAAGAGGCATACCTTTGGGAGCCTCCTACCTTATCCCCCGCCGTTGTGGCCAGTAAATAATAATGTTGGCTGAGTGCGTTCGCTAGTAGCTATAGGTAGACAGAGGAAGACACAGATCATTTATCATACGTCCCGCCTGAGAGTTCATGCTCTGGTTAGCCAAATACACTCTCTGTGCGGTGTTGCGGGGGGGGGGGGGGGGATGTTTGTTTTCCCGCTTGAGCAGTCTGTAGAGTGGCAGCTCGCTCCCCTTTTCACCTGCACTGCAGACAATCGTCCAGCTCCAACGAAACATCAGGCCGCCGAACCGCTCACCGTCTGCCGAACCATAGAAGGCCCCGGCAACAGTCAATAGAGAAATGCTAGTTCGCTGCTTGTCTTGCTTGCCACACCGCCGGTTGTCCCGCTGGGTTGGTGGGGTAGTAGAGAAGAGTGAGGTAAGGGGCGCGACGGCAGGAACTAGGACACGGCCGTTAAGAAGGAGGTGGGAGGGTGCGAGGTTTAGATGATGGGACCTCATGAAAGAACATGTCTGAGGACCTCCTCAAGGAGAGAAGGTGGGGAGGCCAACACTGCCATACCAACGAGATGCGGCAGCAGCAATAACATGGGAAGGGTGTAGGAAACAAGGGAGGGAGGGAAGGCGTCAGGACTACGCAACGCAATTGCTTCCCAGTTGTGTGCCGCGTCCAGCTCCCATCCGGCCGCTATTGGCATGGCACCGAAGTCACCCAGACCACCGTGACCACCCCGGCCTCAAACGCAAACCCAGACTCACCCTTATGATGACGACGACGAAGACCACCGCGATCACAACCGATGCCTGACCGCTAAATCCTCTGCCTTGATATTCCTCCTTGTGTGTCATCTACGTCGTTTCGAGCGCCTGCGCTCCTTGTTACCTTCCGTCCCAGTTCATTCGCACCCTTTTTGATTCCCTACCACTAGAATATAATATGTAGACTGACGCCAACGTTAGCCAGTATAGTTACCTAGCAAGAGACGCCAAACTAGATTCATCGACCGGTAGTGGCAGCTATAGCTAAACTAGGGCGGAGAGAGGAAATTGGGTGTTAGGGAATTGGAGGTGGGCCTGGGTGGCGGACGGGGATAGGGCGATAGTTGTACTGGGAAGCTTGTGCGATAGTCTGTAGGGATAGCCCCCAGGCTGCCTGTGCAGTAGAACATACAACATCAGATGAAGAGTCGGGGCTGTGGAGTAGAGGAAACGTACAGCTTGGGTGCGCTGGCCCGGCATGAGCGGTTGAGGGCGAAGAACGTTGAGAAGGGTGGGGAGTTGCGACAGACAACTGTGGATGGCTGAGTGCTGGCCTGGCAGAATGCTAGTCGGATGGCTTCAGACAGGCTCAAGCTACTATTTGGCCAGCTCCTCTTTGAAGCTGTGTAGCTTCATCGGACGATAGCTGATGGTGGTGGTGGTAGTTTGGCAATCTACCGTTTTGGTGGCGGCGGCGGTAACCAGTAGGGCAGAGGGCGTTCGGGTGAGGGCACGTGGTTGTTGCACACTTATTGCCAACGTGGCGACAGCGGCAGCAGCAGCGGCGGCTGCAACGGCAGCAGCCGCGACGCCTATGAGTTCTTTAGCGCCTGCCGCTGCGGGACTGTGAGACATCCAGCCAAAGTTTATAGCCGTGCGCTGGCTGAGCCTAGGACAGGCGCCGCATCGCGCCTGCTTGCGGGCGCCGCTCCAAGACCGCCCTCTCCCCTCCCCATCTATCTAGCTAAAGCAATCCTACCTTCGTTGGCGAATCTGAAGGCGGGCTTCTACTCGGGCCCATCGTGAGGCCAGAGAGGTCGCAGGTCGGCGTACGTTCTGGGTATTGCGGTGCCTGCCCACATTCAAGTAGACTGCACAAGAAAGGCCTTTACGATAGTTAACTGTATGTTTGTTAGTTTCGTTAAGTTGCGAAGCGGGTATGTGTATGAGTGTCGAAAATGGGGGCCGAGTCTGTGTGTCCCTAAGTTCGCATGCGGGCTTAGTGAGCAACACACGGCAAATAAAGGACGTGGTCATGATGCACGAGGTATGTATGAAAATATGCTAGCTCTTCTCGAAAGGAAGGTTAGTAAAAACATTAGTCATTGCACTAAACCCAGCCCACATGTATTGCGATAGATGTATATTTTACATGGCTGGAGTTTGCGCAAACGGCAAAATAGCGAGGCCGCATTGAGACCGTGGTTTCATGGTCGAAACGCTGGTATAGTTACGCTAATATTAGGATACCTATGCGAGCAAGACCTGCCAACCGCGTATAAGGTTGAAGCTTGTACGACAGTTGATTATGTCCGTCAAATTATTCGACTTAACCAGTAGTAAAATGAGATAATCCGTCAGTACTACCTATCGCAGTATGCAGAAGCGCACATCTTCCCGTTCCGTTATGGCGGCTAATATATTGTTTCGCTCGTAGCCGTAAAAGTAACAGGTAACAACTGAGAACCATATTGCCGGCACAGCGGACATTTTGTGTGAGTCTGTCCTCTCTAAGTGAAACGCCGATTACTATCGTAGAGTAGTGGCTCCCCGTCGGCTTGTCTTTTTCTTGTTTTCGTTGTAACAATGTCTTGTTTTAGACAAAATGATACAGTTGGTGATTGTTATTATGATTACTAGAAAGACCATTTCAGCTGCACTGCAAGAGTTCTGTTCACTCATATCTGGCCACCGGCAAAAAACGAAAGGTCCGCGTGATCTACACCAGCTAACCAATAGAAAACAGCTATTATAGTTACGAGTCCTATACCAAAGTTACCAACGGCGTGGGTAGTAAAGAAACGGTATTTATCTTAATAAGAATCACATAGCGTATACAGTCGTCAGTAGCTCTATCTTTACCGAAAAATGTGACTAAATCGGTTACGCAATCATCACATTTGTTCGGGTCGAATTTGTGTGGTGTTTATTAACTTAACGGGATGCAAAAAAATAAAAAGATAGAATATATTGGAAAGAATTTCGAGGGTCAGTGACATTATGAGATATAGAACGCTTACGCGCTATGCTGATGTAGCAATAACGAAAGGAGCCAATCGCGTTGAAATGCTAGCCTTTGGGGCTCAACTCCGAACAAATATAATACTTGTCTCTGAATAATGTGCATGTGAATGTGAAGGTATAGGTGTGTGCGTCAGAAGCAATCGAGGGTTTACTAATGTCTGCTTTGACATCTCTTTATATACAATGAATACGCAAAGCCTTATTTGCAGCTGGTGTCTGGTCCGTGTGATTGACACACGGGTCATTGCGGAACTCCCTCTCATGAGCCAATCCTGTACCTATTTTGTGACATAGGGCCGCTCTAGTTCCACTCGCAAATAACGGTCCTGGCTGGTTTCTTCACTCCGTTGCTTCTATTGCAGTTGCCAATGCAGAGAAGAAACGAGAGAACCATTTAAACGTGAACGGCGGCCCCTGTATCGCTTCTATATGTTTATCATATTAAACTATTCCGTATCAAAAGTAACATAGCAAATTATAGCTCTCGAACTTTTTTACAGACGTTGTTCCCTTACTTGCATGCGAAATATGCACCGTTATTATCTATTACCTTCTGCCATTTGGATAATAACTTCATTGTTCCGTCGCTGTAGAAGTCCGAACTACGGAAGTTTAGGAGCCAATTTTGAAATGTTAGTATCTGAACTATTCTCCTATGAAGAGGCCGTTTAAATTTTTAAAAAATAGTAATATGTGGGGACGACCTTTGGTGTGAATAGAACATATGACAGAGGTTCCGAGTGTCATTACTATATTTTTGCCGTCGTGATTCTTGCGGTACGAAGTCGAGCGTTGTCCTGCACTAAAAGCTCTACTTCGTTGACTAACATTAGTAGAGTTCGTATGCTTTGAAATGCGCGGGTGTTAGTATTCAGGTCTGATGCTCTGGCTTCCGCCTTCGCAAGAGATCTTCTACGAGATTCAAATAAATTCAAAATTTTCTTGCCGGGTTTTTGACAGAATGATTTTTCTAGTAGTAGAATCTTCACCACATACAGTTCCATGCAGCGAACTGTCTCAGCGAAAAAAATACCTCAAGGTAAAGATAGCTCATAAACCGCTGAGTTCACTATACCTCCTTCGCTAAAAGCCCGAGCGGCCTTTAGGTGAATAAGTGACTTCACAGTTTTAGGAGGAACACAGTGTACAAATGGATTTTGAGTCGAATCATCGAAAAAATTGTGTTACCGTCGAATATAACATTAATGGTTGTCGCATCTCATCTGCATTATCTATATAATACTGACATTACGAGTGTCAGGCTTCGTTAAACTTCATATGTGTTCAAGATCTTAATGCATGATCTATGGCAGGCGTCTCTTCACACCTCGCTTAGTGTCGTTTCCACTTTTCAAAGATACTGGATCGTTCCGTGAACGACGTCCTCCCCAATCAACTTGGCCTTTTGGTGGATTTGTTATTTATTTTCAGTTTAGCTAAACAACGACGACAACGATGCACAAGCGTCTCAGCGCTTAGTTTTTGAGTCTCTCTGTTTGCCTTGCCTTGCCATGCCATGCCATGCGAGGATAACATGCAATGCTGAGCGGAGCAGGCGACAGGCCCAACCACAGCGCAAACTGTGGCCTCGACGTGGTCAGCGCTGAATGCTACTGAACAGATGGTGGCGGGCCCGTAGCAGATGCTTATGGAGGACTGGGAGGGCACTTAATTATTGCAAAACAGGATACACTTTACGAGAGCATCAGCCACCCCACCGCCATCTGCATTGCTTCACCCCATAGTTCGTAAACCCTCGCACCCGGCCCACGGGCCACTCCAGCGGTCCATTGCCTCTACAGTTCGGCTTCTCGTCAACCGATACAGGTCCATCAGCCTGTGGGGATTGGAAATCCGCCACGACTATCAGCGACTCCCTGGGGGCTTAAGTTGAGCCGGAGCGGCGGCTGCTGCTGCTGCTGCTGTTATGACTTGAACGGGAGGGTGGATAAAAGGGACTGCTAGGCCGCCTCTCTAAAGCTTTCCACTACAACTGAGACGCTGCTGAGCGCGCTGTACACGTTATGTCTGGGCTCATACTGCTACCATCGGCACAGCTCCTCGGTTGGATTGACGCCACTCGATGGCATTGAACTAAAGGAGAGAGCGGAAACAGCGAAAAGCCGATTGTTAAGCGGAGGAAAATGGGAGTTGCATTTTAGGCGGTAGCAATGGGGTTGATTAAGGGGTACGATGAATAGGTTCTAAGGAATGACCGGCGGTTGCCATTACGTCAGCTAGTCGTAGTAGGAGTTTCGTAGGAGAACCAAATAAGCAGAAGAAGGTCGCCAGCAGCAGTGCTGCTTGTGGATAATAGGGTGGATTAAACTGAGACGATGCTAGCGTTACAAGCAGGTCGAACCCCCCTGTAGAGTGCGAGATAGCTAAAACTTGTACATTTTACACACATACGTCTTAAATTTGACTGCAAAACCTCTCCTCTAATGGGAAACCTAATTTGAGCGCTTTTAAAAATTCGAGCTGTTGATTTGCATAATTGGTTTGTCTTCCATATTTGCGGAAATACAACCACGAAGGCTTTAAGAGAGATTTTTTGTAATTATGAACGCCGTGTCAACCGCTAGATCTGACAACATTGATGATCTATTGTTATTGTACACATTCTATCTTCAGCTGATAACTTTTTTAACAATTTTATTATCGCCACAGAGGTATTTTGTAGGGCAACGCTGATGTAAAAAATCTAGCAAAAGCTAGGGTGCCTTGGGGCAGCTATCGTGATCGAGTGATTCATTTGAGATTTAGCTTCGTTCCAACGTACGCGTTGAATACATAATCAACTTGCGTTGACAATGAAGTGAAGAAACACAGAAAATTAGACACTTACAAATAATTATTATGTAGTTCTACAGTGTCAGCATTTCCCACATTGACACAATCGCATCTACTAATTGTTGTTCAGGGCTATTTTTTTCATTCACTCGAGAGATTTTTCTTTCTACGCGGTACCCGTTTGCCAGCCCAGTAGCGCTAAAATATAAGCCGGTCGATTGTGTTACACGTTCGGACTGTCTGATCGGCTCACGGTACTTAGCGCGGGTAGCTGCCATAAGTCTTTGGCCAGCTTAAATGCTAGAAGGGTTCGCAACGTTGTGTCCTGCCCGGGTCTGCCAGCTTTGCTACCTTTTTGCTTGACGTATGACATTTGAGAAAAAGGTTGAAGAAGGGATGAATGTGGGGCCAGCAGGCCAACTGCGGCAACCGATATGGTTGATGAACTTACTGCTTGAATTCTCTGCGAGCCGTTTACTATTCAGAAGACGGAGCAGATTATTGATCTGCGAGGCAAAAAGTCACTGATTTATATCGAACCTGGTTGCCGTTAACGCCAGTACTGACCGCTGCTTACGCTGAATTTATTTGTATTTGATCAAACCATCCTGTCATTTGAACCGAGCATTTGCATTGGTACTCTGTCTGCGGCTTTCTGTTTTGTTTTTTTTTTGCTAACTTTTCCTCAAAGCTATATACGGTCGATTAATAATCTTCTCCAATCGGCCTCACATCCGATCTATTCAATAGTTGATTGTAAGCTCAATAGACGCTATAAAAAGGCACGCACTCTTCACATGGTACACGAGAAGACTGTATGATATACTGATTAGCCATCCAGAATGCGTCGTATACGTGTTTGACTTTGTGGTCTGGTACACGAGTTTCTTTTTAAATTAGTTCGGGCATTGTCCTCTTCTCTCATCGTGATAATTACTTTTTCCATCACTATTACTCTTTGTATTATTGGATTCTTTTAAAAAGCGGACCTTGTAGTGGATGACATCTGCTTACAAGATGTGTCCGTATTTATTGATGCTACTGCTGCCGCTGTAATTGAGGTAGTGTTATTTGACAGAGATGGACGAACGAGCCAATCGTCAGTTACACGGAGCTTCTGATCCTTGTCGTCAAATGCGTACACGTAACGCGTTGCTTCGCGACACGCAAGCTGAATGTAATGGTAGTAAGAAGAAAATAATTGAAAAGGCTCATAGGGCGAATTTGAGAACCGCTGAAAACCATGCTGGGCTTGAAGAGAATGAACTAGAAGGGAAATTAAGCCAGACGATATCTCATTTCAGATTCGGCTATATTTGATCGGCCGGGCTGGACGAACGCCACATGGTGTCCTTCGTGTTGTCGTAATGGCGCCGCTCTGGCAAATTGTGCCCTTACAAGCACCACTTGCTTCCTCGATATCGCGAACATCAAACAGTAAACTCGACGCTATCTTTTTCTGTGCTAAACGAATGCCTTATGTCACGTCCCGCACGAGAATATATATATATATATATGTATACTCGTATATCCGTATTATTATTTCTGAAGCAACTATTGCTTATTTACGTGTGGTGGTATCTTCTTTCTTGCTGCGCCAATAGTCGCACGGTGCGCTAGTGGTGTTCGGCGGAAGAACTTTAACTAAGGACCTGTGTCGGCAGCGGCGAGAGAGTATAGAGGCCACGCCTTGTAGTATTGTTGTGATGATGATTCTTTTGGTGGTCGCAGGAGTCGGCATGGCTTCGCTGCAGGAGGCCTACTGATAACCTGACTGCACCGGATACCGACGGCGTCTGCAACGATGCTACCACTAACGCCTCCGCTGTCGCCACCGTGGCCGCTGTTCAATCACAAACTGCATCAAAGAGCATTTGACTTTTTCGAAGTACTGCTACTGCTGATGCTATCGTTGCTGTTCGACTTCGTCTGCCACTAACGGCACTAGCAGCGAGTCAGTGGCTAGCCAGCTATTTGTCTACCCCATCCACCAGGTCACTAGCCCGCAGCCAGTCAATTAGTCAGTCGAAACCGGTGGTGAATGAGCCAGCATGGCGTTCAGCCGACCGTGAGTCGTAGCTGTAACGGCGGCTGCAGCTGCCCAGAACAGTATAAGGGACTGTCACATAGTATTTGTTAGTTGCTTTCATAGCCGATGCCGCTTCCGCTGCTACGGAGTGCTGAGGGCCTCGAACAATGGTGGTGACGACGGCGGCGGCGGCGGCGCCAGCAAGCAAGCAAACGAAGAGAAACGTACAAAACTCTACAAACAGCTTCGAAAGACAACAGTGACAGCGTTAAGGCCTTCTGCGATCATCGCAATCGCCTCATAGAAGAAACACCAAACGGACAAGAGATTTCTTCTATCGACCAGGGCAGACGTCGTTGTTCCTAGGACATGCAAGTGAGGCATGGGCTTCCGAGGGTTTTATGCGCTGCTGTCGGTCCTATTGATAGAAATGGCGCTCCGAATCTTCATCTTAATCTAGGTTAATCCACACAAGCTAGCTCTTGTATCCTTATCTTTTATAACTTTTGTAACGGGCGTCAAATGCCACTTCGCTATCACATCCCTGTCGCAGAACAAGCAGCCGCAGCGCAGTTGCCGAGTGAAAACATATTAATTAGTACCCTAGTATACTTTTCTAGTAGATGTTAGACAGACACGACGAGAGGAATCGCGAATTAAAGGACGAAAAGCCGGTTTCTTTTGTATTTCTGCCACTTACTGATTCATATCCTATGAAGCACTTCTGACTTTTTCCTTTTGTGAGGGAGTTTAACCCTTGTGGTCTGAATATATTTCAACGGATGTTCATATCTATGGCTCTAGTTAACCACGTTTGGTAGCTTGAATCCAGAATCTTTACAATGCGATGTATGTATAGTAGATTTAATAGAATTTTATTTACTATCCCAATGCGAATTGCTGCCCAATGGTCACTTTTGTGCACCGAGTAGAAAAATCAATTAATCCATAATAGGTGTAGAAATCAATGGAGTAATAAAAAAATTTAAATAGCGCTTTGACACCTGTAAACAAAGAAGTATTTTTAATCAATTTACCCGCCTCCTTTTTGCCAACCTTCTCATTTCTGTAAAATAATCGGTATCATCAAAGTACGACACTTGCACAAAACAACGTTTTGGCACACATTTGCCCCAACTCGCAATGTCTAAGTGTATATTATGTTTATCCATAAAATTCAATCGTTGCTATGCCAGTTATTTAAGTAAAAATATAATATATAGATAAAAATTTATGATTTTAAAGCGCTTCACTGAAAGGGATATGCTATCCTATCTAAATACACAGGCTGCAATGATGTACGTTCGACGCAAGAAGCACTCACGTATGTAACAATGAATGAAACAATTTACAGTGGCAACGTAAAGCGGTGGCACCTTCTCAAGTATAAAGAGTAATCTAGTATCGACGGACCCTTTTCCAGTTGGTAACGTAACTGACCTAGTGAGTATAAATCCTGTTTATTTGGACGGTCAAAATTACCAAAAACCAAGTAACGTCACTTTGTGTCCAGCTTCGATGCTACTGCAAGCCTAAGTACCGAGGTGTTTTGTCTCCATTTCAATATCCCAAACGATATATAGTCAGTATCTGTAAGCGAAGTCTTAGTTTTTCAACATGCGTTCAACTGGTGCTGCAAAAAATAACCGTAATATGGTCCTATTATGTTGTGTTTACAACAGTTCTATGGGACAACTCGAGCCATTATTGTTATTATTACTGTTATTGCACTTATAATGAAAATCAAATGTTCGACTTCACGAAATCTTACGAGGAAACGGGTTATATACGTTACGCAAATCTATTGCGTTAACGCAAACGTCTGCTTGAGTATACTAGCAATATATCAATCTGTCAATTTTTCACTTTGATGTTCCATAAACATTTTCAGCGTGCCGCCTCCAGTTATTTGGTCACGACGTCATTTGTGGCACCTCTTCCGTTAGTTACGTACATTAACTGTGTAATGTTATAAATCAGAACCACGAAGCCATGTAACACCTTTACACAAACAGAAAACAGCGGTCGGTACCGAATATATACTTATTTCCCTATACGGAACGTACTAGACAGTTAAACTACTTCATAAGCACGTAAATCAAGGATTTATTTTATTATTTAGCTATTTTTTTGGCAAGAACCAGCTGGCTAACTTTCGACTGGATTCCGGGTTCTTACTGTCTACTTTGAACACGTTCGATGGCCGTCCTTAAGAAGGAGTTGAATATTCTATTCTATTTTTTTAGTTTTTTGGAAAACCTGACGTCTATTTGCTTGAACGCATTTTTTAGGCTCTACTATTTTTTTACTACTACTGAATTTTTGGCTTTTTTTTTTGCTTTACATCTGCTTACCCAGGATCAACACCTCTGACATCTCTGCTCATATGACTACGTCGTATTTACTATTAATTGATCGTTTTACCCCATTTCTATATTATCGTTATGATTATTATTATTACTACAATGACTATGTACTACTTCGACGGCACGAAGGGCTTTCTCATGCCGGCTATGGAAGACAGACTGTCGTTTCTAATAATATCACATAATCTTCGTCGCTCGAACTATCGAAGTACACAATTTCTAACCAAAATATTGCAACTGCAACTATCTCGCCGGTACCGTCGTTGATCTTGCCTTCTGTTAGCGGCGCACTTCTTGCGTCAGCGATATCCTTTATCTCGCTGGTTCTGAGCATCGCCGTTGACTTCTTTTGGTTCTTCCACTAAAGCTGCGCGCACAACTCGCGCGTTTATGTCGTGTGTGTCTCTGCCTGAGTTCCTTTGTGAGCGTGGAGTGCCCCGTGATGTAATCGAAGCGCTTCACAGTCCTTGATTGTCGCTCATCGCTTTGGAGGAGGCATTGCCCTCTGCCCGTCAATCACTGACTAGTCGAGCGAGCGCCAACGCTCTCTGGGCTATCTCTCGTTCTTTTGAGTGAGACTTTGAAAGGCGCCTGCATTACCACAATCAACTCCAAACGCAGCCAGCAGCAGCGCTGTCATCATCATCGTCCCATAGACGGCAGTAGTGGTCGCAACTGCGACGCTACGCGACTTTACTCAGCGTGTCAGTAATGCTGGTTACGCTGTTGCTGTTGGCGATGACTGTAGCCGTCGTGGTAGTCGGTTCTATTGTGGCTGCAGCTGCTTCGTGCGTCAATCGGCCGCGAGCGAACTGGGGGAACTCAACTGAAAGGAGGGAATAGGGAGGGGAGCGTGGGGGAGGTTGGGGGCTGCAGCGGGAGCAAGAATCAACGAACGATTCGGATCGGTTGGTGGATGATTGCTAATTTGGTTCGCTCAGTTTGACGCTGACTTCGCTGCTGCTTGGCTCTACGGTTCGCTTCTACTGGCTCTCACAGCAGAACACGGCCTTCAGCCGTCAAGGCGCCAAGGCCCAGAAAGGGAGCGATGTCGGAGACGACGGCTACGGCCGACTAATGGCTAGCGTAGACACAACTAGCCAGTCAATCAAACGAATGGCTAGCCGGTCGTCAGTTAGATTTATAATAAATTGTACTATATACCACTATGATTACTATTTTGCTTGCGTATTCTTATTGTCCTTATCATATCATCGATGGTGGTGGTGGTGGTGATGGTGGTGCTGCTGCTGCTGCTGCTAGTGATGGCCGCTGTCATAATCATCATCATCCGCAGCAGCAGCAGCAACAGAAACAACATTTTCGTCATTGCCAGCAGAAGCAGCAGCGGTGACATGAGAGGACCCGATCGATCCTGGCCAGTACCGTGACGAAGCTGCTAGACGGTCGCGTCAACGCACCACGTAGAGATTATTATTACACTACGACTGTGATTGTAAAGTATCACAAATAATAGCTATTCGTACATGCGGCGTGACGACGGTGTGAAGATGGTCAGCAAGCAGAAAAAAATAAGTGAGCTAGCTAGAGTAACAGCAACACGGAACCAGTGCAGATCAGAGGCGCATGGCTGACTCGAGTATGGCAACCTGGCAAAGGGTTGCTGCCCAAACATAACGAAACCGATCAAATCAACTATTGCAACAACGACAACAAACGTTGGCGTCCACCACATCGGTAACAAACCGATGCTTAACGCGGGGGATAGCGAATGAAACGAGACCACGAAGGAATGCAATGCCCAAAAAAAATGGCTGCCAAGTTTGAAAAAACGCGCGCGCAAAACGCAAGGAGAGTAAAAAACACAATGGGATGGAATTGAAATCATAAATGAAACGAATCTACACAAATAGCAGACACTGGAAGGGCGTCTTGTGGTAAGACAGGCAGTTGGTTGAGCTTTTGCAGAGAACGACAGCCGAGAATCCAAAAGAACCGAAGAGACGACGAAAACTAGGAAAAGCTACCATTTTCAGGGAACAGAAATTGACACTCGACGTGTTCTGAGCGGCGGCAGCAGAAGCAGCAGCACCGCCTAATGCGACCCAGCTAATGCAGTGCAATATAATACTGATTGCGATCAAAGTCTTATTGTAACATGGAATAATATATGATTCTGATAACTAACCGATCTGCTACCGATGACTCATCAATATTATTATAACTAACCTTAACGCGCTAGTTTTTGGCGAGAACGGGTAAGAGAGCAAGCCTTAACAGCTAACTTGGAATACAGTTTCGAGGTGAGCGCAGTAGAGTTATAACAAAATAGATAAATTGCCACCGTCTTCATGGACAGGCATCGACGGTCAACGTTCTTTTTCATCTGTTACCGCTGCTGTTGTTATTCAATAATGTTTTTATATAGATAATGATACTTTAACAACAATAATGTTTGGGCGCGAACATGCACTGCCAATTGGTCGTGCCGGTGCTGCCGCCCGTGCGATCAGTAGCCATACGACGACGGCTGCAGAACAGTTTTTTTGTCCGCCTGCCATCATCGATTTCGGTGAAGTGCAGCGATGAGTCAGAGAGTAAGTGGGGTAAAGAGAGTGAGCGCAAGTGCATCGGAACGGGCATCCTCAGTTACTGGAAGTGTCGAACGGATACCAACAAAGCTTGCGGTCTGTCAAGTATAGTGATGGCCGTCCACACAGATATTCGGCGTGTGTCACCGTCGCAGTAGCACGGTCGTAAGACTAGTCACATGGAGTATACTTTTCTGGCTATAAAGGAAGAGTTGTCACGATGGTCAGTCACGAAATGTCACGAAGTAATTGACTCCTCCGTACCACCAACATTATCGGCGTTGTTGCGACCACCTCTTACAACATAACCGTATTCTAGCAGGCTGTTCTCATGACAGGCGCTTATCAGGACATAAGCCAACGGAGCGGTTCAAGAAAGCCACGGCAAACGTAACCATACTATAAGCCTGTGCTAAAAGTACTAAATGATATAGCCGGTTTTTTTTCGGTTCACCGCTCCGTTTTCAGCTTTTGCTGTGCCGTGCCACGCCACTTCTTGCCAAAAAATGCCTTCTTATTTGATTCGTACGCTTGCTATATGTCACGGTTTTAGTTAGTTTACTTGGCACAACGATCTCGCAAACACGAATGCGACGGCCGAAGAGGACGCCTCTAGGGAAGCGCTTACATACTCAACGGCCAGTATCTCGTCAGTAGTCTCATCTTGAGAGCGGCCATACCTGTGTCTGTCTATTTGTATAGGTTAGTTAAAGAAAATATTGTAACCGTGAAATGTTCGTTCTAACCACGTCTTCATAGAAGCCGGCTGCGGTATTGTTCAGTTATGTCATTGATACAAATCTGTGTCGTTTAATTTTATCCTGTCACACGCGTATCGACAAATATTCAAAAAAAAAAAACATTAAGAGAAGCAGTACTCCGAATATGTCGATACAATAGAGCAACGATAAGCTGATGCCAGAGGGGCAAACTGAAAAACGCATCTTTGGGTATCTAAATTTTGTTGTCTGACATGATAGTGTTTTTTTTAAATGATTTTGCCTTTAGTGACTATGTATTTACCAGAGGTAAGCATAATTCTGCGTTACCTTGGCGAAGAAGCGTTTGGCATCGATCTTGCCTCGTAGCGTCAACAGGACGTCATACTACTGACACTGATTGTATCTGCTACGTCAACAATAATGTTAAACGAAGGCAAGTTTGTGCACTTCCTATTCTTGAGGTTTGTTGGAACGTTGTAATATTGAAATAATGAGTAAATGTATTGTCTCACATAGGCTTAATATCACCGTCTGTTCTAAATGCAATGTTCCTGTTATAAACATCGTATTTCGAACAGCTGGTGGAATTACTCATTTTGTACCAGAACAAAAGAGCGACTGAGGTTACAACGGCAAATATCATTTAATACTATGATTGATAAATATTGCGAAATAAAAAAACGCCGATTTGACTCGGTGTCGTTCACGTTCATCCAGAAATACCCCTAAACCTGATTTTCTTATTACGGTATCCTTGACATACCTTGCACGCTCTGAACTTTGCGGTTTAGTGCATAAACGGTAGTTTATAAAGGCTAGCATCGGTTTGCTGCACTGTCGCAGATATTTCTGCGTGTGGCATGTCTATATATATATATATATATATATATATATATATATATATATAGTTAGCGACTGAACAGAAGCGGCGTACTCTCGGTTGAAGATTACGTACCTTTGCGCGTCCACGAACGCGCGTCCTTGTTCTGCGTCACGTTATTCCGTTGTTGCCAGCTGTCGTGGGACGAATTCTCAGAAGATCACTTATAACTGTTGGTTTTTCCCTCGTTGCGCCGTTGCCGCATTTTCTATGTTTGCCGTTGTCGGCAAACCACATCCCGTCGCAGACGTACAGATGCGGGCGAGTATCGAGCGGCTTGGGTATGGTAAAAGGGAAGATACGAGCGAAAACCTGCAGTGGTCTTCATTTTCTGACCGTCCGTTTGTTTGTACGGACTGTGTTGAAGAATCTGATACGGTACGATAAACGATTTAACGGACAACATTTAACAGCAATAACCCCCAGCGAAAGCACCCAGCAGGAAAAAAAAGCCAGCACAGTTCGGGACCTGCTTCGTTTGTTACGGCAGCAACGGCTATATATGTGGTTCTGCTTTTCGCCGACGTGAGCTGACAACCCTCTTCTACTAGGGGATAAGGGCAGGGCCGTCGGCATTCTCGATTTTGTGCCATAAATAGAGCACTTCCACGGGTGTCGCAGCGGCGACCACAGAAAACTTAACTTGTACGTAAAATAGATACAAACGCCACATAGCAACGGAAATAGAAGAGAAGAAGGCGAACCGGGAAAAAAGACGTAGTTATAGACGCTAAACAGAAGACATGAAGAGCACAGAAATAAGTACGCCTAAAGAAAAGTGTACGTGCTGGTCATTTACTAGCACAGATTATTAGTAGCTCTTCCATATGTTGAATCGAGGCCTCGTTAACAACTAACGTTTGTAACACTAGCTATAATTGTTACGGCGATTGCAATATATATGCATATGCAGATTTCCTTTCAAATAGAACTCACTCTTTTAGCCGCCGTCCACCAACAACAACAACAACAACAACAACATCGGCAACACAGGAGCTGCACAACGTCTTCTACTCTAATCAGCAGCGACTGCCGGCCGAATATGGTGGTAAAATTTAATAGACTATTATTATTATGGCAAAGACGACGGTACATAAGCGTACAGACGAGAAATGGTTACATCTGCAAATTTTACTACTACTGTTATCAACACCGAACGCGACTGTTTTGGACACCAAATATCAATGTTCATACTAAATCGTCGATAGCTGAGAGGCTAACGCAGTGGAATAGCGCGAACGTAAACGTGCACATACGCACGACGAGTAAGAACGACGACAGAGAACTAGTCCGGATCGTTCGGCCAACCAGGCAAACGGCAGCTTCGTCAATAGAGACAGCTAAAGTCGCCGTTCCGTTTGGTATGCCAGAAGTCGAAAGTCGACTTTTTCGTACCGATCAGCCAGCAGCAGCACTACCGCCGCCATTACGCCGGTAGCATTACTCAAACGGTTGCTACAGAAGACGCGTAATATCAACGACGTTTCTGTTTTTAAAAGAAAAGTCGATGCAGAAACTGAGAAAAACCAAGGCAGAGAAAAATGAGATAAAGATCGGGCAACAAGGGCGAAAAACGAGGTCGCTAGCTGACTGGCTGATTTTTATGCTCGGCCTAAACCATGCCGTGGAGCGCGGCGGTGGCCGCGACCACTGCGCGATTTTTGTTGCAATCTGTAAACTACTTGAATCTGAGGGAGATATGGGAAACCAAGGGAGAGTTATAGGGGAAGACAGGGTTGCAGAAACAAGTCGCTGCTGGCGATAGCCGAAGTGTTGATATAATGGTTTCTCTTATCGAAGTGAATTATTGGACTGCGTTATTAGCCCACTATGACTGGCTCAGGCTGGCTATAACGGCGGCGAGGCCAACGACGATAATGACTTTAGCTACGCGAAAATGGAGATGTTAGAGGGAAACGCTTCAGGATGGCGCCTGCTTGATATCGGTGTACGTCTATGTTCATTTCATCGCTCTTCAGTGATAGATCCTCGATAGCCGATCGAAATTTTGGACGAAACAATTGTTACCGTGATAAAATAACAAGCACCAGAGGCATAATCGTCATGGCTCGATTGTGCTCGTTTACCGTCACCCTGATTGATTTTCGGTCATTGATCCCCGGAGTGTGTTAAACCTTCAACGTATTTTATTTCATGAATCATCATGGCAATATAGGGAACCTTTTTCAGCCCTTCCTTACTTTCCCTATAAACAACTGTGCAAAAAACCAACAACTCATCGCTTATCCCAACGCAGTCAAAAGCGACACTTCGACCATCAATATTACGGTTCGATTGCCCCCAGAAAAGGTCAGATGAAAATCAACCTGGTCGTACGTTGTAACCATAGGCAGCTATACTGCTATGTTGACGTGCCACTAATCGATGGTAGAATACGCTTTGACAAAGCTTTGGTATTACAAGATTTCAGCCTTGGTGGAATGCAAGAATTTTGTTGCGCGTACACCTGACCATATGATTCTCGTTTCCATTCATTAACTATAACATTAGAGCGTACATTTACTACATAGTTAATGTTTTTTGGAGTATCTGGGAATAATTTCATTATTTCTAAATAGTTCCTACAAGCTAAAACCTCGTTAGCAGCATTATGGCGAGGACCAGCCATAAATATTTTGGGTGAATTGCATAAACAAGATGGCAACAAACAATGACCCGTGCTGATTCATGTATGTCCTAACATACCAGATCTTATGACCCAGCAGTCATACAAGCTGTGGTACCATTAACTGTGTGTTCCGATTGCTGGGCCTTATAAATCCTACTAGTAGGTTACGTGTTTTTATTATGATATTACTATTCTTATTCATTCTTAATAAAGATTAACAGCTCTCTGAATACCGAGTGTTGTTTTATGTTTTCGCCTTCTGTAATAACATTTTGTAATAGTCAAGTAGCAGACCGTAGTAGCGAAATTTTCTTCGACGCGTTTCCTAGGATAGAATTCCACAAAAAGTCGGAAGTTTTATAATTTATGCGTAGAGCACGACCTGAAGCCGACATAAAATGTTTAAAAAAAGAAAGCTTGCAACGTCGTAGCTTTCGATATCAGTGAGTGTTCGACGAGCCGAAACAACTTTGTCCTCCATCCGATTGACCATTACTTAATAATAACCTGTTCAGGATCAGCTGTCTCTAAGTTCGCTGGATTGACGCGCAGAAATTGATTCGGACGAGGGGTCACTGCACGAAACCAAACGAAAATGTACAAATTACAATGAGGTTGTTCAATGCGTCAAAACGTCTGATACCGTACCATTCCTGGTTACAAGCTACCCGGGCTATGCGACTGTGTACGAGTACGGCCTGAGGTGCGACCGACTACCATGGCGCTGTCGCCGACATTGAGATTATCACCACGCCACGAGGCAGACATCTACCGGCAGCTTTCTAACACTATTCAGCCCAACGTTATTAGCTGCACATGTCTACAGCGTTTTTGTTGGCCAACATGGTTAGGTGCGCATGCGCCATCCTTTCGGACGATGCGTTTTTCTACGCGATTACCATTCGTCTATGCCTTCGTTTGTTTGTTTGTCTATGGATCCGTTGCTTACTCATAGCCGCTTATTATTTGGGCTCGCTACCCTGGCAAAAGCGTGCATCGTGGGTACACACAAACGCGGTTGGGTACATAATCCATACAATATGTTGCTTCTTAGGCGTCGGACGATTCTGTTACTGCTCCATTTGCATTGCTGCTGGCGTTTTTATTGCGACGATGCTTGTAACGTAAACGCTTGTTCGGTAAGCTATATGAGTACGCTGTTATTGCTATCACGCTGCCGATATTACTGCTGGTCTCTGCTCATAGTCAAGACTGTTTGTTTATAACACTGTATCAAACATGAAAAGTGGAATGATGGCCCTGACCCACAGCAATGGGCCCTTCCAGCTAGCGACCGGCCGCTAGCTGGTCGGCTGACAAGACAAGTGGGTGCGAAGCTGTGCAACAAGTGTCGCTACAGATATTCAGACGCAACGGCAATCGCAGCACGACCGTGGCCTTCATCAGCATAAATGAGCGGAGATGCCATGGTGTCTACCTCCTGCAACTGGTGATACGACAGCAGCTGCTAATAGTGCTCTGTGATGCTGTCTCTGTATCTGCGTCGACTGGATAAATGATTTGTGTATAGGGCCACTTAAGCACAACATCTGGTCATGTCGGCTGGTTGCTTCCCGCTGCCGGTTATAACGTTGGCCACCACACCATCACTATAATCGCCGGCATGTTTTTTATTGTTATTGCTACTACAATTACCACGGTGTTGTCCCATTAATTTACTTGCTAGTATGTTATAGACGATGCTGATGAGAAACGCTTCTGCTGGCGAGCGCTTGATGGGGTTAACAGCCCGGTCCGAGAACCCGATGCTTTAGCCGTCTTGAAGTTCAACGTTAGACGATGTTTTACATTGAACTTTAGAGCTGGTGGTTCGACGGCGCTTGTGGTGGTCCTACGTCATCCAGCTTCTGCTCTTAAGCGTACCTTTGCGGCATTGCATAGGAGCACCTCTGAAATAGCTCTTGAGGTTGGCAAAAATTACGCCGACAACGACATTAACCGATTATGCGTGTGACTAAATCGGTTCTGCTATTTCGTGTTAGTATTATTGCTTAAACTGGACAGGCGCTTTTCGACGCTTCTAACTCGATAATAACAATGATTGATGGTAATGAAAGTGTCTAGATGGCTGTTACAGCGTGACCATTCTTTGTAAATATCTCTTCGCTGCTAATGATACTGTGCCTAACTGACTTTCTGTTCTGGTACTAATTATCGTGACTTCTGTAGCTGTTGCTACTCGCGATAATGCACCGGTCGGCTGTTTGCCAACGTGCGGCCGCATGGGGCCGAAACGCAGCTTGGGTCTAAGGTATTGGCAACGAAAACGAGGCCGCTCCCCCTGTGTTGGTCGACTACTTGTTTGATGGCTTGACCCAATGCTGTTGGCAGGACGAGAGTTCATACGAGCTAGTTGTTGGTACATATATGTATATATCGATGCCTTCATACGTGCTTGCTGTTTCAATGGCCTGCACCTAATCAGGGGGTAGTGCATGCATTTGAACGACGAAAAAAAAAGAGTGTACCGCACGTAAGGAGGTTTTCATTAGTTCATACGTCGTGCCAATCAGTTTGGAAGATGCACTTGCAACATTCAAAGGCTGACGAACAAGGTCACGGGGGCCATCGACGCTGTTAGGCAACAGTTGAGAACTAAGAAATAAACCTTTTAGTGCATTTCGGCCACAAGATCGCGGGCCACGTAATCCTTCCACAACCCGAAAGAGGTTCGGATGGTGCGAATCCTTTTATTTTAGTCGAGGAGTTGGCAACTTTGCTGAGTCTTTCCTCCTACTACTGGCTATTCAAATAGGATTTTAGGCAAACTGTGACTTTGCCTTATATTTAAGACATCGTGAGTATATCGTTTGGAGCTTTAATTGTGGGTTGGTCCACTGATTCTTGAAGTAGGGCTTGGCGACGAGAATACAGACATATGTTAATGGAAACGAATTCAGGACAGTAGTACTGCAGGCCGAGGGAAGACGGAAACAGGTTTTCGATTGCCCACAATTTCTCTTTCGGCAGTGGAAGCCCGTGTCGCAGAGTACATATCTACGAAGGGCTTGATATACGGGGTTGAGGGAGAAAGAACACTGCTTCCGGTTCACAATTCTCAAGCGGCGTAGGCCATCGCTCTGCTTTGCGGGCGGTGTTAAGGATACTAATCCATTTAGAAAAAGCTCCAGTGCATGATTAGGACTCGACGGGCTCGTTTCGTCTATAACGTGCATGGACTCGGAAGTGACATCTAGTACTTTGTGGGTTTGATACCAGAAATCCGCCGTGCTTCTTTTGAGAGATCGGCGGCATTGTCGCATCGCAAGAGGTGATGAACTCTTCGACGATAGGGCACATACAAAAAAGAATAGTGTGGTTGAGCATACGGTCCAGGTAGTACTTGGCTAGCATAACGCATCCAGGACGATTTGTCTAGAGGAGTACTGACAGTTACAAGCATCGGAACAATTAAACAGTAAATAACATTGTGACGATTGGAAAAATGGCCAGAATAAAAGCTGCTCACAATAAATGCCTACCGCTCTAATATACATGTACTCTGTGCTATTTGCCGTTCTGTAGCTCGCTCATATAATAACAGTACACAATCATATTATAACGTAAAGCCTTTTTTTTAGTGAAATACCATTGGCGGTCAGAAAGCGGCAGATATTCCATCACCTGCAAGTCTTTGTCTATATGTTTGTGAAAGTTTCGGTCTGTATTTAGCGATTTAGCGGTCTCGCGAATAAAGGGACATCAATAAGTGTCGTCTAGCAATGGTTACTTCCTAACGGTATTGGTTTGATGTCAGCTGATTTGAGAAGCTGTGAAAAAAACAGCCGATAACTACAGACTTATGAGATTACATTGGTGTGGTTTACTTGTGGCCAACAGAATTACTACTTGATAAGTTGTACGGCGAATGAATGTCAGAGAAAAATGATCACTTGGAAAAGGAAGAGTGCTGTTTCATATGAACTAATAATAAAGCTGTTTTGTCCTGATTATTTACTTATTCGATCATGTTAAGTCGTATTTGAGGGATTAGTCTCAATGTCTGAAGGAATAGCTTGCGTTATTTCCAAACCTTTATAGGTCGGCTTGCGTTGTACGCTTTGCGTCCCAAGTTGCCGCTACGTTAGACCTGCAGCTACATCTGATCGCTAGCCGAAATTACTTCCAGTATCCCTGAATTTGGTGGGAAAACATGTTACTACTGAAAGAGTCAGGGAAAACTTTTCCAGCCTAACCATTATAACTATTAATTTCAGCTATAGGATCATACGTGTATTTCATCGAAAAAGCCGTGAGATTATAGCTTGCGTTTGATGTGACACACGCATTAAAGCCATACTTCAACCATAAACTCACTATATGGTTCGCTGTTCAGTGTTTTGTCTAACTTGAATCATTATGGTTAAGTACGCCATCATACTCTTCCCTATCGGGTAAGGCGATAAGTATAAACAGATTCGAAGATAAATGGACTGTCTACCAACACTAAGCAGGTAAACAGTAATACCTTACCTTACGCACAGGTTGCACACACGGCCTGGTTGTGAAATGGTTTTTCAATTTGTGAGTCGTAGATCGTTCATTCTTTCGTCCGTCTGTAACGCATAGGCCAAATCAAACGAAAACTAGAAGAACATCGCGTGAAAAATCACCAAAAACATATATAGGGCTTTCAGGGAAACCGAGTCCTAGTTGCGCCTGTTCCTTTATTCCTTGTCTTTGCCCTCATCATTATCTCTCACCTCGTGGGCTTTTGTTGCTAGCACTCCTAGTTTTCTATCGGCTGGTCCTTGTGGTAGTGCAATGGCAAGGCGGTGTAGCTTTGAGGCCGCGTGCAAGTGCACTCGAGACCAATCGTCTGATGTATTGCTAAACAACGGTACCGAACGTAAAATCCGAAACATATATTCAGACTGCTCTTTTTAATCGATGAATACGTCGCTTTCTACTGCCAGAGACAAACGGCGGTCATCAATGAAATATCATTAGTCCCCTCCCATTTGAGGACGCGGCTTAGCTTTCGCGTGTTTTTAATCAAAATGCCCAAACATATCTTTCCCAACTTTATCTGGTGTATCCCTGGTGTGTATGACTCGCGAGCGGTATTTGATGGCTAGTGAACGCTGGTCTCCCTTTCGAAAAATACCCTTAGAATGTCTGTATAAGGCTTTTGTGAACAGCAGAACAATCTTTACCATTGCTTTGCCAAAGCCTACAATAGCCAATGGGCAAAAGCAGGGGCCGCGGCAGTAACTGTGCTGTAGGGCATCAATGACGATTGGACGAATTCTGGTGACGGCGGTGGTCGCTTATTGTGCCACCGGAGTAAACGCCTAAATACATTTTACTGCTATAGAATATTTGCGTTGTTGAAGTGGCTAGCTTGTTCGATAGCAATGTACAAAGGCGAATCAACCGATCTGCTGATTTGAGTCGGCAGGTAATTTCAATTTTTGGATGTTTGTGTGCGATCTTGGTGAGAGATCAAGTGTATTCTAAAATTAGGATTTCTCTCCTATCCCATATTTATCGTTCTGCATTTATCTGACCCGTCTATCTTAGATTAGGGAACTCCGTCGCGTTACTGAATAGCCCTCATTTACCTCATAGACGGGTAGAGGGCATCCTGTTTAACGCGTAGGTAGATACGAAGCATTAATGTCTACTTTCCTTTTTGGCGGAATATGTCAAGGACGTTCTCGTCCCGGTCTGCGCCGGTGTCTTCTCGCCTAGCGGTCGAGACAAGTCAATTGATGCCGGCTCTTATAAGCCACTGTAACAGCTGTGACGGGTACAAAACCATACTGAATCTAATAGGGACTCTCTCAAATGAACGAACAAACGAGACACCCACCTTAATTGGGTGCTCTGCTCCGTCAGCAACGCTAACAGAGAACAATGTTGGCTCGCCGGCCTGCAAAGGGATTGCGGTTAATGGCTTCCAGCGGTTCGCTACGGCTCATTTTTAGCCACGTGCGACAAACTATTGAACAAAAACTGCCAACGTGTATGAACTATATATCATTGAACTTTGCAAATGAACGTTGACTGCACCCGGAAAACCATTTTGGCGTGAGCGATCGTGACCAACGTCCGCAACATACTAAGACTGCTGCAATAACAAAAAGACGACTTGACGATACAAGAAATAAAGATCACACCATTTTGTGATCTTTGCTTTTTGTGAGGTACGTTCCTTTAGACAGGGAGCTGCCGTTCCTACTTTGTTTGCCTGTCGTTCAAAACAACAAATCGCCGGTCTGGCGTCGCTTTGCCTATCTGGCACACTCCTTATGGCCTATTCGTCATTTTTAAACTATCTTTACTATGGATGCAGTCACAGATGATGCTGTTTAAAAGTGGAAGCAAGGTAAAGGTACATATTTTTATACAGAGTGGGCAAAAGTGTTTTAGCAATATAAAAAGGGTCATTTTACAGCAACGTATTACATAGATTATATATATATCTATATATATATAAATATATATATTTTTTTGGACAGGTGAAAACTAAACATTTTATTGAAGTGGCTTTTTCTTAAACTGTCAAAAAAACTTCTGATTATATATGTATATATGGTAGATATATACAAATGAGCAAACACCCATATATAAATGTACATACATATTGAAACTAGGCGAAACACATCGCACCGCTAGCAGATAATACGATTGCCTATGTCGATCTGTCGTGTTAACAGGCAGGCAAAGAGCTTTAGCATCCGACTAGAGCCGCAACGCGGGTCAGCGGCTGGTAAGCACTCTTTGGGGGAAAAGTTGCTTCGGCTGGAGGCGGTTAATGCTGGCGAAAATTATTGTTGCGTGGCCGAGTTCGTCGTGTCGGTGACCGCGATGCTGGAAGCCGGGTCGACCAGCTCGTTCGGCTGCACACTTCAGCTATCGCAATGGAAGAGTCAGTCAGTGGCAGCCGCAGTGCCTGTAGTAGGGACGGTAAGCAACGGCTGCTCGCCTTGCTGTTAGTGCCCGAAAGCTGCGGGAGGGCCTGGTGCAACAGTAGGTTTACGGGTGTTAGGGGTTCTAGCAAAAGTCTATTGCTGCTGCTGCTGCTGTTGCTGCCACCGCGACTGACAGCAAAACCAGTCGTCCGTTGATTAAGCGCGGAGTAATTTTACCAAGAGCCTTTTTGTTTTTTGGAAGGCATCTATGTGAGACAGACGGGAGAATGAATAGGGGTAAGGCACTTAAGCCTTGCTTGCTCATGAAGCATGGCTTGGCGCCACTGTGGCCGTCGCAGAGCAGACGTGCTCGTCTATATTAACTATTACAATAACAGACCCATCGATTGCGGATACGGTCATTGGGATTGCTGTTTATACTGTCGTTCTCTTGCTCTGGTCAATTCAAGCAGCCTTCTTAGGTTCGTGTTGCTCGTTCCGCCCTGTCCGTTAGCAGCCCGATCCCCCATTCGGCGCTAAAAAAACGGTGGATAAAGAGGAAGCCTAAACTATGTGCTAACCTACCTACCTATCATAGATCTCCCGATGCAACTCGTAAATAGCCCCGAATCGAGCCCAAATCAATGAAAAGAACGCGGAGAGCACCCCTCTACCAGAAAGGCTGTTGCAGAGGACAAAAACTGACGTATTCTGCAGCCCGTTAGGTATAGCATGCCCTCCTGCCATATCTTTTCATAGCATAGTCTTTCTTGCGTGATGATTCCGAACATTTAACCTCTTGATAAGCTGAAATGGTTACAGTCGCTGTTACTACCTGTTACAGACACGGCATAATGAGAAAGAGGCGACAAGAGAGCCAAGTGAGCAATCATCACTCTGTCACCAATCGCTGACTGTCGTTTGTTTATTGTCGCTTGAAATACCTTTTGGCAGCTCATTTCAATACTAGCCACGTCTCTAAACAACCTTCCTCTAATATAGGGTTATATAGGTAAATGGGTTACCTCACTAGAAACAAGTAGATTTACAATAGCTTAAAATTCAGGTATGTTAGATGTCTGTATGACTTCGATAAGAACGTTTTTTTTTTTTGACAACTTTTGACCAGATCCAGGCCCACTTTGATGGATTCTCCCTTGCTGTATCACACCAAGCTTATCGAATACCTTTACGCGATATCCTATTGCCTTTATGAAGACTACCATCCTGGTGCGTGACGGTTGTTGGATTGATCTGGCTGTTTCACAGGTGTAGATGTTCATTGGCTGTGAAAGTTGACCCAGTTTCTGTAAGGGGTCTTTATATTCGCCCAGGAAATTGTTCAATTTGTCAGTAACTACATTTGCTGCCTTTACTCCACCTGAGACTTGGATGAGTTTCAGTTTGAGACAAATGTTCGCGGACAGCAACATCTCCAGCGGCTTGTGATTAAGTTGGAGCGTTACTTCTCTTCTTTCGCCGTGCGCGTTCACGATGACCCCCTTTCATCGCATAGACACCGATCGTGACCGGCCATAAATATAATTGTTCTGTTATTATAACTGATGCACCTTTAGCTAGCTTTTTGTAATTTTATAGGCGTGTAGGCTCATGATATTACACAACGGCGCGTGTGTCGACAAATGCGCAGAGTTCTGTTGCATCACCGAGTAGTGCTGCAAGTATCCTGCATTTTTTACGTTCGGTTAGTGGCTTATTGTCTCGGCCTGCGACAAATCGTCGATATCATTATCTTCAGGCCCTTTTTCATTCTGGACTATCCTGATTCCGTGATTTAATTGTTATTTAAACCTGCATAGATGGGCGAAGTGATTTTTTGCCATATATCTTGTATGTTTAGTTTATAATTGAACGTTCGCTTGGATGCGAAACTTCCATATTTTTAGTACACCGTTTCAGTTAATGAGTGTCCATCGATGTCTTGTGTGTCACGCTCCTTGTAGTCATTCCCATGCCACGTTAGACTCTACGTTGCCAACTGTAGGTTGTTCCGTAGCGTTGTGTAGTGATTTTTCCCTATGATTTGTAAGGCTCGTTCACTATCTTCTTATGTTTCTAGGGTTCGAATCACTAATTTGCTTATTATAAGCCTTTTGTGATTCGCTTCTCATAAAAGTGATTCCTTCGCTAGTGCGAGACACGTCCCAACTGGTCTCTTAGAATCCCATCGTTTTTGTATACGCATTGTTTCACCTACTGACCAATTCGTTCCCTAAGCTCTTTTATTGTCGCAGTATCCTTTTGTGTCACTTGCTGAAACGTGTATCTTCAAAATACGATATTTCGGTAACATCGTAACGCTAGCGCCAAAGCGTTGGATCGTCCTTTTTTTTGATCCGTTCTAATCACTTTTTGGCGAGGTACCACGGACTGACTTATCCTTCGACCAGGCCTCCCTTTTCCTTTTTTCATGGACTATCACTTCCTGGTCTCTTAATTCCATTACAATTAGACTCCATCTTACTTTCTGATAGTTATCTAACAGTGGCGAGAGAGTTAAGTGATCACCGACGACCAACCGTCATAGGTTTAATGCGCATTAACCACAGTCGGTGCGCTAAAATGGTTTCGTGCTTTTTGGCGGGACATTTGAATACTAATTACGTTTCCAAATGACTGCGATATCATATAAGGTAAATAGAATCGATAAAAGAAACCATTATTGGTGATGAGCAGACGTTGCGACTGCCAATTCATCAGTTAAATAAGCTGACATATGTTCGCCGGTGTTAATTATATTTTCCTGTTGTTTACGATAAATTTCGGAAAGCCGCCAATGGAACACGTTTTTATGTGCTGTCTGTAGCATAAATACAAACTGAATTAGGCCTAATTATAGAGTAGAAATGGAGATTTGGTTATTTTTGCGGTTCCGGCGCTTGATAACGGTTGAAGAGCAATGCTCGGCCCAGCTAATTCGAGTCGCTCATTTTAGCCGGATAAGTTTAGTTTGACTCATGATGACGCCTTACCTTGCTAGCAGTCATTTTAATAAAGCAAAAAAAAAAAGTACCTATTACGAGTTACGGGTATCCATCAGCCCTGCGATAAGATGCGGTGCGTAAACGCACGCGTATTAATTCATGAGGATTTTGCTCTCTGCACGTCGTCGATTTTTTCTATAGAAGTCAACAGTAATATAGGCCATTCGGCAGTCGTTCAATAAGGATTACCGAACACGACGGATTGCACACTAAAGAAAAATGAAAGAGTGCCAACGCTATGATTTCGGAGAAGAAATAGTCTCATCACCTCTGCTCAGGCTACAGGAACAAATCCATATATTTTATAATTGTACCTGTAAGTCGTCATGCCTGTCGTAAGTAGTATATTAAATATTTCAATAAATAACTCTTCGCCCTTGTTCATACCGTAGATTTCTTGCGAGGACGACAGTACGTAGAAATAATTCGTAGCCGAAATGTATCGTTGATGCCATTAGCAGCGCTGTAAAGGTAAAAAATCCTGTTGTAAGCCTGCCCGATCGTACGTGCCCATTCTTTAGGCAAATGGATATTGCCCATGTACAAAGCCTCGGAAATGTCCACATAGTTGCTTTATATAGCGTTATCGCTTTCTTTAGAGATCCTGTATCATATTTATAGGTTTGTCACTAGCCAAAAGCGACCAACGGCAGTGGTAAGAGACAAGTGGGTTTTACATAGAAACTAGATCGTAACGTAATGAATCAACATAATTAATAGATAATTAGCTGTTGGTTACATTATCGTTCGTGATATGCTTTTGCCTTCGGTTTCCGGTAGAACAAGATGACGTCTGTTGCGGTCTTCTAACAGTAAACAGAACACTCGAACTACGCAACTGCCTAAGCAGGATACAAGTGATATTTCCAGTGGTGAAGATCGCTTGAGACGGTCTATTAAAGTGGAATTATCAGTCGGCGTTGAGGCCAGCTGATGCAGTAACGCTTAGTCTTTACCTTAGAAGATTAGCTGGTTGCATTGGCGAGTCTTCAGAGAGCTTCAACGGCTCTATACTAATCGTTGCACGTGATAGGTCGGCTTTCTAAACAATCGATAATGTAAGAAGATCGTCCCTCCACTCGATGAACGTACGATACCGCCGTATGCATGTACGCAGACACTATGTTTAGAAAACAATGTCAGAGAACCCAATGTGTGCAAGGCCACTTTGCGTTGAAGGGACCTTCGTCCCCTACGATTTGCAGCAGAATTGCCAATCTACTATAATTATGAATCGAACAATATGCAAATACCTGATAAATAGATATATGGCAAATAACTTAAAATTATCGATGGAATGAAGCGGACCACTTAGATACTGCAATAATAACAACAGTGATCGGAGCTGTAAATCAGATCTCAGAAGACTGCTAGAGGACATATTTTCAATTTTATTTTCCTCACCCCGAACTCCTCTCACCCGCCTACCCCATTTCGCCCATCTCGAACACTGCTTTACAACCGTCGCACACTAAGCACCAGTGGGCGTCATCGCTATGGTCGGGAATTATCCGCTCGAACCCATAATTTGTCAACGCCTATAGAAACTGTACAGCGACTGACAGAATAGAAACGTATTTTAGAGACACCAGAAGTGTGCAGAATTCTCATTTTATTTATTTATTTATTTTTTATTATGTGAAGGTTCACCTGAGTGAAGTGAAGTGAACTCATAGATGTACACACGCACATATGTGGTGAGGTCTGCTCGTTCAAGAGGCGGGCATAATATATGCATGTTTCGGTTTTTTGTTCACGCTCATGCCTTTGGCTGGGTATCGTTGATACTGTCGTTGTCGCCCGCTATGTTGTTGACGTCGCGGCCGCCACCGCCGCTATTATCGCTCGATCTAACAAAAAGAAGTAGAGAAAATGCCACGCAGACTCTCCACAGAAAATCGATTGGCATTTGTAGAAATCAGAGGCAGAAAGGGCGATCAGTAAGTGCCAAGAGGCAGAGGTAGCATACCGAGCGGATGGACGTGTCGTGGTCCCTATGCGGATACACATAGCAGAAAGACGCAACATTACAGATGAAGCGACGCAGACGAAGGTTAAGATCAACAGGAGTGAGCAGTCAAACAAATCAGCAGCATGGTGGATCCCTAGTTCAAAGTATAGCTGAATATATCGATTACAAACAAGGAAAAAAGAGATATTTCCATCTCGCACTCCAGCAGTCCTGTTCTCTCTCCTCAGTCGCACAAGTATCGGCAGAATTAGCAACAATAGATATCGCGTCAAAAATGACGCGGAAAGGGTTTCATAAGGGCTAGACTGAAGGGAGGCCGTTGTCACACACGGCTCGCAATCGGATCAGCTTGGACACCGGTTTCGGCCATGCTAATAAAGCGGTTCGGGCACAAGGGCAAGCATCGCTGAGAATCGCGACGAATCGACTAGACCCCTGTGTACGATCTCGCTTCGTTGGGGCAACTAGAAAGAACGAATTATGTGTTACGGGCAAAAAATTCGCTCAATAAAAGGTCTGCTCCGATTTGCCGTCGTATTATAGTAATTTTCTGTTAACTACACGGATCAGATATGATGATACGGTATGATCGCGTATGGGGTCATGGTATGAAGGGACGACAGGAAAAATCACAGACAGGGTGAAGGATAACGGATTCCCTTTTTTTCTCGATCTATATACATAAATGTTGCCGAGAAAACATCGTCATATGATATGGCATTTGTTGTTGGACAGCTGTATGTGCTGGGGTTAACTTACTGCTAGTCAATACATAATGAGTTTATCTAAAAACAAAGCTGTTGATACCAGAGGAATGGACCATTAACTATTGTGGGCTTAATTGATAGCAAGTTTGCAAAAAGAGTTTGCTGAGCAAGTTCTTGCCCCCCTTACGAGGATCAAAAAGACGAAATAAATTATTCTAGAAATGGCCTGCCATATAATGAACATCGAATTATTATAATTAACAAACTATGCCTTTTATATTGTTGTCAATATATCAATATTGCTACATATATATATATATATATATATATATATATATAAATCAATGGATTTATATCTGTAGCAATTGCATCAGTGATCTATCTTTATTATTATTCAACATATACTCACAACTTTTTTTAAAAATGAGATATCCTCTATGCCATTTACTTAATCGAACCAGTCACCATTTTAGTTCGGAAGTATCAGCAGTCGGTATTACGACCATAGCGGTACATTTGCCCTGTCCTCCCTATGAATCATATGGAAAAAAAATTATCTCACAAGTAAGCGAACTATCGAAAGTGATATTAGAGGCATACAATAAACCTGTGGTACAGGTGCACCGAAATTAATTGTTAATATAATTATGGCCTGCGTGCGTACATATTGATGGTTTTTTTCCTTTTAGACTTCCGGACCTTTATGCGCATTGCGCAGTAGACCAAATCGCTATACGGTGTTAGCACGAATGCACCATTACTACGTAGAGATTAAAACAGGTTTAATAACAGAATTATAAACATTAATGAAATCTGAATTAGCAATATTTTTTCGGCTCTGCTGATTTTTTTCTGCGTTCGTGCTACAATACACAATCCTAAAGTGTTGACTTTGGATCTTTCAGTGGGTAATATCATTAATTTTATTATACTTAGCCTGCTCGTGTAGCATGTTATTTCCTAGAAAATGTAAAGAAGCAGAAGTGCTCCAATTGAATCAACGCTTCACAACTATCTACTGTTTCCCTAGTTAAATTACGAAGAGCAATAAAAAAAACGCTTTAATAGAAATCGATTTTAGATTTTTGTGAGTACTTTCTCAGATCGTACGGAAGCAAACCCCACTTGTCTAGAAAGTGCGTCCCGGGCAATAGTCTTCAGCAGATGCATACGTTATGCGGGCTGGTCTCGGTTCACCGGAAAGTGGCGCAGTACTAGGAAATTTCGGTGTTGGCCGTGTTAATTAATCGAATAACATTGGCTAGACGGCACGATATGGAAACACTTTCATAATACTCCTGGATCCGAGGATCCGTTTGTTTAGTAGGATTCTTTATCGTGGCCAACGTCGTTGTATGCCTCTTTTGTGATTTTGCCGAAGTTCCGTTGGCAGTTCTCGGAGGCGTCAGTAATTTCACCGTTGTCGTACAGTTATATTAACTCACATACTACTGTTTACTTTTAGATATCGAAATAAGATAGATACGTTTTTGCTTTGCTTCGAGCCTTTATCGGCAATCCATTACGGCTATCTGTTTAAAATTCACGTAGCACTCTGTGCGTGTTTCATTGACAACTCGACCTTTTGCCTTCAGACGAACGCGGTATCATACGCACCTAATGTAAATTTACATATATACCTATTTGCATACTTTTGCGTTTCGGGTAACTAACGTTCGTATTAAATTTACTAGCGTCAGTGAATATTCAAATGCTGAGGTAGCTGGCGATAGCTTCAATCGGTGCGAAAGACACCTGTGGCCGGGGGAATAATCTGTTTCGTCCAAACCGCGGCTCCTCTATCCACCATTCATTACTAGATCTACTCTGCTGTCTGAAGAGAGCGGTCGCAGTCATGAGACTTACGTGTCTCCAACGTCACCTTCGGAGGGCGGACGATAATTGAAGAGTCTATTCACAGCGGTGCTTAGAGAGGCTAAAAATTGAGATATACTTCGATTACAAATCGCAGCGCGTACGACGCACGCTAGCTAGTCTAACCTCGAACCGAGGCCGGTTCCATAAGACCGCCATCTTAATGAAGCTAGGTTTAGGAGAAACACATTTTTCATACTTGAGAATATGGTCAGTGAGCGTTCGAGTAACGAAAATGTACTCTTTACTGTTCTGGGTATAAATGACTAGCAAATGGGTAGTAAATCAGCTATCGGTAGATTGCATCGGTTAGCTATACCTATGTGGCACGCAAAAAAAGTACTCCGCAGCAATACGTTCTCGTTCACGCGGGTTCTCAGAGTCTAGCTTCTCCATTAAGCTGACTCGTCCCTCGTCATCAGGGATTTTGGCCCCCCTAGTAATCGTGCATTCGATATGGTTATGGAAGTGTGCGAAAACAAATGTCTACATTTCAAATACGTATCAATTAGCTGAAAAAAAATAGCATGAAATTCTATTCTTCTTGAGTCACATTGTTGAGAGAATGGATTGATCAGCTGGCGCTGATCAATCCATTCTCTCAACTAATCCTTCGATAACTAAGTTAGTAATAGCCGCGGAGTCTGTCCAAGTTTGCTCACGACAAAACCAGTGCGTGTATGGCATGGGGCTTCGTTTGAGTATCCATATTCCTTCTTCTTTCGTTTGTACGACTTTATTTGCAAGTGTTGCCTTCTATTTCTCGTTTCAATGAGGCGTGTGTAATCTCCGCAGCTTCATTTTCCAACTTGCGTTGTGTCCGCATAGACTCCTATCCCTGAACTGGCACTATTAAGCAAGAAACGTTTATGTTGGCTTGTTTTTGGCCATAATGCGCTATGTTGTCTGATTTAGATGTATTGGCAAAAGGTTGATTAAACCAGATATGAGGGAACCTGTCTGAACTGAATGGTCTCTTTTTCCCTCTGTGGAGGTCGACTGTGTACATACACTCTGCTGACGACTATTCTGCGGTTCAGCTAAAACGGAAGCCTGGTCTGAGGGAAACGTACAAAGCCAACAAAAGCAAAAGACCGGGTTCGAGCGGCAGGAGCGGCGTCCACCCTCGATGGCATACCTGTCATTTGTAGGAGCGTAAACTGTATTTACAAGAGGAGGCGACAATATGGGATGAGCATCGCAATGAGGGATACTTAAGGTACGCTCATAGGGATTAGCACACAATAGTCAGAATAGGCAGGTGGAATCGGCTTATCATGGCGGCGTGTCGTCTGCTTTGCGCTAAACATATAGATAAAATGACGAATAAGATATTCAACAGCTAAATGGGACACGTAGTTTTTATTTTTCGACATGTATTTCGTAGCTCTCTATAGGGCAACTGATCACTATACGTCTAGATGGGTTATTTTTCAGGCTTCCCCAGTTTAAAACTTGATCTTTCGATAGAACTAGGCTGGAAAAGCCATAGTTGTGCCATACGTAAGTTCATGGTGCTGCTGTGCCTTCATGGGCCAAATCTGAGACCTAGCGAAGGATACACATATATCATTGAAACAACCGAAAAAAACTTAACCCGTCTTTAAGAAATACATCAACGAGAATTAAGCTGCAGAGTTGTAGTATTTACACGGCATTGTAACGAAAAGCTTCTAGATTCCATTTTTGAGTAATAGCGCGAGTGTTGCTATTTCGTACGTTTCACTAGGTCAAAAAAGTATCAGCGAAGCGTTCGACTTTTGACGGATAGGAGTCGACCGATAACCGTTCTACACTTGTCTGCCTGTCTGTACGCTAAATTTGGCTAGGATTTGTAGAATAGAAGTGTGCTAATTTAGTACAAAGTAAAGTTCTCGATACTTTTTTTGACAGAGTAGCGTATTTAGAACGTATGATATTTTTATTGACCAGCTCCTCACGAACTTGCCAATACGTAAAGTGTTGACTTTTCGAAGATCGTTTTATTTGAATGGTACATAATTGACTCGCTTCGTGAGCAGTCTTCTTGTTGTGGATCTACTTGCCGACTGAACGCTGGTATTTCACTTCCTTTGAACAGTGAATGGGAAGCTAAGGGGATCGCCAAGGACGTGGTAATCGATGCTAGAAGGTTTGACCATGATGGCTGATTCGGAAAATTTGAGAATCCAGTATGTGACCGATGTTAATGCCAGCACTAGCATCCGTGGCAAATACTACCGCAACAACAATATAGTTATGCCTCCGCGCCCATCTCCGTAAACACTCGTGCACAGCGCACTCTTCGCGCCTACATCCCTCTATCGAACTTAACCTACCATAATCAGATGCAGATCGCCTCTGATCTGTTTACGCCACAGCCAAGTTGATGGCAAGACCGGAAATAGCTAGAACAGCGCACCGCCATTTCATTGTCACCACCAGTAATAACAGTAATCGCGACCACAACGATTTTTTTTAGCTTTCTTTCTAAATGTCTTCACCGTTGTTGTTGTTGGAGCCGTCGATGTCATCGTCGCCGACAAGAACCCCTTGCGTCGTTTGCGCCCCAGTCCGAGCAACGTCTGTACTCACACGTTGTTACATTGGTTTTCTGCAGTCAGTGCGTCGTCGTCAGCGAGCTGGTCTGTGTGCCCGCTTGGTCGTCTGTCCAGAGAGGCAACGACAGTCTCTTGGCTGCCGCGGGTGTGCTGGTCACAGCATAGCAATGGTCCGGTTTGAACGTTATTGTTGCGTCGTTGTTGTATTTTTGTGATTGGTGACTAGGTCGTTGTTCGGTGCCCGGTTCGTTTTCCTCACCGGCCGATTCTTGGACGGGCGTTTGGTTTTCTGCTGCTACTGGTGTATTAAGCACTGATCGAGCGGATTCAGAGTCAGGCAGGCAATCTCCCTATAGCACAGTCGCGGCAGCCACAACAACAACAACAACAGCAGCAGCGACATCAACCCGGCCACACCGATAACAGGAACCTTTTTTTTGCGCTATTGTTACTTGACATCTATCGAACGTCCCGAGACGTGTCTAACAATGTTCGCGGTAGCGGCTCATGCCACAGCGCGTAAGCAGTAACTGCGCTTTGAAGTAGGCGGACGGCTACATTTTCGTCGGGTTGCTTTGTTGGTTGGGGGGGACGATAAAGGCGCGATGCCCATGGCGAAGGCAGCGGGGACAATGGCGGTCGGACGCGCCGATCGCGTCAGCGAGCAGCGGTGGCGGCGGCGGCGGCGGCGGCGGCGGCGGCGGCATACGACATCATCTTGTGGCGTATTGACGAAGCCGTTTGCTGCGCAATATCATGATAGTAGCCTAGTATTGACTTGTCTATGGGGCTAGTTATTTTGTCGAGGAAACTGAAAATTGTCGCTGTTCACCCGGCAGTCGTCCCGCCGCCAACATAAACGCTAGAGAAACAACAATCAATGAAATTTTGCCGAACTGACCAAAGCCGACCCAATGAACCCAAGTTATGAATATGGCGAGATGAGGCGAAAGTCGAAGAGGTCAGTCCAAGAGCACAAATTTTTCTTACCCTACGTCTCTGTCTGTGGAAACTTACGTCTGTCATTCGTCGATCAACCCGAGACGGAGTAAATGGCGTGTGCTGATAAATTTGCATGTTCTGTTTTTATTGATGCTGCATACACCTGCGGAAAGAACCAACACTTGCGATGCCATACTTCGTGCTCAAACAAAGAAAATTAAATTTTGTGCTTTTTAGCCGGCCCTGCAGTAGGTTTTTATAGGTAGAAATACTTGCTTGACATGGTGATAACTAGCAATAGAGTAGGCTAGGATACAACAAGACGCATATTGCAGAAACTTTGCAATGATTTGTTCGAAAACTCACTAGACACGGCATACTATGGCAGACATTGAATTCTACAAGGCAAGAGTCGATTGATCTGCAGACGTCTTATTGACAGCTGTGCCGATAACGCCGTAGCAGTTTGATAAAAATGTTTACGATTTTTAGAGGAAATACTGATTAAGCCTCCGCGGCTTTCATAATGGCTTTGCTCTTATTTAGCTGTTTGGCGAGCTCGCAAATGGCGCTACTTAATAAAGAAAGGACGTTAATGTGTCGCAATGTTTCTAGAAACGCTAGTCGCACGACGAATCCGATAAACAATTCAATTATGTGTCCAATTTACCAACCAAATTACAATAAGAACAAATAAACAGGATAGTGTTGTTTGACCGTCGCTCGAGCCGAACAACGCATAGTAGCCAGAAGTTTAATGGGCTCGAGGTTTTTTAGGGCGCTAGACGCTGACTGCCGCAGATAGGGACGCATACGAATGAAGAAGTCCCGCCAACTAACCCCCAAAAGCTGTTAGCCATGGAGTAGCCGTGAGAACGCCGACAGAAGGTTGCGGCATGACCATGAAAGGCACTCTATTCAATGTGTTATCTCTCTCGTCGTGGGCGCTTCGCTCCATGGCGCCCCCTGTGCTCTTTTTCCTCTCTCTCTCCCATTCCCTCTCCCACTCCCGCTTGCGCTTCCCTTCTCTCTCGTCCTATCTGAGTGCTTGTAAATTGGGGGTCAACGGCCCTCATTGGTATCCCTCGTTAGAGGGAAAAGTGGCAAATAAAACAAACCTAAATCGAAGCATGAAAATGCAAGAACCGAAAAGCAGGCACGGAGCAAATACTAGCGAAGAAGTTGGTCGGGTGAGGTTGACCGGAACGGCTGGCGATGGGAAACAACGCAAGGGGGTGACTGGCCGCTCGACTGCAGTGGCTGACGGTACCATCATACGAGCTACACAAGACGAACGTAAAAAGGCATGAGCAGCTAAGTGACGTAGCGGTGACGTTGTGTGAAGGCAGACACAACAGAATGGAGTTACGCATTTTCCAATTAGTGATTTCTCGAACTTTATTTCGGAAAGTATATATCTGTCGTTTTATTTCTCCTATACGCTCTCTTCAGTCGTCTCTTTTTTGTTGTTTACATTCTGTTTAGCAAGAAAAGCGACAAGTAAAGTCAGAAACACGAAATCGAAATAGCAAATAGCGCTTGTCAATCTTACACCATTCTATCGGTGCGTTTGAGATAGCGGCCGATAGCCTGTGGTCGGTAGTTCCGGTGTCTGTTGGTCCACGGAGGAGCGTTTCAGTGTTCAAAACTAAAAAGCTCAATTCAGCGGATAACGCTAATACAAGGCTAGGGACTGAAGATCGTGGAAAAAAAGAACAAGCACTAATAATATACTAAAATAAATGAAAAATGTGAAGCTTCATAGACAATCACTGCATCTGTAATTGGCTGAGCTACTACGCTTTTATTTATTTATTAAAACTATCAAATCTATGGCGAACTAGTAAACTAAGCATGAACTGCTCAGTACGTAAGCCCGCCCACTATGGTACCCCTTTCACACGGTGTACTGGCGTCGATGGTGCACGCACGTTTCCCGTGCCACCCGCTGGACAACGCACGCTCTTTGTTTGGCGTACAGGTGGTGTGTCTCGCAAGCGCCGAACCTGATTGTGTCTGTTCGCGAGCGTCGTCCCATGCGACGCGTTCGTGTATCGCTCTGGGTGTTGTGTTTGCAATGGTCGAAAAAAGCATCTGTGGACGAAAAAGAGAAATATACAGTTGGCCCAAAAGAGACAGTGACGTTGCGGTTCGTCGTTTTCTGTGTAAGTACGGACACCACGCCAGTCACAAAGATCAACAATAGCGACATCAGCAGTAATCTACACACACACCGCCAGGTCCACCAGCTTTTCTCAGACCTTTTCAATAACCTACCTCTGCTGCCACTAACAGACAAACGGCAACTCTACAGGAATAAAAAGGCTCAGAAAACTAGTGAGACCTAGGGGTCGCATGGAGCGCCTTCCGTTTCAGGATGACTTTTCTCATATCTTTATCACCAATATTAGCAACAGGTACAAACCTGCAGAGAAGAATAACAGCGAAAGATACACATATATATAGAAAATTAAATATGCGTAGACTTACCAATACTCGCTTACGGCTAGGTCAATAAATGAATAAGAAGTCTACAATGTCGTCTACTGCTACGTAGCTTGTGGAACTGCTGGTCTCTTACAAGGCGTCACCAAGTCCCAACATCGGTAAAATCGTACTCCTTCGACTGCTATGTAACGTCGGTTGTCTAATGCATTGTCGTATATCTTCTGCGAAGTTTAACTGTCTATCCGGTTTGCAACTGTTTAGTGAGCATACGTGCCTGTCTGTCGCGCATTTGGACGACAGTGATATGGGCAAAAGGCAATATCGAACCGAGAAAACACGACTAAGGGGCTGGTTTACGTATATTTCTCATCATCTTTCCTGTCTATCTAGGCATCTGCGCCCCGTATGTTAGTGAGTACACTTCTGGCTATTTACAGCGATAGTTGAAGACTCGAAATTGAAGCCATAGGCTAGTGTTAACTCGCAACCGGTGACGCCACTACTGACCAGGGTGTGATATGGGAAAGCTATCGAAGAATAGACGTGCACCAGTGAATAGCTTCATACAAGATGGAGGGCTAGACGCACATAACAGAAACAAGCAAATCGAAAAGAGATCAGTTGCTCGACAGACAGGGAGGAAGGACATTATGCTAAAATTGCTGAGGAACCTACTCGTTGCCGAACTCACTACTAAAGCTGGGACCACGTCTGAAGCCGTCTGGCGTGACTGGTCTAAGAAAACAGTCGGTAATTATAGAATAATCAATTGTAGCTATAGTGAGAGCTGCAGCTAACGTCGATTCCATTGATCGCAATACTGGTGGCCTGATATCGGTGGATAATTTTGCCATAATATTGGTTGCTCAAGTTTAGCAGCAGCGAAAGCAGAAGTAGCATAGCTGATTATGTAACAGTACTGTTTTTCAGCTAAAATGACCGACTCGATTTTACATGAGGAAATGCAGAAAAAAAAAGAAAAAACTATTATTGGTATTTTGTTGAAAAATGGAACGGCCTATTAATCAGACCGTCGAAGCGGGTCGCGCTGCGCGTCAATAAACTGCTGCACTTATCGTTGCCGTGTACGCTAACGTTGTCGCTTCATCTTCGGCGTTGCTACTGCGATACCCTTGTCCTGCTCGGTCTTCATCAATTTTTTTGCGTGGAGCTCCTCGTTCGTTCACTGGCCACTCGTGTCACTGCTTCAAAACGCAGCTTGCTTACCTGTTACAAATAGATGAGTTGTCGCATCGTAGCTATGCCATCTGATTGTATCAACGGGGGGATAGCGCTCAGTCATAGATTCATCGGTCTAGACCAACACGTCTGTCGTTCATGGCGCCGTCGTCGAGAGATATATTTAAAACAGCTTTGGGTACACATACAATTACCATAATCAAGTGATGCCGATTAAGAAACGTAGAAAATTTCGAGGGCGATGTCAGCGTCCGAGAGGCTGGCCGCTAGCTGCGACAGTACTTGCGTGACCTACGAGGTGTCTGTTCCTTTTCTCGTTTGGGTTCGTTAATTCTTTCGTTGCTTAATTCACTCGTTATTTGGCGCATCTGTTCGAATTTGCGACCGGCTTGCAGAGAAAGTCGATATTTAGTTAATGCGCCGCCACGAATAAGTCATCCTTCGTTCAACTGCTAGTGCTGATATTGCGAAAGGTCTGCAGCGGAGAGAGAAAAAGAGATTTTATATAGATGTATGTGCATTTTTTCAGGTGTTAAAAAGCAGACGATACAATACGAAACCTCAACGGCAGGCCTCATATGAAACCAATTTGAAGAAGTAAACAGGTGAGAGATTTGGAAAAAAATGACCAACTCACCAAAACTATGCTATGTAAACCGATTTTACGAGGAACTGGTTGATGTAAGTGTTTTGCTGCGTACGCTACAGCTGTCTAAGCTCAACTAGTTTTAGCGGGTTACCAACACTGACAACAAGAGCTGCGATTTGTGAAATCTTCTCCAAGCCTGATTTATGTTATCCCGCCGACAACGAACTCTGGTTGGACTTCAGTGTTTCAGATGTTGTCGCCACCACTACGGTTACAATTGTATATGCTGCTACTTGGCAGGGCTACTCTGCCAGCGACGGCGACCGCTACTTCTGCGACTCCATTGATTACTTCCATTTTCCTGAGAACCGACGAATGCGAAATTTGAGACAAGGTATCAGTCAAACGATTTTTGCCTTTGCTGCCACGGGTCCGTCGGGCGAATGTCGTTCCATAGATCCGCACATGTAGTGTATATAAATGTTTATAAGTTATATTCGTGCCTATGCGCCCATCTGTGACTGTGTTTCTGTTCATCCGCATCCTTCGTCGCTCATCAAAGCAACGACGGTAAAAAGTCATGTCGCAAATCGCTAACAGAAACTAGAAAAGGCATGGTCATAGACGTCCTGAAAACAGCAGCGCCAAATCCAGTAACAAAAGGAATAACATTAATAACAACCCAACGCTGTCACCGACAGCAACAACTTTACCCGGACTGGCTGTTGACAACCACAGCCGGAATTCCTATCATTACCCTGCGTGAATAAAGGTGTGATATAATTCTAATAGCAATTATAAAACTATAGAGCTCGGCAATTACAACCGTTGATAATAAGAAGTGGACATCTATATACGATTCACCCACTCAGCCTGCTATTATAGTGCATAACAGGTACTTCGGGCCAGTTCCCTACTCCTGACCAGGGCGCCTCTTCCCTTCCCTCTTTCCTCGCCGCTCCCGTCCCTATTTCTCTTGTTATGGGTGAGTCTGCAACACTCAATCAGCGAGATTCTGCTGTGGTGAGGTGCGTTACCCCCCGGCGCCGTTGCATCATCTGCGTCCGCAGCAATCGGCCCCAGGGGCCGCACTCGTTCAGTCTGGTTTGAGCAGCACAGTTGGAGAGCGGATTAATGCAGCAGTCTATCAGCGGTCTGGCGATAACTCCTTCTATCGCGCGAGCGAACTAGCGAGGAGTGGCACCAGCAGGTTAGAGTGAACGTCGAACGTGAAGGCCAATGCCCGGTTGTTTGTCCGTTCAGTTGCCCATCCGGCAGACGGACAGGCAGGCAGGCAGGCACTCAGCGGATGAGGACAGGACGTCCAGCTTTATGATAATACGTGTAGTCATATAATGTCTCATACGAAGTGGAACAGAAACGAGATGGGATGGATGGGACGATTGTCCATCAGCGTTCATATTGGCCATGGCTTGTCAATTGCTTGTCGTTACAAGTAGGCTCAATGTCAAGGGGACAGAGAACACGTGGCGGCTGTCGAGCCATGCGGCGGAAGCAGCGAGACGGCCAATCAAAAGCAATCTTGCGACGATTTTTTTGGTTGACAGCTACGGAGAGACGGAAATTTGCCCGTTGCTGCTGGCTGTCAAATACCCTATGCGACTGATAATCAATATATAGCAACGGATATGCGGAGGTACTATTGGGGCTGCTATTCCAATTCGTAGGCTACTGGTGTGTTCATGTTGAATACGCACACGAATACATCTGTATCTAACAGTGTCCCTAGCTATGAAGGGTCTTTGGTCCTCTTCCGGCTAGCGAACGCGATGGTACTCTTGCATCGTGCCAACAGTGGCCACAGGTTACTGCCGCCACGGCCAGCCAAGTAAAAAGCAATACCCATCTTCGTTTGAGCATTACTTCTCGTTAGAGCCTTGCTATCCGTGGGGATCGTCCTGAACTTCTCGGCGGGGGACTAGGGCTCGTACCTCGATGAGTAGATATCGGGTTCAGAGGTGACCAGTCGCGTTCTGTTTGGCTACCATCTATCTAACCTCGACCGCAGGCGTCGTGCTTATCGATTGTCATTAGGAGGGTTCCCGCAAAACGAGCGCTGGTCCATGTCATGTTACGACGTGCTAACTTGATTGTACTGGTCGTTTTCACGCAGATCTTCTTCTTGCTAGCTCCTCCTTAGCCAGTTATTACAGCCAACGTTACATACAGAGTCGTCGTTTGGACGCAGAACGCTCGTTGGAAGTAGGAAAAATGATGCAAGCGATCGCTTACGGTAGAAATAAATAATAGTTGTTGGCTTACGTTCGAAGCAGTCCTCTAATTGTTGAGCCGTTTGATTTATATGAATTGCCATGCTTAGACGTCTAGCGACGCAGAGTTTGGCAGAAGTTAACGGGAAGTAAGTGACGCGACTGCTCGAATAAGGAGAGTGCGTTTTGTAACGTTGATGTAACGATGCCATTAGTTACAGTACAGCTTCACGTGGCGTATACAGCTTCAAGCTACAAGCTTCAGCGGGAAGTATCAGCCACGACGAATGTATGACTTCACTGCTCGGACCCATGCACAAATGTCTCGGGACACATAAAAACATTCATTAGCTACATTTCAATCTATGTAATGCTACATTAGCCGTCAATCTCTTCGACTGGCCGGCTAAAACGATATTTCGTTTATGGCGATAGGATTTGTTCTAATTGGAGCTGATAATTTGCATCCACAATGTGCCCACACATGTAGCTCGTTCAAAATATCGATGAAACCGGAGACAAACATATATATATATACATATATATATGCTATCGAAACAGAGTGCCGTTTCCTTTGCGCGCGAACTGTCCATAGGATCTTAGGGTGAAATGGTGTTTAATACTTTATGCATCGCTATGCTGAGGAAGGGCTATAGGGAGTTGGGTCGTTATAGCGCGGTATGATTTTTTCCAGCAGCACCGCTATAAACAAATCGACTGACATAAGAGAATATCTATTCAAAAATAAGCACTAAATATGGTAAACGTATTTTAAAGCCGCTGTTCGAACGGACATTGTTTAGCTGTAGGCCGCTGTCAGCAAAAAAGAATTACTTCTATCTGTGAACAGATCAATCAAGACAGACCCATTAATAACAGGATGACAGGGTAATCTCAACACGGGTTTTCTAATAACACGGGTAAAAATTTCGTTAGTTTGATGATTGACATATCGTCCACAACGTATTATATCTCTATATGAGTTTCCGATTGAATAATTTAGCTCATTTTAAGTGTTTGGCTTAACTCGACAGCGGGCTCTCTAGCTAGAGACGACAGGTTAGAGCTAGAAGAATATTAGCTGATACATTTTTGACAGCGTTAATTTTCGCTCAACAAATTGGCTTCACCGCCCGACGCTATTTAGCGGATATCAATCTTTTCAACGATGGCGCTTATCTGGTTTATTTTAGCTAAGATTATCAAAAGTGGAAGAAGACATCGGTAACGTGTTTAGCAGCGTTACCACTGGACGTGACATTCACTTTCGGACAAAGTTCTTTGTCAGTCTTCCCGCTGCCGCCTATGGCTGGTCACGTTGTCGGTAGACGAGGTTGGCTGAGCTGTTCGCGTTGAAGCTGTCCGCGTCAAAGTCTTCGATGCTCGTCGGATCCCTTGCTGAACCGCATATAGGTATATATACGCCACTTCGCGCGGCTCGGCGAAACATTTGACTGTACCCCATTTTCCCAGCCGCCACTCAATATTGAAATATGTTCCAAATATCGGGCTGAGAGAAGGAGAGCTATTAGCGGCTGTGAACCGCTGAGTCCGCAGTTGTTCGTTGGCTTGGATCGAACAAGTGTTCATTTTTTGCCGAATCTTGCCAGTCATCGGCCAAAGGCCATGGACCTTATACAGTAGGGTCTCACTGGTCAGTAGACAATAATGCAGTGAAGTTAATGCGATGCAGAAATTGACTGGCACCAGCCGTCAACAGTCGCTTTCCAGAAGTGTTGCTCACTGGGTAGTCAGTCTCCTTTATCTAGACTTTCTCCATAGCTTCCAGTGAACTACAGGAAGCCGTCGTGTGAGCGAAGAGCGCCTCGGAGCTTGTGTATCCGCACCCATCGCGTCTGGTCTGAGAGTTGCAAACTGCCGGAGAAACTGGAAATTTTCAACGCATTGAGCGGCTAACTGTTCCGAGGAGTGTTGAGGAAAACAGACGCGGCGGCCACAGCAGCTTAGTGGAAGCTATCGGCTTGCGGTGCCACATGGGCGCCGCTGTCTAGAAGTGCACAGTGTCCTGGGCAAAGGCAAAGAGCTTCTCAAAAGCCGTTAAGGAAGAAAATGAGGATCGAATAGCTGACGACTTTCCGTTTGCTCGGCGGACGAATGGTCAGCGATCAGCCAGAAACCACCAGCCGACGGAGATCGCTCTTTCTATTTTTGCGGTAAGTTTTTCCCTGTTTTTAGCGCAGACATCGCGAACAACCGGTCCAGTGACTACCCCATTATGTGCAGCCGAATGCGGGTTAGTTTGCCGAACTGACCCACTTTGAATGAACGATTTTTGTATCGTTTAACCGAGAAGGCCCGATCAAAGGGCGCCATTGAACGAGCAGAAAGCACAGGGTCCCGGAGGAGTCTTCGGTGAATATCCGGGGTCGTTATTGCCTACGTTTTTGCTGCCGTTGCAAGATAACGCAGGAACAGCTGCAGGGCTAGCGCTGCGCAACGAGCTGAAGAAAAACCTAGTGCCCGTCTGCTTTTTACCAACGGACTAACATGAAATAAACAGCTGTGTTAGTTTCTTAGATTGTTCTGCATAGATCTGTGGACCTGAAGAGGCGGCCTAAAGAAGCGGGCCTAGGAGTCGGCGTCCGGCTGGACCGACGATCAATCCAAACAGTGCCGATCGCCGACGGGCTTTTCGCAAATGGGGAATATAAAGAGGCAAACTTTTATTTTGACTCTATCGCTACAACGGTCGCCGTCTTCGCTGTTGTCGGTGCTGTTCAACATGTCTTCCCCCAAAAGAGGCTGCTTCCACGGATGAACCCTAGATTGAAGACGACGACTACAATATACAGCAAATTAGAGTATTTTAAAATAGTACTATCAAAGCTCGTTCGGTTCTGCTAGCGGATTGTTAAAAATTTGCTAATAGGAGACCGTCAAAAACTCTATCTAGCCACTGTTAAGTTGTTGGCTAATACTGGAAATACCTATTTTTATGGTGAAAGAAGATGTAGTCTACATGTTATAATGTCGATGCCGAATAACTTTAAAATGTTGTGGTCGTTACCTTCGTGACGCTTACACGATGCCGGCGGAATCTTCATAGACGGATTAATAAAAGCAGTCGAATCTATCATCCGAGAAGAAACCAAAGCCTAAGCTAAGGTACAATGCTTGACCAGGTCTTCTGTGTACTGTTTGATTTTAACTAATATTCGCCACAGGTTGTTTATGCTGGTACATTACTACCATGTTAATACGCTGCATGGTTGTTTGTGTTTTGCGCTAGGAGCCAGCCGTCAGCAGTAATGCGTAATGGTTAACGTACCGGGCGTGCGACATGAAAGCGTACGTTACACCCAAGCGATAAGGCACGTGTTTATGAGATTACCTGTTCTACTACGTAGGATCGTTATGATGAGTCGTTATGGTAACGAAAGACGGTCAAACATGATGATATTTAACATTAGAAGTTTTTTACTGACATTAAATACAAGGTGAATAGGTATTTAATTTTCAATAAGTACAACAAGCAGGTTCGACACTGTCGTTCGGATACTGCAAAAATCAGACGATATCTCCTCTGATTTACTGCGGCTTATAGGCGTAAGCGAGGTGCTCTTATATAATTAATGAGTATAACCCAGCTTAATGGAGACAAAGCGCGGTCTCTAACGGTGCGTCAACCATGAAAAATACAGACATCCCATAGATCAGATATACAAACCGCTGCTGCCACAGTCTGACTGACCGGCTTACCTATAATTCTTCTTAAAGTATCTGTATGAGCTTTGTGTCATAGCAACGATGAACCGCCTACGAATTGAGCTCAGCAGACCATTCCTATTAAAATAGATTGAAATATTTTACAGCACTCTCGATATTCCATGCGATTTTATTTACCTCAGTGACTGGTGGTTTAGACAGCTGGAGGACATGGTTTAAGATTTATCGGACGAAAACTTTCCGTATATCCACATATGCCATCGAAACTTGCTTGAACATTTCCAGGGGGCCCTTTTTATTGACACTATGATAGCAGTGACGGCTGGAACTGATCTAAAATGAAATGCCAAATTCTCAAGCCGCCATGGATAATACCGCGCTTTGATTTCATCGGCGGACGACTGTCGGATCCCACGCTTGAAGCCTCCACCGATAAGTGATCATTCGTTTTGATGGGGCGCCTACTTTTAATACTCTGTTACGAATAAAGTCCAGCGAAGAACGTTTCGTATAAAAAAACATGGAACATGCCTAGCAATAATGTACGCACAACGAAGATCTAATCGGCTTTAGCGTTCCACGGCGGATATGGAGCTTTTAGCTGACTATTTCCAGATAGGGCCTTAATTTGTAGCGGGCATTTTTCGACAGTTTCAGTAGAGTGAACCTAAATTAAATATAAATTTCAACGTCAAAACAATGTCACCCTGGCCCGAGCAAGAATAAGATCGCAGATCAGACCAGCAAACAACGGCACCAGATAGTGACTACTCAGCGTGGCGCTTCTATTGATTATGTATTTGTACCTTCACGAACGGCAAATGAATGACGAGGGTTCGTTAAACTGAGCTCAAGAAACGGCTTGAAATGACTGAGGGGTTGACAAGAAGAATTTTATAGAACTGCCATTGCCGCTTTTTCCCTGTTAGCAGTGATTTAATATCCACCTCGTCCTGCATTCACCTAAAATTATCGAATGACCCAAGGCCTAAGTGTTCCCAAACTATCTGTGGCGCCTTATACACCAGAGAACTCTGTACGTCGTTAAAAGATTATACTTTTCTTGTGGAGAGCTAAACACTTGGGCCGCCTTCTATGTGCGTTGCGTTATGAGAAGTACGCAATCTATTCTAGCGATGCTTATCGTTGTTAATAAAGTAGTTCCGGGCGTTTGTCGCTTTATTATTTCTTTTTTCTATGATCGCGTTCTATAGAAAAAAGGCCGAGTTATATATATAATTTATGGCGCTCTCGCGATGAGTGCCATATACCAAGCGGCTATTTGCAGAAAACGATGACGTCAGAGTACTTGTCAGCTACAACAGATCTAACTTGAGACTTGGGAAACAAACAAGCAATATGACGTGAAGGTTTCCTTGATGAATCGTACATGATGGTGTTTGGCGCCAGACATGTTGGGAAGATCATCGCGTTTTCAGTCGATGGTTAAAATATCAATCTCTGCACCGCCCTGAGGGTAGCTATAGCATGTCTCGGTAGGGCATATACAGTTTTCGCAGCAAAAGACAAATTTCCAGTATGTTCACAACATATCACATTTTCATTTACTACGGTCGCGTATCTTTTAGCCTCCAGTATCAATACTATATGTCGATGCCGAGAAAGCTTAAACTTATCATACTTTGGCCCTTCCGATGACTAACACGTGTCTTTATCGACGGATGCACATAGCGATGATGGGGAACTTTGTCCTGGCGTTTGGCCATCTTCAGATATCTCGTATATACCGTAGGGTCAACCAGCTCGATGATCGGACCGCACCAACATGCTCATTCGCTATTTGCCTGTTTTTGTAACCTAATATCTGTTTGTCGCAGTTCGCTACGAATAAGGAAATCAATTTCGTATGTAAATCCGTATTAAACGCGCTAGGAGTGGAACGATCAGAAAGGATGCTAGCTAGAATTCCGATAATATCCAGTCGGCCACCCACAATGGACTGCTTTTGTGAGGTAGTCGGATTAGATCAGCAGGCTACCACCACGAAGAGGTGTGCAACCTGCCCCTCATCGGAGATACCCAGTTATAATGTTGTAGTCGACCATCGAAAGGCGACTAGACTAAATTAAGGAGATTGAAAGGCAGCCATAGAAGACTAATAGAACTATTAGAAACTATGGAAAACGTTCCGTGCGGGACGGGGCGCTAACCGGCCAAGAATATCCGAGTGTAACATATGCGTGATTGTACAAAACGAGCGAGTGAAGCGGCGCGTTCTCCGAAGCGTTTGTTTTTACTTATATTCATTCGAGATCCATGGACAGGGCGGTAACGGTCAGTTTTTTCTATATTCATATACTGAAGCTGTCGTTAACAGTAATAGCGCATGCCAGATGTAACTCATTGGGACATACGAGCAAGTCTCTGGCCTAGCACATTGTCGCCATTGCGTCCAATAGCGTGGGAAACTCTAGCCGTACACACGCTGACTCCGCGCAAAAGTCTGCTTTTTAGCGCAGTACAACGACCGAATGCTTCGCTAGATCGCTATGCGACGCTTGTTTTTGCTATGATATACTTGAACATTCATTGTAGACGATGACGAGAACGATTACGTTATCCAGCTCTTTTTTTTTTTTCTAGTTTATTCCTTCTGTATTATTTTTCCTTCTGAATTATCTTCGAGACATATTAAATGTTAGGTAAGTGGTTAAACAGCCACTGAGAGGCAAAGGGTAAGAGAAGACGCGAGAGACCTAATGAGTCACAACGAAGAAAAATTACGCAACAGCCAAGGTTTGCCAGCTTGACCAATCGGATTTACGCTCTAAACGACGTAATTCTATAATAATAACAACATAGTTGTAGTAAGCGGGCGCGTTCTCTTCTTTACTATTCTGCATTTCAGAGTGGTTTTTTACTCCTTACCTGCTCATTGGCTTTGGATAGCATCGGATTGATCGTTGTATCATTGCCTTGTCTTTTCCTCTTCTTTTTTTGGACAAAGGCAGCTCGGCATTAGGCGGCGATGCCCTTGCACCTTTTTCGCCACACGAAATGACGAGAGATGCACCCCTGGGCCATTTACCTCAGAAGCACTGCCACTGCCTTTTTTCAGAACAAAAAAAGGCTGAAGGGGAGCGGGTGGTTTGCTCCACCCTGTGCCGCCCGCTAGTTTTTGTTTTGTCCCCGTTAATTCTTGTTGTTCACGTCGAATGTGCGCTTACTCTAATGGCCGGTTGTCCAAAGAAGAGGGGAACAGTCGGTTAGCAAGGCTGACGAAGATCAATAGGTAAATGACAGATGACAATAAACGAAGGGGCGAATGACGAACAACAGGAACCCGGAAAGGGGTAGCGAAGGAAGCCGTATATCGCTCTTTTTTACCGCTACCCCTATTGATGATGGACAACCAGCGGCGCCACCACCACACGAAACAAGCGCTACTTACTGTTTACAGCCGCAGAGAACCTAGGCGGGCGCCGGACGATATCTAGGTCGATCAAGTGTCGAAACTTATTAGCGTGTGCAAAGTCATTTCTACAGTGGCCGCTGTACCTACTACAACATCCTCGACAAGCTAGAAGACAATAACAATTTCGTCTCTCACAACTGGTAACGTAACCCTTGTTGGAGCTTTTGTTGTTTACTGCTTTGCGAGCGTAGGCAACAGGAATACGGCGACGGCAAGCAAGCGCGCACTTCACGACACCAACGCAAGGTGATAATGGCTTTTAGTGTTTCAGGAGTGATAGAGAGTATCTGTAAAGAACGAACGTGGCCAGGTAATGGCAGAAAAATTCAAGAGGCAAAAAGGTAATCGGCAACTTACCACTCGAAAACCACACGAAATTGGTCAGCCCGAAATGCAGCGTTTTTCTTTTTTTATTTTCGCCATCACTCTTGCTATTATTGGTGGTGCAATCGAGGAAAGAGTTTACCGTAAACAGCATAAAGGGTAATATTGTCTTAAGCCAGTAGTAGATGGCTTAGAGCAGGCGGTCAGATTGACGCTACAGAATACGTTAAGGTTTACAGAATTGAAATGTTTTCCCACCTATCAGGCTGCTAGCATGTTTCAAATCACGGGACGAACATTTGATTTATCCTGCAAAAACACTGCAAGTGCTCGTTTATGAAAAATATGGTAAGCCCAACCTTACTTGACTTCACTGGGAACAGTTGTTGTCACGGGTGAAACAGATTTACAGTAGGTGCAACAGGGACTCCTCTATTGTGTAGCTTAAAGGTGGATCCGTTGCCGCGATTTATTAATTTTTGAAAAGCTTCAAGTAAGTTATATTTTTGACTGAATAGCCATACAATGGTGTCATACGGATCATAGGTGTGGGATCATATGAACCACTAATGATTTTGCAGAAAGAAGTCGATCATTCAACTATTCTGAGGGGGTTGTTATGTAGTTTGGAACCATGGAGAACAAGTCCAATATGATGATTCGTTGACTGGACCTTCTTCTCGGATTTTATCGTGGTCCTCTATATTCCAACAAATGTTCAACAAATCCCTAGCTTGCTGCCATAGTCCCAACTTTCAAAATTTGCCTAGGAAAAACCGATAGCTTGAAACGCATTGTATTTCTAACCATCGTACATTTTAAAGATGCTCCATTTACGACTATTGCATTTTATCGTCGAACCTTTTTCGTTAGAAAGAAATTCAAATAGTCCATTTCCTATCGGTCGATGAAGGGTCTTTCATAAGCGAGACCGAATTAATTAAAAATAAGTTGTAAATTGATAGTAAACGCAAGATCTTCTATTGCAAAATATCTTTTATGTCTCGCTCCTTAAGAAGTGTAGACGCTACTGGCACGCGTTAACATGTGAGTGTATAGTTTCTCATCACCTATCTTACTGTTAGTCGCTGCGAAGCTCGCAAAAGCTGATAAATAATTGTACTCGATGGCGAGGGCGCAATAGGCTGCCAAGAGACAACAGAAAGCCGAACGGCTTTTTTGTTTTATGATCGTATTTGTATAACCATGCTCTTGATCCCCTACAGACTGGCAAATGGGCAAAAATCGAAGAAACGGAAGCGAGACGATTTAGGGATAGACTCCTGCCAAATGAGATGTGAAGATACCCACAAAAGAAAACGTTGTCCTCCTTTGCCTTCAAGCGCCTGAGTTTCAAGGTTTCATCTGAGTTCAAGGAGCATCTGGGCAGCAAGTTTTGCTTCCCTATTCAATGCGCTACTAACGGAGCCCACCTGCTCGCTCTGGGGCTTCAGGATCGCTCATGCGATGATCCAACTACAGCAACGAAAAACCACTAGGCAGGGCTGCAGCTTAATCTCTTTTCCACTCTCGGCTTGCCTGCACAGGGAGAGAAGTGCTTGTTTCTTTATCAGGGCCTTTTGGTGAGCAGGTGCCGGGGAGTAAGAGGTCAAGGCCGAATTGTCTCAGAGCCTCTCATCAAATTTGACACGTTTTTTTCGACTTATTAAAAAAGAAAGATATACGAGAGTCCACTACACACAGATACACGCGTATACAAGAGGTACCAGTGGTGCATGCGCCGATAATATAAGTGAACTGATTGAACACTAAACAAAAGTATTCGTGCCCGCTAGGTTCTTAAATCGCAATGCCCATTAATTTATGCTGCAAAGATCAGGTAGATCTGATGAAGGGTGGGCTTCGTAAATCTGCTCTAGTCTAAAGAGGTTTGTGAGATGTATGCGCATGTTTGAAGTAACAGTACACCTAACAATAAACGTGATATCCTCTTGAAAGGCGCAATTTCGTCAAGAGGGACTTGAGATGGGCATGAATTATCCGAGAGGTTTTTGTTGATGATTTAAAGCTTCATCTTTATATGCTACGATTACGATCACAGCTAACTTCTCGAAATAACAGCGCCATATATTGGGGGTTGTTAAGATCCGCCATGGTATTTTAGCGAATGTTGGCCAACGTGAATTTTTACTTAGTTTCCCCATTACAGCCGGCCAGTGGATGCAGAGAACCACAAAGTAGCATTTGGGGCTTCATTAGCAATGTTCTTGATCATTTATTACCTCAATTATTAATCTTATGGAGAGATAAATTGTTTAAAAACTCTTTGTTGGCCAAACTTCGCTAGAACGCGCAACTGTTCGAAACAGAATTGTCCAAATACCTCTGCTACGAACATAGCATTAAAACAGCATTTTAAGATGTTATTCAGTCCCCTTGGTAGAATTATTATTAGGCCTGCCTATACTATATTTATTATTAGGTTTCATCGATGTGCACATTCGCGTTGTACCGTTAATTTCTAGTCTTGTGTGTTTGACTTTGTTTCTGCGTTTGTATGACACCGTACTTGCAGGTACAGCATCCAGTGTAGCAGGCACAGGACCACAACTCTCGCAAAACTCGTCATCACACATTGCAAGCTCAGGAGTCATTCCACAGGACCTCTCCGCTGGCCAAATCACGACCATGATGTCGACTTCAACCGTGACGTCCTCACCTACAATCTTAGCAAACATTAACAACCCGCAGTAGCACTAGTAGGTGATCTTATGGCTTTACGACACCATATCCCTTGCTAGCGATGTACTCGCGCACGTACTTCGACGAGGCCCAAAACCACAATTGGACATCGAACCGTATGCCTGGCAGCGCAATTCTCGAGGCCAAGATAGTAGAAGCCACTACAGTTCTATTGAAATAACACGCACAAGCAATACAACAGAATCCTGAACAGGAACTTATAGTGTCTAGAGGCAACAGGATCGTGCTCGATTGATTCACGCACAATATTCACTCTGTTATACAGGAAAACTGTTTCGCTAACGGTTCAACAGTGATATACTCTGTTGCTATGATGAAGATGATAATTAGTATGTCTACTGTGACGACGGTGGCCTAAAGCATTGTTTTCGCAGAACAAAAGAGAGAAAGAGCTATTTAATTTCCCTATAATATATAACGTATGTTTATATATCTATAGACAAAATAATCATGCAATTATATATATATATATATACGCACATTATTTGTTTCAACTCTAACATTGCTGTCGCTATATAGCGGAATTATATATATAATATATAGGAATGATATATACACATATTTATTTTTCTATAGAAGAGGTTAAGTATTCTAGAATCTCAAGTTTACCCTACTAGCTAGGGGAATTTTTCAGTTGTTGGCCGGGATAACAGGAATGAAAAAATTATGGTGCTATCCATGGAGATGTTAAAGCTAGAAATATATGCGTGCCATTTAGGCCATCTAGAATGACAAAGATCTTAAAATTGATTAAAAAAAAAAAAAAAGTGAACGCAATGAAGCCCAGAAAGCAGTATTTAACATAAGCGCACAATTGTTTGTACGTCCAGACAATAGAGAAAACAGATGAAATTGTCTGTACCCGTGGATCTGAACTGTCCAAATCTAAATGCAGGTTCTTTGTGAAGAGTGATTAGGATGTTAGCACCTAAATGGAACACGTGTAGAACTTCTACAGGTGATGTATATACACAGAATATTTCGCGAAGAGACGAAACGTGATTGCAATTGTCAAGATTTGTAAAAATGGTTAGAGCTTGCCCTTCATGGCCACCATTTTTAAGTTTAACTAAGCAATTTTGCCTAAATGCTCGCGAGGCCACTTGTTATGCGGCCAAGGTAAAACTTGAAGAAAAATTCCTGCATTACAGGGAAATTAACATACAGTATATACTGGGATGTATCTTGTTAGTGGATTGCGATCCAATTCATGTATATATATATATATATATATAATGAATTGGCTTGTATTCTGATTTGTCTTTGTTTGGGCAGCCTAACAGCATCGAACGTCAAAGGGGCATCATTACAAATTCATCCAATATCGACCTCAACTTGGCTTTTCGTTTGCCTTTTAACTTCCAGTAAAATGAAAAGTGCTAATAGCTATCGTAGATAGGACTATTGTAGTGTAATAGCATGGAACCGCAAAACTAGTAACGAAATAAAATGTAGGAGCCAAGACGGAGAGATTAAACGAGAAAATGGCTGATGCGTCAAGTCGGAAAAAGTATAGGTTCGCTAACGGCTTCAACAGGAAAAATTGGATGCCTGTGATGACGCCGATGAGGATTACGAGAATTCGAATTGGCCGTGTCTAGCGCATATTAACTATGCAGCTGCAATTGAAGAAAGGACCTCATCAAAACGACGGCGACAGAGCGCATGTCTGCTTGTATCAATCCTACTGGCCAACCATGCTACCTCAGTGACAGATGAGCGAGCATACCGTATTCTGGAGTGACTCTAATATGATCGAACAGATAAAAGGTCCAGATGGTAACAAGTGGACGTAAAGAAAGACTTAGCAATGAATAATGGGCGTTTTCCTCTGATGGAAACTGGTAGGCTTGACCGCAGAACAAAGCCGCAACGTTCCATCTGGGCTGAAAATGCAATAGGTTTATTTTGTTTTTACCTTCAACGATAACTATCGTTTGAACAAGTTAAAATAAAGACAAGTCAGTAACAAATTACGAATTGACAATTGGTAGGCCGACGTTGTTAGGCCTGAATAAGCTTGAGGTAATAAACAACATGGAAAGGCAAATTCATATGATCCAATAGAATTACAAGGTCGAGTATACTGAGGGTTGATTAGAAGAGTAAAAGGTAACAGGGTAAAGTTTAAGTCATTACAATTGAAAAAGTTAGCACACATTTAACGTACACTTTTTCCAACAGGCATTCAGGCAGAGTGAGAGTCAGGCCAAAAATATAATGACATATTGAACAAACTCAATAATGAATCATCGAAGAAGACAAGAATTTGGCAAAGCCGAAGTATAGAAATGGGACAAGTAAGCAGGATAAGACTGGGATAAGGTTGCATACATCTCAAACATACACTTAATATATACAGTGTTCATCGCCTGTGAAATGCTCGAATGACAAAATCAATGAACGCTGAAGCACTACGTAATGAAGTTAGAGACGTAACTGGAATTCAGCAGGAGACGTATCAGTGCAGTAAAATGCAGCGTCACAACTTACCACTTCCGCAAACCTTTAAATATTGGGTCAATTCCTTATTACCAGCGATACTTGCCGAATGCCGCGTCAAGCTCTTTCGTATATCAGCTTTGTTGGCGTCTGTGTCAAAGTCTGTGTAGCAATCAGTGAGGATCGAATACTAAGCACCAGTCATCCATTAAGCCCGAGCGTCGAAGCACACACGCTAACTTAAATTCATGCCAGGTAAGGCCCCAGAGGGCCAGGACCCTAGTCTCGTTTTTTCGCTCGCACGCAGATCTTCTCACCGCGTGTTCAGTGCGGTCGACGTCCGGGCGCTGGGAAAAGCTGAGGCCGCTGATAGCAACATCCCCCGGAAGAATGAGTCAACCTTGTTGAGTCGGTCGTCCCCGGCAACCGCGTTGGACAGCTGGATAACTGTATACATATAAATACATATGTATTCGTTTCTACCGCCAGAGGTCATGGTTTTCACCGGGGTTACGTCGGTACGAAGTGCCAAACGCTTCTCGGAGGGGTTCAAATGTGATAAGGAACGATTGGCGAGTGGGGTGAGGAATCCGAGAGAAACGAGAACGATAAAAAGTTAGAGTGCTCCAAGCTCACTCGCCAGTGAATGTATTTTTGTATGAGGCTTATATGTCCCTCACTTTTGAGGGTGTTGTTGACAATGGGGACGGGACTGCGCAGCTCACGAGCAAAGAAAACAGGAACTCGTTTACCAATGTACTTTTACTACTATCATAGCTACGTTATTAATAAACAACACCAACAATCATAAACGTATAAATACAATATCTTTGCGCATTGAGAGCAGCATATTTAGAAATACTATCAAATACAGTTTGATCGATACAGTGATAAATAGACATAGAATGATACGAGTTTATCATTGTGATTTTATTGTTTTTATCTTTGTAACAGCTTGCTGTATATAAAAGCAAAGTATGTATATTAAAATAGAAGACGATGCAATTTCACTGAAGAACATTATCGTTGTCCATTGTCCAAAATCGCTTCTACAAACGAAATATATGGAGCAATATCACGATAAAGGCAAAGAGACTAATTTGCTTCTATGCTCGGTCTCAGAGTAAATGCTTTGCTGCCTATCATTATTATTATTATTACTACTACTTAGTAGGACCATACATGACCGGCTAGTCTAGTCATTCGATTGTTGATCCTAGCGCCGAATATACACCGAGAACGATCTAATGGTGCTGTAAACACGTGCATGAAGCGTGCACGAAACAGTGTCTCGTGCAGCGTTGTTTTGCTTCTCTATTATACGTTACAGCGGCCGTTTACTTGGCGCAGTTGCGCTCCCTGCATAGTATAAAATACAGGAGATATGATACGTAGTGAAACGTATGTTTTTATGTTAATATCACGAGCGGAGCCAAGAACACGAGCTTTGCAAAACGTCCCGTCCCGGACTGTGCGCCATTGTAGAAAGCGAAAAAAAGAAAGCGTGACAAAGAGCAAAAGAGAGTAACGGGAACGTTAGCGTGCGGCCGAGTATCCGAGGTTGTTGTTGTTGAGGCAGAGGTTGTCGCCTTGATTGGATAGGGCATATTCTGCTAAGTCATTTGACGGTAACTTCGCTGACTGCAAACCTGCTTGCCAGGAAGGCGGTTTACTGAGAAGTGATTTACCAGTTGATGGCTATGAGATGCGAATAAGAGTATCGATTGTTGACGAATCGATTGAACCTGGTCGCTGATTTGGCGGCCTACAGAAATCGATGTATTGGTTGATTTTGCCGAGACAAAAAAACAAGAGATAAAAAGTAAGACAGTAAAAAACACTTGGTCTCAGCGTTTAAGATGTTAGAGTGTAGAGGAAATTATGTGCTTGCACGTCAAGCCACACAGGCTATAAACAAACTTATGAGAATAGACTCGACCAAGACGTACTAAAAGTTGTGTGTGTCGGGGGCGTGGGGGTAGCGGCTAAATTGTTAAAATCACATTTGACGAGATCGATTCAGAAAACACGATGCGCCGGAAGAGCTAACGGCGCTACACGGGTAGAAGAGTAGATCACAATCAATGGTCACAGTCTAAACACAGCCGGAGAAGTGGAGTGCGGGAGGAACCATCGTAATGACACATTATAGTAGGCATGCCCAACACTGTTTCATTCTCCATATATAAATATAATAACTAGGTATACATATATATGCGCATATGTATTGGTAAATAGGTAGGCAACGAGACGTAAATCGCACAATTTTCTACTGATAAATAAAAATCAGAAAATAACAGTAACATAAACATATAAACGGATAACCGTGCTGCAGGACATAGCGCCCCAGGTAGATGCGTGTAACTAAAAGACGGGAAGCCGCGAATAGACAAGAGGCTCATCTTATACACACAGACATTCATCATCTAGATACAATGGTCTATGATTTTTGTCATTATTATCATCAACAGTGGCAAACGCTACACGAACAACTAACAACAAGAGCGACATCAGGCAACACCAGAGATAAGTACGCTCCGTGACATCGCCCAATAGTAGGACGGATGAACGTGTTAATAGAATCTGATTTTTCAACGCACAACAATCAATACCGACGTTTTTCTAGGACCAGTAAAAAGGTTAGGTCCAGTTCTTGGAACTTATCTCTCTATACGACGCAATTTTGTTGTTGCGTTAAACGTTAAAAGGTATAATTTACACAAAAAAGGGCGCGAAATTGAATCGTCAACCAGATTGAGCCTGGAACACGCAAAGTTCAAGGCTCTGAAAAAGTCGCAGATCAAGCATAAATGATTATGTCGCTAATGGATACAACTGTGAAAATAATAACTGGTAGATTTATAATTAAGACAAACATGTTTTTTTCTATAGAGAAAAAAGAACGAAAGTAAGGATTATGGTGGTCATTTTTGATCACTTAACACGACGACGTAAAAATAACAACAAAATCAGTGGCGATACCCCATACGAAAAAATAGGGTAACGACGACCGAATTGCACCCCAAAGTTCTCCTGACCCTCAGCGTGTCTATCCTATATAGCATCTCCGATAGGCTACGCGAAAAAGTTTAACAATAGGGAGCATTTCTAAATTCGGCCCTAAACAATTCATGAGCGAAACGAAGGATCGTCAGTTTATTGCCGACCACATACTCAGTTAATAAGAGCAAGTGAAATGATTGTTTAACTTCAACTTAAATCATAAGAGGCAAGGGAAATGTAGTAAATAAATGTCGGGGTTGTTGATAAAATCTAGAAAATGGAGCTTCGTTATAGCGTGCTGACGGCCCGTGGTTAAGTGTTACGGAAGCTTTCAATTCGGTCCTGATTCTGTTCGCTATTAGCTCTGCCCTCAAGCAAATGATCACGACGACAGTTACTCTGGGACATCGCTATCTAAACCCAGTTCAGGCATTGGCGGTCCAATAGCATCTAAATCTCAAACTGTCAAATCAAAAAGCCTCGGTCTGTATAGTACAAAACGCATGGGCTTACGTAGGAAGCTATCCGTACACCGGCATTGTTTCTTCTTGCTTGTGGTTGTCTTGCCTTTTCTTCTGTCCGTCACTGGACGATTTTATACCATTGTCTTTTCTATGATAAATAGAACAAATCACCGACAAATCATAACTATATAAACAAAGAAAATCGAAAGGTAAGTAAGGCAGTGATGAGGATGACGGTGAGGTGACGCTACCATGCGTCTCCTTATGGTGGTATGAGCAGTACAGAATTAGGTGACTTAAACAGAAAAGGGGGAACGAAGAAGACGATTTCAACGAGCAGACGAACATTTTTGAAATGGTTAACGATAATGACGAAGATGTCATTATTTAAGGCACAATTGCGTCGACGATGATGATGATGATGATGATGATGCTGCATCATTAAATTTAATCTGACCATTTAATTTAACTGTTTGTTATTATTATCACTACTACTATTATGATTATGTAACGGATAGTGGAACAAGAGAAATAAAAAACGATGGGAATTATGATAATGATAGTATCGAGCAGACGATGATTTGATGATAACAACAACAACAACAACAACAACAATAATAATTTGGATTAGATAAAAACGTGTAATAATTCGATGGCGATGATGGTAATGCTGAGAAAAATAAAATCGTAATGAGAATGATCATATGCTTAATATTCTGTTTGTTAGTTAGATACGTCTTGGAAGGAATCTTGAGGTTGTATTAAAAAAAACCATACACGCATAGAGAGAGAGAGAGAGAGAGAGAGAGACAGCCACCGTCATTTTCATTTTATGATTTTTAATTTTTCTTACTAATGTTAATACGGCCTAGAATAAGGACACGAATTATAACCTGGACGCTTGGCTTATCCTTGTTGATATGAATGGTGTTCGTACGGTTGGTAAATGATTTTTCCAGTTACCAAGTTAGAGTACACTTACCGTTTACGATACAGTGGTGATGGATTATCTATTTTCGGAGGGTCAGAAAGTAGCTTCTTATTGCACGGTAAGCATTTTCATCGTAGATTTTGTAGCTGCTAATTATTTTCTATTTACTACATTGAAACACAATCTAATAAAGAAAGACAGAAAAAATATAATTTACCAGTATATAACGACTTTGCATTTTTCATTTCAGCTTTCGAAGTGTTTCTCTACCATAATAGTTGTCAATCTCTTTATTTTCGTTTTTTCTGAATAGTCAAAAGTTATTACATTATCTATTATCTGTAATGCCAGCCTAGATCTGCAGAGATATTATCAAATAGTGACGCCATCAAGAGAACTATATTTATTAAGATTTTTCAAAAGGCATATCTCACTTTAGCTGCGCCCGAAATCTGCCTTATTCAAAGTCATTCCATGTCCGCTAAGCTAAGCTAACGACATCTCTCTTTTGACTTTTGAGAAATCCATGTTTACGTTCTAAAATAACCCCAATTGCGGAAACAGATATCTGCAACGGCACTCCAAGCGACTTATCTCATATTTCCAACATTGTGCTCAAAAGTTAATTGAAGCTTGCAGTTAGTTCTAATTTAGCATGATTAGTAACTTGTTGAAGCCATCAGAAACGTTATAGGTTTGTGGTGATTCGCTATAAAGCATCTCTGTACGCAGTGAGAAGCGTTAAGTAGTAACGATTTACTTCCAATGATATTTTCCCGTCACAAACAGTCATGATAGCTCCGTGACGAACCTCGGCCGGTGAGTAACCGTTTGCCGAACGTCGGCCATGCCATTGCTGGTCAAATTCGCTTCTCATATGTGAGGTTCTTGTTTACCGTCTCAATCATATCTTCCAATTCTGCTAATATCTACCGGTTTGGTTAGTTCTGAGTGTTTAGAAGTTTACAGTTTAGAAGTAAACAGAACTAAATTGTTTCCGTCAACTGTAACGTTTGGTTCTTTAAAGGAGGTATTTCCAAGATGACCCCATAGGTCCATTGCTTTAAAAGATCGTTAGGTAACCGCAAAAAAAGCCCAAGTAGATTCAAAAGTAAAAAGCTGGTGAGTGGCGAAACTGAAGACCTTTTTGCAAAGCTTCATCTTGGCTCAGTGTCAGCCATTCGGGCTTGTTGACACGGGGACGCACTCTCGACGAAGTAACCATTATTAACATTATTGGATCCTGTTGAGCTGTTTAGGGTAATTAAGTTTACATGTTGATACGAAATCATCTTCGATCTGTCGCCAGTATGGCTGATACTCAAATTGATAAGACTCTGAATTTGGATGGAACTTTCTAAAATCAAACATGAAAACCTAGAAGCAAACCAGACAGTTTCGACTCAATGGGAGCGACTGTTGCATGTAGCGATCTGGTCTTTGTAAAGACGACACAGAATGATCTTGCGGTTCGGTGAATCTCTTGTACGATCGACACTGCTTGAACTCAGCACTGCATTTCTGTCTTTAACTTTAACTTTAAAGTCGCTTTAACTTAATAAGTTGAGGTCTTAGTCTTCACGTCTGCAATACTGTGCTAATCTGCGTTCAATTTTCGGCGTTGTTGTCACTCAGGCAACTCATTGCGGTCGCCGCCCAAACAACGTTCCGAAGTTCTGTAATTCCATCACGTTTCTGTAGATGGAACAAAATGGCTTGAATATTATTAGGCTGTATGTAGGTTTTTGTCTTATGCCAGCGGTTCGGCACAATTTCACTGGTTTTTTTTAATCATAATTATTACCAACTTACGAGCCATTACAAAACGTACGTGATTTTTGAAGCGCTCGCCACATAAGACGCGCGTTTACCTGCCTGTTCCAGAAGTGCAGCCATAAACGTGAACGTGCGGGCTGAGTGAATCAGCTTTATTAGTCACTTTGTTTATTACCAAAAATAAATGCTATACAAAAGTAAAACTGGCCACTTAGTAAAAGCAGTGAATTCAAACAGAGCCTTCAGAGCTCTAGTTAATTAGTTATTCAAAGGGCGCTATCACCCTATATACGAGCTATATTTTAGCTGGTCAAGTACGGTCATGCATCAATATGATGATTAAATGAAGACAATTAGGAAATCATTCTTGGAAGCCCACCGTTTCAAATATGCAACTATTCTATAATAATGCATATATAACTTTACAGAGCTATCAGCAAGACAGGTAGAAAAGACAGAAAAACAACGGTGACTGATCATACGCCTGCGGAAAGGCCTTCTTGTTTATATCAACCTTCATACAGGTAATAGTTTTGTTGGCAATATTGATTAGCCACGCTGCAGGGGGTTGGCATAGTACTGATTGGAAGGATATCGGTTTGTGGTTAGAGATTTTCTATTACAATTAAATGCAAAAGACAACCTATATATATATATATATATATATGTTTATAGTATAGACTGAAAGACGTTTAATATAGGAGACCTCTCAGTCTGCCATAGGCCGGACAATGTTACAGATGATGTGATTATGAGTTGCCGTAATGGTGGTGCCTATGATGTTACAGATATTTTGCCATGTGGGGCTTTATTTTACCAATCGGTTACTTCAAAACGTTCGATAGCATAAATGTTGAACCTTGCGAACCTATCTGGAAATGGCGAAGCATGTAGCAACGCTTTTAGGAACACATATGCAGCTGATCTCTGCGGTTAGAAATTGTTTATCCATAAAGTAAGCTCTGCTAATCGGGTTTATATACTTTAAAATAAGAACTTACTTTAAGATAATGCGTCCATATGTATGGAAATAGTAAAGTATGTATATATATATTGGGTTGTCGAAAAATTGTTGATCATTTGCTTAACGAAATGGCTGCAAAGTCGCACATTTTGATGGTGATACGAGACGCGTCGAGTCGGCAGTGTTATCATTTGAAAGCTGAGATACGGCGGTAGTATGCTAAAGTTGCTGAAATGTCTCTATTTAAATACAAGATATGCGAAATTTCTGTAAAAAATGTGTGCATTTCATATTTTTAGTACGATAAAGGCACAAATATTGCCAAGGCCCATAAAAAATATGGTGCTGCTTTGATCAAAATGCGTTATTTGAAGACATGGCGCAATGATAGTTTTGCCGCCTTCGTTCCGAAAACCTGCACACGAAAAATACTCTTCATAGTCGTTAATCACTTACGGAGAAAAGTTAATAACAAGATTAACAAGTGAATGGCCATAATATCGTCAAGTAACTAATCATTTACCACAAACAATTTTAAGCCATTTGAGAAAAGCTGGTTACACAGAAAAAAATCCGTATCTGGGCGCCTAACGACGTGAAGCTGACTCCATCATATTTTCGTGTGAAAAACTTCATAGAAACGCAACGAAATCGAGTCATGTCTAGGGCGGCAAATTATATGTGCGGAAAAGTGGATCACGTACGATAATAATGGGCTCCACAATTTATGGCAGAGCTATGACCGACACCAAAGGACGTGGTGCTATGTGTTTGCTGAGGCTGGAAAGAAATTGTGCATTATGAGTTGCTACCGCCTAGCAAAATAAATGCTTCGTGCCTCTACTGTCAAGAGACTAAAAAAATGTATTAAAACTAGTGGACAGAAAAGGCATCGTCCTCCTCTGCGACGATGCCACACCATGTACATTTTAAGTTTCCCGGAAAAAAGAATCGATAGAGCTTAATTAGGAGGTTTTAATACATTTGGGTCTTCAACCATCAGACTATGGTCTCTTTCGGTCTCTGCAGAACTTCCCAGTAATGTTAATTTAGTTCCAATGGAGGAATGCATAAACAACCTATTATCTAAGAACCACGAAAATTCTACAGCGAAGAGATTATGGTGTTAATAGAAGTGAAACAGAAAGCCATCGACGAAAATGGCGTCTATTTAGATTAAAAATGTTATTTAAAAACATAGTAAATATTCACTCCAATGTTGACCTAAAAACGATACCTTTCCGACAATCCAGCACATGGAAATATCTACCCGTGGTTCTTCTATAAAACGAATTTTATTCGGGTATGTTACAAACATTATCGTAAAAATTACGGAGCATTTATTGCTAAATGCTCCGTAAATATGACTGCGATAACATTACGTGCACGATTTGTGCAGCTATATTTTTATTCCGTGCAGTACGATGACGCTTGGCGCATATTCATATATATATATATATAAACAAAATTCAATCTTTTGCCTTTGTATGCTCTATTTAACGTATCAATTTCGTTTGCTTGTACCAGTGATAATTTTTTCATTTCTAAATATCTCATTGTATTCTCCTATACAAATACAGGTCTATATATTGCAAAATAACCTGACATCGGATTGGGAAGGCCTATTTAAAAGAAGGACGGCTTATGTTTAGAAGACATGCACTAATGTTGGCTTGTTAATTAGGCTTTTATCGGCGAGCTGCCTAATACAGTTCTAACCTTTTTAACCTAACCAAAACGTTTCTGGTAAAGGACAAACACAGGCCAACGGACATATGAAAGTCATAGCTTTCTGCTGGCGGTAGCCATCTTTTAACAGTGTTTAATCCGATCTAAGAGACGGAAGTGATGTTTCCCGTTTGCTGTCCCCTAATATATATCTACGCGACACTTGTCCTTTTCATGCAAGGTGTGTACATGTGTTCCGTTGCTAATATAAGCAAGCAAAGAACTAGGTACAGACTATTGTTAATTTTCACAGGAAAAAAGGCATGTGCAAGTATTACAAGATACAACGATGGCTAGGATTGTTCAACAATATCTACCTCGGCGTTCGATCTTCAGTTGCAAGTCCTTTCAGATCTCAACAATTATACCCGTAGAGGAATTCAAATCGCTTCTATTCTAATCAAGATACTGTATTATAGCAGCGGCTGGAACTACGGTACACAGATCCAATTTGGGGAAACGTTAGATAATTCTTCACGAAAACAAATCTAATGATATCGATCATTATTTAACAAACGAGAGCTGTTTCGAGATGTTTATTCAAGTCGCTGAGTTTACGTCGTTCATTCACTTTGATTTGGAGCGGAGCCTTAGGTGAATCCGCTTAGCGTCATGGCGAAGTCTTGTTGATTGGGCTTTTTTGATAAGTAATTTCGTTGCCCCATTCAGCTGGGCTGTTTAGAACGCTGATTAATCGTCTTGCTTAATCTCTAATAATTTTTTCGTGCATCAGACCGGATTATGACGTGCTTCGGATGAAGGTCATATTTAGACCTGTTCTGCGGTTTGCCAGCCTAAACCACTCGTACCTTTGGATCCTTTGTGTCGACATACGAGCTATTGCCAGAGTGTATTTTTCTAAAGGTGCTTAGTCGTTTTGTTAGAGTGCTTCATAACTATATGCCTTAAGCTGAAATTCCCGTATATAAACAACGTACTAGAGACCTGGAAAATAGCGTAAGTATGCTCTTTTACCAATTTAAAATTTAACGTAAAAGAATCTATTCCTCAATCAGTCTGTAAAGCCGCGTTCCAGACTTTCTCCTGTAGTTGTGTAGGGTAAAACCCATACTGGTCAGATAATGTCAAAAAAATGTATAGCACTGAACAAACGGCAAGAAGAAAAATAAAACTACTACTATATTTCCAATATAAGTTCACTAAAAAATAAGGAATATTGGAAGGCTTAGCAATACGCGTTTTTGCAAATAGGAGTCTCTAAAGAGTGAAGAATTTTACAGTTGAAAGGAACGGAATGTTCTATAATAAATACTTTTACATTCACCACAGACCTGGCAATAGCGCGTTAAGCCACTTGGTTTTCTAATTAGTCTTTTTTTATCTATTATCGATCCATCGTTTAACTCCAGTATGCCTTTATTATGCCTGTGAATATCATAGGATATTTTAGAAATATTATACTATATAATGTGTCAATTTTTTATGTGTTTCTGATCGCAGTTTCATTAAATATTGAACTTCGGTGTAGAGCTCAAAAGTTTGTTAAAAGGCAATTTTCTAAATTCAGAAACGGCTTCTTTTTTTCGAATAATACACCCGACACACCAATCGGCCATACGAAAACGATGGAAACGTCAGATGGAAAAAAAGAGCATCAATTGGCCAAGAAGCCAGGCTGCGAACGTCCGGCTATTATCACGCATCTTGAATATATGCAATTTTATCTAAAATCGAGTGAAGGGCACACCTAAGCATCGCTAGTCATTGTTCATCGATATCTCATACGGTATTGAACAACACAGAGCTGCAATCAAACAGTCTTGTGCAAAGTCGTTATGGGCACCTACAAGTAGCGTCCCTACGTCGATATTAAGCGAAGGATAGAACAACATTCGTCGAAATATATGACTCAGCCCAAAATCAAGCGGGATCTTCATTTCAAAAAGCGGAATTTGCATTTGGCGGGACTGAAACGGTCTCATATTATGAAAATACTTGAGAGAGGGAGGCGCTTCTCAATGGAAATGTCGAACCACAAATGATAGGGGTAGTTATAGCAACTCTATAAAAGCTTAAGTGAGAGGTTCCTTCGTATGCATAGTGTTCCTTAAACAGTGATGCTTAGATCTAGACAAGTTGTACTGCTCCGTCCCGACGAATCAACTGGACATTCAGCGCTCCCTGGGCTTCAAATTTTCGCCCGAAAAACAATCCGAGTTCTAGCCTTTAGCCGCCACTTTTGAAACGATCCATCGGAAAATGTATGCGTCACAGGGGAAACAATACTTTCAATGGCTAAAACCCTTTCTCGATCGCCTAAGTAAGACGTCAACCACGCAAACGGCTAACACATCGCGGCAGCTCGGTGACTTGTCGTGTTAGCTCCTCGACTCTCATAAATCACCCTTCAGAGTTGTTTGCGTCAAGAGACACAATACCATGTGGTACTTTTTTTGCGTCGTAGTGTAGAACAGTATGGCACGCAAATATCAGTATGGCACGCTTTCACTTAACAGGGCTTCACAGCGCGAAAATTAGGGCAAGATATTGGGAGCTTACGTAAAAAGAAAGCTCCCGACCCAGATAGGGTCTGCGACAAGTATCTTAAATGCGTGTTCGTTGTCGCATCGTGCCGGAGAACATTATTTAATAAATGTTTATATACTGATACATTCCTAGCCCAATGAAGAGGTTCTACCCTGCTAATGGTTTGTAAAGGGAAGGACGAGTGAACCGCGCCGTCATTATGGCGGAAAGTAGTGAGGAAAAGCGCTTGTTATAGGCTGATTTTTGACTTGCTGACTAAAAAACGGAACAGCTACTTACAAAGCGTACATGCCATCCCAATCGAACGGCACAGCTTCCAGAGAAAATGTTCCACAGGAACGGTGTACGACATCCTAGTGGCCAATGCCAAAAGAGCATTGGTCATGTCGCACAATCTGCTATATGCTTTATTCGTCGACTCCAACGTAACCTTCGAATCAGTACTCAGAAACTAGGTTATGCTCATGCTGGCCGCGCTGGATATCTATATGAATGTGCTCAACCTTCTCGCTGCGATTCTACTGATAACAGAATAGCCACTGACGAGAGAGTGGCCGAACCCCCATCGTTTATGCCTACAACTGTCCTGATGCAAAGGGATAACGGGATCTCAATACTGCTAAAGGACCTTCCTGATCAAGTATAAGTGCCAAAAACTCAGTTGCAATCATACTGCTCGAGCGCAGCAAACTCTAGCTCGGCTTCACGCGTCAGTCGTAAGTTCAGAAACCTGACCAAGACGGAGGCGATGAAGTTTAGGAGGAGAGGTAGGACAGTGGCTATTGATACCTTGTGCCTCTAATGGTCGCCTTTTGCCTATGTAAACTGGTCTGCGTACTTGGGGTTGCTTTTTTCCACAGGCGGCAGAAGTTCCACTGCGCACATCACCGAAAGACGCAGGAAGGCAGTGTTGGCTGGGTGGACGACCAAATTGTCTTATCAATTGTCTTATGCAACTGATCTCAGATTGTTGAAATTCAAGCTAGCTCCGATCGCAACATATGGGACGGGTGCCATTTGGAAGCATCTTTGATCGGCATTTGAAAAACCTTTATTCGCTTTGCCGTGCAAGGGTTCCACCGAAGACTCTGCAGGAAAACCAAGCAGAGTTCTGCTCAGATTTTCACGAGCCTGACGATGCGTATAAGCTTTCGAGATGCAAGGAAAGTTGTAATAGGTATCATGCCGTTTGTTGCCCCCTAATAACATCTTCAACATATCTGACGAGTTCCTTAAATTAATTTTCTAAATTCAACGGCACGATACGTACAATCCGTGTAACACAATGTATTTTAAATAGTTTTATATACTCACTCTGACACTGGAATATAGTTTTAATCCGTATCTATTAAGCTAAAATCCCAAACATGTAAAGTTTGTACTAAAAAAATATTTATGTAAATACATTAGGTTGTTTTCTGCTGGCGTCACTTTAAAGTTGCTCCCGACGAAACGGCCGTCCCGGTATCATAAAGCGTGGCCTGTAACTCAACGACACCGAGTTCTCTTGTATAACTCGTCATGTCCTTCACGAATACTTGGCTGCAGTAACGGTCATATATCAGTAACTTACTGAAGTTCATTATCGCCAGTACCAATACACAAAGTACCTACAGACCTGATTTCATCAATGGTAGAACGTACATATAGGAGCAATGTTTTAGGTACGCCGGCAGCGAGCTTTTTTCAAATTGCAGGAAATGACGTAGATATTGTCGTTGGCGGGCTAGTGACCCCTCACGGACAGCACAATTACTTTTTCAGTTGTGCCACTTGAACTAAAAGGCTGTCTGCACCGCTAGTGTTGCTTCTATTGACGCGGTTTCTCCCTTTACCGCTTTTTTTTACGCTCTTCTCCATTGTTCTGTGCCCCCCTCCTTTGTATCGGTTTCGCTTGCAGTTGTCAACTTGCAAACTCCCTCTACAGACGTGGCTGTGGCCGTCGACGATCAACCGCCGCGTACAACTTCGAAGTGGTCACGAGAACATGCTATAGAGTCTCGTTTTTCATTTCTGTACATTGCCCTGCCTATATATTCGTGGCACGAACCGTTCTCGCCAGCTCCAACTTTTTTTGACGTTGCGTATGTCAACATGGGTCTCAGGGCCCATTTCGTTTTTCGCCGGTCTTCCACTTTCGATTCTACCTCGTCGAGACAAGAGGATACGGTTCTGTGTTTAACCTAAAGGCCAGCTAGCCCTATGTTATTTTCGCCTCAGACTCGTTCGAACCACCTAACGTTCCCGCCGTTAACAGCGCCTTACTGAAAGTAGGCCAGGAGATGGAAGCGGTGTCGACGGGGATTGTGGCATCAACAGATCTCGCTGAGTGGAAATGAAAAATTTTCGCTATCACACTCTTTTTCTACAGGCCAAAACTTTATCCTTGAACTTACTTTAACTATTATATATATATATATATATATAACTATATATATAAATGCGAAAAAACTCTGTGTAAATATTGTGGCGCACCTTTCCTCAATGGAATAAGTCCTCCCTGGAAGGTTATCAGTCGTTCGACTAGTTTACTACGAGCTGGGCTACCGCAGCAGCAGCGTGAGGCTAACAATCGGGATATGAGAAGGTTTGTGAGGCATTTCATGGTCCCAAAACAATAATAACACGTAGCAGTATAATAAATTAAAATATTAATAAGCAAGTCGTGTAGAGCGTGTTATTTAGCAAGAGTTAGTCCTGTATAGGGTATGCAAATCCTAGCCAAATCAAAAGCCGCTCTATAAGGTAACCAAAGGTAATTTTTTAATGCAAATATTCATTTTCTACATATTTCAGAATAGATAGATTATTCAATAAATGTATAGCTTTGTAGCGACCCGAAATTGATAGAATCTTCATCATCAGGTTTAACATGAAAATCATTCGAAGTGCGCAGTGCTTTGAATGAAAATTCAACGAAATGTAAAAGGAGCTACTTGGAAGAGGTCCGCCATAGTTCGATGCCAAGATAAATGGAAGAAGCGCTTTTGCGGTAGCAAGCAAAATTGTATGGTTCCTTTTAAAGTTGTGCCGGGTTTCATCATTATTAAACCTTAATGTATTTGAATTTAGCACTGCACATTGGAGACATCAACCGGTACAGGTTTGCTGGGCTATCGCGCTTTCATTTGTCATCTGTTGCTACACTTTTGGCCCTCTCCAGCTTATATGACCATGCAACACATGCGTCAACGCACTGTGCCCGTATAATCAACCCAAAACGAGGACCTTTGCCTCCAGGCAGAAGCTGTCGCATCAACACCCCGCTCGGGAGGACAGAGAAATTTAGTACAGACGGCCAGGGACGATATTTATGTTAGTGTATTTGAACTGTAAGTAATTTGGACGCGAATACTCTTCGCTAGACCTTTTTGGTAACACGATTATGTTGCCAGCTGATGCTATATGGACAAGGATACTTCCAAATATTGATACGATATTGGCGTAAAAGAGATTTTACCTCAAAGGCGTTCATATATCAAAACAGACTAATTTAACTATTCTATATTGTAATAAGTCGTTTCTGTGGTATTTAGGGCGTAGCTCAAAGTTTAAGCGACCCAGTTCTGCCAAACGAGATGGCAAAGTGACACTTGGCGCGGATATTACACCGACGCATCAAGTAAACACCTTTACATCGATGCTCGCAAACCTAAGGAGCCGAAGTCCCTTACGACAAAAACAATGATGTAATATAAAAACGGCTTCGGAATCGTTCGTTTATCGCTGTAATCCTGTAGGACAAAAATCATTGAACAGGACACCGTATTATCTTACGTAGCTGTTGCTCATCGCCAAACAAGGCGGAGTTCGTTTCGACGTTCAGGACCCGTGTGTTTGGCGTCGAACCGATATCATGATTTATTCAATCGGCCAAATTCACCGAGGTGGATCCGTTGGTCCCAGTAAGCCGGCGTACGCTAGTGGTTCCATAGGCACGAAACACCGTCCACCACTATACGGTTTCGTTCATTGTAGTAGCTTATTCGCTAGCCAGACCCGCACGTATACTTTCGGAGTTCGCAACGATCACAGTTAGAGAAATGGATTGACGTGAACAGAGTCGCGAGCTAGAGCCACTTTTTTATCGTGCGGTTATGTCGGACACGCTTTTCAAAAGAGCACAACGAAATATGGCTGTACGCCTATGATTTTGATGGCAACGGTAAAATAATTCCGAATAGCAACGTCTACTAACTAAGGCTCAAGGAAACAGAATAACTTAAATAAATTTATTTAGAAGCGTTTAATCAAACAAATTAACTTCACTAGGTCCCACACACTAGGTAGGACAGTATTCATTATAGTCGTTTAGAATACTTGGAAAATTAGACAGATTTCTATTTTATCTAGTTAAGGATTTTTCGGCCTTAGCAAAATCATCCAGTAGCAAGCCCCATTCTAACTATGAAGGTCACTGCTCATATGTTGCTTACGGCTGACTGAGGGGTCTCCTCAATGGTTTACCATTTGCACCGGAGAATATATGAACTTCATTGGAATCAGAGTGATTTTATTTAGTTTTTACATTGGAACTGCAGTGAGAAACAATTGAGTGTTCGTATCGTACCGACTGTTGTTTTCCTCCTAGCATCTACTGGTTTTGGATAAAATTTATATTAATGTTCCTAATTCTGCATGAGCTAAATTTGGAATCATCTTTAAAATCATCTACAAATGCTTTGATAAGTTTTGGTGATTAGCCAATCGAGACTCGGCTCGCTATTCTACCTTAGTCACGACCCCAGTCAACGGTTCTCGGGTTTATTACCCAAATTATCTAAGCTTTCGGTCGTTATGGAACCTTTTTCCATACAGTGTATAAACGGGCGAATATTATAGTGTTCTTTCAGATCTTGATAACTGAGGCTATTAACAGTGTGATAACAGTAACCAAGATAAAAAAGCGTATCGAACAATTCTGAGTAATGAATCTTATGAAACGCTTTGACGTTCATAGACGCTTTCTAGAAACTGCAATTTGCAATTAATCAAAAAGTTATTGTCAAATATGCAAAAAGGCAAAAGTAGGCTTATAGCTAACGCGGAGATAGAAGATATATAGATTAACAATGATTCAAAGGCTAGATATATAGATAGATAGATAGCTAGCAAGCATTCTAATGTGTTTATTATTTTACGACAATGACATGAGGCTGGTTCTTTACAGATCAAAATGACTTAGCTTAAAGCTTACAAGAGAAGTTCAGCTCGGGCGTATATTTGAAAATTTCGGAGTTCTCAACAAAGGGTTGAGATCCTGATATTTAAGATCCGTCGCTGATAAATCAGACTAACCGCTCTGGTAGGACGCTTTGAAGTAGATGAGGTGAAAATTTTGTAAACTGCTTGCCTCTTCGCAAGATGGAAGAGATTCCTAAATTTTGACTAGCGATTTTATTGAAATTGTTCCACGTTTGTGGTTTTATGTACACAAGTATCCGCATCCTTAGGTCTTAAGTTAAATTTTTCAGCTATTTGCAAATAGAAAAGGCCAAGCACATTAAGAATTTAGCTGTGCAAAAAAAAAGTATCAATAATGATAAAGAATTCTGTACGGCAAAATAGATAATTTAGGGACGTTGTTACAGCTGCTATTTATAGTCTGATATTTATAATGAACGATTTTTTCGAATAAAAGTTACATCAGTCGGATGGTAATCAAATGTAACAAAGATGAAAAAGTGTTGATCCTAAACATATCATATAATATAACGACGAAGAAAGTATTCGTATACACAACCGATTAATCGCTTGTGAATAGAGATTTTTTTTAAATATTTATACGTAAGTAGCACCAGATTGTAACCAAGCTCAGACTGGTACCTATATAAGGAATAGAAACAGTTTATCCCACTGTTCTGTATAAATTTACTAGGCTGACAAATTATTTAAATCGAATAAAACACGATGCTAGGAAATGCACTATCGCCAGCGGGGTCACACTGGTTTGTTGGGGTGCCTTCTTTACGAAACGTGCAACTTCTGCTCGTTCATGTATCGTTTGTAAAGAAAAGGCTCCGCACTGGCATCGTGTTGTTAATAATGCTCTTGAAACTTCTGTCTCAATTTAAAGCACACGATTCAAACAGAAAGGACAAACTGTAATAGAACGACGTAAATAAGTTGGTTAGTGGGCAGATATGAAGGTATAACAATCTTTCCTGTCGGCTTTCTTGTTTCTATGTTAAAACTTTGTTTTTATTTTAGCAAAATTCAGTCGAATATAGTGTAGATTATTATCTACTCAAGCTGATTATGATATACGATAATAAATACCTTAGACACTCTACTCTCTAAGTAGCTTTGTCTACCTCATTTGCAGTTTTTTTTTCTTTGCTGCAGAGGAATAGATTTAGACAACTTGTTTCGTAAAATTTAGTATTACATACATTATCAATAAAGGAATGTTCTAAAGATTTTGTGAGTTTCCATTGTATCAATTACCTTTTAATATGTGCACATTTTTGCCAGCCATTATCATTAGTCAAGAGCACACTGCACCGAAAAAACCTAACGTAGGTCGTAGATAGGACAAAAGAGTGCTTCAGGTCAGTCTGGGTCAGAAATTACGAATTCACTGAATTTGGTTGTTGTTACGATCTAAGGCAAAGAGCTTTATTGCCTATAAATTTCGATGTTATTCGAGGCTAAAACCGTGCTACCATGTTACACGCTTGAGAGGCTTGTTCACTGATAAAAAGCATGCAAAGGTAATGCTGGAAAGATAGCCGAACGTATGATTTATTGGTTCTATAACTAGCACGTTTTTGTGTGGCCTTAACACTTTATTCAGTCCGTTTAACAGCTGTGATGGAGCATCTTCAATGGTACAGTTAGCGACTGCTCCTCTAAGCCCCGTTCTATGGCAAACAGAGGAGAATAAATCCTGCCTTGATGGAAGATTAGCCAAAATTCTCAATACGTACATAAAAATTCAAAATATCGCTAGTTTTCGTCGTTCGAGATTGATGGTCAAACAAGGTCAACTTCATCTGAATATAACGTATGCGCAGAATCAATGGTTATGCAAAAAACTGTTCAGTGGATAGGTGTGATTGCAATCAGTAGAAAAAAATACGCACAAACAGAATGGTATAGCCGAAGCTTTTTTTTTCATTGATCTCACAAATCACTGGCTTTAGCATGCTCATTTATATATTATATCTCATGTTATATCTAGAGCTTTGTATAGGCACATTCTTGGGAATGGTGACTCTGCGAGCAAATTCAAAAACCTTATAGATTGGTTTATGTCAATCTATTGAGCAACCATGTATTAACCTTAAAGGAAAGAAATTATTCAATTTCTTTTTCAATTTCAACATGTCATATTCCAATAAAAAAAAAAAATTAGCTTTGCTGTCAATACTTTTTGCCTACCGCTCGACAAGCTCCAATTCACTAAAAATATGAGAACGAACCTTAATTTTTTGAAGAGGTTAAAGCTATAGCATTATGCAGTCCGAACTTCACTGCTAATAAGATATTTCTCTGGTATTGTAGAACTCGCACCCATTAAACCCCTGAGACCGTATACTTGGGCCGTGGTTAAGAACCAACTCACAATGCCATTTTAACAATGTCATAAACTTCGGCTCGTCAAAAACCAAACCCGCAACACTGTTAACACTACCCGACGATGAATACTCATAACTTGGAAAATTTGAAAAAACATTCCAACTTTTCAGTTAAGAATTGAGCTTAAAGAACAGCTCTCTGATTGCTTGTAAGCCCAGGGCTACAATCGTGAATCTCTGTGCTTATATTCGGCACTTTCCTCTACAACTAAAAATGAACGAATACAATAAACTGTGATATATATATATATATATATATATATTGACATTATGCAGCGCATACATCTGAGGCACTATAAAGGCTTTATTATACTTTAGTTTTGTACGTACGTATCTGTCCCAGTCGTGGTGGTATGTGGGCTTAATGATTCTACATCGTGCGAAGATAAACTTAGTTAAGCGATGATACACTGTTAGTTTGTAGCGTATTTCCTAGCTGCGCCCCTTAAAGAGCATTTCGCATAGCCCTTGTAGCAGACTCGTTGAATATGTGGGTCGGTCTTAGGGTTGTCATCTACTCATGAATATTTCCCTAAATGATTAAATGTATACGCACGCATTAGAGCAATTGAGTGGGACTGTCCGAGTCGAACAATATTCAAATAGTAGCTTGAGTTGTAAGGAAAGACTATTATATGCCTCTGACTTTTAGTACCGGAAGACTATAAATTTCTGCCAAAAATAAGGTCGAATCAATTTTACAGAATTGTTATCCTATCTAGGTAGAGACGTATTGTAACACACAATAGCTACGATGGCAGCCATACTTCATAGTGACGAAAGATTCAATCGAAGTAGCCATACGGATATCCATTCAGGCGATGGTGGTCCAAACACCAGTGATTAAATCTGAAATGGGCCGGTATGATAGGGTGCGCCGGTTCAAAACCAATCATGGTTACTAAAGATATCGCTTGGGGTGAAAACGGCTTCCTCAAATCAGGCTACGATTTTCTGTTTTTGAACAATCCAGCTAGAATTATAAAAATTGGACTTGTATAAAATGAAATGCGGAAAAGATACGCGAGGAACAACTAGATGTATATTGGCGTATAATATAATTTGATTATGTACAATGAAAAAAACCATCCAGTCGTACACTTATGGCAAGCCAAACAAGAGCAGCTTCAAATAAGGATCAACTAAGAAAACTTCTGTGGGAAAACAAAAAAAAGGTTACTTCGGGTGTGATTTTTCCCTGCTTCCTCCCTAACAGCAGCAGTGCTCTATCAGTCAGGTAACATTTGATCTTTTCGAACATTTTACTGCTGTCTTTGTCTACTGTTTGTCTTGATGTTGATGGTATAATAGGCTGAAGTTGCTCACTCGATGGCTAATACTGATTACCATACACTAAACATAACATGCGTTATGGCAAATACGGCTTAAATAGGTGCTGGTTTTATAGCTGCCCCGTCAGCGTCCAGGCAGAATATCTTGGCCGATGATACGATGTTCTTTCCCAGTTGGGTCCCTCTCCTCACGCGGATACGCTATAGAGCCGGTAATAAGTCACACCAATCGGTCCACTGTTGCGCGAGTTCCTGGAGCACTGGCGCTTTGCAGCTGGTGTCGCGGTTACCACTGCTTCAAATGGCGCTACGTTCTAGTACATGAATTATCCTAGCATATATACGTATATTATACATTCATATGAATCGTTTTGGCTGGATAACGGTCTTCAACGAAAAAATTAAGAATCTTGTGCTCGATAAATACTAAACTAACGACTCGTGCTGTGTAAAAAAATTGAAATCTAATTGCCTTCATCATGGTCTTAGTAAATTTGATTGTGGAAATCGTTGGAAATCCTGAACCATAAACAACTGTCGTATGATAACACGGTGTAACTGTAGAGCAGAAACAATTCGTTGGATTATTTGGTGGATGCCGTCTAGCATTGGAAGGTCTAACAAAATGAAGAAGAGTGTCACAGACCTGAATATAATGTCGCTGCCATCACAGTCGCGTATGTAGAGCTAATTATAAGCGCAGTATAATACATCGATAAGTACGGTAATACATGATTGTTACAGCTAACGTACGTCTGTTTCTACCCCGCTAATCTCTGCGATGTTTTATACCAGTTAGATAGATCTGACATCGTCCATGCGGACTTTAGCGAAGATTCCAGCCTCGTCCCATTCATAGTTATTCTTTTGAAATTAACATAAAAACATAGCGTAACAGCCCGGCCAGCTTCCTGAACTGTTAGGTTTCCTTCATCCTAGAACAACGTCCCTTATAGCGCCGTTTGTTTTGGAAGACTTAATTCCTAACAAGAGTGTCACGCTTCCTTTGATGAACGCAAATGCATTTAGATGAATTAAACTTTAATGTAAGTACACATAGAAGGTGTAGTCTGGTCGATCATACCCGACCGACCGGACAGGTTCGCGCTAAATTAGGTGCAGCTTGTAGACTCACTCGCGCAGATACACAGTTATACGCCGTATTCTAGTTCAGAGACGCAGTCGTACCTTCGAAAATAGCGCTGATCAACGTCACTAACTTGACTGAACAAACATGTCATATAGAGGATTTTCGGTGTCTAACATGTGCGCGCTACGCTTTAGGTCGGCGACTGTACGGCGATAGACGGCCATTCGGAGATAATTTCAATGGATCTATTAGCTGGGCTGGATAAATTGTTATCGCGCAGTCAGCCATTTCGTATTGTTTTAGGTCTTATGATGCTGTAGTTTAACATTGAAATGGCACATGGGTCGCGAAACAATCCCAGTCTAGTAAATGGCTCAAGGATCCTAAGCAAGCCTGACCTTTTCGGATTAACGCGAATGACGACGCATTGTGTTACCTTCGTTTGGAGTGCTATATCATGATATTACCCAACGAACCATAAAGAGGTGTTAGCACGTCTAATCCGACATCACATGATTACTTTACTACTTCGACGAAGCAATAGCCCATAACAGGCCCAAACGGCATCCCTATGACTAATTTGTATCTGACGTCCAGTCGCTTGCATATTCCTAGCATTTTATGGCTAGACAATACTCAGGACACAGGAGTCTACACAGTAATATTAGAGCTTGTTTTAAAAAAACTGAGCAGGAAGCTCGCATAGGCGTAACGAGCGACTAGAAATTGGCAGCTGGATTTTTCTGTGACCAAGGCTTTTCGAATAACTTCATCTGGGCTGTAGGTTGCTGTGTTCCTCGAGGTCCAATCCGGTCTACTTTTAAAGCTCGTACGCTGGCTAGCTAGTCTTTAAGATGGCCAAAAAAAGAAAGAAAAAAAGCCAATCTAGGATATTCAACTGTCTATTGACTGTTACGTGAAACTATCTATGTGGTGTTGCTGACGATATTTGAAACAATATCCTTCATATGAGAAAGGGTCGAGGGAGATCTATTGTTTTCGATCTCTGGCGACTTGGAATCCTTATAAAGAACCAATTTTTGGAGAGCCTATTGGATAACCTATTTTCGAACTAGTTCTGCCATAAATGCGCTTACACTCCTGATACAGTCAACTGTGTATCTGGCTGGCCATGATTTGTACAAAACAGAACGCAAGGAAAGCGTCTCCTTACGCATTCAAGCAAGTCGTTCCTTCGTGCGCTTCCGTGCGCTTATGTACGTTTGGTCCTAAATGTATTCTTTTTTGTCTCTACTTACCTTTACGCGGCTGTAAAGCTATTTCGTCTCAAATCTATAAAAAAAAAAACTGTTACAGTTTGCGCCGGTGCATCGAGCCGTAAAAATTGCATCCTATACAATAATCTCGCTTCACTTAGCAGTTGTTTATCCATAGAAAACTTACTTACCCGAAAAAAAGATACCGTACCGAACATTTAAATCTGATGCATTTAATTAATTTCACTGCTACAAATTTTGTCTATCACGTCATCTCATTTGAAGATCGAATAGTTGATAGATAAACGAACATATTGTAAAAAAATAATTATATACAATGCTGGTATATACAGTGAATATTTTTCATCTTTTCCATGGAAGGATCAATTGAAAAAATTTAACTACCCTTTTATTTGAAATCATTTGTCTGACACATTAGTAAGTTTACGAACCTAACTAAAAGTAATACTCTCCGATACCCTCTAAGATATACGGTCAATTATGGCTAGTCGACACATCGGTAAAGTCTGCAGAAATAACAGGGTCTAGAAAAATGAAACCGAAATAAAAATTCCATTTTTTTCATATCAGATTTTCTTGTCAACGAGTATTGGATGCAGTACCTTGAGCAGATATCGCAAATATATATTTGTTATATTTTTCTAATCAAGGCAAATTGAAACGTCAAAATCAGAGAAATACACAATACGTTCTATTGTAAATTTCAATTTTTTGGTTGCATGTTTAGATGAAATATTATATCATAGTCAGCAATGCAGAAAACACTAGCCATAGATTTCTCACTCTATCTAGACGAAGACCAAATGGATGTCCTTTGTCTTAGACGATCGACAGTCGAATACAAACTGCAAGTTGCTACAAGCAGTTACTGTTATCATGTGGTAATTCTCTAAAACGAAACGGATTTATAAAATCGTTTTCTGCTGCGCACCGTCCAGGCCGCCGCCGTAAACGTGAAAATGTTTTTACCAAAAGAGTGACCGAAATTCGATGCAGTAGTGCTAGCAATAGCTGGTTACTGGCGGCAACGCAAATAATACGTAGTTTATTAACGTCACCTCAGTAGTCCTCCCGATATTACGCAATGAAATGAGACGGCCTAATCGCCATGAAAAGATCATAACTCCATCTATCAGATTTCTAGAACGACCTTCCGGTGATGGCTTCATGTTAGCTGCTGTCACCTAAAACCTCTTACCTCTGGGCTGTTAGGGTAATTCGCTCACCATCGATTTCTGGATGTGAAGTTTCGAAGTGTTTTTTTCGAAATGGTTGGATTTCCAGCCGTAATTACCATGCCAGCCTTTTTTGCGCTCATACAAATATGCCACAAACACATACCAGTGCACTTTCTTTTATGGGAACGAGACGCTTTCTTCTCGAGCTTGCTCCTTTCTAATCCGCAGTAATATCCTGAAAATGGTGTATCAAGGAAGATTTCTCCTGGTACCCTAGTGTATCAGCCTAAAATATTTAAGGTGTACCTAAAATATTTAAGGTTCAAATCATATTATCATTTCAGACAGACAGACGGGTGGACCCTACTCAGACATGCTATAAGCTTCTGAAAGGAACTATCCAATGACGGCTTGAAGAATTGTGTGGCATTATATCTACACAACTGGACCATAAGCTGAAGCGTGCGTTTTTGAGCCATTGTACAAAGTACATAAAAATGGTAATATGTAGAAATGACGATATCTCTTTGTTGTCTGCCATCGAACGCACACGAACATCTGGTTTCCAACAGCGCTTACTGATGGTTCGTCCGGTAAAACATGTCACGGAGGCGTGCAGTGCCATGACGAAAACGACCGTGACCTACACCTAGCCTAATACAACCACATCAAGGCCCAGCCACTTTTACCATACCATATTTTCATATCGATCTGGATTTCGATGCTGTCCTGAAACTATAGCATCTTGTACAATACTCTATATGTACTTAGTCTTTTTGCCGGGATCCAACGAATTGTATAGCTTAGAACCAGCCAACTAGAAGAATAGTCATCACCTATAGGTGGAGTACTGAGCGGGTTGAACCTCCATATATATGAAAGCTTACATTTTTACAAATTAGCTTAATGTAATCAAATGTAAAATTCTACTTGGGTATTAATGGAAATTAGTTTAGTCCCGTGATTGGCTTGTTTCCAGCATTGAATAGCGCGGAAAAGATAAATAAGTGTATGAATGAATTAATTACTCTAATTAGGTACGGAAACCTGGGAAAACAGCTCTCAGAAAAAAACACACATTTCTATCTTGAATGGTAGAGCCATGGTGCGTTCGCTGCGAGCGAGCACCGCGTCGGTTCAGGGAACGTCTATGAAGTCTTCGTTTGCCTCTTCAAAAAGAAGACCGTTGATGAGCTATGCCGAGAAAACAAGCTTCACATCGATACGTGGGCGGAAATGAAATGAACTACGTCGATACTTGTATGGCTTAGCGCACAGATATTCGTATCTTCTCGCATAAGTATATCTTAAAACTTTATTTCCCTTTAGATTTCTTATCGTCAGACGTAATCCCACGGTATTGTCTGTCTAGGTTCGGATCATTAGACACGATCTATAATTTTAAATACTATGTATAGATCGAGCAGTATATAAATTTACCTTCGGCTTAGAGCAGGTGCCTCACAGAAAATATGGCCCGTGTTTTCGGAAGGCCATCGGCTTATTTGAGCAGTATTAATTAGTTGCTGTAAGCGGCTGAAAAATCTGAACATGCACGCAACAATAAGGGGGAAATAAGTGACCATACGATTAATTTCACCACCCGCCATTAGGTATTTGTTAACCAGACATCATCATTTTCTACATTTTCGCACTCGCTTAGAAACTAGCTGACTCGGTTGGTATCCGTTGGTATATTTTACAAAGGCAAATTTATATGAAGTGTATATCTGGAAAACAAAGTATACCGCTAACATGTTGTTTCCATTGACTTTACTATCGTACTTGTATGACTGTCTGTAGAAGTTTAGGTACTTATTGAAACATATATCTTTTACATCAAACACGGCCGGTGTCGTCGAAGCACTGCCTTCATGTTTTTACCATAACATCTTGGGTACTCAAACAGTTATGGTCATACATATATGTAACTTAGGCAGGCCGCAGTAAAGTGTTCCCATATAATATTTAACAGTTACTGAAATCACCAACATCCCTTTTTCTAGATATGATAGGTTTTGCAAGCCTTTTGTCTGCACAGGATTCGGGCTTTGCTTCTCCAAGACAATCCATACGTTTAAAATGAAAATTAATAATAACTTACGGAGTCTGGTCCTTTTTTCGCAAGCTGTTAAAATACGCTAGTGAAACTACGCTAGTTGAGAGAAACGTCATGTCGAAGCACATAGGGCAGTATCAAATTTTTACTGCTGATCTTATTGACCTCGTTGCTTGTCGTGAATCTAGAAAGAATCTCCAACTTTGGCAAAATATCGAAACGTCCCATGTTAATGGTGTGCCATAGCTAATGTGAGCAGGTTTTTTGCACTGAAAAATTGTGCACTCTTAGTTTAACTGTCACTCCGTTATGCCTGATTGCAAGGCTATGTACGACAGAACACGTAGCCGCCGTATCATAGCCATATCCGGCACAAACGTACACGAACTGAGAACCGGCTCGTCGAACTGGCCGTGAACAACGTGAGGATGCTGTAAACCTCTTGCCGGCTTTAGCACCAACGGAAGTCTTCCCAGGCGTTCCCTAGAGGGCTCCGCAATCGGCATTTTTGTATGCGCGTGCGCAAATGCCCTCCGCTCCGAAAGCTCAGTTTGTGCGCGGTATCTCGATTTGTTTATACCGTCCCCTGCGTGCTCAGCAGAGACTATAGGCTAGAACCTATGAGTCCTCCTCTATAACAGCGGGTGTAGCTATAGCAGGAAGCCTTTTGTTTTTACTCAGATTATGCTGTACTGATCTAGTCCGCCTTGGTGATCGGCTTGCGCAGTGTGTCCTCCAGTAGTCTGCTGTGTCGTGCGGTGCCCTATTATGCGGATGCGTCTGAAAAGGTTTTCATTGTAACTACTCTATACGTCTGAACAAAAGTAGCGGGTGCGAGCAAGCATCATAGGTTTAGTCTGGATCGCTGTAATCTGGCAGAGCTACGCACTGGAATCACCAACCATCCTGCGACTGCCTCACGAAGCGCAGTTGGTATGTGCTATTGAATACTATTCTTAATGGACAACTTTATAGCATCGATGAGACATTGTTTCGCCGTCGATTTCCCTCTACGTAAAATACGGACACACGGAGTACTGCTGCACAGAAATTTGCTCTGTTCTTATTGGTACATCGGCATTTGTCTGTACAAAGAAAATTCAAATTTGTGCGCGCATATAGAGTGACTATAATTGCTCGTTGAGAGCCGCATGTGTTGGCCCAGCTGATCGCATACGAGAGTACTACAAGCTGTCTATGACTTTTGTTAAATTTAGACGCTTTTATCTTTCGTTGCAGTTATGCGACACCCTGCATTACTAGCATGTGTCATATATACAGATGAAATAAATGAGTCCTTATTTCTCAGATGCGCACATCTACTATAAACCGAGTACGCTAGAGTGAAAAAAACGCTTGGTACGAGATGAAAGTTAAGCAGTGTTGGACGCATTGAATAGTTCGAAGGCCGCACCAGCTGAGAGTAGCCCTGGCGCCTTAACGAAGATTCTCGCTGCCAAACCTATATGGTAGGTGGGCGCGTCCCTTGGAAAACGGCACGGCAGTGTGTGTGTGTGTGCGTGTGTGGAGGGGAGGGGTGACTCTACAACGGGGACGGATTAGGAGCCGAGAGCTGAAATGGGGCTCAGACCCTGAAGTAGTCAGCGGCTCTGCAGCTGCCATAGTACTGAGTTCCCCAATAAAGGAACACTTGTAGAAAGCAAGCATTGGCGAATTGCAGATGCAGTTATCACAACAGCGAGCTTCGATACCGCTGATAGCTTTGATCTATCCGAACAGGGCATAAGTGCAATGGTAGACATAGCTGCTCAATACTACCAATAGTGAAGGAAATGCTCAGCGAGTTTCAACAGGAGAGCAAGGATGTCCTAAGCTTGAGGTGTAATACCAAAAATCATCATTAGGGGCTTTACTCAACATAGTTGTGGAAAGCGTTTGAATAGTTTGATGGTTTTTACTCGGAATTGGGACTGAAGAAGCACTCCGCTATGTGGATACTACGGCTTATGAAATAAATGTCTTGACGCGGCTTATGCATATACTAGCATTACTTGCACGTCTGAAGCTAAATTGCGATCTACTTAAGTTGACTGTACGGAAAATTCGTGAATGATTATAGTCCCATAAAGATGACGCTTGATTTTACCATCGCTATAAAAAAAAAAAAGATCCTACAGAAAACACTGTATCCGACCACAAGCTATCGTCAGTCGAAATGACGAATGAGAACATGGTAACGCTATTTACAATTCGATCTGAAAATTCGATTTCCCTAGCCCTTTGAAGGTTTCTTTTTAATGTTACCAATTGCATAACCTATATCGTTTGAACTCTGTTGGCCGTTTGAGCTACCAAATCACGATTTTGTGCATACTAACCAAGTACTCTGTGGTCGTTTATGAAATGTAGCACTAGTGTGCTATTGTACTGCGTATATTTCCACGATTGTTGAACCTACTGTTTGCCGTAACAAAAGAAATAAGTATGTGAAGCACTCGAATCTGCCGTATAATTATATTTTTCAGAACTTTAAAGACAAAAATTATCGCTAGTTTACTCTTTCCTATACCTATATCCCTTCTTTAGCCCCCTCACTTGTTCCAATTGACAATGCGACTTATCCTCGAGTCAGTACGGTACATTTGGTAATTTCATTGAAAATGGTTTTTATGTTGGTCTCCTTGTGGCCATGAAGACATGGCTGTAGACCCCTTAAGATAAACATAAAGATCATTCGTCACTTATTGAATTCGGTTCCATTTTTAACCTATATAATACGAGCATTTACAATAATGAGGGAAGGGCAAACTTCTTACAATTTGGTGGTAGTGAAATCCGAGGATGCTTGGCTGCGAGCGAAAAGAGGCAAAAAACGAAAAAGGAAGATCAACGAGATGATGCTGTCGTTACGTGTTATCGACCAGTGACGTTGGACGTAACCGACAAACCGCGAGAATTGCATGCGATGAATATATTTGTCCATCTCCGCCGTACAGGCAACGACACGGCCGTTGTACGCACCGATTCAGGGAAGTCCTTGGCTATAGATATGTTGGAGCATTTAGCTGTATATGCTGCACTCATTACACATGGATAACAAAACTAAAACTAATATTTTGGAACATTCAATCACACATACATTGAATGTTTATATTGTGTGTTCTAGCTTACTATGAATATAGTTTGGCTGAGAATTCAATTTTAACAAAATAGAATAAGCAAGATTAAGGCGAATGACTACGACGTTTTTTGTGCGTGAATTTGGAGAAAATTTATGATAGAAGGGAAAAAGTAGAGGTCACTTCTTTAAATTTTGCTATACGAGATACCGAACGACGAGGACGAACACCCATTTTGCGTAATTTCTTTTGTTTTTTGAAAAGTGGTAACCTAACGATAACTTTAGTTCTTGCAGCCAATGTTGACGAAGAGATCTTGCTAACATTTTAGACATCGGATTTCCGTCGCATTTATAATGGCTAGACCAAGATGCTAAGATACGACATATAATATAAGACTCTTTTTTTTAATAATAACGATTTTTTTTTCCCGAAAAACTTTTACAGACATATTATAGGCACTATTAATTAATTCAGGGGATATAGGCGTAGAAATGAAGAGACAAATAAGCCTTTTACCACCACACCTGTGATAGTTCGAGTTTTCCGGGAGCAAAGAGCAGTCTGAGTAGTCTGATAAGTCAATAACTCGGTGAGTCCAACGATTCGGCAGGTAAATTAGTCTTAGTGGAACTCACTGCTTATACGACTATTAGACAAGGTCCAGATGCTTGAAGCGCTGACATCCCTCCATAAGGGGTTGCCTTTACGTAAAAGCGCGATCATTTGAAATAAATGAGAAATTGTTGCAAAGCTTTGCAGAAGACATGAGTCTGAACAGCAAGCAGATGCTTGTACAGTTGCAGCTGTAGCTCTCTTTATTTGCTGCACTATCTTTTGTTTATCACCACAGAAGTCCTCTTTGGGCATCCGCGTACTTTGCTCTTTTATATAGTAATTGGTTTAGCTGTTGAACGCTTCGTCTATATAATGAAGAACACTATTGCGTTGATTCGATGCTTACCTGCTGATAATTAATAATAAAATGATGATGACTATGGAAAGTTACTTAAAGATCTTCATCGTTTCAAGTTACTTCTGCTGTTTGGCCATCTATATAAACGAAATATATCTTCCCGGTAGCCTGATAGGATGGACGTTCGATCCTAGAAATGACATCTTTTTTTTATTTATTCATTAATGGTATGTTTCAGACGGACGAAGTTGTGTGCGTTCCTATAGTTAGGTTGCAGGTCGACTAAATATTCCTCAATTCGTCATGTCAATGATCTATTCCTATATATATGGTTTCGTAACTTATAGTTTGAGATTAGGGGCCAGCCCATGGTCAGTGACCTGCATTTGCAGTAGCTCATCATGATCCTTAACCCACTTCGCAAGTATAAATTGAAACCCATCTCATTTTTAGGTGTTTAGTATCATGGTACCGTATATAAGCTATACTACATTTGTTCTCAAACTTTCCGAAGAAGAAATATGATTTCAAATCACAAGCGGTTGAACGTCATTCGTCCATATCGTTATGAAAGAGCTCTCAAAAGTATATCGTATCGGGAAGTCAGCGATACTGCTCGTTCTAACAATGCTTCGATCCATGATTTACGACAGGTTGAACGATTTGGGGAGATAGCTTAGGAGTTTAGTTAGAATTATACGTTCGTTTTAATCTGTTCTAACCAGGATTGCCCTGTTAACATATAACGAACAAGTTCCTCCCGTATCGGGCAAACATACTGCCGTTAATAATAAAAACGCTTACTCGGGAAAAAATGATTCCGGATCATCGTCTATTTATACCAACGTAAATCTCCTAGTAGCGAAATGATCTACACTGTATGATTCAGTGGGTCGATGTGCCCGTCCATTAAAGCTTCGAGCCCTGTCGATATGCAACAGTCTGGCTTACCTCTCAAATGACCCAGGAGCGATTGACTTATTTTAGATCATTAAATTCTGTTTATCATTTTATTCATGGACACGAGAAATGAGTTTTCCATGTTTGTTCGTGAGGAAAACTGCCACTGTCCAGTTGTATAGCGTAGGGCAGGGCAAAAAATTGATCGCCGTAGTTAACTAGCAATACACACTCATACTCCTATTCAATAGAAACACAATATAGCTGCTATTCTGTAACGTATATACTAAGCTGAGCGAAAACAGTAAGTTTAATATAACAGTACCCACGATGTTAAGTGATAGATTTTCAGTAGTCCGGAGTGGATGGCTGTTCGATGTCGTAACTAACCGTGAAAAATTTGAAACGTCTCAAGTACGCTTGATTAAAACACTGCTTTTTATATATACGTATACTCACGTGCTTACGTACGCAATTGTCGGTAAAAACGTTGGCACGTTAAAAACGTAAAACTTAGCAATGTTGCCGAAAGCAGCCCAGTTTAAGTATATCTCTAGCTTGCCGTACCTCGCATTGGCTGGTTCGTTCAGTGAAGGGGAATCAGACAAAATTACATTCGTCGACAGACGACTGCTGCTGATGTTGAAGACTATGCGGCATTATTGTACTTCATGCTGCAGACAAAATACCTTTTATGTACTTCGCCTTGGAGTTGAGCCATCCTCTGGCAGATGTGGATCGCCCTAGCGGCCGTTGATTGATGTTCGAATCGACAAGCAGATTTCATCCTAAATAGATAAAACAGACGAGGACTTTTGCCCTATTTACATTATCTTAATTGTTTTTATTTTTTGCAATAAATAATATAATAGAAGACGCCTTATGACTGGAAGTGCTTGTTGAACGTGTGGCGAATGAAGACTGCAAATAAACGTGTCTATTCTCGTGAACGATGACAACTCAGCCATTTTATAGCTGCGATTATTACCCCGCGGCTTTTGCAGCGTCCATAGACAGCTTGCTCGACTAGATAGCCTCGACCGCCCCATATTATCTCGGACGCGTGCAGGATTGACTGATCTCATGTACGGATCGGTTTACCCTCGTCTCAATATTCATCTTGTACATCAGCTTTGTAGCCGTTGAAGCAGGTACGAAAGGGGCCGCGGGTGGATCTTGTACGAAAGTGGCGGTCTCTTTTAGATACGTCTCTCTACTTGTAACTACTTACATTATTCCTAAAAATACCGGAACCTGTTTGTTCACTTCACTTCTTCGAGCATATGCTTCTTCTAGCTTGTTGCACCTTGTTTCTATATACCGGAAAGCTGTGTCGACGCAAAAATTACAAGACGTAGAAAAACAACGATAGCATAATTACTACTATTTTGGTTTGTAGTAGCCGCGGTTGAATTTAGCCTTTCCTACATATATATATATCTAAGTATTGGCCATTTATGCACACGTGTGCTAGATGCCGGTGCTTTCACTTCGTACGGTCGTGGCACGTCCACACATAACAATAGCGTCGATAAAGCTACTAGAGACGATGATAGCGGTCGACACTACCTCACCCAACCAAACAGGCTGGCATCAAATGGGTTCGTATTGTTATATCCCTGTTGGAGACACAGAGGCCAGACTACGAGAGTAGATGGTATTTGGAGGAAATAACATTTTGGCGCGGGAGTCCCTGTGGAATGGTTTGAAAATGAGGCGCTTCTAATGAGACGTTCCTATTAATGGAATAGCAGGAATCGTAAAATGCAACCTCGAAACCCAATCTTGCTGTTTTGCCAGTAATCAAACAACTATCTACAATATAAAACGATGGTCATTTCGATTACACTGATCGGGCAAATTAAAAATTATTAAGCATCTCATTGTTGTTGGCAGTTGAGCATAATGTCGACAAATTTACGCTTCGATGTGCTCTTTCTACGGTGCGGAAATTCACTATCGCTTCCTCTCCAATCGGCTCCTATCGTGTACAACGAATACAGTTTATATATATTGCGATTGAGATTATGTTTTGTAGATTGGCTTGTCTGAGGTTCAAGAATTACTCAGCTCTGGGAAAACTAGTACAAATTCAAGAACTATCCTAAGGCTTTAAACAAATACTAACGCATACTTCTATCTATAGAGTTGGGGCTATTTCTTCACCATCTAACGACAATATGTCAATTGTATGAGTGACAAAAAGATCATAGACCTGGATTGCTTTTAATATGTAAAAGGTTAAATTTCTAACTATAAATTGTTCGTAGAAACTGCCAGAAAAAGTTGTTGCTAATGTACGAATCTGTAACCTGGCTCACCGCTACGAACTGGATTCTCAGTGAAATCCTAAGGTCAGCAGATCATCTGCTCGCACACGTCGCTCAGCTAAGAGCTGGTTAATTGTTTCTAGTTAATCTGCAAAAAAACAATAAATTAACTAAAAAAAGTAGTCAAACAGCCATGCAGCCATGCAGATGAAAAACAAAAAAAATATATACATATATAGATATAAAAAAAAATATATATATATATGTATATATAGATCCGTAGACGTTTGCCGCTATCTATTTATTTGTCATGTTTGCTCGAGCCGTACGAAATACATATTCCTGAATTGAACGAAATACGAGGAACCTCGTATAATCAAAATAAAGTTGACAAAGTGTTTTATTTCTTTTAAATGGCAAGCTTAACCGCACAAGACTCAGGGTTGGATCATGGTAGATACCGTGTTAAACCGTAGAGCAGTGGTTTCAAACTGTGGCCCCTGGTACAAAAGCGGACTTACGACGACACTAGTCAGCCTCTACGTAGAGTATGGTGCTGGAACTGACTGAAAAATAGGCGCCGCTAGTGGTGCTCTAGACTCCATACCGTTCAGACGCAGGGTCTATTGTGAAGCGAACCAAAGTATAGAAAATGGTATCCTTTTCAGGTGCAAGGCAAACTGCCATACGATGCGATCGTCGAAACCCTGTAAGGTGTAATTAGATTTATAGATAGAATGATAAGAAGATAATTTATTTGAAAACAGAAACATAAATAAAGTTTCAGAGCAGTCTTACTTATCATTAGCAAATTATTAGTAAGGCTGGGCGACATCTGGATGCGAAAGGGGGCAGTCCTGAACAGTGATCAATTAAATCGGCTTAGATTCGAATGAGTAATATACAGCGGGATAATACCCGCCATTGCCGCGATAGTGTTGAAATAATGCGTTTTTTTTCAACAGCCGGAAGTAGAGTGGTCTAGGCCTGAATATGGGCAGGAAAATTCCCAGCAATAGGAAGACAATTGGCCTAGAAATCGATTCTTGTTCTTGGTCCCTGTATTAAATGTCTGACCTTTAAAGGTTCTTGATGCAGTGTGGAATAGCGGTACCGAGGACTTTCCATGGAAACGATGATGAAAATTCAACCATGAAAAAAGTGTTTCTTACAATGATATTAGCCATTTAATCCAAAACTCAAATCATCTGGTTTTTTTTTAATTTTATTTTAATATTTTTTTAAAAATTAATGTTAATTAAAAAAAAATAATTTTAATTAAAAAAATTAAGTTTTATGCAACGATAGATGGCGTTCTATGTGAAATCACCATAAGTGCTGTCGAATAGATCGGGTTTTGTTTTCTTCCATAATACGTATGTATCAGGGAAAAACCAACGTCTTTATGGAATATATAGGTATTTTTCGATTATTTCTATATATAGATATATTTTCGACAAATAATTTAGCGAGCTATTTCTTCTTTGTAGGTTATACTCATCTCTTCGCTGGAAAACTGACGCCCTTTTACGGAGTTTTTTAATATTAATACCATCTTCATTATTAGTTAATGAATTAGCTCTGTCTTTGCATCTTTTGTTGACAACAAAATGTAGAAATGCTTTGAAATCGGTATATTTAGTTTCAGTTATTATCTTCGTAATCACCATATTTATGAGTGTATCTAACACAGACTAAATAATTTCAGCAATGAGTGACGAGGTGCGGCCAGCATCGGCAGGAGCGCGTTCCAGCTCTCCGCTGACGGAGGGCGAAGTTCCCTCCTTCCAAGAACAGTTCAAGGCATTCGCGAAGTTCGGAGATTCGAAATCCGCAGGGGAGGCCATCACGCTGTCGAACTCAGATAAATGGTTCAAACAAAGCAAGGTTATTGATGGAAAAAAAGTCACCACAGTTGACACCGGCATCTATTTTAAAAAAATTGCCAAGTACGTTGCCAACACAGACGAAAAAACCGTCGTCACTCTTCAAAGCTGCTTTCTTGAATGTGGATGCATTCTGATTCTATTTAGTTAGCTGAGACTCGTACGCGCTAAACTCGATGTTCTTCACTTTGGGATCTAACTACTTCAATGCAATTCCAAATGTCCTCCCTTCCGTTTCGCCCTATTAATAGTGTCACAGATAAATCGCAGGAATTGAATGATGGTCATATTCATTTAACATCGGTTATTAGTTATAAATAGAAGTAGCTTCCTAGTACTAATATTCGACAAGCGGAAAATCCCTTAACTGTATAATCTCATCGTGGTCAGAAAGCCCAATAAACCTTATTGGTAGCCAACGGAGTGGTATAAGAGGTAATTCGTTTGGACGATTAAAGCCCAATAACTGGTTTTCCTCGTAATGGCGCTGTCGTAATATGTTTGCCTGCTAAACTTGAGACGTGTGAAATCAAAACATACGGTAACTACATCTTGCTAGCGTCTGTCCCTCCCAAACAAAAATGAAAACATTTACCGACCTTGTCGTCCTTACCTTGTCCTTAGGGCACTTTTTCGTTCCTAATTGTTGCCATTTGTTAGCGTTCTATTGATTCATAGCAGTTGTGGAACACTGCCATATCTATATTAATAGCTGTATAGCGCCAGTGCTACCATCAGATAGCGTTCAATGCTTAAAAAGAAGCGAGGAAAAGGCGACCTCATCATTGGTCAACTTAATTGTTGTCTCTGAAGATTCACCCGCTGCAGGCTACCATAGTAATGCTGCCCCGAAAGCAGATACTAAACCTTGTAGCTTTTTTAGAGAATAGACCGAATTAAGGTCACTCACGCGTTGCAGAGAATGTCACTAATTGTTATTATTATTGGGAAGTCAAATGATGTTTTTGGTTTAGTTTCTTTTTCTCATAAGATAAAGTCGATCGAAGTTGTAAAAGTATCAACCGTGCAGTTTTTTAATTTTTTAAACTTTAGCTTTTGTATAAGCTTTAATATAATATAGAGAAAAAAAACACCTGGTAACCTTTTCCAAACATACGGTCAACCTTCTAGGTTATATACATGAATTCGAAGCTGGGTTAAGGTACATTTGGTAGAGTGGATGGTTAGAAAGTCAAGTCTTTTTCAACGGTTATTTTGCCCCAGCAGTACGAAAATACGGTTGGCATGGTCTTTACAGGTGGCAAAGAACGAATCTCACGACCTGGTTAGAGTGGCTTACTTAACTATTAGATCCACTCAGCAATGAAAATTTCAGTCTCACTTTGTCTCGTTGGTATATCTATTTATCCAGAGTCTCTCATCAGTTTGGAAGCTAGTTATAGCGTTGAAGTACACAAATAAACACAACCTAAAATTACTTTTACCGAAATAACAAGTGTAAGATGAACGTCCTAAAATTGTTAAGGGACGTTTGCCCCACTCTGTGTATTTATGTATGTGCGTATAGCAAGTATTAATTGAATCATAAATTATCGGTAAATACAGTCCACATCAGTATATAAAGAATTGTTTGATGCCTGCCAACCTATCTTAGTAAGCCAGCCGCAACTGGGTGGTCGATGACAATAGATGATACAAGAAACGGCTTATGTCAAGAGTGCGCGAGTTCTTTTCCGTCATGAATATACGTTTCATGACGGCGAAAGCTCGATAACGATAAACCTATATGATCCTCTGCTGAACAAAGCACACCGACATCAATGTTTGTATGTGTAAGCCTATTTCCTAAGCATAGTCATGAGCTAAGAAATGGACAGAAAGCGGCAGCAAAAAGGTGGACTCGCGTTTCTAGAGCAGAAACAGCAAAGGGTAGAAGGTGGCCTCGTCTGTCGATCAGGTTGTTGGTCAATAACTTTTGTTCCTTCACTGGACATTTGCTATGCCTAGGAACAGCGCAGCGCTTAATGACGACAGGCAAACTTTGGATCAATGTAGAAATCGTATATTTTTGTTTTGGGCTGCTAGAGCAGTTTTCTGTTGGCTTCTGGTGGTTTTGTTACCCAATGGCAACAACAAACGGATTTTTGGAAATAGGAGAAAGAAAGCTTGTGCTAGAAAGACTGCGCGAATTGATCTATAAGAAAGAAAGCACGGTATTTCATTGTGTCTAAAGGATGGTTTAGCTGTACTGGGCCAACGCTCATATAAGTATCATCCCAAAGGGCATCGATACATCACGTCTCATGTGAGCTTTCTGTTAACTAGTCTGACAAAATTGATGTTTGACCGTGTTCAAGCAGAAGTTCTCATGGAAGACTTTCGTGGCAGCCAAAGTCTATCGTTGCGGCAAATGGATCAGGCTATGGTTTGACGCAGCGGCGTCGCGGCAAAGGTTTTCACGCTATACGAACATATACTTGTCAGCATATGTCACGGCACGCAGTGTGTAATACACAAGCTGAAAATAGAGTACGACCTAACGGCCGTTCTTCGCCAGAGATTTAACGATTAATGCGTCTAGATGGTGTACTTTTCAGTTTCTTTTCTTCTACTGAAAAAAGTGAAATAGGGATCAAGCGAGGTACGCGACATTACTGAAATATATTTGTTGACTATCATTTACGGTTACTATAATTATTATTGTTATCATGTATATCGAAGTCATCGCGTATCTGTGTATATGTCTAATCATCTGGGCAAGACCCCTATCATTTCTGTGTAACCGAAATGCGTAACCGAATTTTATTTCATGTTTCAGGACAAAGAAGGCGCTTAGTCAAAAAGAATACGAGCAGTTCCTCGAAGAGATTGCTAAGAATAAAAAGGTCCCACTGGAGGACATTAAGCAGAAACTATGCGCATGTGGAGCCCCAGCAACGAGGATTCAGGTTAGTTAACCACTCATTTGTGGAGCAACGTTAGGCTGATAACTTTAACGAGTACCTATTTTTTCAAGCTGAATTTATTGCGGCGAACTTCTGTTTACTGGAGCTGACGTTTCTATATGCAGGAGCATATGAGTACGGGACAAGTAACATCTATGTCTATAAATGTTAAGTGTCTGGCCCTATACTGAGCTCTTACTACAACGCACGCCAAAATGGACCGAATTTACATCGAATACTTCCTCAATGAAAACTACGACGTCTGTAGCTCGCCTACATAGCAAATAATGATATCTATACTATCTAGTGGTGCTATTGCTGGTCTGATCGACTTTGCTAAACTATCGTATTATGTCACTTGCGATGCAGGCCAGTTACGACTTTGCTTCTTTTAATTGTTTTCCTTTACTATCAACGAAAGTAAGGACTGAGAATCCATATAAATGCTGCTGTTAAACAGGAACATATGTAACTTTTTGAACATATTGTATAGCACTTGTCCATAGATATACAAAAATGTTGTAGCAGTGTGCGGCTACAATGACGACTTCGACGAAATCGGTATATAATGGAGGAAGCATTTCGTCCCTTGGCCAAACGGATGATGCTGAAACGATGGATACATTGGCAGCGTTTAGAAGCGTGCGTGCAATTACGCTATGCTCATACGTAGAACGAATAGGTTGGCGACTGCTGGCATCAAAACATCCATATGCCCTGGTACCTTTAAGCATGGTCGATTCGTAAAAGTTCTGGATTGGCAGTCACGGAGCTGCCGTTACTGCTGCCGTAAACAGCTGAATCAGACCGCTGCGAGTACGTTTCGTCGGTATCGTATCTAATATAGTGGGTAACTGATTCCGGATATGACTATAAGCGGCAGCTTATGCAGCTCCAATGAAAGCGCTTCCCTACGGAAGCAGTGATTAATATCTAGCAGAAACCTATCCATAATATCCTTCCATAATAATTCTGTAAGCCATCTGTTCAACATAATCTAAACCATACTAGAAACAATATTAGCACAGTGGTTTACTGTGCACTTTTGTAGAATACACGTAAATATAGAAAAAAGAAGCAACATAGTTTGAAAATTAAACGTATCACTACGGTACATTCTACTGTACTCTGGAACATTGCTATCAGGTATCGTTTGGTACCGGGTACCTCGTGTGGCCATTAAAACCGTATAATTATCAAAGGGCTCTTCTTTTCCACCGCTACTATTCACAGTAGCAATGCTGGCGGCCCGTTTAACTGACCCCCTCTTATAGACCCTGCTTTCGTAGACTCAGACAAGAAGTGCGTCAAGGTTACGGCAGCGCTAGCGATCGCGTCCTCTGTTTAGGATAAGCGTGAAAGTGACCCAATTTTGGGGGCGTGGCTGGGCCAGCGGCCGACGTCGGCTCGTCTCGTCATAGCGTGAGACAAGCAATAACTGTCGCCGCTGCTGTTGCTGCAACTATACAACGTACGCAAGCGAAATATAGTTACGGGTTGTCGGGCAGGAAGAAACAGTACAGGTCATGAATGTTCCACGCTAGAATATTCCGGCTAGCAGCGATAGCAGAACGAATAGCGGTAGCGTCGCGTAGAAAAGCTGAGGTCGCGCTGAAGCTATCGCAGTAAGAGGAAAGAGAAAAAAAGTGAAAAGAAAGGGTAAAAGTAGTTGTATGGGCAAGGAGTTCTAGAGAAGTAGAATGAGCAGGGGCTGCTATTACCACGAGACTATTTGCTCATTGGCGCTTGCATGTCAGCAGGGTTGATTCAGACCCGGATACAGCCTTGATGATGACCGTTGGCACTGCGATGGCTGTGGGGTACCGGAAGCCTGAGTGAAGCCAACGACGGCAACAACAACAACACAGAGCTAAGGACAAGAACGTCGTTTACAGGCGCCATTTGGCACGGGACACCTTGGGCCTGTTGGGGAGTTGGACTTCTTTCCTGAGTAAAATCGAGGACAGCCCTAACTATATATGCGTACAATTAGGACTCTTTTTATTACAGAATGATTGCAGTAAATAGGGCGACCGCAACAAAAGTGGATCATGCAGAGAACTAATTATCGTTGTAGTATTTGGTGCAGTTATTTTATGACGTCAACTCATCATCAACGGAAAATGTCGTTTATTGCGTTAGGCGTCGTACTTAAAGGACATAAACTATACGGAAGCGATAAATGTAATGTATACAAATAAACGCTCGTGGACTTTTCTGTAAACCGATCGGATGCCAATGCGTGCAATGTATCTAACCAGATAAGATCGATCCATTGTTGTATAAGCTTTCGCATATAAGTACTAGATAAAAATAGCTTATTGAATCATGTGAGCAAGCTACTAGCAACAACAATAACAATAAAATTATGTATTTGTATGCATTGATTCTCTATATCCAGAAATGCATCGTACGCCACCTTGAACGTATTTTACGTTCCAATGAATTTATTATAAGTCAACTATTCCTTTAAACGGTTATGATATGTGAGATGTTGAGCAGCATTGAAAACTGTAAATTTTCCACGTTTACAGAGCGCAACCGCAACGGGAGCTGTGGCTCGCTTAACGGATCATACGAAATATACCGGAACCCACAAACAGCGCTTTGATGACTCTGGTAAAGGCAAGGTGAATTAACCCAGCTTTTGGATAATTTCTTGTGAACGAACAATCACAACTATGAAATGTTATTGTATACTAAAGCTTCGTTTCATGCGTTGCGTTTGTTGCTGGTAGGTCATTCGTACTAGACACCAGTACCGAATTAGAGCATTCAATCTGATACTGGCAAACTTGTAGGAGTACGCATAAATGTATAGACCATTTTAAGGTTTGTCTACTCGTAAACGTGGCTTAACTAGGGAATAATATAGGTTAAGCCTTGTTAAAACATTGCGGTGCGGAGCTAACAAGTGCAGGAAACTGGGCGTCGATAGGTTTCTTCGAGAGCAGTTCGATAGATAACGGCTAAAAACTAGTGATAATCTACGTTTTGTATCGAGTTGTACACTATAGCAGTAAAACACACGGATGTATAAGAATTTTTATCTTTCATCTTGTGTCACCGAATCAATTATGTGTTTTCTCGATAAATCGCTTATGAATGTTAGTGTACGATGACGCCTCTCATTGCTAACCCGCTTGATTTTCTCAAGCGATCCGTAATTTTAGCTACTAGCGGATTTTCCTTAGAGATAGGGTTTTATAGCAATATCGGTACTGCAAGGTGAACATGAAATGACTGAGACGCAGGATATGGGACATTTGCTGTGGGGGTGACGGGAAGACCATAACACACAGATAATATGGCAGCTTTGAGTCAAAATTTCGATTTGTACCCCAACATTTCCGATAAGAAAACAGGCTAACTTAATTGAATAGCAGTATAACTAACAGCGACTCGAACAATGCAGGGAAGCATGGATACTAAAAAGAATTAAAACGAGTAAAATATAATGAGACAGCATAAATAAGCCTAACAAAATAACAGGGATAGTGCAACGACGTGAAAGGCAAAACTGTGGTAAGATTTGGCTCAGAAATTAAGTTCACGCTGAGTAGTTCTGAACTAGGTTCAACACGAAAATGGTGCGGCGTAGCGTCTGATGTATATATTTAGTGCGGATCATTTGCCAAAAATAAACAAGTTATTGAGTCTGGGTATTCTTAAGAAGCGTCACCGGCCGCGAATGCACGGGGGGTACATGTCACTACCGCACAGATAGAATAGCGATAGTCGCTCGGTTGCTATATAATTATTAATATAAGTGTTCAGAATACTGTGTATAGGCTCACCTTACAGGACTTCACTATTATTACATTATATGCGATATATATATATATATATATATATATATATGACATTATATACATTCGTCTTGGCGATTTCAGGGGAAGGAAGGTCGAGTGGACCCGCCAAAGGACTCCGGCTATGTTTCCGGCTACAAGGAGGAAGGCACCTATGACCAGACTCACTAAAAATGTCCATATATTAACGCACACACATACAAGCACATTCATATGAGATAACAATAAGCTGAATAATATATGAGTAGTAAAAGACATCCTATCCTGCCCTAGCCAGAGTCACATACTGCGTAGTCACTTGAAGGTTCTACGCCACGTTCCTCGTATATATATCTATATATCTATCTATATATTGTCTAGTCCAATCCAACAACCACCTTGTTAAACGCGCTACACGTCTTACTTACCCATCTAATTTTCTTACGAGCTTTATACCTTGAATCCGCTGTTCCTGTGTATATATGCTGCTGCTGCTGCTGCATACCCTATCACTATCAATTTACTAGGCAGAAGGTTAGAACATTTGCTATCAGATGCCTGCATGCAACAGAAAAACAGTTAAAAAGATTGGTTTTGATCTTAACGGGGTCATCCTCGATCTCAAGACCACGTATGCGACCTCGTCAAGGAACGCTTTCGCAGCATCGACCAAGCGATTCACCCCACTTCACTGAGAACAGCGGAGGAATGACATATGAATGGTATCCATTGAAGCCAATCCTTAACAATTACAAACACACGTAAGGATATTCGACGATCACTGCAGTCAAGTATTAGTGATCGGTTTATGTTTGTACAAAGGTGTGAAAAGTCCCGCTAGAGAAAAATCATCCAACGTTTGCTGCGAGTATCTTAATTAATTCTTGTTGACCGAAATCCGTTAAATGATATGCGTTTTTGAATTTATTATCTGAATGATCATGATTCTATGCAATGCGAAAAACGTTACCGCTATTCGTATTCCCAAAGGCATAAACGTTTGTATTGATAATATGCCCCATTCTCCATCTATCTATCTATCTATCTATCTATGAAGCCCAACAGCGTCAAAATACGATATCAGAATTTGCTCTATAGGCGAACCTTATTATATCAATTTATTGTACAATTTGGTCGTTAGCGTCCATCGTAAATTTTCGCCAAAGATGCAATAGGTTCAGATGCCTCAAGTGCATTTAGGTGAGGCGTCGTGGGCCCTATGGTTACTGCCCAGCCGACATAGAGTAAAAGCACTGCCATGTGGATGTCTTGAAAGAACTATCATAGTAATAATAAAGCAATCTTTCAGTGAAATACTTGGATATGATAACAATTGATGCCAGTCAAGCTGACAGCTCGAAATTATCACGTATGAGGATGTCTGATGACAATGAAGTAGGTTAATACTGGCACATGATCGGAACGGCTTGCCTCGAATTGGGTAGACGCGGCGGCCAGAAAAACACGCCGTCATCGTAAAAACCGATGCCGAAGCCGATGGTGACAGACAATTGTGGCCTTTTTCTTATTATGACGCTCTTTTCATGTAAGCATAAATTGAGAATCACTCTGGGTGCCAATCTGCGCGATATGAACGGCTTCGAACTGACCAATTGATCCCTATACTATGCCCCACGATGATATCTTCTATGATATAACTGAGGAACAGAAAATGGCCGGGGACCGATACATTGTATATTACTAGGTTGCTGAGAACTGGGTCATCAAATAGCGTGATTGAGTGATGACGATATATGGAGGAGCATAAATAAAAGAGCTAACATGTAAATGGAGAAACGAAAACATCGCATGGAACAATTTCAACTTCATGACTCATTCTAGAGAACATTTGAACCGAAAGGGAAAAAAAGCAGATCAGTGCAAAAAAGAAGGTACGACAGGAAAAGATCGTTAACGAGGATCCGTGTTACACTTATGAACCACAGATTAGATGACAGAGAAATAAAGATTGATGGTCATTTGATATATATATATATATATATACATGATGGACACAACTTACAAACAAACACGATAGGGTTCATGCAAGCTAATGAGAAAATAAATCAAAAATGCTTATCGGAGATGCAATATGATGTTATTAAGCTGCGCATGGATTATCTAAAGAACAGGTTATGTCTATACAAACTTCGCAGTATAAAACTTGAGATGTCAGAGCAAACAACCATTTAAATTAGGTCCATACGCTCACGGCGTGCCGTGTGTGTGAACGGCAGACTGTTCAGGGTATGAAAAATCCGTATCGTGAATAGTTTCTCATAGCCCGCGGAAGCTATTAGGACGTAGATTCATACAAGTTTCTTAACAAGTGCATTAGACTGGAAACTGCGAGAAAGACATTACGTAACTCTTATATAACACATATATAATCTTTGACTCGTGACTTGGGAGTCATGGTGAAAATATAATAGAAGAAGTGTATATCTTTAGATCGTTTCTGTCATTTCCAGCATCTTTGGAGATCTTCGCTGTTTCCCCGGTGACTCACTATTCGGACAGTGGACGTTCACGAACGAATTCACTGAAAGTATTCTCTAAAGTAAATTAAAGGGCACAGATAATCCGCATCAGAAAATATTCAGTTTCTGTTATTTCATAACAAACAGTCTTGGAGGACAAAACTACGATAAACAACTCCTCATTACAGTTACTACCGAATATTGCGCACTTCGGGACAATTTTTTATGATACGACTCTTGCTACGGTGAAACCCCGTTAAATAGGACGCCCCGTCGCTCTGAAGGCTTCGAACATCAATGTTTAAGTTGTACGGGGTGTTCGGAATACTTCGAGCCTTGATAGTTTCGGCCACATGGGACACAGAAGAATTGCTGGAGTTTAATAAAAATTTGTCAACAAAATTCTTGTCCATCGTCATAAGTTGACACAACGGGGAAAAGTGTCAAGCTTTTTAGACTCACTCCTCGTGTAGCCGAGGTCCTGTGTATTTCATTTGGACAATATTGTAAGTGCAGCTTATAAGCTAGATACTAATTTTGTAGCAGTTTATTCCAAGAAGGTTGTATCGTTCAAAGAATGATTTTTAAAAGTTTACGGAATAGCGGATGGGAATCGATCTGCAGCATGGCGCAAGAAGTCGTGTCAGACCAAACGCCGTCTCGAAAATTGTTTCTTTATATATTGTGATTACACGAAGTTGGTCAATCGTTCTCACGAAAAATATAAGTGGCAGTTGTGTGAATAAAGCCTAAAACGAAAAGAAACAGGGTCGGATTTAGAGTTTCAGCTTCGTTTACAATAAATTTATTGAAAAGTTAGTGTATAAAAAAGATAAATGAAGATATTTAAAGCCACTATTTGAATTATCTCTACGGTACAGGAGCCATTCGGTCTGAAAATTAAGTCTTTTAGAAGAACAATACATTTTTAACTGATGCACGCAATTGCGCATTTTGTATGTACAAAGACGCTCACATGCGATTTTTAAGACTCATAAATCTAGCTGCCCACGTAGGTCTGTTCCTTATTAAACCTGTTCTCAGACTGCAGCTATTACTCCCTTGTGCATACGTATCGGAGTGACCGTTTAACGTATCTCCTTGATCATGTAACACTGCTTTTCTATGCACCCAGTCTCAATCTGTAGCCACTTGCGACTTCAATGTCCCTCTATTTTGCTTGTTTACGATAAATTTACGTACACTATTCGATTTATCAAATCCAGCAAATAGTGATACCACAAAGTATGTAGTGTATAAACAGTAAAAAAAAAAAAAAAAAGGAGAAGATTAACTGCGATAAATTGTTTATTAGCTTCAATTTAAGGTAACACTTGGAAAGTTACTTCAATTCAAACATTCAAGGCGGCAGCAGAGTAATGTACAGGGTTGTTGCTTGTCTGTAATATCCATCACTATTATTTTCAATCTTACCACTGTGACCGTTATTACCACCATGGTCGTCATGGTAAGAAACGAAGACGTTACCTGCTAGGCCGCGACAACTCGCCTAGTTTTCATATTTATTTGTCACTTGCTTGATTAGTATTGATGATGCAGACACCCACAACATTATTTGCATCTCTTGCTTTTTGGCCTCCTTCATAAACCAAATAGGCTCAAACATCTCATGAGCGCGATCATCATAACGGCAATAGGTATTTCAATAATTGGCCACACTTCCGAGTCCAACCTCTAGTATAACAAAAATTTCAGACGATTTCCACTTTTTCGCCGAAGATTACCAGAACTGTAACAACATTTCCCAGTGTCACTTATTGATTCTCGGGGTCGCCTACGTTCAATATATATGTATATATCTATATATTACTTCGACCTAAACATTCAAGCAGGCAGCAGAGTAATGTACAGGATTGATGCTTATTTTTGAGGTTGTTTTCAGCCTCGCCACTACGATCGCCTGTAGCAGAGAAAATAGATATAGTGCGTGTGTGTGTGTGTATATATATACACATTTCGATCGTGTCTGTGACCAGCCACAGCCACTCATAGTAAACAGCAGGTATTACCAATATTATTCGGGAGAGCTCAAAATCACAGAAATAATTTATCATTAATTGGGACGCTAGTCTCTGAGTATGGCTTGCTCTTTGCGAGACGATCCCATGCATATTTTCTACCGAAATATTATAATAAAGTTTAGGTTAGGTACTATTCGTTTGTTTCAACAACGAATCGGGAGAGAAAATGGATATTTCCCATATGTGCATATCTATCTCTAATGGCCGGCGAACACAGTCGTTTGGGGATCAGCTAAAGCCGCCATAACTAGCGATAAAAAGTGCCGCTGAAATCTCCGTCGATGACACGGGACTGAGGGAGCGATGTACGGTATTTAATTTTCGAAGTAATTGTACACACGCACGCGCACACACACATACGTGCATGTGTAACGGACGGTTGCGGAAATAAGTAGACATCTAGACTTCACATCTTTTCGAATAATTAACTTTGTCCAAATAAAAAGCACGCAGTCACACTTGGGAAGCCATTCGTGTCCGTCGATCGTGTCAGACACGCAATTTTCACTACAGTCTATTAGGATTCAATCTCTACATCTAGCCGTAAGCGGTGGGTGCAAGAACCCCGTGGTGCAGTTTTCTTTACAGTACAACAGAGCCTCAGGGGTGACGCTGACGCTGATGTCTGCTCGAAGACGACGCTATAGACAGCCAAAATATAGCGGTCAGAAGACACGCGTCCGCGTCATTAGCGAATACCTTTTCTACTAAATAGAGAGACCAACGAGAAAGTTGACGCACTGTGTCCGAAGAGTGGATAATAGCTTGTGCTGGACACGGCCACCATAACGTTACGAGGCAATCAGGTCGAAACAAACTGCAACAACGGCTTGCTGGCAGGCATCAGCGGGCCGCAGTAATTCGCCGTAAGCCGATGAAGTAGGATGCCAGCAATACGAGCTTATTACATTTGCTGAGCGCGACCAAACCAGCCCACTACACCGGGCCGCGACCTTCACTTTCGTACTTGCCTCTTCACTGAGGGATGGACCCGGTGCTCGGTAGATGGATGAAGTGTTCAGTGAAGCTCATTTGGTGTCGAAAAGACAAATGGCACTAGAGCGGCAGGACGTCGCTTGAGCTAAGAATGGTTGTGTACGCTGTAGAGGCGCAGAATGCGCGCTGCGATACCGTGGACGGGATTCACCTATGAGACCAACATGAGGGAAGCGTCGATTAGATTAGTCGTCTAGGTTGGTATGTATGAATCCAGTGAAAGCAAGGCGTATCTGCAGATACTGGCTTTATTTTCTCTCCAGCCCATAATTCAATGTATGCTCTGAGCAATCAAGGTGTGGAGTCGGCGAATTTTTTCCGTCGTGATCTACTACAGTAAAGTGAGGAACTAGCATAGACGAGTACATTTACCTACCTTTCAGGTTTGGAGTAAGGCTTCGATCATTCTTGTCCGACCTGGCCTGTGATCCAAGCGAGTTTATGCTCCAGTTCGACTCCTTCCAGTCGGACTCGAATTGGTTACTCTAAAATCAGACATTTGAAAAGAATGTAACAAAGCAAGTTTAAAATGACAGTAACATATACGAACAGAGAATATGGGTACGAACCATTGGTGCGTAAATCGCAATAGCTCATATTGACTGGACGTAAAAATCGGACGTTCAAGATATGGCCGCCGAATTCAAACATCACTCACTTTATCCGTAGTAAGTACCATTAATATAATAATAAATGATGAAATAAATATAATGATGAATTAAATAAAAAACATAATTATTAATAATGATTAAACGAAAGGCAAATAACGAAACTATAGAGTTTATGTGATTCGAGCTGGGCAAACAAAACAGTGGATAATATCGAAGCAAAGTACCTTTAGCGGCATGCTGCAGCTTCCCTCGTAGATAGCAGCCGCGTTCTGAAATGACTTTGAACGGGTGTTTCGCTTCATGTAGACTACGTTCATTGTATCGTGCCGACTAAGGAAGTGTTCCAAAGTATCCCAGCCACCGCCCACACGAATCATTACATGCTTCTCTTTCAAGAGCTATCAGTAATGATGAAACAAATCCAGTACTTTAAATTAGCTTAGCTCAGCTTTACCATTCGATAGACCGTACGATAGTGGATTGCTGTTAGTTCGTTTTTGTATATGAAGGCTAACGTGTTTGAAGCTGTTTATCGTCACAGGCATACGCCGATTCATTGCACCAGGTAGTAATACTGCCGCAAACCAGTGCTCTAAAAAACAAAAACTCATCATGGAAGATAATAGCGCATTATTTTCGGAACTCGGACAAAAATCAGGTGTTGTTTAATCTTCCCGCGCTAAGATCAACACCTACCAGAATTGAAAACTTCATTTAGCCCGAAATCGTTCCTCTTCGTGCGGCCTATAAAAAAAAACATCCGATAAACACTTTCATGGTGTCCACCAAGAGATCTTCAATAGGACTTACATTTGGAAGGCATGAAAACTCATCAAAATGGCTCAAAAGCCAGTTTCAATACACTTCGGTGTTCAATATAAAAACGGCTAATTAATTTTCAATTCGATCGTCCGGATAAACTTTAACAATCAGTCTTCTTGAAACTTTACGTGACTTTGCACACTTTTTAAACAATCAAGTCATTCTAAATTTTTACATTTTTAAAGCTCTTGGCCTGCCATCAGTCCTGAATTAAATTTCGCCGGAATTTCATGAGCGTTGTGTATCTGAGCAACGCTTTTGAGAGTTTAAGCCTACCAAAATCGCTTGGCGTACATCTATTAAAGAAGCTCCTTTTCGATTTATCGAGGAATTTGTTAAAAATAATTGGTCAGTGGTGTAAGCTCTGAATAGAAACTCAACTGGTAATTATATTGGTCAAACGAAAAAGTCTTTCGCAATAGTTTTAACAATGAAAAAAGTCCATTTTAGACGCCCCATGATAATCGCTTTCTAATTTTTCCTTCTGCCCAGTAAAATCTTTAGCAAACTGTACAAATGTAATGCCAAAAATTTATTCTCACCCTGACAAAGTAGATGCGTCCTCCAATCAAGTATCGACCCTCAGACACCCGCTCGACCAGTGGAATCTCTTCGCGTTCAATAGGTTCTTGCACACTCAGCCTTTCGTCCACATCGCGTCGCCGTTCTTCAATCCGTCGGGCCTTTTCTGCTACCTTTTGAGTTATATGCCTCACCTGCACAATATCGCCATGAACGCCGTCATCGTTAGCAGCAGCACAGGCACAGCGTTGGACCACGATAGATACGTTTAGGATCGATAGAATCAGAATAGATAGAGGTAGATGGATAAGATAAAATATGACATAGAAAATAAGAGAGATAAAAAAGTATATAAAATAAACGATAATCTAAGATTAACTAGAAGATAATATAGGATTAGGTAAGATAAGCGATAAGATAAGATATAGATAGCTATAGATAGAAAGATCAGAGGATAGAATAGGATAGGATAGGATAGGACAGATAGATAGGTAGGTAGGCAGGTTTTTGGTACAGCTTGAGTAAATCTTCAGGCCAAATTTTGTATATTGTATAACTACATGGCATACAATGCTCCTGACACATTAGCTAGAAAATCAATCTAGCTCTTCTTAGCTGGCATAGCTAAATTGAATCGTATACAACTAAAACGTAATTGCGTAATTGTTTTCATCGGGCATTCTGCTGAAGATTCTGTTATTTGATTTCTATCAATATCTTCGGGTAAACCAGCTGCAATCGTAGAATCAACGAATTGGCCAACTTCTAAGTTTATTAAGCATGAATTTTATAAAATTAAGTATATCTGCTACACCATTATTACCAACTGTATCGTCGCCTACCACATCCTTAAGTAACGATCGTGTTATGGGTGGTTAGGTAATTATTAGGTCATGAAGTGTTAAGTGTACCTTTGCATCCAGTACATCTGCGCTCTCCTCAGCAGTTTCCACTTCGTTGACCGAGGCGCAGCTTAAGGTACTCAGTTGTACTTCTACAGCTCCTACGCCTGCCGCATCTTTACTCAGTGTAGCATTACTGCTCGGAGAAGGCCCGCTTTTCAACGGCTTTCCGTTGCTTAGTGCGTTTTCCTTGTGCTCATCTGCCGCACATCCACCGTCATCTCGTAAGCTGTTGGCCGATGTCGACCTGGGCATTGTGAGCCCATCTTTCGAGTGTCGGTCAAACTTTAGGGCCTGCATGCTGCTGCTCGTCTTTGCCGGATTGCCAGCCCCTGCTCCACCGGGGATCCACTTCTTAACTGAGGAGTGACCAGATTCCGGTACGGGGATCAAGCTCTTTGGGACTTTTGAGACCGAAGACATTCGGCCATTTCTTTTGTCTCCATGACCTACGCCTGTCGACGAGGGCGTGGAGCAGCGTGAGAGGTCCCCCACGGAGCCGTTTGGAGAGCTCTGAAGGGATCTGCCCAAACTATCGGGGTTACTTTCCCCGCTCTCTGATGCTAAACTACTCTTGGCGTCGAGCAAAGAGCGCTCTCTGGCAGGCGTTCCTTGAGCGCGAAGATCTCCGTCGGTTTCGTCGACGCCACTGTCGTGACTTTCAATTGAATTGGCGATTGATGCACCATCTGGCGTCGGTGTAATGTCTCGCGATGTAGCCAGCAACTCACACTCAGCGCCGCGTTTCGTATCCTCTCTCCTGTAATATAACGTCGAAAATACATAAATAAAAGGGAACCACGGGATGTGTTAATGATCAGAAGCTCGAAAAGAAACCTTAATATAATCTGCATTCAAAATACCTCAAGCCTGATATGATATTTCCATTCCATCCAGTGTATTTTTGTAGCTCCGGTATTACAGTGGTGGCGAGCCATCAAAGTAGTTGTTGGATGTAAAAGTGATGTTTACATTATAGCAGTCTTACCAGCTTCGAATGTATATGAGCATACAAATATGTAGTAGTAATTTTGTGTCTTTTCCCTACCATGCCATCTATATGTCACCAAAATTAACCTATAAAGGCTTCTTTACGACTTAGATCCGTGGTAGCATTATTACCGATATTATCTGGAAGCACAGGCAAAACTACCAATGAAATTCTACCGGATATATTATCCGGTGCAAATTATATTAAATTATTACTAAAGTGCAAATTATAGTAGATCGAGGTTGTAGTTAGGTCGTTTTCATACAGCAATATCTCGGTAGAGCTACTACCGACGAAGAAGTTTCTAACAGCGAAAGCTTTTAAAGGTTGGGATCACTATTTGGATTGTTGCTATTACGACTGGAGCACTATTGATTCACTGGCTTCCATTCGTTTATTTATTGCGAACAGGGACGATGACGCCAAGCAGGGGCGTTTCTTTTTCCCCATGACTTTATCATGCGCGTACCCTGGGGAGACTGCGGCGTTGTCTCCATTCAGACATGGCGCTGCTAGATATGCGCTGGGAAAAGTTTGCTTCTTTTCATCCCGCATATGCTGTTTATGTCGAACGGCTGCGTGGTGAACGGACCTATATACACACACACACACACACACACACACACACACACACATACACACACATATCCATCATAACGTTTCCATCACAGCTTTTTCCTATGAGAGCCAAAATAGACATGCGAAGCAACAGTGCAATACCGTACCGGCGCAGTCCAGGTGAGGCACGCTTGCTTCATAGAGTAAGCCATTCCGTGCCTTCGTTCAAGGCCATTTTTTCATACTATTAACCGCTTCGAATGAGATAACTGACGAGCATAGTGATAAATGTTTTTTTCAATATTACCACAAGGCATTAAATAAGAAATACTACAGGTTGAAATTAACGTAACAAGTAAGCATATTTCAGAAGAGTCGCGCAGTCAGACAGAAGATTCGTGTAGATGTTCATTTTGCCTAAATGTTCGTCAAACAGGTTGATTCTTATATCCATGCAGGCGTAAACAAAGCCATAAGCTAAAATAATTATTCATTGTTTCATCCCAACTACCTGTTTCCTCTAACATACAACAAAGTAACGAACATATGGCTCCCATTTTTAAGTTCTCATGAAATTTCACCCGTCGCAGTTAGAGACTGCATCAAATCTGTGATAGTAGTTTTTTGCGTGCGATATCTCCGAGTTAAGATTACGACGAATTATACACTCTAGAAACCCTAAGTAGGCAAGAATTACTGATTACTGTTGCAATACCACGTGGCTCAAGCGCAGACCATGACCCATACGGGCTAACTACCCAGTTCATAATAATCCTTTTAAAAAATGGTACAAATCGATAATAAACTTTTTTTTATTGCAATGACGGCAATAGACATAATTTCGGTCGCTTACCTCTTTTGCTCATTCGCCATTTCCATCCGCATCTGAAGCTCGAGCTGTTCCTGCTCGCGAATCCGCCGCTCTTCGCGTTCGATTTCCTTTTCGAGCTCGACCAGGCCCGGTGCCTCGATGCCCAAGCGCGAAGCGATTCGTCCCAATTCGAGTAGGCACAACAGGACATTTTTAGGCTGACTATGTAGAACTGCCATGCGAGCGTATAAGACAAATTGAGTTAGTTACGTCTACGGTAACGCGTAACACATATATTAAGCGAAATTTAATTTTAAGAAGTGTTTTTTCCGAAGTAAACAATCAATACTCTTCTCATTTACAATGAAATAGTGTCTCGGTATTAATAATAGATTAACTATTGCGACAATAACGAAACGCAATCTAAATATTAGGGACGTAACGGCCATATATATCAAACTACAGCAAACATTTGAGTACGTAAGTGTTAATGGTGTTTCAGAATACAGCTTAGTCATCCATCGTTTTTTACCTGAAAAACTGAGCTCCTCCTAATTAGACCAACGACAGGTAATGGCAACAAATAAGTCAACAAATAAAGGAGAACGATACCAACAGCTGTTTCAATGCCACACGGTTATTAAAGCTAAATCGTACGTTTCAACATGTAACGCGGTAACTGGTCGCAATCCCCCGACGACCTGTGTAAAAACGTTTGGTAATCAACTTAATGAATATGTACATTTAGAAATCATTGTCCAGCGAAAAGATATGCCTACACATGTCTGCTGACAACTCTGGGGCGACAGAATTTGCCTTGAAGACAAGTCAAAGCAGAACGAGACAAAGGAGGGCTGTGCTGAAAGCCGCGCGAACACATTAAGCCAGAATGAAGCCGTCACGAATGAATGAAGTCCCAATAGGTCTGGTAACAGTGATTTCCAGAAAATAAATTAGACGAACAGAGCACAGAAGCGGATTATAGCCATATTTGAGAGAAAGAAAATTCCCATTTAACATTTGCCATTCAAATACATCAATATCACGTTGCTACTCTAACAAGCTATTTTAATATGTCAATCCTTAAACTTATAGCATATGCTCGAGGAACACCGTCACAGCTCAAACTAGCTTAGGTCTGAATTTATATATGAATATGTGTAGTGTCTGGACGGACTAACCGGAGGCGCTAAATGATAAGTATTTACTACCAAGTTTACAAGACATATTTCAGTAAGTCCTTTTCTGACCACCAAGACCAGACACAACCTTAACGGCCACACGATTTTTAGGACCTATGGTGCGATGTTCAAGCGTTAGTTTGTTACCTGACTTTTCAACGGAAACTTATCTTCAAGCGATCAGGAGAAGTGACACACACTCGAGAGTCTGACCCCGATTTCAACAAAATGCGTAGTATGTCTTGTATAAATATGACTTGATTATTCTTTGACACGCTCATTTGTGACTATTTATGATTGTCCATTTAGTATTCTAGTTTTTTAAATGACCAATCACCACCGTAACATAAATATTTGCCCTGCAACGGGCACAATATTAATTTTCCCAGGGGTTTCGTTTGTTTTTCTCCCTTCGTCGCGTGATTTGAATTCCACAGAGGCCAATAGAATAGAGCCAGCTTGCCTGTATGTTTATAAAGCATCAGAATGCGTAACAACGTAACCCAGTTTATTGTATCCTGCCTGACGATTGGGCCAGATAGCCCGGTCAGCAGCAGACTGGTCGTTTTTGAACACTTTTGAAAACAACATTACTACTTTCGTCGGTGTAGTTTTCTTTGTTTACACAAATTATGTCACAATTAGTAACGTAATTAGAAATATGTCAAAAGTACCATTGTGGATCGTCGTTCCTGTCGCATCTGGCGATATCCATCCACCTGTTTACAACCAGATGCGTTTGTGCCAGCAAAAGGCATCGAACAGATTCATCCGAAATGTTCTATGTAAAATGGGCCTGTTTTTTTTTGGTTCTCAAGGGAGGAAAACATTTGCGTGTTACATAGGTATGCGATAGACCGAATTTTTGGTGTTTGTTCGCTTGCTCATGTTATTAATTCTGATTCTTAATTGTTATTCTGGTGTCCATTCGGTCACGTTTTTTGCCAAACATTCAATCTGTTATTAAAAATAATATATGAATTCCGTGACTCCTGTTACGTTAAGGATGTAAAGAAAAAACACCAAATACACAGCCAAAGTTTTCGTTATGCTTTGAAATAGCAGTAAGTTACTTAAAAGTCACTAACACAACACTGAGGAACATGCTTTTTTCGCCTGAACATGAGCGGCCATGAGGCCTGTATCTCGCTATCGGAAGAATTAATTTTAAAATATCGAACGCAATATTGGCGGCCATAAATGCCCGTAAGGCCTGAAACGTGCGCGTCGCAACCACAGGCGGAACTCCCGTTATAAACCAACGATTTATATAAGAATGACGATAGATTTGTCTGACAGCAACAATAACACGGAAAGTATATCTTTAGCGATTTTAATTTCTGTCTTCTTGCCAAAATACGACACCATTGCTACATGGTCGGCTACTATCACGTAACATATGCTACAATTATGTGCAACAGCCACTAAGCTCTTGACATAACTGACTCAAGAAAATGTCGCATAAATTATAAATATCGATTGTGAATTGTCGCAAAATATCATTACCGTATTCAATATCGTCGCATGATCATCGTATAATGAGACGGAAGATCGACCTCACTGCTTCACGCTTCCCTAAACACTTGCCAGATACTTTTCTATAGTTACGCATAACGCAACATATACTTAGATCAACTGCGAATGATTCCGGTGGCAAGTGATGGTGCGATTAGTTTTCAGACAAAGTACCTCAATGAACGATCTTCGAATAATTAACCTATTCTTTTTTAGCATCTGTTTCAGAAACAAAAATATTGTCCTAACCATAGTCGTATAGTAATTTAACATGTAATCGGGTACACTTTGGAGGCGTCATTCAGGCCTTCCTTTGCATTAAGACCGGCTGCTAGCAACGGACTTTCTCCTATAGCTGAAAACCACATCCTGCACAGCAACCCGTTTATTTTTGCAATTGCATCCAAATATCGTCGGGTATTCTCTATCGCATTTATTAGAACGCCTACCTTTCCTTCCACTCGATTAACACACACACATAATGCTTTGCCCCCCGGGTGCTTAAGGCCGCTTGTTCCTTGAGCTCTGCCTTGGAGAGATAGCGCGCTTAACACCAGTTCGCGATCCGTTATCGCATAAATGAATGAAAAACATAAATCACCGAACGAATTATCGATTACCAGACATTATCGCGATGTTCCTTATTAGCACGTTCTTTATCATCGCTAAATCATACAACATCGAAGCTTGTACCAACAATGGCGACAGTGGCAAATAGTGAGTAACCAAAAATTACTGCAATGCGTCTCTCATGTTATTGTGGCTGTGGGGGTTCCACTGCAGTTCTAGCCGGCTCGCTGGTCAGTCGAATGGCCGACCAATGGGGGCAGAACCAAAGGATCAATGTTTACATTCGAAGAGAAAAGCGACCCCGCACAGGAGCGTGGACGAAAAATTCGGCGGCAATGGTGGTGACGACGATGCCATATCTTCCAGGACGCTGCAAGAATCTGAATCAACATTATCTGGGACCATCGTCATTCGTTCGTAGATACTACTCCGACCAGATAGTCACCGGCCTCTTCGCTAGTAGCGTTTACATAGGTCAGCTGTTTCGCTGTGGGGGCGTTCCTTATTTGTTGCCACCACAACTTTATCGAGAAATTCGTTCGCATTGCACGCGTCAGCCCATGCCCGGGCACCTGTCAACTGTCGGCCAGCAGCGCTATTAATGGCATGGGATGGATACGCGCGTTGGCCATTAGAAGCGGGCTCGGTCCAATTGAATTTACGCGATCTAGCAGTCAAAACATCGTCGGTTGTTCGCGGGTTCGCCACCTGCGGGTTAAAACGTCAACGACATTTTAACTGCGACACGTTGCTGATGGCGTCATGACAACGATTATTAGCATTATCAGCACAGAATCAGTTACATAGCAAGGGGCATCCTTCGACCAAGTCGTTATTACTGGTGACGACCAGTGGGCATTTGCTTGGCAGTCTTCACTGATATCGTTCCAGCGATACTGAGACACTGATTGTTAAGACGGTGAGAATGATCATGGAGACAGCAACGCGGACCATTGGCTTCATCGACTTAGCATTTGTGATCATTTTCACATTCGACCTATCCTCAACATTGCTAGATGCGCAGATAGGTTGTGTTGTCTTTAACGGCACATACCTATTAGGCTCTCGTACTTCGTCGCTGTTGCCGCTGCTGCCATCGTCCCGAGTGGCGGACATCTCAATTTGTCCTCTTCCACCTTTCCCGGAGTTTTCTGCTGCTGAAAAAAGCACCATGCGGGATCGACGAACGATGCCGAAGGGAAAATCTCAGCGGCGTCCAGTTACCATTATTATGTGAGCATCGAGGCACCGTTTAATGGAAACATTTGTTCATAATGGATGATGATATAACGGTAGAAACAAGCTGTTTTCTTTATGTATGCACTATGCTGCCAATGCGTGAAAGTGCCAAATTTATATGACTACTAAAACTGTCGATATGACCTATTCTTCGGTTTAGGGTACAGGCTATGCAGGCCACCGGTACCATGAGATGGTCTGCAAAGGCCGAAAGGATAGAGCCATCATTTGATGAATACGGTTCTGGTAATGGCAACACGTATTGTCCGATAGTAACGAACGATACTTTATTATATTTGATTTTGGCTTGTAACACGGTTGATTATATAGCTTTTCCGGTGACACTCATTATGGCAGCGGCGGTTATATGGCTCGCTGTATAATCAGGACCTACTCGAAACAACCGCAATAATAGCAAAACCTCAGGATAATAAATACTAAGCTCGTGTTTTTCCGCTGTTCATCCTTACACAGGATTTGAAAATCCTGTTTATGTATGTAATCACTGTATCAGCAGAGTACGCATAATATCAATTCAATCTAGCAGCTACATTTAGGACAACGTAGGAGACTCCAGAAAGCTTTTTCAGATCATTTTCGAACTTCTGTATTTGAACACCATTTATCCATCATAATTCAAATAAGAGCTAGTTCGTACGCTCTTGCATCTTCTTGGTCTTCCTCAAGTGTACACAGTATGTATATTTCAAGAAAATAGTTTACAGCTATCGGCTATGTTTTGCAAAGTCGTCTATCTAAGACTTTTTTTATTTAATAGTTCTGCCAGAAACGACGCTACCATCCACCAAGGGGCAATTCAAGATCTGCACGTGACGTTCGATCAGCGGCTGATCCATTGATGAAACGATTTTACACGGTGACGATGACTAACTTCGAGTAACTAGATGATATTTCTTCTCATCAGTCAGTGTCCATGAAAGGCCGTATTTCGCGTAGGTCTTGTACTTTACTGTTGCCTCAACGACGATGCCGATAAAAAAAAAAAAGCAGAAAATAACATGAAATGTCCACAAGGAACTGACATAAACAATCACTATAGCTTGCAGAATCAGTAGCAGCTATCCATCAGACGAGCAAATCGTCCAGGAGCCAGGATCGACTCACTCTATTACCTCCATGTCGTTGGCCTCAGCAAAGAATCATCACTAGCGATCGACGACGCTCATAGTTAGTTGCTCAACGCAGCGGTGGACAGTTGTCAACAAAACCGAACAGCTGACATCGTCGACGAACGACGACAAGAACAAACTGCAAAAAGTGGAGAAAAATGTCACCATGGACTTTGTATTGACGACGATAGCAGGGCGTCAATGATGGGGACCAGTGGATCGTCGTCATCGTCACATTCTGGGCGACATATCTAACTCCCCTGCAAAAAACAACCCAGTCGACCCGGGCTGTTTTTTTTTTTCTACTACTTTCCTGCCTTTGGTGATGACATCAGATAGGTGGAGGATGGAAAAATCAATAACTCCCCACGGGTGTTCGAGCTGAATATAGCCGTGAACAGGATCAATACAGCGAGGACGATTGGTACAGAACACGCTAGCACAGGCGCTGAGCAAAGCTTCTTAGGTGGATAAGAACGCAACACAAAACGGTATTAATGCTATCCATGTCACAAAGGAGTTAGCGCTCTGTCTACGACGGGCAAGTATATGTTTTCCACTCGAGCTAGAACTTACGAACCCAACTGGCAGTCGATCAAATGCTAAAGATGACATTTCACTGACATTCGCTTTATGATCTCGTCGTCTTAGAACCGCCTTACGAATTGATTGTACGATTATTTTCGACATATTTTTTACTTGTTCGCGGGATCTGTGATGGGCTTTCTGTGCGTCTTTATTATGAGTCTTCTTGATGATGAAACTTTGCTCCGCACCCAAGCTTCTAGCGCTGTGAAAATGGCTTGAAGAAGTAATTTTCGGGTGCGCATCGCCGCCAACCTGTGCATCGTATCATACACCGAACTCATAAACGAATGAAGTCAACGATGGTTGATAACAGGGGGGCTCGTCGTTGAAATACTATCATGATCACTAGATGCAGTTGTAGAGGGACGTTTTCAATTTCTGATGGCCCTGCCGTACCCCATCTACTCTTGCCCCCTACTTCCTGGTTCTCGTCTCTCTATGACTTGGCTGGACATATAGAATACACCTGCGTGCTGTATATTACAGGCAATTTGCAGGTTGCGTTCAGGATTCGGCTAAACTCTGGCGCTTACAAACGTATCAGGCTAAGGCACACTGTGCAATATATAACATAATAAGAATTTAGTATAGTCACAAAATAATGTAATTAATAGCACAGGGAAATTAACGCTTAATTAATGTCCGCTTTAGATTAGACGGACGAAAGCACAACACCCCCCAGATACGGGTAGCCAAGGCAACATTTACCCTAAACATGCCGAGATAACAGCAGTTCTAGCTAATAACAGCTATAGCATAAGGAGAACAATAACGAAATAAAGTCTAAGATTCATATAAGATCAGTTCATATGGAAAGAACTATTTCTACTTCGTAACGCATTACTAAGCAACAAATAAAAACAATTTAACTTTTCAAATAATTGTCGGGAAGTTAGAAGTTAACACTGCAACTTATCAAGCGGCAGTAAGCATATACCCATATAACAATAAAATGAGCTAACAAAATATATTGAAGCATCGTAGTTCGTCCGTCAGCCGATACGATTTATTCGAATCCTTACCATTACCGTTCGCATAATATATTTGGTTGCTTGTAAATACTGCCTGGCCCCCTGACACCACCTAACCCGGGTGACGTTACAAACATTACTACGAAGGATTTACCAGTTAAGCAAATCAGCCAAAGGTATCTATTGTTTTTTTTGGAGAAAAAACTATTTGCAATGTTGATACTTGCTTCTTACTTAAATGGTGGCATATCGTAGTTGTTCATATCATTGAACGAACGCTCCACAAAGCCCCCCGCATGACCCATGAAGACCTTACACAAAGTAACGTCTATTATAGATGTAATTAAACACGTAAAGCGTCGGACGCAATGAACGTTGTCATCTTTTAGTTCTATTCGACTGACCTACAAAGGCGGCACATAGCCTCAACGTAGCAACAATCGCGGTTCTCCATTATCCAATAGATTCGTCGTCACGAAAGCCACTAATTGCCGTTCACTGAGAAACCTACCCAAGTCATCGGACTCGAACATGATCGCTTCGTTGATCCGGAGCTTCCTACACCACTTCAGGAAATTTTCGGTATTGTCACGCGCGAAGAAGCTGCTTTTTTTTGCATCTGGCCAACATTTAAAGTCGAACGGTGGGATATTCGTCTGCAATAGGCCAATAGCAACAAAAGGTAAACAACAACAATAGTAAATCGCAGTACAAAACATAATACAATGTGTCGAAAAGATTTAGATAATCTTTTCTATTTAGATAACGTTCCTATGTTTAATCTAACGTTTATTTTAAGCTTTATCTTTCATTAAGTTGCTATATGGATATTAGGAAATGACAAAAAAAACATTCTCCAAAATGCTAACACTACCAACAATTATATATGAGTAGCTAAAATGTTCTGATCCATATACACTCCTATAGTTCAGTTTTCGCTACGTGTCTTTTTTGTAGCTTCACATATGTAAACTATCTATTCCTGAGCGAATTCAAAAATAGCAATATTAAAATCTGGATATTAATTAACGTTCGACGAAGTCTACCGCTTATTGCTATACTATCTTATAGTAAAGTGCCTTTTTCGCCTGGCTGTCGGCTTGAGTGCATCAGATGCTGACAATCTTTAGCAAAAAAAAACAAAAAATAACAACTAATCTTTCATCGATAATGAGTGACCCCAGGTAATCTATTTACCTCGACTCCGAATAGTAGATTTTGTCGTTTAAACTCCAAAGTAACGGAGAATTTCCCCGGGAAATCATTGCAGATCGTTATGCCTATGTTTTCATTTGTTTCGAATAGATCAGTTTCTTTCCTACATGTTCTTGCCTCCTGCTCGGCCTGTTTTCAGTGATCGTTAACGAGCAAAATGCTATAGAAAAGCACAGTAGAAATCCACTTACAACGTTGATTTCCATAGATGGTGTCAGTCTGATTTAAGGCCCCATCGATTTCAAGCAATAATAACAGATAACACTGATTGATGTTCTGCTTTAAGCACCACAGCAATTTGTTCATATGTGTTTCCAGATTACAGGAGCCATACTACCTAATGTGTGTTTACCGATTAGGTTGAACGACGCGCGCACAAAGCAGAAACAGCCCCTAGCACTTCGCTCATCACTGATAGACTTGTTTCGAGCTCATTTGAATTTTTTTTTTTTTATAAGAAATATATTTTCAAGCTTTAGGTTAACTAGCAGCTGAAGTCTTTAACACATTGTTTTGAATAGGACACATTTTGCACTAAAAAGCACTGAACAAAAATGTTTATTATAAGTTATTTTCGGTGACAATTATTCATATGTGAACCATTTTTAACAAACTGAGATAGAATCTTAAACGTTTGTAAAACCATCGAAAGTACATATGATTGTTATCCTTTCTTAGTTTTGTTTTTAAACTAAATTGTTATAACCTGACTATCGAATGGCCGAAAAGTGAGCTTTTTAAAAACGATTCACCTCGACTCAGCCAGTAGAACCATACGTATTTCTGTTGCATCTGGGTTAATCGTGCAAGCATCAATCGAGTTCAAGCACACTTCAAGATATTTACCGCTAAATATAGCAAAAAATAACGTCATGTTGTTAAAAACATCATATTAACATTAGTGAAAAAGAACGACAGCTTTTTTTGGTTGCCATTAGAGTTTTCATAAAACAAGATGCTGTTTGGTAAAAAAAGAAGGGCGGCTCATAATATCGAAAACACTAGCACCTGTCTGTCTTCAGGTAGTAAAGGTATAATATTACCAAATTTCATTGCGTAGTTCTGTTCAGTTAACACAAGTCTTTTTTCCTCTCTTTTACTGTTTACCTTCTTATTAAATCTTGAAGAGATTTTTTAACTTTATAAAGTAATCTGGGATCTTTCTTTTTCTAATTTTTACACATATCTAACAAATTTGTTTTCACTATGCTTTTTCAGTGAGTAAATATTAGGTATCGTTTTTAGGAAAAAAAAGTCCCGAGTGTTTTTTGGTTAAAAGTAAGAGATTTTTTCCTATCGGAATGGGTTTCTGGGGGGTTTTGCACGAAGAACAACAAAAATGACGTCCTTTTATACGAAACCACGATTTTTTCCACCACGTATGCAACGTTCTGCTTTCAGATTTTCCCAAATTAATCATTCTTTTCTGGATTGAACATAAACACCAGAGTCGCCTGATACGAGAAGTACACGCTATATATATATATATATATATATTTTGCTCATAGGCATCCACCATTTTTTCGACTTTAGTTTTTATATTTTAGTTAGTTTTCGTTACCTTCTGGATCCACTCCATCCGTTTTTATATTCCGCCACTACTTTATCGTTGTCTTTTGTTATTTTTCAAATCTAATCATGACCATTTTGGTCTCTCGTAGTCGCGCGTAATATATATATATATGCGAAGCCTGTTTAAAATCGGATGCTACGCTTAAAGGTGCAGCGCTTGACCGTCCTCCAAATAGAATACTGTAACATCTGCAGACGGTTATTTATATTAGCATATTGTGTCGGGGTGACAAGATGGTCTTCGATTCTTGGTCGACTTCGGGCTTTAGGTGTTAAATTTTCAGTGTTCGACTTGCTTGGATTTCACTACTAAGGTAGACGGTGAGGTGCTCGGACTCATATGCACGCAACCTTCATATATCCTTTCACAATATTGTTAAGAAACAATAGCATTTTCGTCTCATAGGAGACATCTCTCTCTCTCTCTCTCTCCCTTCAACGCTCTAGTGTTTCACTACATGGCCGTCATTATCTTTATAAGCGGCCCCGTACGAGAAACATGTCTGAAATACAAGATTTAGTTTAAGCAGGCCAGCTTTCGCTCTCACTCATGCTAAAAAAATTGCTAATAATTTTGTGGGATAATAATCTGTTTTGTATAAAAAAAAAAACAAGCGTATACTATACATGGTCCTATGGTCGAAGCAGATGACGCGTTTATATTTCTTGGACTAACAGTAGGTATTTCTGTAAGCTTCGACATTCGGATAGTCGATCTAAGGTATACCTTGTATCTATCTTAATCTTATTCGAACAAAACGCCTGAAAGGTATAAGCGGAAGACGTCGATTCCGATAGCTACAGGCAAACGATATTTTGATTACTTACAAGCAAAAACGACGATCATGATGATGATTATAATTGTATTGTTTATAGTGTTTTGTATATCTATTGGAATAGGCGCGCTATGACAACGTGAAGATGACAGTGTTCCACCTGGTCGGGATACCTTGCCCACATACCCACCCCCAATCCCCCCGACGATTTTCACTGAACGCAATGAAAATGTATATGTGTGTGTTTATGCCTGCGCCATGCACAATTCAAACAAATAGTTACCGCTACTATCCAGCTGACTTTTCGTGCCGTTGCAGAAGAGAAACTCCACCCAACCTACTATTCAAAAGGGGAAGACAATTGCAACGATCGCTCGTCCGCCCCACGTACGTTCAGTTTGTACAAACACACAGTTGTTTGAGCAACGGGTGCCACATCGACCCTGTTCCCGCTAGTGTAGCTACACACACATTACTGTTACCCACTAGATATATGTCTCCCTTTGTGTAGGAATGTATATCTAAGAATGAGCAACAGAATTCGATTTAATCGCAGACAAATCTATGCCAAACTGAAGGCGCACGTCAGTGGATAGGCGTCATCTTCCTCTGGAGGGCGATGGAAAAAGCAACAAGCAGCCAAACAGCGAAGACCGGTGAGTCGAAAAAGGCATAGCAGGCAACGGAATGAAGAACGGAAACGTACAGCTACCCGCTGTATTCGAAACGATCATGGAACGACAGGCGACGGATCCAACGAGGATTTTTGCAGGTGTGTAACGGTCACAGTTGCTGAACCCTTTATTACGGATAACGTACCTATCGGTTTTCTACGAATCACTACTTTGGTTGCCAGTTCACTTTGTACTAGTGGCTTAGCATTTCAGAATTTGAATTTCAAACTAATCAGATCTAGAAACAAAAAGATGTGACTGTAGCAACATCTTCGAATAGCTTCATTATTCGCTATCCATGTTTTGTTTGTCGGTTTTTGATAATCCGCTTTTCCTGTCCTGTTTTGACGGCCTAAACTTAAGGATACGTTTTGATTCGTAGAAATAATGCATAGCAGTAGTTTCAGTACCAAACGTAAATCCTGAATTTCTTATTTATAACGTGAACGCCTACGATAGCCAGTAAGATCGATAGAAAAGAAAAAGAATTCAGATTTAAATTGAAGTCCACAGTTGACGAAAGCGAGTAAACTGAAATGGAACCGAGACAAAATACAATGCTAGATCATAGCCAAATGTAATCGTACAACGAACTGCTGCCGGCGGCAAGGAACAACCGCTAGAGTTGTTCTAGGTCTAGGTAAACCTATAACGCAAAATCCGGTAACCATTTAAAGGAGATGGCTGATTATAGCCATCGTTGAGCGGCTACCTGCGCGAATGGGTGAGCAAGTAACTGATCAAAATCTATGCGGGACTCGGCCAATCTAGGAGTTACCGCTCTACAATTGCGAAAAAAACAATACCAACGGTACTAGCAGCATTACAACTACTAGGACTACCAGAGCTACTAGCGCGACGGTATGAAACGCTGCTCGACGACGACTTGCTAAAACTTGTTTGAAGATCTATCCTTCAGACCTTCATGTTCTCGTAGGTACTAGATTGTTGATGCCAGCTGCCGCAATCCGTCGCTCATCAGCAGCTGCAGAGCTCCTGTTCGACGATGACACGTCCGGTTTTAATACCACCGTCACAGTTTCGGAGCATGCCACAATTCACAGCACGGCGTGCTCATGTGGTGGCGTACCATACCGGCGCGATTCAATTCGAGAGGCCCCCAGGAAAAGTGGCCCGTGTTCATCGTTTGTGGAATTATTCAAGTCGTGAACTTCGTCATTCATCTCGAAAATTAAACGAGCTTACTACCAAAAGCGCTTCTCAGTAAATCTTGTTGGCTGCACGAGCACCCAATATCCCAAGCAGCATGATACGCACGTCGCTGCTTCAGCTAAACTAAAACTAAATAAAAGGTAGCTTTTTTTTTTTTTCTACCAAAAGCAGATCCAGCGAGCAATTTTTGAGAGCAAAGGATCGGTTCTACATGATGCGGATATGATGAACAGAGGGCATAGAGCGAGGTGGGCGAAGGACAACCGAATCTCTGCCATAGTCGTGGCAGGTTAATGAAGTACAATCAAGAGAAAAAGGCACAGTTGGACTCGTGACGTAAGCGCCTCCCAAAAAGGTTTCCGTGGGTCGGACGGTTGTTTTCGTTTGCCCTGCAATATCTTCTAGCACAGTAGATTCCGTTGATTACATCGTTCGTAAAGCATGATCAATTTGAGCGAAACAATTCGACTGTCGTGTGTGACATAGCGGCAGCATAAAGAATAATACCTAATTCGGAATCGGTACATAAGCCTTTTACCGCAGCTAAACGAGATAGGCAAAGGACGTTGTCAGAGTTGTATCGAACGAGCTCACGTGGCTGTATATATCTTTGTATATGTAGGTTCAGTAATATTGTACATATCCGTGACCACGGAGACGAAGCTGCCGTAGCAACGAAAAAGATGACAAGAATAGATTTTCGTACCGTCCACAATCTATAAAAAAAAAATCGAAGAATTTTGTACGCTGTGTTAGATACGTTTCATTTTTAAAGCTAAACGGCAACACTTTCTACAATCAGCGTCATACACTACCAGTATAGGCCAATAATAATGCTTTTTCTTTTTTTAAATAACAAGCAAAAGGTAGCGTACCTACACTGTACTAAAATTAATATCACATTTATAATATAAATACGGATGTGTAGATTTTCCAAACCTTAGTCGTCGGAGTTTCTTGCTCGATTTGCTGCGCCCGCATCTGAATAAGCCGCGCCAATCTACAAACTACGACGCCATTGTCGAGCTTGCTCATAAAGTTGTCTGCCGTTATATCCGATGTGTCTGAACGGTCGAAACAACAAATAAGGAAATACGCGTAACTAGCTGATCTTACAATGCACAGCGATCCCTTAAGTTTTCAAAGAACTTAACGAGGAACAATTTGCGGAAATACTTCCCTAGGGTTCTTAGCACCACCCTTTCCATTTCCTTTGAACAATGATCTTCTCATGGGTTTTCCGTTTACGATATAACATTGGTGGTCTTGCTGATTCCTGGTCGGGGTTTAGTTACGCTAATGGAAGATCTATCAAAGACTGTTCTATTGAACAATAATAATGACTGATGAACATATTATAGTTGGTATATTATATAACATATAGTAATATGCAGTAAATAAGTATAGCACTCTTACAATATTTTAGCCCGATTACCTATATATATATATATATATTACTTGCTTTACTCCATAGGAACTTACCAAGAACTGTATTAAGCCAGTCTGCCAGATCTTCTTTAAGTGGCCACAGGTGCATTTCCTCGCGTTTTTTCACCCGAATATAAACCTCATCAACTCCAAGGTCGCCCGAAAGGCCCGACATGCCGCCTACCCCAATCCATGACTCATCCGAGCACAGGCTGAACGATTCATCTGACGTGTGTCGACTGTCCTCGTTTGGACTGCATAATAACCTGCAAATATAAACAATTCGATATATATATGAAAAGACCTTTTATGCAAATACATATACAAGTTTTGTTCGAGTAAGCCAGCGAGGTATGATACATATACATTCGACGAATTTTTTTTCTACAGCAGCCAGTGAGGATCATAGGCTTATTCTCACACGATTTAATCGAGCTTTTTAATAGATGAACCCTAGGGATGTCATTTTTCGTCCATGTACTTCAATTGAAGCGCATGATAAAATTTATTAATCAGAAAAATTTCCCAGGAACAATCACTAAACGTTCCAAAGGGGCTGAGTATCGCTAAGCATCGCTGACAGCTGCGTACTTTACTAATATCGCGGCTGCTTCCCTAAGGTCCAAAGCTTACACAGCGAAGCACATCGGTGACATCGTGTGAATCGTATGGTCCCTTAACAGATATTTGCAGCCTGTCCAAAACCACTAAACAATGAATTAGATTATAACACAACACAAACATGTCTTTTTTAGAATGATCATGAGAAGGTACGAGAGACGTGTGGATACGGTTTTTATACGAGGCTCATCTCGCACAAAAACCGTATCCACACGACACGAAGAATATACGCCGTTCCAACATGTCTTGAAACAGTGAGTGTGCAAAAGGCCCTTGTGAATCACACAGGCTGATATTCTCCGGAGTATCCTCTCCTAACGGACGTACGCTTAATAGGACTACAGAAATTGTGACAAATAAGACTACTGTTTGTTTATAAGATTCTATGGTGTTGATATCAGCACCTACATTCGGCATTGCCAGTACGTTGGCATATCAGCAAAACCGACGGCTGTATATTGCTATCACGAAGTTAAACAGAATCCAGAGGGATAAAGCTACGTATCTCCTTTCGTATTTCTATTCTACTCAATTGTTATAGATTAATTGACAGGCAAACGGCTTGTTCTTTCTGTTCCTGTCCACGGATATCATTGGTCCATTAAGTGTCGCACCATTTTGTTGGATCTTATCGCTCAATACGTACTGCACGTGTGCAAAAATCATTACGTACATCGGAGAATGTATCTCGCTATAGTATAATAGTCGTCCAACAAAAGATAGCAAACGTACCTCTGCAATGATCACACGTACTTCTATGAAGGTGTGGTCAGGCCATTATCAATTTTTGTATAATATTCAACGACAAATTAGAGGAGGGTCGCTCTCTGCTCATTTTTATTGGCACAGAAACATTAGATACAATAGTTTATTGCAGATTAATCCCGATAATGATGATGATGCGAATGCTTTCGGTGATTAAGATAAGGTGCAATGTTTAAAAAACCTAAACGTGACGCCGAAAGAGTCGGGGATTGCGACGCTTCGCTTATGTCCATATGAATACACATACATGATTCGCAACGCTCGGTGCCGCCATTCATTTGTAAAAAAAAAACGGCCAGCAAATCTCGCGCATGGGGCAAACAAGCAGCCAATGGCGAACGCCGGAAGCGCTTTATCGGTCTACACCTTTCGAACTGTACGTACGATTGAACTACTTTATTTATAATTAAATACCCTTCGGATTTGTAAACATCGTTTAACTCGCCGTAGAGCTGCTTCTTTTACCCCTCGGGAAATTAGTATACTTTGCTTGTTTGCCTGTACCTCTACCCTAGTTGCCTATCACCAGTTTTCTACTACTAGAACTCTTTTCGTGGCTTCATTAAGCCTGTTCTGACATAGATATTTAAGGGCAATTGAGTTATTCAAGCGTTGCGATGACTGATTGAGTTTTATGTGGGTACAATTCAACATATGATCAAGTTTGGCTATTACCTGGATTGTTTGCGCTGTTTTAAGTGTCGCATGCTTTCACGAAGACCCCTGGCCAAAGGAGATGCTATGCTTTTTTGTAACAGACGCTCCGGGGAAGCGTCGTCCTATTGGCCAATAATAGGTAGTACTTCCAACAGAACGAGCCTGGCAGCCGGGCTAACAGGTTAGAAATGCTGTCTGCCGATTGCGACGCTTATTCGTCACTGGATAATCGACAAAGACTTAGACACGCCAACGTCATACCTGGATCTGTACGCAATCTTAATTACTGCATAATAATTGTATTATACAGAATATTGATAAAAGTTCGTAAGTTTCTGGCCCATCACTCGAGCTCGTGAGAAGCACAAGCTAGCGCTTTATATCATGAAAAGCCGTTACATTTAACGTCAGGCCAAGTATATGTAGGTCAGAAAAGCTACGATGCCACCAAGTAAACAGACTAAAAGTAGACAAAAAAACACTAAACTTACTGGGCAGTATATCCCTCCTTAAAGACGCGACAGCACTTAAGTACGGCTCAATAAACAGATGTAACAGAAGATATCAAGATTTTCCATTTCACAGCCACTGACAAGATACGAAAGGATTCGCTTGCATATCGACGGTATTTACACGCTCTGCACTACACGCACAGTCTGCCTGCTCAAATCAAGATAAGATAAAATTCAAAGGTCCCTTCGGGCCTACGCTTGGCGATGCGGCCATCACGACCGCAATTTACGTAGACCCCCGGGCGACTCGAGCGTCGTAAGTGACCACTTTATCATTTCGTTGCTCGGGGGTTGGCCGCCCCGAGCAAAGAACGTGGCGGCGGTGGTAGAGGCAGTAGCGACAGTAAATATCGCCCGACTGGGATCTTTCATGAGCACTGCATTAGCCTGTTGTGTTTGCTGTAGAAGCAGTAGCAGAGTAAATATGTAGAAAGAAATTTCTATTGTGGGTTAGACTTTGAACCCATGGGCTAGAGATACGGCGTTCGTGCTCATAGGACTAACGAATAAAACCAGCTCAAGCTATCGCTGTTATTTTTGGGGCTAACAGATCTATTAAGTTTGGGCAGAAATGGTTCATCAAACGAACGAGCAAGTATTTCGTTATTTCAGTATTCAATTTTATTCACTCGGAGCCTCCGTTGTTGATTCTACTTCCGAATCAAAATCAGCGCGCCACGCACACGCGACGTCCTCCTAGGTTCGGCATTATTAACGATAGTAGACAAATGTCCCCTTTATATATATGTACATATAGGCGAACAAGTGACTATATTTGGCAAAGGTACAAACAGCGGCAATTTATAGTTGACTGGAGGGTGGCGTAAAATAAAAACGTAATGTCATACGTGGCTCTATCCTCATCCGTGTATGAACAGTGTTGCCCTTGCCAATGGCAGGTGCGACTAGCTTTAGCGCTATGGGCTGGCCCATACGTACGCGAGATCCAGTATCTATAAGGGACCAGAGTCATAATACTACAAAAGCTCTCATTGTTCCGGTGGTGTTTGTTGTTTCGTTATGTTTTCCCAGCTGGCATCCCCAATAGTTGTTGTTAAATAATGTTGCTACGCAGAGGGAAACTCTATGGTGTGCGCTCAGGCTGGTTGACCATCTGACTTGAGGTCAACACGAAACGCACTCGTTAAATTGTTTGCGCCGCTGTATCTATTATGGAAATAATGGTTTCTAATGAAAGCATTCGACGAGAGACGTCACTGTTTATGCCAGTGACTGTTGTCGTTCCACGTCGTAGGGATTGAGAAACGTACAAGCCGAATATATGATGATCAATGTGGACGTATAGCTAACTACAACTAACAATAGCCCCCTATTGTTACGTATGTTATTGTCGTATCGTCAACGATTGGAAAACGGTTTAGTTCAATTTTGGACAACATTAAAAGACAGAGGTACATTGTAATTGTTGTAAAGGCAACGACTGATATTTCATCAAAATTGTATTGGCACACTATATTGATACCTAGCTATATACGGAACGGAGTGTTGGCCAGCTCTGAACGTCGGAGTAGCGTTTCAATGTCCAACAGCTTAACCTGGCAAGACAGGTAGCTTCTCAGAAACCGAAAGTCATCTACCACTACTACTACTATATGACTACTTCATACTTAGTATTCAGACAGGAACAGTTTGAAATCTTCAATCCTTCAAAATAAGAAATTACTCTTCTGCATTTGTCTTTGACAGACCGAAGTGGTACTTATTTTTTAGCATAAGTTCACTGACCGATTTTCAAAAAAAAAAACAAGTATTGGCTTATCGTACCAGAAAAATAGTTTCATACTACATCTTCAATACACAAGCAAAAAGTACTCAATATGAGTACTTTCTCATAGCCGCAGAACTTGTCTTTGTGGTCGCTTGATAAGACCGAGTCACCCTATGCATCACTTTACTTAGTCTAGGTTGACGTCAAAATTCTATTGATACCCACTAAATTACGAATAAAGTAAGTGCTTTCGACGTACCTAACTAACTTCACTGAGAAAGCAGTGTAAAATGTTGTTTGATTGAGCTAAGCATCATTGAAAAATTATTTAGAATTGTGTGGAATTCTATTTGCTATCTTAACTAAAGGCGCGTGTCTCATTCTGCGGTTCTTACTCCCAAAATCTATGCAAACGGCACAATGATTAATTATAATTCCGAATATTACCGTTTAGATGGACTACAAATGACTTGGCACGTTGACGCCTGCGAGCTGTCGTTCATACTGATAAATGGGAAAATTCGGGATCATCAAAGCCCAATGTTTGTTGGAGAATTTTCGGCGCTACTTCGCAATCGTCTTTCACGGACCCCACTTATTCAGATTCAAGATCCTCCAGGCTGCGGAAATTACCTCCGATTCGCTTGCAGCACTACAGTATACAATAGCGCGGACACGTAACATGGGTTCCGCATAATCGAAACATCTTTTTGACAATGTACAAGTATAGGGCCCGTTTGACCGGACGTGCTTACAATGATTATGAATGCTTCCTTTTATGAATGCTGTTTATAGCTAGGACAATAGGACAACCGAGCAATGTGGATAGCTAGCTACTACAAGAAATTTGTCTCGTCGAAAGCAACACTGCGGATGTCTTAGGTCAAACTAGGTCCTCAGTCACGAATCTAACAGCCTGCTCCGTTGAATAAGGGATCATGTGTCATGTGATTTTTTTTAGTTACGTCTTTCACAGGGTGTGTCGCAGGAAAGCTGTTTCACGAGCCCAAAATCCACTAACCTGGATGAACTACTTAGCAGAATTGAGTGTGGCGTAGCTACCATCTGACTAAGTAAGCTATTACGTTACGTGTGTATTTTGTTTAAATTTTCTTAAGTTTTTTTAATGAACCCACCTGGAGTTGTTGTTATGGATGAACGAAAATTTGCTGTTCTGGATAAAGTCTTCAGAATGAGCACGGATATGCCGCTGGCCCCTGGGGGCCGCCACACCGCTTGTTGGCGCCGCCATCATTACTAGGGAGCAACACGACCTCGCGCTGGGTTCAAGAAAATTAATGTCCGTTTTGCACTTTCACATTGGCTGGCGGAAGCTCACGGGCGACGAGTGATGACAAATTTACATGACGACCTGCAACAAAAAATAACGATGATACCAATTAGTTCGCGTTCCTTCTATTCGGCAATGCCGTATTTATAAATACTTTCTATGGAATTAATCGTGTTGCAGAAAATGTGCCTTCAATTCATCAGTAAACTCGGCATGATAGGACAAAATTGCATGGATTCTACGAAGCCTCTCCTTCATTGTTAGCAATCTTCTGCAGGACCATTGACGAGGTCGTCGTAACTTCGAAAGAAAACCATGTACGGCATTAATTGCAGGAAAGAAGACAGATGCTCACGCTTTTTGGTAGAGGTAGACCGAGCTGGGAAAGTCGCAAAGGTCTCGGCGATCATTAACGACTAGGTGTTTCTGATTCCAACTAAGCATTCGAGTGGAAAAAGTCAAAGGCAAGATAGGTAGCGCGGTTGACTCTAGCTTTTAGATCTTTTTTCTTCTATAAAAAAACTTTGTAGACACCAATTTCTTGACGCTTAAGGTCAGCTGTTTATTCGAATAGGAATATGCTGTAAAATAATTTCCGTGCATAGATTTCCGTCTAAAAAACCTCACCGTATAAATACGTACCAAATATATTTGTAGGTTTCCAAAAAATAACTGAGCCCCGCAATATAATGAGTTGACTGGCGTCGCTTTAGCCTTGCTAGATCAATCTTAAGCAAAAGCTGTCTAAAAGTAATAAGTTTAAAAAGTACCTGTTAATTCCGACGACAGTTGTCAAACACTACAAATTTTCCTTTATACAGTTAGTATTATACATGAGAGAAAGTGTGTCTCTGTGTTTAGATATATAATCAAACTATCTACTACATAAACAACCGCAAATACGGCAGGCTGGTTCAATCGGTTCGCTGTCTAGGCGGTACAACCACAATTATATATATAGAGCCTGGTGCTGGTAAAAGCTACGACCACTGGTTTAGGTCACCACAAATATGTGCGGACCAAAGCGTTCAACCCGTCTTTAATTGAGCCAACAAATCAGAGGGTTCATATTCAACGATAGCGCGACTTTTATTTTTCGATACCCTAGTTACGCGCGCTTCATCATAGAGTTAGGGATATATGATAGTGGATCGGCAAGCATCCCATACGTTTCTATGGTGTCAAACTTCCGATCATGAGGCGGAACGTAGAACAAATATTTATGCCTGTGTTAATGATCTATCACCCAATACGCCTGATCTTTCGGAGACGCCGTAGAATCAGCAATAGACTACATACTTATATAAAGTTTACATCTGCGTACAGCCGATATTCTAGCATTGAAAACGGCTTTTTCGGGCTATATATTGAGTGATTCGCAATTTTTCCTAGTACGTATTATGACAGATAGCAATGTTGATGAGCGAAATTGTGATGCTTCGCGTCTAACTATGGAAACTTGGTTTAGCTGTTCTGTTCTGTTCTGCGTGAACTGAATGCCCCTAGCATTTACCACTACTCGGCCGTACCTTATCTTAATGCAGCTTGTGTTAGTACAACAAACTCCGCCGTAACACAGTGTGTGCGTGTTATTGCTGGCGTTTGTTAATACAAAAAAACCCAAAAACAACGAAACATTTTTCGTTGCAGTTCTCGGCTTCATGACACTGCGCGCTTCAGTAATATAGCTTCCTCTATCGCGTTTGATGCGTTTCATATTCGAAAAGCAGGCTAAAGTATACCACACCAAAGATGCTATCGTAACACGGCGAAAAGTAGGTACGACATCATTATCATCTGGCAATAGCCATTTTTTTTTGTTTGATACTCACATGTTCTAGCGTTCCCGTTTATCGTTTGGGACGTTATCACGAAAATAATCACTTTGTTTCTATTTGTTAAAGCTAGCAATCTTTAATATATCAATCTTTCATCTGGCGACCTTTTGCTGCTCTAGTTAGTAGCGTCCTGTTAACTTAATTTTCTGCGAAAACCGCTCATGTTGCGACGCGCACGACCATCGCTGGGACACGCTTGTATTCGTTTTTCTCCGAGTAAGAGACTTACCCGTAGGACCATTATAAAGCATTTGATTTAGACTTCTATTCTTTTGACCTAAAATGGGTTGCCGCCAGCACAATGTCGATAGGTAACTACAGACTTCAGTAGGTTATCTCTGGCAAAAGCATCCGAGATTGTCTTAAGCGTCTATGCACTACTACTCAACCTATGATATAGTGGAGGCTACATTCCTCTGAAGCAACAGCTAACGGGCGCTGGCTTGGATCATTCAAGCTAGTTTGAGCCGAACTTGAACCGTTTATGAAACGGTTTTAGTTTTATTGAAACTTGCCCGAAGCATTTAGGCTAGATCTCTAAGTTAAAGTATGCACTTAAGCCATGTATAGAAACGAACCCCAGTAAAACCCCTTTTACCAAATGCGACCTTCTGTTACCGCTTTTAGCCAGCTATTCGCATTAGTTATCGACGCGAAGTTCAACCTAAAATGTTTCTGCTTTGCTACGTACAACTATGGTTTTTTGCCATTGCCAGAAGCTGCATAATCCTTCTATGCGATCAGCCCGTCGGATGAGGCCTTGTTCAGCATCGGAACCGACTGTTTCTTACTAACTGATCCCGGAAGACACTTCGACACTCCACTAGACAAATGGATATTTTATTAACAAAAATAAAACTGTCGTCCTCAGTAAATTGTTTACCCAACTGTTACCAACGCTGCACGGTTGTTATAAGCGTTTAAATTGTACTAATATTAATAATAGTGTCACTTAATTTAGCTTCACGAAAAATGTAATCTAGCTCACATCGTGGACGGCTTTCCTCACCTTTTACCGTAAGCAAGCATCGTCTGCGATGCACATAAGCTCGTAGACTTTATTCTGTCTGGAAGATACATTATTTTCGATTTATATACGCCATTTATTTTATCAGATGCAGAAACTGAGGCTTGATATGTGTGTGTGTGTGTGTGTGTGTGTGTGTGTGTAAAAAAAAAGGAAATCGGAATAACGACATCGTCTTAAAGAACATATAAGAAAATGCAGTTAGAAAAATCGGCTTGGAGCCTCTTCTCAGCGTTTCGACTAGCTGCGCGTCGTATTTCCTGTGCACAGAATATACGAAATGTCTTTTATGAAAATAACCTTTTCTTCAAGCTTTTATCTCTTGTAAAAACACTAATATCCCAGCAGATTTGTACAGGGACCGTGTTTCGACACGTGCTGACGCTGCGTATGCAATAGTATGAATCTGCAAAAATCATCGCATTATTGCACACAGAACAGAGCAAGTTCCTAGCGAAATCAACGAATCATTGCCTGTCGGTCCTCTCTAGACTGCATAATCGGCCACCACCAGGAGCGATTACGTATTACCCGCTACAAATAAACAGCATTAGAAAATCTTCGATTATATAGCACGTACACATTCAATCATTGTGTAACGCCAGTAACGCGGTAGTGATAGCAGTACTATTGCTAATAGTAGCGCTAGCAATATCAAACAAACGATAGATGACGACCACGTTTTCTTACTGTTATTGCCCCTCTGCCTTTCCTGCCCGCATTTTTTTTTATTGAACCAGCCGTTGTAATACGTTCAAGCGCAGTTAGTAACGGTCGCTGTCACCGATAATAGTCAGACGCTCAGTCATCCGCCAATTGTTCGGGCTCTGAAACGGCGCCAAGAACGACGCAGTACTGCTCAACAAAAATGGCGCCAAACTAGCCCCCGCATTTCCCAGTGTCGTTCGCAGGGGAGCCTGAGGATGCGGGCGAACAGCAAGGAAAGGGAAGAAATTAGGGGGGGGGGGGGGTATGGACGTTTCGTTCAATGTGCTGCTGTTTTGTCGTCGCCACCGCCGCCAACACCAACGTCAATACGTTGGCAACAGACCGTGGTAAAGGCCCCGCTGGTCAAATCATTACCGGCATCATGAACTGCCTTCGTCTGTTGCCCATTTCGTCGTCGGCGTCGACGACGTCATCATGACGGGAAGAAATAGCAGCAACAGCAGTGCCATAGCGTCATCACTGCCGTATCCACCGCTGCTGACGAACGGATGGTCGACATTCAGCGTTCGGCAGCTTCTGCAGTTCTTCATTGTGTTCGCACATTCTCTCTCTCTATCTATCTCCCTCTGCCTCTCAAGCCCTTCACGCGTGCACTACCTGTATCACTATAATCGTTACTCAACGCGTACTAGAAGTGATTCGTATGGGGGTTTGCCTTGCGTCGACGGTCGACTAGCAGAAACCACCGCCGTTCACGTTTGCCTCAGACGCTTTGTTCTACAGAGCCCTTTTCCATCTCATTTTCTTGTACCCTTTTGCCGCGACTTGAGCGCGACAGGCAAGCCACTAGTCCCATCGACAGGCAGAAAATACACTAATACAGCTTTTGCTGCACAGTTATCTAGCGAGCAAACAAACAAACAAACATGCCAAATAAAGCTCTGCCCTGACTACGGCCAACTATACCATCGTACTGAGCGTGAGTCGATGCTTGTGTTTGTAGCGGGGTTCGATTATAGCATACATAAATAAATAGTTGATTTCGTTCGATTTGAGCTTTACTGGCCACTTTCTATCTATTTATTTAGCGCACAAATTCTACGACTATTGTTCTCGTTTTTGCTATCGGCGCCGCGCGATCAGAACGACGTGGAAAAAGGCCATTGGTATCATCGACCAGTAAGACGTCGTTTTTTGCCATTCTGAGTTACTGCTGTTGATCTTCACCAATGCAAAACCTGCAAACTGAATTTTCACGCTGCTGTCAGGTTTTGAGGCGGAAACGTACATAAGGGCGCCATAAAACGCGTCAGCGAACGACAAAGAAAAATGGTGCGAAGCTTCTGTCGATGTGCATTACGCTATAGAAAGGGGCTACAACGACAAATGAAGAACCAGGACAAGCAAACCTCGTCCGTGCACGGCCTTTCGACTATTTTACAGGATGGACTTGTAGTCTTTATGTAGTCTTCTTCTAACAGTAGTTTTTGTGCAGCTAAAAGTCATACGCCCACCTAGCATCTTGATCTGCATGCCATTTTACTATTGCTACTATAGCTGACAGCGTCAAACGGTTGAATAAAATGCGGGCTAAAACAATCTAATTGTGCAGATTGGATATGATGGCTTAATGCCGTACGAGGGAGCGACTGTTGTGCTAACAGTTGTATTGGTCGCAATGTACCTCGATGGCAAATAGGGCGACGCGGTTGCCTCGTAAGAGACGTAATCGTCGTAAGAGACTTTCGTAAGATCCATTGGAATGAATTGGCTACACAGAGATTTCGCATTTCGTCTTCATATGCATACTACAACTTCAGAGGTGTGCCCCCTTACTCTTAGCAAATGCAGGCGCCGGACGCCAGGAAGGTCCCACAAAAAGAACACTTCGAGAACATGTTATACGTACACGTTAGAGGTACCCGTCAGATACAAAAAAAAAATAGACCAAACGCCAGTTCCTGGCGTAATGTCTAGCTATCTTCAGGGATGAAACTCGTAGCACTAACCGACCTAGCACCACTAGCAACCATTGCGAAATGAAAATAACCTCATTGAGTTTTCGATCGGCGCTAACAATCACGACGAGGGCGGAACTGGTTAAAATGTATAGTGTATCGCTAGCGACCCGAGCGATTCCTAGGCCCGTCCATCAGTTCCCTAGCTTCTATCTAGAAAGTGGCTCACGAACGGTACTGAAGCCACATTGCTTCTTCGAAGCACTATATTGTACTGAGCGTGCTCAACGCTCAATGTCTATAAGCACGTAAATGAAGTGCAACCACACCAACAAACAAAGGCTTCGCGATGCTACACTTACCGTTGTTATTGTTAAATAACTTGCGTGGGTAAATGAGGGATAGGCATTGTAAGCCAATCCATCGAAGTTGCAAAATAATAAATGGCTCAGGGATATGATTACTGCTGTTGGGGAAACAATATCAAGCGGCGGCATCAGCCGTGTGTGCTTGATCGGGAACACCGGAGTGGCGGCAGTGAAACGAATAGTGGCTAATAGATGGATATTCATCAAGGTGAATGCATCTGGTCAGAAGACTAGTAGTCAGACCGTCAGAGCGATGCTAAAGTTGGTGACAACGGCCGTGATAATGCTGCGTCTGCTGCTGCTGCCACCGTAGGTCGTTATAACCACACAGCACGAGCTTAACAGAAACAACCAGCGTACAAGGCGCGTACTGCTGCCGACTGCTAACGTAGCTAAAATTATTTTGCTTCTGCTAATAATAGCGAGACATATGGTAACGTCGACGGCAGCGAGCTCTTTAAACAAATGCAATTATCCCACGTCCCCCCTTTGTTTTTTGGACGTCATTGTTGCTGATGCTGTTGTTGTAGATGGGGGGTGATGCGGGTGGGGGTGGGGGGGTGGGGGGCCGATGACGCTGCCAGTCGCTGGAGCAGTTCGAAAATAAAATCGAATCGCAGCAATAGCATTGCAAATGACAAACATTTATCTAAAAATTATGCCGCTACAGCTATTGGTTACAGGATTATTACCGGTAGCACTTATAATGAGTGTGCTCCTCCTATCGGAACTTCTACTCGCTGCTAATGTAGCTAGTAATAAATAACTAGAACAGCGGATCAAATGGTACAAATTTAAGGACTCACTACCTGTAATCGCTTTGGCAGTGGTAGTCTAACGCGGTCCGCATCTGACTATAGAGCGACGCTAATGATTTGTTGTAGACCACAATCTGCGGTGTTGTCATCGTAGTTGTTGTTGATTCTAGGAGTCTAGGAACGGAAAGAAGGTCTAATCAACCATCAGCAACAATATTGATGTACCTGCGCATGTTATACTTACATACGTTTCTATACAAAGTCGTGCTTGATCCATTGTAATTAACTATGTGCATCAAGGAAGACTATTTCTTCTCTTAAACAATGAGCAGTTATTAGAAGCACTTAGGCAGTCAACTGATTGTTTCAAATATGACGGCTAGGACGACGACGCAAACATTCGCACAAAATTAAAAGTTGTGCTGACATACTGGAAGATGCTGCATATAATCGTGTGATGAGTACGGCATAATATAGAATATCGTACAAAACGAAAAAAAACATTTCTAGTCCTATCAACTGCATCGGAAGATATAGGCTAATGGAAGGAATATGAAAGCATTAATTAATTAATCATTTCACCTAGCTGAACGTACAAATGAGTAAGTAAATAACAAAGATTGGTAGCAGTTTAAACTATAACTTACGATTAATTCATCTTACTTCGGTGTGCAGACAGGAGGGCCTTGATGGACATTTTGATACGCAAAACGTTTAATAGGGTATGATAGGCGCAGCTCTCGTATGTAATACTTCTTACCAGATCGGTCTCTAGCAAAATATTGTACAGGAGTAATAGACGTCAAGAACGAGTACGCTTGAATTTAGCTTTCGAATCTGTTTCGTTTCTGAGCGTCGTTTCAGGGAACTACTGGAGGACCACGAAAACAGAAAAGTCTTAACGAGGCACTCCCAGCGTTCAGTATTGACATTGCATCACACCCCGTCCTTGTGTTATCTAATAACTAACTTTTTTTTTAATCTTAAATAGCAGCATTGGGTTTACTGAATAGCGTTTCTTTAACGGCACTTCCAGTAACGCTAGTTACGCCTGAACAACAAATGCTAGCACGACAACGTCAATAATTACCCTCACGTCAACGAACTCAGTTTCACCATCTGTCTACTTATTGTTATTGTTGGTGATCGCTTGTCAGAGCGACAAACTACGCGCCTGACAATTGCGCGCTTTCAGTCTCCACTTTCAGATGGAAAACGCTGGGGCAGGTGACGATGAACGAACTGATGTAGGGGATTACAGACACCAGTCATCACCACGATTTCACGGTACTTTGGTAAGACACCGCTAACCGACACAGCTTTTGTGGGCTGCGGTTAGCTACCGCGATACACCCTGGCCGGCCAGCCGATTGACCGGTAGCTAACGGGTCGACGAATGTTCGTCATACCAACAACAAACACTTGTTTAAGGAGGCACTGGGATGCCAGTCAAACAACACCTTGAACGATAACAACACAAGGATCCCGTTGGGCCCCTGACTGAATCGAAAACAGGGACAAAATTTAGAACACACACATACGCCAATGTGTAGACAGGCGTTGGCGGCAGTGCGTCTACGTATCGAGACAAACATATGCAATACAATGTTAAATCGAGCGTTCCCAGGCGAAAGAGAATTCTCCAAGGTTCGTTTCCTATTGGCTCGTTTCCGCGCGCAACAATTTCTAACTTAAAGTGGTAACGGCGGTAGCAGCAGCAGCAGCAGCAGCAACGTTTTTAGTGATTATGGTGGCGATTATAGAGCCGATTCGACGCGCGCCCTGTCCATTGGAAGCAGAGGAGAGAAAATACAAAATGTTCCTATCTAGACAGGGAGAGAAACTTCAAGAATCGAGTGGCCGAAGGCAGTCTACGCCACAGCAGCGGTAAGGGCGAATGCGCGACGACGGGTGCTGCGCGTCACGGTCTTACGACCGATGTGGCTCGTTCGATTCATTGACGGAAAAAGCCCTAGCTGTGGTATCGCGATGCGGATATGATGAAGAACAGTAAAGAACGCCGGCGAACGCCAACACGTCGTCAAAACACCGCACCCGCCTATGAATCGATGTTGAAAGCCAAAGCACTTCAGGTACGTGAATAAGAAATGTAGTCAAAATGGAAGCCGAGAAAGAAACAGAGAACGTCTCTTGGGTGGTGACGCCGTTGATTGTGAGCGCAACAACGCTTCTTGGTACTTGACAAGCAAGACCATAACAGTAAGACAGCGCCACACGATCTGGATAGCGGCCTATTTAATGTCTTATGGAATTTTAGCGTAATTAAAGCGCGACCATATGCAGCGCGAACACTGAAAGTTATGGAACGATGGAGATGTAAGGATGAGAAAAGCCAAACACCTATATATATATATATTACTATAAAATCAAACGCACCGACTGTGTCCATAGATAATCATCTTCGTTGATGAAGGCAAATGGTTTTGTCTACGTATTCAGAGAAAACTTATGGTGGATAAGCACCTAATTCCACATGCTTATTTAATGTATTACTAATCAAACTACCTATGTGCTTCTCTAGTGCACTTTTTTTTTTTTCTCTTGCTTAACAAACCTTGCAGCCGTTCAGTTAATCACTGTACTCTACGCGGAAAGGAAAGCTAAGATAACCTCAGAGACTAAAGGCGACCATCTGCTCCGAGGTCACGTCGAGCCCTCGGACACACAAAGCACGGAACCTTGTCACGCATCAACACCTCGTGTCTGCTTCTGGCAATTATGCGATGTTATGCGACAGCGGGCACGACCACAGAATTGCGTCGCACTACATCTTGCCACAACAAGGACACACTTTACTTTACACAATTGTCACGCGGGATTACTGTTAACTGTATCATAAAAATCCATTGCAATGGACCGTGTTACAACGAAAGACAAATTTTGTAAATAAGAAAAGTAAATTCGAATGTTTGAGTGAATGGTGTCTGTTTTGTTAGGAACTGCGGTCCAATATGATTACTGGCTACATAATTTAGTTCTAATAGATTTGATAGGATGGTGATCTTCTTACATAGGACGGTAAATGCGTTTGTAGGTTTATAGTAAGTCGAGTTTCAGGACATTCAAGGCGTGGCCTAGCTTGCGGTATCCTCGTGCAGAACTAGCCAACCCTAATGATACTGCATCCTGGTGTCTAGATGAAAGATATGGGCATGCTAACCAACATTTTATTACAGTAGCTTCTGCCACTGCACGCAGGGGCAAACATTTCCCTAATATTCAAAGGAGAATCACCCGATGTTTATTTGAGGGTTACGACAAATTGAGGAAGGATTTGTTACATTTTCTAAGTTGCTGATATGAAACCAAAAACCATGTTCTCTATCATGTTAGATACGGATTTCAAGTCTGAACCGTTCAGTCACTTAAACAAGTCAGATGTTATCTCCACCCGATACCTCACTTACAGTCACTATTGGTTTTTCTTAATCATTATAGTGGGTCAAGAAAAACCTCTAATGACTATGTACATTTGACCCAAATTGGATCAGTGTTTTTCAGTGTGCCAACTAGATAGATTAGCTGTTTCAATAGTATGATAGTAATACATGGCGGACGTATATAGCTCGCCTTTTTCTTGAAACCATTTTTTCTAATTATGCTCACATAGCAGCATCCGTATTAACTGTGGGCTAGCTTCAGTGAATGCTCCTATGACATCTATTGATAGACTACATAGCGACAACCGAAAATTAAACAAAGCTTCCAGAAGTGCTCGGGCAATCCAACAAACGTGTCCAGAACATCACTGTGAACTGAAACCACGAAAGAAAAAAAGAAATTCCCGCGTCAATCTTATCATTGGCTAAGAAAACAAAGAACGGCTGGCATAAAATAGTAGACCGATGTGAAAATTTTGCAAATAGCCAATTATATCTACGGCTGATAATGAATAGATGGGAATACTGGCTGGTACAGATTGCAACTATGTTAGAAGGTCGCTAATGGGGCCTGAGTTAAAGAATGTGGTCACAACCAGCCAGGTAGGCTCACACGGTAAATGATTAGAGGCGGCGAGGAGCAACAGACAAGCACGCAATCTCTTCGCCGTAACGGGCACATATTAACCGAACATTAAACCACCGTTCAGTGTAACTCCATTAAATTAAGTCGAAGCCTTCCCATGCAGGTTTTACCACCTTACAATCTAATAAATTACAAGAACCTCTACACTGATATCTGCGAACTATTGCGAAACCCATATAGTAAGGGAAACTAACGACCGAATCCATGCCGACGTAGAAATGGTGGTAGCATTAGCAGCAATTGTGAGCACTACTACGCAAGACAGCAGATTTGTCTTCCGACTCCATTCTTCAACAAATGAATGCTAGTATATGTATCGGTAAAGGTGTCATAACCATGTTAACATGCGAAGTGGAACTGCGTCACCGCTTCTCGCTCGGCTTATCTTCGTGCCGAAATTCGCTGCCTTTCAAGAAATCAACTATCATGAAGCTCGTAGCCTTTCCAACTAGAATATACGAGCAGATTTCAATTCCAGCGGCAGTTGCATGACAGCACCGCACCTGTCAGGTCGTAGATCCGCCATAAGTCATCACAATAAGCCTCGCATGATCCCGAACACTAGCAAAAAGGCAGAATAGGAGATCGTCAGGTGCAGGACAACAGGTGTAACAACATTATTAACAACGACCCCCCTAAGTGGTTGGCCCTTTAATCGGTTATAAATAAAATTGAAGAGATTTCTATAACATTGAACGAAAGTTCGCTCCGTCGAAAGCAACCGCATCGGTTGAAAAAATGTTCACGCGACGGAACATGTTGATATTTACACACCTGAAAGCTACCGCTGCCCGGAAACGTAGAAGGCAAGTGTTGTTAAATTAAGCAGGACTTCACAAAGATGAAAACACTGGACGGCTGTAGCTCCTTTACGGACGCTCGCTCCTTCACAAAGTTCTTTTTTTGGGCGTGATTAAAGGCAGTACACCAGTTCACCATCAATATTGAAGCTTGACATGTCATTGCGTGCTGTATAAATTAATGTTATTATTGGTGAAACAATTTTATATACACATACATTTTGTGAAGTATATAAGTACAACAGGCGAGAAGACGCTCGCGCCTAAACGCTCTCGACCGGATAGACGCCGAAACTGTTTATATCATACGGTATGCTCAAAAAGTAAAAACCTAAATACCACATATTCGACCAACACCGTAATATAGCCTGCAGTGCTTGCCGTCCCATTCAACATGTAACAAGGAACACAATTTCTATTGGTTTACCAAATAGATTGTGTTGTCGGCTACAAACAGGGTAACGTCTACAAATGCATCAGCATGCAAAATAACCGACCCAGCACATCTGTGGGGTCGGTCACGGGAATAGCTTCTGAGCAGTATGCCACGCTGCAGTATTAATTTAGGTTAGGCAGGTCTGTTCGCAACCAATGGCAAGATGAGTTTGGCGCTAAGCAGGTCTGGCGGCACGCCAGCGACCCCATCAACCGAAAGGTTCTTCGAGGTCCAAAGAGCCCGAGGGTTCCGACAAGACGGTGACGCAGCTCCCGGCTAAGAAGTGTCTTTGCAGTTTGAGAGTGCCCAGAAAAAGCGTGCACAAATAAAAAACCGCCAAATATGCCCCGGGCCACACTGCTAACCACGTGGCATAACCACGTCTAACATAGCATTGTAAACATGAAAAGGCCTCGATCATCCATCTGTTTCTAGCCACATCCAATATCTTTGTCGACCCTCAAGCCCACTTTGAAATACATTAATCAGGTCACACATGCTATCCAATGTTAACCATCATCATTTCGGGTTATAAAAAAAAATTATTTCAATAGCAAAATATCCGTAACGTACCTCAGAGCCTACAGCTAATACTACGCAGCTAAGGGTTCTAGCCAACTGACTGACACAATTTGCGCGTCTGATACACTGCTCAAAGGCTATCGTACTGTTTCAGATAAGCCGCACCTTCAGTTAGGACGGCTTTTAGAGTCCAGACATGCGGCAAAAAAAATACTCCATCAGAATCAATATCCGTGAGTGCATAAGGCCTACGTAACGCCGACGTAGCTGATTCCGAAGCGAGCCAGCGTCGCCACTGGCCCATTCTAGCTTGCACTACTAGAGCGATCTAAAAGCATTATAATTAGCCAAATAATAAATCTCGACTACAGATAAAACGTGTCCAAACGGGCATCCTGCCAGCGATAGAGGAACCGGCTGACCGTCCTCACGACAGTACGAAATCAATTAGACAGGAGACAGTCTTTAAGGGACCATAAGAACGTATCGTTGGCGGGCGGTTCCTCAAACGCTCAGTTGTAAGTTCTCATATGTCAACGGATTCTTTTCGGGTTCAAATCAAAAGGAATATATAAATGCACTAATTAAAATACAAAATAGCAATATGGAAATGAGACAACCGCAATCGAATAAGTACAACATTTAATAAAGCTATCTTATAGAGGTTGCAGAATCAGAATGGCTAAAATCGTCCATTTCCCCATACGTAGCTATCGCCTCTCGCTCAAGTTTTATACTAACAGGTAGCATAGCGCTATTTCTATGTTATATTACGAAATTGTTAGCTGCAGATGAAGATGCGCGTGTCTCTAGCCGCGTATCTTGCTCTCACCTTTTATAAATACAAGGTCGAGTAACTACGGCATTAAGAAAGAGCGTATAAGATGAATCGTGCATTCTTTACGTCGGCATTTTCGTCCGTAGCGACAGTTTTCTCTCCCGTTGTCCCCCCCTGTGTATCGATTTTTTTTGCCAACCAAACAATTCTACCATAATAATAATAATGACGATTTCCCTTCCCTGTTATTTTTTTTACTCGAAAAAGATCCGCCAACAAAATATCTCTGGGCAGCCATAGCCACGGAAGATCTGAGCGATAATCAGTCGTCTGCAGTTGCGATCCGCTGGTATAAGCGAGCGAACAGATGGCAGCAATATGTGACCGGTTGACCCGCCGACACGAGTTGTTCAACTTCTGTCGACTCGCGCAATCGCACACACCCGCCTGGAACCATCTGATCGAGTTGATAACGACACAAATTTTAGGCAACGTAACCAGATCCAGCGTCTGCGTTCTACCGAACAGACGCCTTCCTAACTAGATAGCTAAGTTCTGTATACAAAAGCAACTCCAGCAAAAAGTAATCCTTCCCTTTGAAGTTCTTTTGCAAGCGTCCCGCTGTCGTCTTGGGCCTTCATTATCTTTCGTAGCGGCGGCAGCAGCAGCAGCAGCAGCAGCAGCAGCAGTAGCCCATATTCATTGGCGGCGATCATTGCATATCCTACAAAGTAAATCGTGGTGTGACGTAGATTTGGCTGCATTGGCCACCGAAACACTCGCTACGATGGTGACGCGCGTCGTCTTGCTGCGAGGCAGTAGTCGGCAGCAAATGTAATCCCGTCGAGCAGCAGGGCGACGTGCATAATATCGATCGCTTTCTATTACTATTTGTACAATCTTAAATCTGTACCTATCCTATGCGTCTGTATCTCAGCTACATGCGTTCCCTGATAGCTACTGCCTCATTATTCTCACACGAACGTGAGACCGAATTTCAGAAAATATGTATGCCTTTGTACCAGAGTATCCACTCCTGTTTTTCGTGAGGCTGACAGGCAGAAATAGGCGCAAGCGTAAATTAACGCTTTCTCAGTCTACAATTTCCTGCTGTTTCTGATTACTACTATCATTTGGTGGCCGACCTCAAGAACCCTTAGTCATGATTAGCCTGTAGCATGTACTCGATGACTTTCTTCACTCCCGTAAATGATGTAAGCCTTTTAGTCGCTATTTCACCATATTTTCACCCACCCTCTCGTGTACGATCTGCTGATGCAGCGTCAGCGATAACTCCGACTATCACCATTACAGGATCCACCCGCGAGGGGGAGAAACAAGTAAAGGCGATAGAATTTCCCAAAAAAGACGGCTGTTCATGTGCTTGCACACGGTGTAAAGTGACGACAGTTGGCAATCCTTAGCATCATCGTCGCTATAGCCGAGTTGTTTGCAATGGTGGCAGAAATCCCAGTATTAGCGACAACAACAACAGAAATTACAAGCGGTAATTGTTCGGCCAGCTGTTCTGTCCGAAAACGCAACTGCCCAGTTCGATCTCCTGCTTGCGACAGGCTGACGACCCTTACAAGACGCTCTCCGTTAACCTCGAGCGGTCCTAAGTCGTCCTTTCTGTTGTCTACAGTGGCGCCACCACACCACCGGAGCTGACTATGCTTAATGAACGAATAATCAGATGCCCCGAGCAGAATTTCGGCCACACAAACGGAAATCGTTCCCATTGACGCTAATCGTTTTCCCAGGTCGGCTTCGCGTCTTTGTCTTGCTTGTTTCATTAATTGTAGCTGGGTTTGAGACCGTCTATCTACCACGTAATTTCTACAGGTGCTTTGTACATTGATAAAAGAGCTAATCTGATTAGCAGCTCAATACAAAGGATTAATAATAATACGATAAATAATGACGAAAATCGCTTGTTTTATCTTTTCGAAAAATTACTGATTTTGTTTGGCGCTCGATTGATACACTGGGTTGGACGTGGAGTATACCAATGCCCGCACCCGTACTGGAGACTTGAAACTGTCCAACATGAATCATTTAGAAACAGTGACTAGACCAAATGACATCGAATCAATAGGCTTACTAAAATGAGCGGCTGAAGTATTCGATAATCCTTAAGTTAAAAATGAACATAGCCATAGATAATAACGCTAAGTATAGCTAAAAAATAGCCCCATTTATGTTACTACTCCGTCGAAGTTATGACACGCCGAAACTTAAGCCGCTACGCAGTAACAAAATACAGTAGAAATAATGTCCAATACCAACTACAATGCCATGGTACAATAGTAGTATGATTTAGGCGGCAAGTCGGATGGTTAGTCAGCTATTGATCATGGAAGGTGCTGAATCCATATACCAAGGAGTATTATGAAATTTTCATCGAAAAAAAAGGCAAGCTTATTAGCCGTACTTCTTTTGATAGAAAGGGCGCTTCATTATTTTTCTCTGTGCATAGCCGTAATTGGCTTCAAGTTTTGTGTCAGTCAACGCACGAGTCAAGCACGCATGACTTAACGCTACATTATAATAAACGTAATTGGGTCTTGTTACTCAGCCATAATGGAAACCGTTACCTTTCCCACAGAACTAGATGGCCATGCGGATATCGTCACCTTTTAACGTACCTTTTACACGACGACGACGACGACGAAGCAGCTGAGTGGGTTTCCTGCAACGGCAATAACCATATCGCACATTAATACTTCTATAGGCTTCATGCCAGCTTGATAACAAAGAAACAACACCTCTAGCCGCTCAGGCAAGCAATGAACGATGGGCAAAATGTATCGCTGACAGAATACCGAGCAACGTCAGCTAGAATCGCTACGATGGTCTTCTAGAGCAATTTCTAGAGTCGCCACGATCAATGGCTACGGCATAGGTACACCGGCACTTCAGTCGACATCGATGTGAACCCAGTGCGCTAACGTTACATGACGTGAACGAAATGCCCTCGCTCCCCTCTTGTTTTATGATATAAAAAGCATCAGTGCCCACGGCATAGCGACGGAGCACAGCGGGATAGGTGTTTGCGTTCTGTCTAGTTACGTGCCGTTAGAGACGGACCACAGCTGATTGCCAGAAGAGAGAAGAAGCTCATCCGCTTGAAGTAAGCGATGGCTTTGCTTTCGCTTGATTTAGCATAAGCCGACGCTGTACGCTCGTTGAATGATGCTGGAACCATCTATGTTGCTGCTATATTGTTATAAGTAGGTGCTGGCAGAAACAGGGATATAAAAGCGCGCACTAACATCGAGAGTGTGAAATAACAGCGATAACAATCGCAGCGGCGGAATCAACTAGCCAACGAAGTCTATCGACATTACAACAAAACGTGAAGGCCACTTGAAGAAGCAAAGAGCGGGGTTTTTTTGCCGATGGCGTGTCGCGTGCAGAGCTTCCCGAACGGTTCGTTTATGGAATGGACGAAAGCCAGCAGCCACCGAAGAATGGTTCTGGTGAGATATCACCTTTATTACAATTGCAAGCGCAGCGCCGTAATTTAAACGGGAAAAAAATCTACAGCTATCTATAGCGGATCAGACGAAGAAGACCAATCAAAGGTGGAGCAAAATAGCCTCTGCTACCGATGCAGCTGCTTTACGACCTGTACAGATGTGCTGTGATGTATAGCTGATATTTTAGCTACTCATAAAAGGCCATTTTTGCCCCTCCTTCAGCTCCATGGGCGACGATTATAACTGATCAACAGCAACAAGATGGCGGCGGCGGCGGCGGCGGCGGCGACGACGACGACGACGACACCATGAACTACCTATATTCCATTTAAACTCCTCCCGGCAATATAAAAACAAGACGACGAAGCCGATACCGGTTAACAGCGGGTGACACAGTTATTTCCAATTATTCCTTTCTGACATCTAATGTACGATAATGTGTAATATATATATATATATATATATGTGCACGGGTTCATGTGCACGCCTATTCAAAATATGCTGAGCTGTGTCACGTGTGGTCGACCACTAGGAGACGGCGATTATAATGAGTACTGCTTCCAACCGTTCACCGTGGCGACACAAATGAAAAAATATGCGCATATCGTCACATCCCTGGGCGTTTACCGTAACGTTTGCCTTATATGTCAGCATTTGCTAATTTCCTATCGACTGACCTACAACTGTCGATGACCCAATGCTATTTAAGCTGCATAGCAGCTTAGTCTATAGATGGTACTGTAAATGTCATTTTAATATGCGCAATGATGACTATGGTGATCGTTTTAAGACAGCGTACGGATAAAAATCTATAGTTTTTCAGCCAGCTGGCTGTTAATTTTGCTTTCGTATAGGTGCTACTGATTTAGTTATGTAATAAAACGAACAGTTATTAACTACAGATGACAATAAGCCTGCCTTTGGTTAACTGATCGATAAAAGCAGCAGAAAATCTAACAAACAGATCCCTACACGCCAATAAACAAAAGGATATACTTCTGCGTAACACAAAGTACTTTCTCACGGTTGCGTAAAATCCACTATCAGCGCTCCGTTTTTATTTGCTGAACTAGTTGCCTCTCATCTATACGGCTGCAAGACACCGACCCGTACAAACTGGATCACTAAGACTACTTTATCCTTTAGTAGGCGTCCGTTTAATGCGCCACACTGACAACGATCGCCAGCTTAGATCGCGTCCCGCCGAAAAATACCACCGAAAACACAAGTCATCAGCTTAGCTGCTGCTGCTGCTGCTGCTGCTGCCAGTTAACGTCTGGCATCGTAGAATAAGCAAGCATGGTGGGGTGTCGTGTCAGGTGCTGCCTATGTTCGATAGGCTATGCTTGACAGCAGGCACTCGATCAACAATCACCGAATGCTAGCACATACAGCGCTGTCAAGCCGCGTACATAGGAAACCGTTTATTAAAAGATAATACATGGATAACTCAAACCGACTCAGACGGGCGGTAGCGCACGCGCGATCATCAATGAAGCTGTTCGAAGATAAGACCCACTGTAGCTGAAATACAATTATAAGATAACTCTAGTTAAAGATCATATTAAGTGCAACAACGGTCAAGGAAGACTTAACAGAAGCGAGCGGTTTTTGACGAGCTTCGCTCTCTCGGCAGCGGTTACGGATCATCGGCCACGAAGGACAAGCGTCAGAATTTCGTCACCCGAGCGACAGATCAACAGGCCATGACAACAACAACAACAACAATAGAAAAACAGCGTTTAGAGCGTGATAATCTGCGTAAGCGTAACGTTACAGTTGGCACACCCACAATGGTCAACATGACTGCGACAATTCTACGACAGGCGTGCGATTGGCGAACATATCCGTAACAGGCAAGCCACAATGTTTCACGGTCTCTTGTTAGAGAAGTAGTAGACGACATGAGATCGTATCGTGAGCTCAACAATCATCTGTGCTGGTAATAATCATACACATTGTTGTACCGACTATGAATAGATAAATTGGTGGTAAAAAGCATATTCCCCAACGACAACTACACAGTTAGCTGTGGTGCACGGACGTGCAAGCAGACTTGTATTCGACTTATAGAAGCATTTCACTGGCCGACAAGAACAGGTACGCTGTACTCTGTTACTCTATAGAGCATCGTCGTTGGCTAATCTGCTTCGTCTCCTCCGGGATATGTGCCTGTGCTCTGTCGTACTCAATGAAGGCACTTTCGCCAATCTACAATAATGCCTTTTGTATGTTTCCCCTACCGTGTTGCCTACTCTCTGGTGACAATAAATCATTAAGAGAACTGGTAAAAACGCCAGCATGGATGGATGTTATGAAATCCATTGCGTCTCTTTACCTAATTACACTGCCTCGACTTCTACCGTTCGAGGCCCGTTCGGTCGGTCGGTCGGTCGGTCGTCCGTCGTTCTGTTGATGGGAATACCTTCAGATGCTTTCGTCATCCAGAGCCCTCCCATCCATCCACCCATCATCGTTTGGGTGGCACGTCAATTTTGTATCTCGGCGTCGCCCCGTGAGTTACAGCGTAATGGCACACATTCCTTCAACCACCTGAACAGCCCCAACAGAGGAGATACGCCAAGCTAACATTTCTGACGCCTGTGGTCTCCCCAGACAATGCGAGCGTCCAACAGATGATGAGTATACGTCACGGTAACGGCGATATATACTATCGCAAAATCAAAGCTGCAGAATTCTAATCGATCTTTTTGCTTTAGAATATAATGCACTGTTAGATATCTTATATGACATATAGACCGAAGCATGAATCATGCAAACAAGCCAGAGAGACCACTTGGACTTTAATGGAGCGACATCCTTCTCAGGGCATTTCTAGATATACAGTAACAGCCACTGATTACAGTAAAAGCAAATCGCAAAAAAATAAAAATGACTAATAACAACCGAATGGTAAATGTAAGTGTTTTGTTTATCCTCTAAGATCAAAATACAAATAATGAAAAAGTCCACGGCCGACGTCCGCAAGAAGCATGGAAAAGATAAACCCTGAAACGTACCACCGCAATTAGTCGTGTAATACTGCTAGCGTAAGAGCCGCATTATGATGGACAGCATTATAGCGATTATATGGATAATTAATGATAATGACAATAGCAACAGTCATTGCAACCCAATTCAGTCTGAAGGCGTGTTCCGGGTAATCTGTTGTACGAAAATGAACGAACGATAAGCGCACAGACAGACAGACAGTTCTGGCGCCATAGCAGCTCAATAACCCGCGAACGGAAACAGGCGTCTGGTCATGAAGCCAGTCGATGATTAGGGGAAGAACGAAGACTTTCGAAGAAGTTTAATATGAACATTGGTTAGTAATGTATTCGTCTTCTGCCGTAAGGTATTAGCGGTAGCTGGTTATTCGGCCAACACAGTTTTTTTTTACATAAAGGCAAGAGCAAGCGAAGCCCTTATAGAGTTTTCACACCTCTTTTTATAATACACGATTACGGAGACGTTGCTGCCGTGGGCCTTCTGTCGGCCGATTCACAAGTCGAAACTTTCTTATAGAAGAAAACCGGGATGGTGTCATTCGTTTTCCGCAAATGAGATAACTACAAATTGAATACAATTGCAACACAAACTAAAATGGATCGATGTCATAGGCGCACAGATGGCACGTGTTGCATATGATAAGCCTGCATGGTTCATCAATATGGATCACTTTTCTGACTATTTTCGCTCTCCTGTACGTTGAGTATCTCCTACAGATGCCAATCTAGGAGTTAGTCGGCGTCTTTTCTCCGACCTTCACGCATGGCCTTCACTTCAAACTGTCGATTTTCCAACCTGGCCATCTTAGCGGAATCGGTCTGGCTGTATTCAGGCTGTCTACTTCAGCCGTACAACTACCTTGTCAGCTCGACGCAGCAAAGATAAAGCTGTTGAAAATAAATGCTGCTATCGATTTGTGTGCAGATCAGATTTAAGCATTCGTTGAGTCGGCTTGGGACGGTAACGCTCATGGCTTCCTTTGATATTCTCACTTTTGTTCCATGAAGCACTTCTTCAAATTCAGTTAACACGTCCATCAATATTGGGTGGCCCACTTAATTGTACAGCCGGTCGAACACGGCAGAACCTGCTTAGCTTACGAGAGCGATTTCGCTCGTTTTTCAAATTTCGTCTTGTTCCATCGTAACCCTTTGTAGATATTGCCCCCATATAATAGCATAACACTATTGCTTCTTTTTCTTTGTTGCTGCTGCTGCCGCCGCTGTAACACGTGCGGTCTGAGCTGGCCATTACAATTTCTGCTCGTCCGATTGTGCTGTATTCACGACAGTGGAGTCGCCTGAGCAGCCGCCACGGGCACAAACAGCATTAGCAGAAAACGTCCATCGGAGCGGTTCATCGGATAACCAGCTGATCAGTCAGCCGACAGATAGCGCCGACGCTTAAGTGTCCTGGGATAACAAAGCAATTACATGAAAGCTTCATCACTTACATAACAATGACAGTCGCCAGGTACCCTACATCTGCACCTTTTCAGATCTCAGCTGCGATTCAACATCGCCTTCTGTCACTGGCCTTAGCTTTCAGGGGGTAAACAGTTCAGACAGTAGAGAAAATGTTTGAATGCTATTTACTAAACGACAATGCTCTTCGGATTATTATTATTATTATTAGAATTAGTTGCTATCGTAGTTGAACGTCAGAAATGTAACAAAAGCCAAGTTTAAGTAGGACGCGTAAATGATACCATTAAGGTGGCGTTGATTTTCTTATTCTGGTATACAGAATCGTGTGAGCGATGGCGCCGCGCGTGCACGAGCATCTTTCTGCAGTGTGCGCTCTTTCGTTTGGATTCTAAATAAATTCAACTCATTTATTTTTTAATCCATTTCATTCGAAACAGCAGTAATCATCCAAGTGCTATTTAACGGACTTAATAAAACTGGCATTTTATTTAATAGCAGTAACAGAAGTACATAAGCGTCAACTACGGTTCATGCCGCATGGTCTCAAGTACGCTACGAATCATGACGCCACGCTGACAGCGACCCTAACGGCGAAGTTGCACCCGATCGCTGGGTCGTTTTTTATATGGACTCACACTAAAAAAAGAGCACGAAGTACTACATCGCTTTTATAAAAGTGGCAAAAACGTCATGCTTTTCACTTCGTACCTTCGACGCCGCTATTGCTAAAGCAAATTTATAATTACCGTGTAGTAACGCCGCATAACCGCATATATATATATATATATACATAGCAAACACGTGACACTGGCTGGCTGGCTGGCTGGCTGGCTGGCATCAATAACAGTTCAGGTAAAGCATATATAAATGCTCTACACGTCAGTGGTTATCGTTGCGGCCCGTCTCGAATGCAGCCAGCCCAAACGGAGCCATATACGTTTCTGTCCTTTAGAACGTTACTAAATATAGGAGATACGTATTAGTAACTCGAACGTAACACAAGTAAATCCATATAGACGTGGCAAGCGAACGGCCTTGTGGCTCATCGAACTCCAATCACTTCATGAACTTCATTATCAATGTGGCATAACATCCCATACTTGCTGTTGATGCGACCACGAGCACGAAAAATTTCACTCGTGTTACGCTAGAAGTCATTTCAGGGATGATGATTAATATTATCGAAACAGAGAGAATCGTTCGAGATTTCATGGTGTTCTGGACGCACACAGGCCATCCCATAATCTCTATTCAGGTAGTTGCTGCCGACAGAATGCCTTATAATTATAGTTTGTACATACATACATACATACATACAGATACGTAGAAGAGTCAGAGGAGAGAACTTGGCTTAGCCCGGTAAACGGTATCCACTATCTGTTCTATTTTCTCTGGGCTGGCGCACGCACGTTCTGTCCCCAGAGAATATCGACTTAAAAAGACTGCGCACTGCCCATTATTGTGCAACTAGAAAAAAAATCGTGGGAGTATGGAGTGAACCACGACGACGATAACAGAAAGAAACATTCCTTCTGTTTTTCGTACTCGGACGGATTTGGCTGGCTACGCGACGACGAGTAAAACCGCCAGATCGATCAACCAAATCTCTCTGATATTTTGATTCAGTTTTTAAGTTGTTCCTCCACGATGATGCCATCGGTGTATCTGGCTGTTGACAACGAATTGGCCACCGTCTGCCAGCAGACTATCAGAATTATGGATGTAACGAGTGACTTTGAAATATTTGATGTTGGCAATGATTCCTGCAAATAATAGTTTATTTAAATACCGCTGCTCGCGCATATATGTAGGTTAGTTGTGACGGGAAAAGATAGCGCTCGTTATTGTTGTGACTCGCGCCATTGCTGTCTCCGTCGTTTCTGCTATTGCTGTTGCTGATACTTGCCCATATACGGCACGTTGTTTTACCCTATTTATGAGGGTACATATATGTTAGCTCTTTTTAGCACCACCACAGCCACGATTATCACCAAGATGGTCACTTCGAGGATTACCATTTTGTTGGTGGCACCCGCCCAAAAATCCTCAAAAGCGTAGAAGCCGTCACGTCGATGAAAACAATAATAACGATGCTGCCTGCCATTATTCTAGCATAACTGCCACCGTCCTAATAACAATAACTGATGCGACATCAGCAACGAAGGCGACTATCGATAAGCGACTGGATGAAGAGCGGGGTATTGAGGCAGGAAATCAGCGACAACGATTGCTACAAACAGCAGTTACCTACGATCGACCATGAGACAAAAAGGCTAAAAGACAACAATGATAGCAGCAACAGTCGAAACGCTGGTGGCAAAAAGAAAAATAACTAAAAAATTATGCTGTTCACCAGCGAATGCCAATGAAGCGACTACTGCGAAGGAGGACGAAGCCGAAAGGAGCGGGGTCCCAAAACGTCGACTGGGGGCAGAACGAGGACCTGCTGGTTATAACCACTCATAGCTAAAACTACTGCTGCGGCTGTTACTACGAGCTGCCCGCACGGCGACTAGCGTCGTTCACATAAAGTAGCATCACAACAACAACAGCACCGAATGAATTTTGGGGGGAGCTATGGCGGGACTGGATGATAGTGATGGCTCCAGGCGCCAACGGGGAGCTGTCGCGAGCTTGGCGAAAGGTGTCACAAAAATTTGAGAAGTTAGCAACAGCCAAAACCCGGCATCGATCGACGACTGTATCTATGGAATACCATATCACCACAAACAGACGGGTAAACGCGCTTTGAAAACCGACCAGAATCACAATCTCGATCCGCAAGAAAAGACAGAGCTGAAACCGGCCAGAAATTCATAGAAAAGAAAAAAAAAATGTTTCATGTTCGATCGCGCTCTGCTGAAGCCTCCGAAGCGACCAACTTCGCTAGCCGAAGTTGTAATCAAACAGAAGCCAGACATAGACCTAACATTGACGTAAAAAAAACCAGCAAGCTTACTTACCCATACAATGACTACCCATCCGCGATCAGTGACAACAAAATAGTAATAATATTCATGATTTCGCAAACATTTTGAAAATCGACACTCGATCAACCTAATGCTTAGAAGTGTTCGCGGATGTACGGAATTCTGCCCGCGAAGATAATAACAAAATATAAAAATGACTAGCGTGAAACGCTTAGGGGCAAGAAATTTCTGTGCTTCATCGCGCAATTATTACCGCGCGATGCTCAGCACATCGACATCCATAAATACTACATGTGTATGATTAAAAAAAGAAAAAGTACATTTACATTTCGCAAGCTATATGATAACTGGAACAATTCTTATTTTTCTGGCTTCTCCAAGCCATTAATTAGCATTTTTATATGGCCGACTATGGAGCGATATTTATTCTTTGCCTTGTTCAGTAACTTTACAATAATAATGTAAGGGTAGAAAGCAGCGTATGGTATACACACACCACACGCTAGACCGAGTTCTGTGTACTTAGGACAAGTGCGTGATCGCATGCTCGCATATAAAAGTACAATACCTAAGGAAAATAAGCGAAACGAAAATGTGGCTTGAGAAATCTGTTCTCTACTTTTTAAACGTATCTCTATCGCCTTTTCACAGCTCGTCTATGTGTCAAAGTTAAACAGGCATCGCTAGATCGCGCTCGTTCTGATTCCACCGCGTAGTGGAAGCCAACGTAACTCGTACATTTTGATTTTTCTACAGCTGCACCCAGTTATAGTAGTTGAAACCTGCTGTGGTAAGAAAAATGTCTGATTTGTTTCCATTTATTGACTGACTTCGTTGGGAGAGTACCGTATGAAGTCTACAAAACTCAAAGTGTTGAACGATCCTACAATAATCGAAAGCTAATTGTATAACAGGTCCTGTCGATGTCAGGACCTCGAATCGACAATGTTCTCGTTGGCGCTCTGTTCCTTCGGCGGATCTCAGGTGACAAGTGCAGTTTCGTTGGCTCGAAAGCTGATGGTCAGTCGACGACGTGCTGGACCTTAGCAGAGGACCCCCTACCGTCATAGAGGTATTGTGTTCTATTCTCGTCCTGATACTTGCTGTAACGCACACTGGCAACCTTCAAGCTGATCTATAGCTTTCAGTAGAATAATAGTGGTAATAATAATTCTTATTATAACAATAATAATATCATACGCCACGGAAGCGAACGGCGGATGCTGCTACATATATATATATATATACATATATAGTGCACACACCCTTAGGGGTGAATTTTTTAATACACAAGTTTAGCTACTCATTTCATTATGTTATTATACCATTTCAGCAACAGCTAGCCCTTGTCCTGTTATATTACATCGCACACAGTTGAGGACCTCAATCACTGCCGCTAACCAACACACGTCACGAAGCTTTGTTCTTCTATCAATGAAGTCGTCATAGTGGTACTAATAAAATTATGGGGAAAAGGCATGTATACATAATAAAGAGGATTTTCTATTTTTCGAAAATTGGTGGTAGCACTAGTCAATCCTGGTAGTAGTATCAGTAGTAGCAATGGCGGTTGTAATAGGTAAGTCAAGTGTTTCTTCGTCATCGGCAATTATCCACTAAAGACTCGTGCCCTGCCTCTTTCCGACTCGAGGAGACTAAGAAGGGCCGGAGCATCTGATCTATTCAGTGGAGAAATGTCATAATAGCAGCAATAGCGACCGCAGCAGCGAAATAAACGTGCCCTGTATTGAGCAAACCAGCAAGCGCTAAAACAACGAATTTATTCTTCGAGCAACCCCAATAGCAAAAGTAGTAATTGTGGCAGTTGTAGTAGCCGACGTGGACGACGCCGTTGCCGTCGTGGTCATGGTGCTGGTGGTAGTAAATGCGAACAGAGATGTTCGAACGTAGCTAGCACTGCCACCGCGGCCATCGTCATCCCGGCGGCAGTTGCGACGTTGCTGCTTGCTTTTGATTTCCTTTTTCGTTGAACGAACAGACGGAATCAATCGAACGTCGGCGGTCATCTTGGTGCCTTTCGAGCTACCGTTTCAGTTGCTGCTGCCGACGTTTTTGCTGACAGACGCGCCGGTCTTTCTCCCTTATTCCGCCTTTATGCCATCGACTTGAGCTTGTTGCAGTTCAGCGTCATGTAGAGCGTGACCAAAGCCACGCCAGTTTTCGCTCTGCTGAAAACTCGACCCTGCATCCACTCTCTTCACCGTTATGCCCGCACCAGTTCACCATTCACCCCTTCTTCCCCTAACCCCCCATAGAGCTGCCTTCTTTACGACCAAAATGTCGGGAAAACAAGAAAACGACAGTGACGAAGGACCATCTGTACAAAAAGTATCAAGCGCCGGACCAGGCCGCCAAAACAAGGCAGACGACACAGGCGAGCGGCGCTGCTGCCATTGAACGTGTTCAGGCGCTATAGAAAAGGAATATTTCAATATTCATCGTGGCTCTTCTTTTTTCGTCATGACAAGAGGAACCACCGACGGGTCGGTGGGTAGCTATGCCTCGTTCTTCTGTCGTAAAAGAATTGTTTTCTTGAAGATATGCAGCAGAAGCAACATCAGCAGCAACAGCAGGGCAGAAGGCATGGTTAAGACAGTGCAAGCAGTGGCCAATCAAACTATTTGCGTTCCTACTGTGAACAACCCATCGTCGTGTATACTTTACGGCTTCGCTACGTACTTTACAGTTTAGTAACTATAGTGGCTAAGTCGTAGTGGTTCTTTTACATATCCATGTACAACTGCATGCAGTACAGACCGCGACTAACTTCTATGCAAGTTTGTCAATGCAAACTATAGCAACAATACATTTGCTGATTCAGTTAGTGTCCGCACTAACACTGTTTAATGAATTCGTTAATTAGGGCTAGGTTTTTTTTCTTTCCATTGTCCATCATGAAAAATATGCGCACAACAGGCAAGACTCCGTTTCAGCACTCGACGTTGGCACAATGTTTAATTACTGGCAGAATTAACCTGGCGATTATTTACTTATGCTCTTCCTTTAGCGTTGAGTAACTTCATTATCACCTCATTTTTCCGTGCTCCTCCTATGGTATTAACTTTTTTCTTTTTCCATTATTCATTGTGGGTTGCTTTTGCCGTTTTTGCAGCTGACGTTCTTGTCGCCGCTGATTTCTACCGTCGCTACCGCTGCTCTTGTTATCAGCGCAGACTCATCTGTCTAATTCTATTGTCTGATCTTCCGACTGATAGCAGCAGCATAAGCCAAACGTCTCTGTGCGCTGCACTGCTGGAAGTTGTTTATCGATTACTAGTCCCCCTGTTGTGACCAAGCAAACGGTCACCAAACGCGATAATCATTATTAACACTCGGACCAATCGTTTTTTTGACGTTGAGAAGAGTACGCGTGTATTCATGCACGACGACCGCATACGCATAGGTCTTTGCGTGTGCGTGCGTACAGCGTACTGTAGTTTAGCAGTAGGCAAGAATGAAATGAGTCCACCTGTACCATCGTCGCCAGCTGCAACAGTAGCAATAACGATTGTGGCGCCAAAGTAGTTCCTCCGTCAAAAATGCGCCAAATGATGATACAAACACTTGGACTGTAGCAGCCGAGCATGCACAGGATACTAGCGTCGTAGTTGCGTGCCGGCATCACTTCTGGCTGGCTCGCCGGCTTCGTTGTGGACGATATCGACCACGAACTACCTAAAACCCCGAGTGCAGCCAGCACAAGTATCACAGCTCGACAAGAAAGAACTTGATAGACTGACAAAACGAAGCATATCGAACATTTTCTCGAAGACGAACGGGAAGCTGAGCTGGATACTTTTGAGGGAAAGATGCGCGGTAGGTCGGGCGAAGTCTCTAATGGGAACCGTATTCGTTTTTAACTAAGCTGAGCCAGCGCTAATAGAACCGCTCAAAGGGAATCATCAAAAAGAAGTGACGTCAAATTCAGTCCCGCTAATGATCTGTGCTAGGTAACCGACAAAGCCGATGAATTGCACCGGCGTAACAGCAGCATCGAATGCAGAACATCATAAACGTACAATAAAAGGAAAAATAGAGAGAGACCGAGAGATATTGCGAGACGCTCTATTGGTTGGTTGATCCTTTTTTCAGATTTTTGCGTCGATGCCCAGCATGCTCGTTTTTTTTTACCGTTTTTTTACTTTTCTGTTTTCTTGTCGCAGCACAACAAAAAATTTAGAGCGTGAGGCAGTAGTAACTGGTTCACGATAGCAGCAGCAGCAGCAACAGCAGCAGCAACAGCAACAGCAGCAGCAGCAGCAGCAGCAGCAACAGCAGCAGCAGCAACAGCAACAGCAGCAGCAGCAGCAGCAGCAGCAGCAACAGCAGCAGCAGCAGCAGCAGCAGCAGCAACAGCAGCAGCAGCAGCAACAGCAACAGCAGCAGCAGCAGCAGCAGCAGGTCGCTCGCCACTCGCAGCTATTACGGCAGGATGTACATACGTGTGCAGGTATTGGATTCATTCACACCAACAAAGGCTGGTCAAAAGCAACCGTTATGCGCACCATCATGTAAATAGGGTATGATTGCCTCTGTTGTATACGAATAACTACCGGTACTGTGCTTAAATGGAAGATGTAGTATTACCTTTATCGTTGCTATTGTCGTCGCCAGTGTGGCCGCGCAAAAGTTAATCAATTCAACAGCATTCTGTTATCTTCAGATGGCTTATATGCAATAATAGCTTTTTTATCATGACGGCTATTTAGCATATCAGATAGGTAAATAGACAAGTAAGAAAAGAAACGCAAAAGGAATGTCATTGTTATTCAGTGTTCGGGGTGTATTTGGATTCTGGGCCCATATAGTAAGTTATAGGCCGGTTCACTGATAACGGCAGCCATCGTTGCCAGCGCATGGTACGCCGAATATAATAATAAAACACACAGAAGTAACAATAATATGCTCTTGTTCCAGTGCGTAAATAAAATATGAGAACCAGTCGGCGATTGTTGTGACGCAGATCCGCGCACCAGTGCTGGAAAATATTGCCCTGGAAGAACAGTTTCATCCTTTATGGTTTGTGCCATAAAAAAGCCATTGGCAGAAAACCGGATTTTTGCATGAAATACCACAAAATAACGACAAAATGACAACCAAAGAAGCTTCCCGGGTTAGCAATGCACCACAACATACGCGCATTGAAGCAGATATGGAAACCAAAACGTTCTGAGAAAGATGAAAAATTGATATATATATATATATATATACGCCAAAATCAACGGCGGTTATTATTACCGTGACTAGACTAGAGTAACTAATCCGTTTAAATACGCTATTAACGCACTTGTCTGATTCCTTAACGCGGTTAGTAATTCCTAGCTTCAGTTTTTTGCATTATCATAGCCAAAAAAAAAAAGCAGTTCGTCATAAGTTTACAGACAAACTTTCGCCAAATCGAGATTAGCTGATACTAGGTAGCAGAATAAGAGCGGCATGGTCTTGTCAGATTAGTGAACATTTAGCCCGTTGGTCAGAGAATACTACGTTCAACAGAATTCTAGTAGAACGCAACGCTTCAAAGACTAGAACGGAAAGCCCAACAAGTTGCTATTGCGTGCATTATGGAACGCCTTAGCTGATCAACTCCATTCTTACGTCTTTCCTCAGGTTTTGCGAATCTAATAGTATGGTTGCTACATATAGACAAGCACAAGTTGAGATCTTAAGATTATTTAACAGAACTTATTAGCATAATGTAACGTAATATAAAGGAAAATATTTGCACGACGACAACCATAGCAATGGCGACAACAACAACAACAACAACAACAAAAACAGAGCGGGAGCTGACGTAGTAAAGGCAACTTATGCTGCTCATCGATCTTCGTTCATCACTATATCCAAATAGAGATCTTTATTTATTTACTAGAGATATTTATTTTTAATCTCGACAACCACCATCCAAGCTCAAACCAACGCGGTTAATGTTCTATATATATATATATATATATATATATATATATATATATATATATATATATATATAGCGAAAGAGAGAGAAAGGAGAAATTCATAACCAAGGGGCGTTTCGCGCTGCCTCCTTTAGCTGTTGACAGATGTTGTCCATGATAAAGTCTAGATAATATCAAAGTATGGAAGAAACAGAGAAAATACGAGTGACGGTAGACCCACCCTGTTGATTTCTCTTAGCATGCGAAATTCAAATGAGTTAACAGAAAGTATAGTAGAACCGCAAGCCGTTGACTGCAAAATCAAACAGGCAGGTTCAGCGTTTTGGCTCCTCGCTAACGGCTACAGATAAAAGTCAAGTACCGCACTACTACAAGGTACAAAATTGGTCTAAACATGTAGCACAGACAAAACAACAACCAAATATTTACACTTGGTCAAAATTACATTCTACCATAAGCATTTTCGCAAGCACTCGCTTTCCGACGTGCGGTCCGACGCTACGCCTGATCTTTTTCCTTCCGATTTTGATCCAGTCGCTGTTCTAGAAATACGAATCAGAATACCAGAGATCGCGTTATTACATGTAAGCCACTAATACGCTTGGGGTGTCAGCGAAAGTGATTGGTCATCGTTTTAAGGGGTGTGTAGTTTTGCCTGCTCTGTCTGTAGTCCAACGCAAGAGGCACTCCAATTGCTGAAGCCAGAGCTATTTCAGATCGATTTACTTGTTTGGTGACCGATAATATTGAAACAATATGAAAATGTTCACCACACAAATGCTCGTTTCTCTATAGCGATTAGATCGACCTTATTAGTATAACAGAAATGAACGGCCGTTAAGGCTTATGGTTGACTGATCGATCGCTGGGATCATATTTGCATATTGTTCAAGAATATGATTACAGCCTTTCGGCAATAAAGACAGCACATAGTCAAAGGTATGGCCGAGTCGACTATTACTAATAGAAAAAACTTCTTCTGAGGGAGGGACTTACCGAATGGAAGGCTTCACTTCAATGCAATAGCTTAAATGTGCTAGAGCTATATATGACTGGCTAAATTTTAACAATATTTAGTTAACCAACTTTCAATACTCTCCGAGACCATTTAGTGCGTACTTTTGGATCATTATTTCTGCTCTAGAACTGCTTGGACATATTCGCGATACAACAAGCTCTTTTTCATGATAGCTACCTGGAGTAGTTAGTTATGAGATTTCTCTCAAAGTAAAACTACGATAGACTTCAATATCACTTTAGTTTCGCTGACGCCATTTTTTCGTGTTTCTTTCGCATTTATTTTTACCGTGTACATATCCCGTATCGTCACATGTCACATACGTTCATGTATATATAAAGAATGCAGGCAGGACAGTTTATTGTCAAAAAAGAGTGCTAACATGCGATGTCATTCAAACGTAGTAATAACCAGGCGGGAAAAGCATCAACAACAGCGGCCGTGGCGGTGATGACACCACGAAGAGCACATTCTCGTTTGGTCGCAAGTAGATCGTACACTAATCGGCGACGCCGTCGTCGTCGTCGTCGCCGCCGCCGCCGCCGCCACAAAAAAAAGATAGACAACTGTAGCAGACAGAGATGTCGGCAACGACATCTCCAAACGACACTTCATCTAAATCTCCCATTATCTTATGTCAGGGCGGGAAAAGCGGCCGCCTGACTACGACCCGGCACACCACATCGCCAAACGCGAACAAATAATCACAAATTTTACTGGCGCCACCACCGTCACAAAAGGTTTTGTCACCGCTGCTACAGCCGTCAGCGGCGCAGCTTCGTCTGCTGCTGTCTGCTCCGTGTAGACACCTTGTGGCTGGAGTGCCTTGAAGCATTGATTTTTTTTTAATGAAGAAGATACGGCGTCGACGACAACGATAAGAACGCAATTTGGTGCTGATTCGTTGGTTAGCGTAATGGCCGCTTTGCGTTTCTTCCTCCTCCTTTTTTTTTCTATCTTAATTCTCTTTTTTGACACATCAAAATACAGTAACAACAGCACGAGCAGCTGCAATAACTCCACTATTAATACACAGCTGGCGTCGTGCAATCGGCGTCGGTCGCAAGTGTCGCTGCAATCTGTCATTGTCGTAGGTTGTCGGACTTGGCGGCAAAGGAGGATATTGTTTTTGCTGCTGCTGCTGCTACTGGTCGTCGTATTAATGTTTGAGAGGTCACAGCAGTAACCGCTCGAAGTGGTTTTACAACTGACTAGCACTATTCTTGGCAATGTTGAACCAATTCATAACAAAATAGTTATACTATTTTCGAACCGCGACTGGCCATGTTCTATACATGAGGGCAAATAAAGCACGACACTTCCACGAAATCCTTTACATGTACTCGAACCGTCATTCCTGACGCTCATGTTTGTCTAATAATACCATCATTCACCGCGACTACAGCTTGAATTCAAATGTTCCCGCCATAGCCCTGCTGATGCCTTCTCGATAGCGTGAGTAAGCGTATCGACGTCGTTGCGTCGGAACTTCAAGAACTTTTGCCTAATAACGCTTCATGCATAGTAATCCAACCTTCATACATAGTAAATCAGCGCTATTCGGTGGCCATATGTGCTCATCTCAGAAAATGTCTATATTCTCAGTCAGCGCGCCATGTACTACTAATCGTCTTGTATGAGTCGCCGCATCATCTCGCTGGAGCGCGCATGGTCTTCTTTAAGCTAATCAAGTTATACACAATTGCACAATAATTAGTAAAGCATACAGATAAATTTGTTTAGTGATGCGGTCGTATTTCTGGAAGCATAGCGGCATAACGTCTGCTTTACTTGACCTCGTAATTAGAACATCGATTTGGTCAGAAGTCCTTTTCTACTCAAAATAGGTGCATTGCGAACAAGCTAGCGATAAAATATCAGCGATTCGTCGTTGCATCGAGGGTAAAAGTGTTCTCGTCAGAAAATTTCATACGACTTACTGCTGTATTCTTTCGATACCTGATTAGCAAACAACACCGGTCAAATCACTTAATTTTATTGTCCTCAAAGGGAATTTCTCTAACTTTTATAACAGACAACGTAGGTCTGAGGCTTTCGTAAATAGTCCGTGACATCGTCCAAATTCCTTCACCAGGAGCCTCATCGAAGAGACACAAGAGTGCAAAATGCATTCTTAGCAAACAGCAATTAAGTTTAGAATCCGCACCTTTTTTCTTTGTTATTGTGGAGCTTCCGTCATGTCGTGCTGAACCCTGTTGTGCTTGTACTACCGAATATTTATTTGCCAATAGAGTGCACTGACGATTTGGGGTTCTCGGTGACCATTCGTCCAGTACGCAGACATCGTGTAATAGCTGATTTTTGCCTCTCCAAATCCGAACTCAAATTCCGAAAACGACATATTGTCGTCCGCCATAGCAAGTTCTAGAAAGAAGTGGTTTTAGTTTGGTATCAAAAGTAGCAGATGCACGCATGCCGTAACGACAAACAGTCCGTCAAGGTTTGTCTCAATTTAGATGCCGAACCTTGTATATAGGGAACTACACCGAAGTCGTATAGTAGAAATGATAGCGATAGTACGAGTTGTAGCGCTCTTGTTGCTACGATGGCATTGGTTAAAAAATACATCGAATCGATGGGATGAATGGGGAATCGTAGCAAAGTCATCATTTGACTGATGGTATTGCTGTCGTTCCCCATGACATGTATATATATATATATATAATGCCATTGTAATATATTAATGGTTCGTTGATCGTTTAACTATTGTGTGACCGCTGTCAGTTGAAGACAGCAGTGTCAAGTGCGGTAATGGGGGGTGGTTTTGTGATCGTAGTAGCTGATGCGCAACCCTGACTGAAATGACAGTTCCATGCAAGAGACACAGGCTGGCGACGACGAAAACCCGTCCGGTACACATAGGCGATCGCATGCAGCAGCACACAGACTGATATGAAGAAGAAAAAATAACGGACCAACCGTGGCGACAGCGGCTCGAGAAGGTCGACAGCTTTGCTCCAATCGAATACGATACTACCGTTACAAATTTTTGTTTCGCGCTGTCGTACGGTTGTATGGAAAAATTATTTGTTGTTTACATTTTAAATACGCTAGCGATAATCACAAAAGCGAAAAGAACAATGTGACAGAAAATGAAAAGTGTCGAAGTTCAATCAACCTAAAATCGTTTTGTTTGTAGCTGATTTTGACAATGACTGACAGAAGCTGTCTTTAGTTTGGGCCGAATAGCCTAGGTCGCACTAGCAGAACAGCCTGAGGCTACCTGAAGCTTGAGAAAGAAGTAGCGAAGAATTCATAGTGGATTATTCAGCTCAGCGATTTTGAAAGCGGCAATTATCGTGTAAGTTGAAAACACCGAGAACTATGCTATGCCAAAAAGTGCGTTCATCTGACCTTTACCAAGCATAGCACAACACGACACGACACTGTAGGAAGCGCGCTGCTACAGTAGCGTTTATGTGATGTCGGGAACCTTTAGCCATAATGAGCCTCCATCGCTGACACGGAGACAAAATCAGCTCAATGCGGGCACTGTTAGGCAAAGTGCCACTGTGACCTCCGTCAATCATGGCAGGGCGTCATTCTCGTACGCAGCAGACATGGTCGCTAACCTGCTGTGACAGCAATGTAGCTCAAAGTGGATTTGACTGTCGCTGGCCGACGTCTAATACATTCAACGCGCTGCCACATAGCGCCGAATGAACCGAGTTAAATAAGTAGCTGTAGCGGGTTCGAGAACAAAATTGTGATTAGTAGACAGTTTCGGATGCCGGCACTCTTCCTCGCTGTCCCGCCGCAAAGGACAAGATGCAAATGACAGAATATATAAGCAAACTATGCGACCCTACAGAGCTACACGGGCTCAATTGTGCAGAGGTATGTAAATGTCTTTGGACCGTAATAGCTACAATGGATGTATAACGGTAGCAGGCGCAGTCGAGGAATTGCTCATCAGCGTAGCGAACCTCCTGTCACACGCCTCTCTTTTGCCAGTCCATGTATAACATAAGCTAAACATATACGTGCGCACAGGCTCACACACAGATGTCTGTGAAGTGGTAAACGTGAGGCGGAAAGATATAGCTGAAAAGTGCGAACACTCAAAACGAAGGTTCTCCTGAATCCTATACTAACTGTCTTTTGTTTTGGTATTGCAAATCTTAGGGACACGTTATGATTAACCTAGATTCGAACTCGGACAGAGACGCATGGGTCGATTCGTGTTGAAAACCAGCCGTCTCTTTTATGGAATGGCCAACGGCGATGCTGGATGTAAAACTCGAAACGAAATTAAGAGTAACTGAAGTATCGTTTTTGATCGAAATAGATTTTCGGATAGGCGCAGCCATGGCTTCAGTTTTGTTGCACTCAGCATGAATATATCAAAGTTTAATGTTTACATACTAACGACAAACTCTTACAAATTAAGCGAAACCAACAAAAAATACAAAGGGGTCATAAAAAGTAGCAGAGATGGGCAAGGTAGAACGTTTCACTTGTTATATGCGAAGAAACCATGTCGTTTCTCCTCACAGACAGCCAACCAAAGAAGAAAAATGGACGAATGAAAACTAAATTATGAACACGCTTCACGGATGCTCCTTGATGATTTTCGCAGATTTATTTAATATTTAGAGTTCTGCTGCAGCTTTTTTACCGATATTTTTGGCTGTACGGCGATTTTTTTTTAATTATTTTTAATGGTATCTTTTTGCAAGCAAATACAGTTTCGAGTTTTACGTCGAGCATTGCCGTCAAGCATTACTTCAGACGGCTCGTGCCCAGCACGAAATGAAGTGTATTTACGCCATAAGTTTAGCAAGCGAACACGTTACTTACTAAGCGATTACGGAGACAGGGGAAGTATTTCTACCCATACAAAGGTATGATGATAGTAACTGTTCGGCAAAAATATGTTAATCTCCATATACGGTCACGAGGACGATACAGGATTCCCCGCTATGCACTTATCTGAAAACGATCAGATAAGGCCACCACCAACTAATTGACTCCAGCCTACAGCTAGTATGCGAATTAAGTACTACTCATTGCGACGATGCAGTGAAGATAGATATAGTTCCCGAGCTTCTTCATTCATCCGCATCATCATTGCCTGGCGTCGCCGAATCGAATCCATTCTGTCATAGTACCGCGAAGAATCATCGCGTTCGCGCTCACCTTTACACATACAGGGGAAAAGGGAAAACGCTATATCTGCCGAACATGCTCCTTGAATTAGCCGTCAATACTGTATACGGGAAGCGCGTACGCGTAGAAGTTTGCAGATCAGACGATATTCTTATGCTAAAAGGTCGACGGCGGACGCCACTGAGACGCCACGTTGTGCTATCTACGCTCCGATTTCGCACCCCTCCGCAAAGGGCGCGTGGTACTCCCTATACGTGTTGCCATCGTCAGTTAAAATCATTGGTGTTGTTGTTGACGTCACTATTGTCGCCGCCGCCGCCCTTAAAGGCTTTACGTTGCCGAAGTAACTAGTCCAGTATTGCCTTGCCCCATCATGAACCCTTGGTGCTACTGCTACTGAACGGTCATATTTTGCATAGTTAAGACCCGACATTTCAGGATCGCAGCTAATAGGTCCTGGCGTGTAGGCACTGGCCAGCTGGTTGGCTATCGGGCTTTTTTATCCGCTTCGCGAATAATATCTCTGCTAGTTCAGTTTTCTAATGTCAATAACTCGCAGCAGCGTGGTGATTTAAATATTGCTCTCATTGATATTGCTAGCGCTGGATCAACGATCGCATACACACAGATAATGTAGAACGACGTTTATATCCAAGCGTATCAGTATATTGCATAACGATGACCAAATTCTTCTAATAAAAGCATATATATATATATGATCTAATTGAATAGTAGTAGTCTGTTCGTAAAAATGACTAGTAAGGTACAAAATTTAGCTAGGCGTTCCGCTCTAGTTAACTCCAACTGTTGTTGCTGCTGCTGTATTCTCATAGCGCAAGAATAGTTAGATTCCGTGAAAGGACCGGATATCGTAGACCGGGGCCAAAGCCGGCGGCCCCAACGTTGACAACATTACCTGGAGCACGATGAACATTGCGAAAGGGCAGATTTCTATAAATCTTCATAAAAATGTGCTGACGACAGAAAGGAGCTTCGTTATTAGAATTATGTTAACGTATGAGCATACCTACATTTAGGTTTTCCTCTTGTTTTTTTTGGATAGTCGTATGCGCAACTCTGCGCCTGTGCATTCATCATACACTAGCGTAAATAGCGTTATCAGTTACAACACTTACTGTAACTAGCGGTAAAACAAGTCTCGTATAATTCTATTAACCAATAGATACGGTGCCGTCGTGGTTAGTAATTCAATTTCAGAACTGTCTACGCAATAGTCATATCGGTAGAGTAGTAAAAAAACAGAAACCCGTATCCTTTTGGCTACATTATTGACAATGGGCTTGGACAACGTATAACATGTGTAAACGAGGCGGAATAATATACGCAACTACATCTAGCCCAATAAAAATCGCTTGATGTTGATCTTTACCTTTCCATGTTAGCGCCCAGTACTAATGACGATCAGCATTAACTGGATGAACCAATATTACATCTTTGAGTAACGTCACTTTCACCTTCGGCGGTCTGCCTGATCAGTTTCTTCACGCGATTTCTCGGTTACAGATCACTGTTTGTCTAGCAGTGACTACGATCGGGATCTCATTATAACAGCAATGATCACTAGGTAATTCTTCCTGTCATCCATCCGCATATAGAAGTCTTAAGACCTCAATAACGGGTGACTTGCATATTCCTCCGTTTCTGTAGACGTAATAAAAGTATATATATATATATATATATATATATATATATATATATATATTTCAATGCAACGTTTCTGCCATGGCAACTGCACCGCTAACATGAAATCATCAAAATATATTAAGATATAATGCCCCAGTGTAACAGACTAATTCTATTCGTTCGAGTTGTTATATTATTGAAAGAGGTTAATAGTAAGAGCTATAATCGTTACTTCGCGGAGCAAAGTTCAATCATTACCATTCTATCTGGTCAACGAATCAACCAGGCAGAGCTCAAAAGCGTCAGGTATATGGCCACCTTCACACGGATACCCACACACGCAGATATAGGGAAACACAGACAATCGTAGCCCGAGGCCGATGATTACCTTAATAATTACAGCGCAGGACGTCACATCGTTAACATAAGAATCGGCATATGGCGGCGCCTCAGCTTCATGGACGCTGGCAAAAACGCATACAGTTTTGGAACAGCTACAGAACTGAGTACGGCAGAGTGATAAGTTCAGCGGACTTCATTGAAAATGCTTTTCTGTGCCCGCGACCTTTGATGCGTTGCTTCTCTGCGTTTTTATCCGCTTTGTCCCTTCCGGTCCCGCATACTTTTGTTAAATAAAAATCGTGTTACAAGGAAGAGCATTCAGCAAAGCGAGAAATTGATTGTTATTTAGGAAACGTGCTTCTCCTATAGAGCCTATATGGCTGTATGGAACGTGTCAACGCATCGACTTAGTGGCAAGCAATGCGTACCATAGAATCGTGTCTATGAGTTGTGGCTGCGCATAAAGAAGTTTGCCAAAGGTTCACTTTTACTTTTAGCATGCTTACAGATTAGATAATTAATGACACAGATAAATAAACAGGCGCGTTGCTTCATCCGATCACTTCTGTCGTACGATATGGACGCTCAACGTCTCCGTGTTATTACTCAGGTCTAAGCGGAAAGGCATTGCGGTTTTCAGGTGTATTGCAATAACGACGACGACGGCAGTGGCAACAATGGGAAAATTGAACTCCAACAACAGTAACAGTCGCTACCAGCCTCACTAGAACAACAACAACAACTCGAAAAAGGGTCGTTACACGTAAACGAATAACATGGGTAAAGTTCCTCTATATTGAAGAAAAAAGAACCGTAGAAACTCACACTTTGATATGAAGGAGCTATATGTCATTGCTGATCAGGCTCTCGTTTGGATACCATGGGCATTGTCTCCCACCGCAAAGAAGACCTCATCTGCTATATACACGCATGCGTACGATGCGTGCGAACACGCAGTTGAACCAATAGATAAGTAGATATATTACCTTCAAGCATAGATAAGGCTACCATGGCACAATGCATATGGCGATACGCAACAAGGCGAAAAATTCTGGGAAGCATCTGCCTACATCAATCGACAGAACAACGTTCGGGGCTAGATCCCCCAGAGACAGAAGAAATAAGAGTTACATATGTGTATATCACTGTATGTACGCATAGCCTAAAAATTCACAATGGAATGTAACGATCATTACTTGTGGTTTCCAGGGCCACGCACCGTACAAATATAAATGACAACATATAGAAACTGAGACCGTTTACACAGCTGTCGTAAGCCCAATGATCGTGGACGAATGGGCGACCCCGGAACAATGCACCGGATATCACACAGAAGAACATCTCTGTTACCTGTTTGAATGTAAGCTATTCGAACGTTTCTGTGAACTGAGACCAACTGACCGGTTGATAACTGTTCATAGATACAACGGGATCCTAGAAACAATGGTAAATCCTTCTTTTTTTTTTCTTTTATTTATAACATGTTCAGCAATAAGAATAATCGAAAAAAGAATATTTTTCTTTTCTATTTTATTTAATTGATTCAAACTATACAAATGAGCAAATATCGTGCTTTGCTCTGAAACCTTCTGTAGTAGCATCTATTTATTATTGATGCCAAAACAACTCAAGGTCCCAATGAAACGATAAAGCGATAAATTACCTACGATAAAGAGAATCTTATTGGATTGGCCACATTGGCTTGAAGAATATAATAGGTCCAGGATCGACGTCACAAAAGAAAAACATGTAAGCCAAGTAGGCTTGTTTCGTAGGTCATGTACTGGCGGGTGAGCTTAATGCTGAAATTGCGTTTAACGCTTTTTTCACTAGCCTCAGCATAACTTCATTTGTAAATGGTAGCCAGCAGACGGTTAATTACTAGAACACGTTGATTGATCAGACCGATTTGTCGCACTTTTATACCCACGTTACGATAGGTACGGGCGGTAGACGAAAAACTGACGTCTTTATAGAAGCCTTCCCACAAGAACTATTGCTATTACGATGGCAGGACTACGTCGTTTTCCCAGAGTCGAAAGTTACTATCGGTTTTCCTTGCTGTCGTTTTCTGCGATTGGATCGTTGTGAGCTGCTGCTTGTTGATATATTTTAAGTAAACGTGCCAAACAGTGATCGCATGCCACATACATAAGTATAGATACTCATAAAGTTAACGGCAGCAGTAAAACGATTTAATGAAAAAAAAAGAGATTCAAACAAGAAGTGAGAACGAGAAGTCTGTTTACGTTCAGTAATTATTGTCTACGTTCTGTACCCATCATCGTGTCATGCTGTAACCGATTACGCAAACACAGGAAAAAACACGGAAAACCTGCCGCAAATTCGGCAGGTTTTGACTGTCAACAAACGATCTCCGTCGGTATCTGTCAAGTGTCTGCATATATCTCACAAGTAGACGATTACTATTACGCATTGAATGCTGCGTGGGTACGTGTTACAAGAAGATAATATTTCTTTCGAAAATTATCTTTTCACTCTTTTTTTTTTTGTTCATTTTGTTACTCCTTTACTGTATGTTTATGCTGTACATTCAATGTTATCTTCATCATAAGCCTTATTTTTCATTTAAGTGTCCACCCGTCCGACCGTCCGCTTTCATGTATTTCAGTCTATTTTTGCTTTCTGACTGCAGCCGTTACCGCTGCTTTTGGTGCTGGTAACGACATATAACAGTAGACCCACGGTATAGTCATTTGCTAGATAATAACTATCATTTGTTGCGTGGGTATTTTAATTCGTACTGTGCCACCCTGGAACACAGTGCCCGTCTAATGATCGTAGAAAGATAATGGTTGCTATTATGATTAGGGTAATGTCCAAAGCCAAGAAGACAAGGCCCATCAAAACAGAGCGCTGATTACTTTCTACGATATGTGTATGCATTGTATACATATATAGAAGCGCGAGGATCTTCATTATGCAGATATTTGCGACGTACGTTCGTTCGCATGATGATAGTAAATCAGTAAGGAAAAAAATGCAAGCACTACTTAAGTGTAAAACTTCGATGTTCATGTAATGTTCAGATGGGGGCAGGAGAAGCGTAGCAGACGAGGGCAACGACGACGATGATGAGCTGCTGGGCGTCACAACGCGACGTCGATTCAAACTATTTCGTTTCGCCAACTATTTATGTGCTGTACATGGTTCAAGCATAAGCTCCCAAACTGTCTGGCATTATTAAGTTACGCTGGCGGCCGGCCATGTGCAAATATGATTTATAGAACAAAGAATTCATCAAAATCGTTTTCGTGGATTTCGTTCATTCTATGCACGAGCCAGCAACGCGGAGCGTGTCGATTAATCGTCGCCGGACCAAATGCTGACAAGCTTATCTCAGTTTTCGTAATGTGATGTATACGTGATGATGAGCAAAGCCACCGAACTGTTCGCTACCAAAGGTTCGCAAATACGTACCAGCGTAACTGTATCAGTGTAGCTTCAGGATACATACTTAAGAACGCCTTAGCGAAAATCTCAAGATACCTTATCACTGCTATGCCATTCTTCCGGCTTGTCGATGGTGACACTTGACCCAGCCTATATCCTGTCTCTCAGGACTGTCGCTACAATCATTAGTTAATAAGCCGCCCTGGAACTCGTTGGATCTTTGTCCTTAAAAATGATCACAGCAGAGTGGCTCTGACCTCCTTTTTTGCAATAAATGGTGATTGGCGATATATCTGCACGTTCATGTGTAATGTTTCCTTCAACGCTTGATCTTCTGTAATATGTCGGAAATCGTGTTGCTGAAAGCTTTATTGACGGCAGGTGACAACTCAGTAGTCATTGTGCTCACCTGACGCTGTCAACAAATGACGCAGATGTAAGCATATGCGAATATCATACCACTACAATAGTGGATAGTTGAAGAACACTCGTAAAGCTTTTGTTGGCATCATATGTTGAAACTTTGTAACAAGATGAAACTTACCCTTGACACGTTCCTTCCAACGTTTGCTTAAAGTAGATTGTATTGATAATTAACTTTGATTATCAGCAGAGCGGTCGTGTAATGTGTATACGGCTATTCTGTAATATGTAATAGTATTGATATGGTATTTGAGTAGTATTAATATGTGCTGCATTTTGGGAGACTATGCTAAGGCAGCGCGGCTTTTACTCAAGATTATACATGAATATTCAATACTATCTGTTTAGTGGATGGCCGGAAATACTAGTCAGTCATTATAAAATGTATCAATAACTATTCCAGTTTTCTTTTTAGTGTACCCTGTCCGCGACCCATATCCAGCGTAAAAAGTCTACTGTACAACTAACTAGACATCTAATTTCAAGAATAAACTGTACACCGTAATTTCGTTCATTTTCATTCACTGGCTTTCATGTTTTCTCCATCAGCTGTATCTTTTATTTATATATTTTGGCCATATTCCTCTAGACTATGCCCAAACCACTGCTGTCTGTAGCTGTTTCACTGAAAATCAGCGCCGCGTCGAACGCCAACATCAAATGCTGCCCCGTTTCTACGTAGCCTACCGGTATTCGTCATAACGGCAGAAGAAGTTCTTACAAACTTCATTGAGGGTATAGGAACAGCATGACGGGCGTCACTGGTGCGTTACAGTTATTGTCTCGAAGGCAAAGCAGGCGGAGTAGGTAAACCCCTGCCGTCTTCGTTGTCAACATCGCCGCCCAGGAAACGAAAGTGGCGGTGATGGAGTTAGAAATAAAAAAACGGGATCATTGATCGAACCGCAAGGCACTCGTACTAGCATCGTCATCAGCAGTGAATGGGTAGTGCTGGAAACGCAGCGACTCTTGTTCCATGGGCTAAACTTGCTTTTTCTTCTCACCCAGTCGGGACTGCTGGCTGTCGCTGCCGTTGCTGTAGCAACAATCCCTAAATGTTCCGGCCAGGGGGCAGCCAGGCGATTTTGACGATTTAGAACTTTTCGTGCCTACCTACGTTAACGACAGGCGGCCTGGGCGGGTTGACTGTTCGCTACCTTGTCGCCCAATTTCAATGTCCTCCTGCTGGGATAACCTAAAAGCATCGTTCGTTACTGATAGCATTAGCAGCAGTGACAACTGGAAAAGTATATGTTGTTTTCTTCTACTGCATATGGAGAACGTATACGCTAGCAATTGTCGTTCCTGCTACCTTTCGTCACTGCGTACGCTGTATTCGTCTTGTGTGATTGTAATCTATCCAATTATATGGGGTGTCAATCCTCTACTGAGTCATGCATCTATCTTTCTAGTCGCGTTGTATCTTGTCCTGTGAAACTTTGCATGTAATCTCCTGCTATTATTATTGTATTAATAAACATAATAAAAGTCTAGCAAAAACCTTACTAGTCGCGATAGGTTAGCAGGTACATCGCGCCAGCGTAATTATCGCTAGCACAGGCATAATCGGTTACCGGAACCCCATACTGCCTGGCTGTTGTAGCCGCACCGTTATGTTGAATGATTTACCACCATCGTTACTACTTATATCGTTGTTACCGTCACCAAAAGAACGCACTGTTCCTAGTTACATGGCAGTCAAGCGAACTCCTCGTGTACGCTACTTGCGTAATCGATTCTGTCAAAAGAAATCTGCAGCCCTTAGCGCCAACCAGTTACAATAGTATCTGCACAAAATAGCCAATCAAGTATTATAGTAGTAATAAACCACAGTTGAATTTTGGCACTGTATAAACATAACAAGCCGCGTTACATTGTCGGCGGATGGTGCCACGACGACCATGTTACTACGACAGCGGACAAGAGCAATTCATGATGTGCTGTTCGTCTGGGATTGGCGGGGTGCTGTCAACAAACGTGTTCGAGTTAGTTCACGCAATGCTCTTTACTGTATGTAGACGCACTCTGTCTGTGTATTCCAATGCGGCGTTTCAGTCAAGCCGATAATCTGCCAACGTATCACGACGTGCCAGTGATCAAACCCATTTCTTTCATTTAGCCACCTGCACCGAACGGCAAATCGATCTGAGAGAGATAATATATATTCCATACCGCAGCAATAGCAGTGCATATAATACGTAAACAGGTAGTCATTATCAAGTCTACATACAAGATGAGACCACATGTTACCCTAATTGATATGTACGAGTTGGTATGTGCGTGCGTGTCTGGCTATGTATGTCTGAAGATCCCTTTCTAAGCGTGGCTCTTGCTTTGGCGGGAAACCAGCAGGGTGATTTTCAGACCGGGTTGACCAATAAGCTCAAGGATGAATAAGTAGTGAGTATAGTTTTGGCTGCAGCGTAATATTTATAGGGAATAAATTTGGCAATACTCTTTCGCTGTCTCACGACTCACTGTTTAATTAGCAGCTGAGCGAGAAAAACATAGATCGTCCAGTGCGCGACCTTTGTTATGCTTTAATAGATAAACACCAATCGTAACACATAGGAATATTCATAAGAGTTGAGAGTGATGGAAAAAGAGGCGATCAATCATGAACGCCAATCAGTAATCATTGTCTATCAGCAGGCAACATCAATGTAGTTGTAGTTAGCACGCTGAGCGTCACAGAACAGAGCAGTCACCTCGGATTGATCGATTTTTAGTTTTCTTAGGGTTTTGGGGCGGCAGAAGAGTTCACAGCAGTTGGTGTGGGGTCCCTAAGTCGCCGCCGCGTTGCCGGGGTCGGTCAGTGCGCGGTACGATCTGATCCGATGTTAGGCGACCGTGAACCCAAAAGCCCGTAGCAGCGATTGCTGGCGATCGTGGCGCCAATTGATTGCTGGCGGCGCCATAACGGCAAGCCACTATGATCCGACATCGGCAACAGCAGAAACGGTGATATGAACTGTATAAGTGGTGTCGGCAGCCGATATTGACGGTCAGCTGAATACGGCCCAAAGAACAACACCAGCCACGGCACGATTTGCAGTACATAGGCTGATCAGATAGACGATGAGCGTTGGGGATATGGCGCTTACGACGAACTATGCTACTGGCCAGACTTACCGGCTTCGTTGCCACTTAGGTTGCTTTTACAGTTACTCGGACTGCGGTGCGCTACGCGACTCACTGGGGCATGATCGTGGGTCGCGCGCCAGACGAGTGGAGTAGGTCTCTGCCCGTTTGGCCACAGCGACCGAAACAAATAAACTGGGGCCTATGAATGAGTGATTTAATGTGTAGAAAAGAGTAAGCTAGTCTACGCGATACGCCATACGGCAACGCCGCGTGCTTATTGATATAATAATGGAGCTTAAACACAAACACGCGGACCAGTCTTTTTTCTGAGAACGACTGCTTATATAAGCCGCCACCATCGCCAATTTAAGCTATGAAACATAGTGACAGCCTGAGGCCAGTCGAGAAAGAAAGATCAAAATAAGTGGATACTCATAAGGCTCATGAGATGAGCCTCATCAATTTGAGATACGCTGGTTACCCTGAACAAACCCTAACTAATTTTTACTGAGAGCGAAGATGATGGCTTTGAAGTTTCGAGGTGGTTCTGGCGGCAATAGGCGGAGTGATTCGAATTAGTCTTATAAAATTACCGATAACGGCGATATTGACTACTTGGAAGTGGCGGTAACGGAGATAATTTACCCTGCAAAGCTATTCTGCTTGTATCCGTAGTATATACTGCAGTTGCTGTAGCATTTGAAAAAAGAATGTTTTGAAAAAAAGGCATCAAAAGTAGCAAATAACCGTAATGCCGTAACACCGTTTGCCTAGGGGCGGTAAGCTGAACCCGGGAATTGAATGTACCCAGAAGGGGAAATCAGCAAAGGTATTGTTAAACCAATACCATATCGCTCGGACGCCTGAATAACGTTACATAAGATCACTAATCATTCAACTGCTATGCTTATGACGCTTTCAACAAATCGCTGAACCGTTACAGCAGATGCTTGCCTGCAATAAGTGTACACGGTGATGCAAAAAGTTATTGATATACGATCATACTAATCGCAGTGTGTTGAATCAAAACCAATTCAACACGTCAAATAAATAAATACACGACACGTTACTTCAACATATTTTCGTCCAGCAAGCACCCATCGATTAATCTTTTTTTCTATTATAAATGTATATTATCTACTATAAGTACAAAACGAGACGAATTGTTAACTAGATGCATTTTTTTTGCAAGAATGACTCGACAATAAGCAGTGTCTCAAACGAATCCCTGAATTTCATTTTCTCCCAACTTCGCGTGAAGCGAGGAGTTTTCTTAGGCATAATCTTATTACGGGTAATGATTTTCCTTTGAAATAATATAGATCGCTATTTGCGCCACAAGGTTCTGATTGTCTAGATCTTGTGATGCGTTGCTAGCTGTATCGTCCGCGTTGGAGTCAGCCAAATCATATCAGCATGCATCAATGCAAAACTGTATGGCAATAGATTTAGTGATTGCTCAATTACCTGCATAGAGGCACAGTATTCGTTCAACACGAATTAAAGAACAGCCCCTCATTACGTATCATATAGAAGTTAGCCTTACGATTCTATTGTGTTTTTGTATCTTATTCATAATAGACGATGTCTGGCAAACGAACTGTTATTGCGTCTGCCGTTTTGCTGTCAAAAACTGTGAACGGGTAGCGGCAGGCGGACCGATAGCATTACTATTTCTTGTAAATGCACATCTAATAAATAACCTTGTACCAACGTTGTTCTTATTGTTTTAGCTATTCGAACAAACCGTAACGAAAATTTCTTTCTGCTCGTCATCGACCGGGTTTTCCACTGTCTGTCTCAGGCGACCCCCGCACCGACTTGCGAACGCTGATCACTATATTATCGTTAAACGAACGTCGAAGCTTTGCTTTGCGCCGCATGTAACCAAGATCCGTGGCAAAATAGAAGGCTGCGGGAATACGATAAAAGTTGGTCGTTTGACGTTACAAGTGACAAAAACTCCGTGGTCTCGACGCGTTCCTAGCATTGTTTAGACATGTTGGTTTTGCATCGGCGGTGCAACAATAACCGCAGGTGACTCCTTTTCGAGAGAGGACTACTCCCAGCGAGTAGGGAAAAACCGTAACGAGTACGAGAACGGCATTATTTATTAGTGGCATTACTATGTTCTGTAATAAGCAAGCTCGACTTGTCTTCGGTAAAGCGCGACTGTGTCCTCTCGTCTCCGGATGGTTAAATGCAATAAGCGTTCGATATCACTGAGGACAGCACCAGCTGTAGTAGTAATGATCTGAGCACATGAAAATGAACTTTTCTTCTCCCAATGCCTGCTACTGCTGCCTCGTTTCTATATGTGACAATGACGCTGACGGCATCGTTGTTAACCTCTAAATCGTTTTCGATTCCAGTACTGCTACTAATGAGCTTCAGCAAGGTATCCAGCTACGGGAAGGGTCGTCTAAGATTCTCTTGAAAGTGACAGGAGCGCCAGCTAATGCCGACACGCCCTACTCAATTGTTGCACTCCTCTCTAGCGGTGTCGCTGCTGTCGAATACCGATTGCAAAGGTAGTAAACACAGCTCCGGCAATAAAGCCAGCGACGTTGATTGCCGCTAGCAGCAGCAGCAGCAGCGACAACATTTCAACTTTCCCCCTTTTGCTTGCTGCACGAACAGCTGCTGCTGCTGCTGCTGCTGCTGCTGTTGCTGTTGCTGCTGCTATTTGGTAAATTTCAGTCGTTTGTTTGTCAGTCTTGATCATCTGCTGCGACTAACGCTGATAGCATATACATGTGTCGCTAGCACACAGGTACAAACACACGCACGAGACGAGTGAACGACTGGACTACGCGAGATGACATTGATGATACGATCAACCGGCTTCCCGTAATCTGTAGGTCAGCGTTGTTCTGTTTATGTGTAGGGGAATGACTTAACATAGAGGATTTGAATTTTCTTTTTTGTTGCTCACTTTTGGGTTGGCCACTGGCGCTGTCCATTGTTCTTGACGCTGTACGCCACGCATCTAGTGTCTCTGGCAGGCATATTATCACCATCATTATTCATATTGTGTATGCGTTTTTGTTTATTTTCTTGCTTACATATTCTGGACTATGATTGTTGTGCAGCCTGCAAGGCCGTTAGACTGTTGTCGACCAGACCAGCAACCGCTGTGGCGAGATTGGCAACGCAGAAAGCCCGGACGGACGATGATCAGAGCATATCGTACACAGAGATACATTTCTACCTGTGGATCTAGTCTACCTATACGGTTCCTTTCACTGTTTCCCCGCTGGCCATTTCGCTACTTGACAAGCTGGAAAACGCACCGTATTCCCTATGCTTGCATGAAGAATATATAGAATTTGTTGAAAAGAAAAAAAAGCGATTAAAAATATCAAATCGTTCTACAGTCGCCTTCTGCCAAACCACAGCTGTGCACCTACGGACACTAGCATACAAACTTTTTGCACATCATTCAGATCAGCTGACTTGATGGTGTAGCCCGCTGAGATACATGGCAGCCATTTAGCTTGTGACAATCGGTAAGACCAATACGGGATGAGAGGGTACACAAAATTAATTATAACACAATGAACATAACTGTGATTCTTTGATAAACGACACACACTGAAGATATTCATATGCAAAAAAGAAGGCTTCCGAAACGTAAATAGTATTATTATTATTATTAATATTATATTCAAGCGATCTCGACAACGACCAACCATTCATCGATATTCCGGTTTGTAACGTAATCGAATATAGATTATGACAAGCACGCACATCGTTGTGTATTGTTATAATAAATGATGATTATTTTTTTGCTTTTTTCCTCAAAAGAAATCGACTGATCACCAACCCCGCAGTAGCAGCTGCGTCAGCGCCAGCGCCAGCGCTAGCCTATTAAGTAAAATAGAATACACCGACAAAAACAGCAGTCCTAATAATGCCAAGAGCAAAAAAAGCAGCAAGTAAGGTAACGATCGTACGACGACCGGTAACATCGCCATCGGCATTTATTCGATATGATCACCTACCGGCATACGCGACAGCATAATGCCATCCGCCCTACTACCAAACGAGTGCTTTCCGTGTCGTTCAGACGACATTAGACGACTTCGAGGCAGTTCCTGTCAATGATGCTGCCGCCGCCGCCGCCACACTCGTTAGACTATTGTTCGGCGCCTCGATCGATCTGGCTGCAAGTTAGCAATAGGCCTTGCCTATTGCTTTCCTTTTAGTGCGCGCAACGAACATCGGTGATATTCGAGAAAGCTGGCAAATCCGTGAGTCAGTCAGTCTGTCTGTCTGTTCCATAGCTAGGGCGTCGGAAGGTAGCCTTTCGCTATGAGAGGCGACGCCCGCCAAGTCAAATTTCTACTAAAGCTGATCAAAACGCGGTTTCAGACATACCCATATCTCCATACGCATACAAACCTACATACTTAGATAGGTACACGGCGGTATAGAGAAAGCAAACACGGCGGTATAGAGAAAGGGCGAAAAACAACAAACGCTTAACTTACCACTCTGACCATGCGTGCTGCGTCCGTTTACTCGACATCTGGCTCTACCTGCTGTGCTCATTACTAAGACAGTTATCATTAAGATATATAATGTGATAGTAAAAACGTAAGTAATCATCTTCGTTAACGTAGCCTTGGTCGGATCTTAGTGCCTCAATTTCAAGTGCGACTGTCCTGCATAGTCCGCTACCAAGCGTATCCTCATTCAGGCATTATCAATTCATCGTATACAATTGAAAACACAGCGTGAAATGGAGAGAAAGGTAACTTAGTCAGCTACGTACGCGTTAATGGACCTATCTTGTATATCGTCTCAAATGAGCCCCCATTTCCCCGCTAGGCACGAAGTTTTTTCTCCGTACAAAGGGACCATATCGAAACCGACAAGATTCTATTCCAGCATAAGCCGCACACATCTACCCGCCTGTATGCCGCTGCGTTTGCCAGTCTAACCGACGACCTGTCTGTTGCTTTTGAGCTGAAAAGTAATGTTTATCGAAACATAGCGATATTGGCAACAACAGCACCAGCAATGTATATGATTAACGATAATCCGCAACGACAAAGAGGTGAAACATACTATAAGAAAGGTATAATGTTGGTTTCGTTAACTATAGCGGACCGCAGTTCAGCCTTTTCTGCCCAGCCCTACCGCTACTACGAATGCTGCTCTTACCGCAACATGTACAACAAAAGGTGTACATTTTTTTCGCTCTCCATCCGTCTCAATTAAAGCATCACAATTTTTTGCAATACTGCCATCGACACCATAGCCATCAGGGCCACTGTCGTCAACATCGTTTGAAATACGCGCCAACATCATATACAACAAAAATAGCGGCAGCAGGAAATACACGGGCGGCATCGGCTGTCGCGGCATTAGTAGGGCAATCCACAAACAGTTCGACAGATAGAGAAACGTTTCCATTTGTTTACCTGTCCGAGTGAAGGCAGTGGTGGTGGCCGCTGTTCGGCTAATCACCTTCGGCCGCCTGCGCGAATCTTCAAGTGTTGTTATGCATTGGTGACGTGTGTGTCAGTGCGCTCGTTTGCTTGCGCGCACTTCAACTACAGCGGCTTCGACATTTTTAGAGACGATGGTGCTTGCCGCATGCAGCTTGACGCATGGCACTGGCAAAACAGCACCAAGCAACAACAGCTCGAAGATGCTCAGGTGACTGCTTCTGCCCCTACCACGTCACGTGGCTCTCACGTCGAGCCACTTCGGAACTGACGATAATCCAAAGTCGAAGCAGCAGCAGCAGCAAAACGCTGCAATGCCGCCAAAGGTGAAAAGTGATAAAGAAAACAAAGTGAACATAAAAAAGGGGGCGGAGGGGAGGGGAGAGGAAAAGCGTCAATGGGCGCGGGGAAATTACAGTGATAAAGTTATCGCACCAGGGATAGCCGGGCCACTGGGAACGGCGTCGGTCCTAATGGCAACGGTGACGCCGACGTGACGTCGGACGAAAAGGAGAAGACCAACAAGGTTTTGTTGCTCCTGCTTGTAGGAGCAATTGCTATGGTTGTAATGCCCGTTACAGACTATAGCTGCAGACGAGAGTCGATAGCTGCGGCGACGCCTATAGCCAATGCCGCCACACGCGCAGGATAAAGCTACGTCAATCAAAGAAGTTCTTCGGTCAACTTCAGACCTGTATCGGCCTAAGCGAAACTTTGATGTCTAGACCGTTAAGCGACGAACAGCCGGTTAGATGGGGTACGACCAGTCCGGAGACAGATCCGGCGGAGTTACTAAAAAGAAGATCAATGCCACTGGAATGTATATAAACATTGAGAGATTTAATTTGGAGCCACTACCGAGTAAAGAGGTATCCGATGTAATCACCAAATGACCTCGGAAAATTTACGTCATTACAGTAGTGTTCGAGGGCAGTGGCGACGAAGGGAGGAATGACACGCTAGCACATGACAACCCTCCGAATCTTCAACTATATCTGATGACTTCCCTGTTGCGAACGGAAGCACTTACTTTCTGAGTGCTTACCATTGTTGATGCTTTAGCTGCAACCCAACCACAATAGTTCACACCATAAATAATGCTTCCAATGATTGTTTCAACTCGAATAACTCACTTATACGGGCCATCCGATTGAGGGCGCGCATTGCAGATCATAATTCCTGTTCGCTGCGCTGATACACGAGCTCATTTCTGTTTACTTGGTCTTAATTTATTACAGTAGGTGGCGACCAGAATAAGAATTTGCTACAATCTCAGTATTGATAACTCATACCGTAATTAATGTTTTACCTAACTTGTTGCATTTGGATATCCGTCTGGAACTTCAATCTGCTCTAGATTGTTCGTACTGAAATCAATTATCCAACTAGGTCGCCCACGCTTCTCGGGATACTGATTGTTTAAACGTACCCCTTTACGTAATCATGTAGGTCTTCGATGACTGGCCGTATGACATCGAACCCATATTGGAATGAACGATGAAATTGCACGCACCTACCTTTTCAGAGGGCCGCGAACCAGCGAAAGAAATACTTAAGCAGCCACCTATGCAGTAAGCCATTAGGTCCGCACTTCAGTGCTTAGCCCAATTTAGTTCAGGAGATTTCACACAAAACGAAGAACTAGATAAGGCCAACACAAATCGTCCTAGCACGCCGCCTTTATTCTTGGAGTACCCATTTTTTATTTGGTTATAAACAACTACGGTGACAACACCACAAAGAAATCTGTTTTGGTGTGCATCCTTCGTTTGTTACGAACGAATGGAGTTGCAAGAACAACAACGACGACGACGACGACGACGTCGCCGCCGCCGCCGTCACTCACTATAAGAACAACCATGTCGAAAAAGTCAGGTTAGTCGATTCTCAAAGCCAGAAAGTAAAGCGTGCTCGTCAGCTTTGCTTCGGTTTTGTAACGAGATGGGGAAGAGACTCTCTCTTTTTGACTTTCTATTCTGTACTGTCGGACTACAATGTGGTAGAACGAAAACGGCGATAAGGAGTACAGCCTCGCAGCGCCAATGTGCGACCCAATGCTGTTCCATCGTCCAGTGGCCGCGTAGAAAAGTGCAGAGCATGCATTGGTAGAAAGGGGGGTAACAGGGCCTCAAGCATATGTACGGCGTATCCGTCCACAAATGGCTGGGAGTGCCGATGGCCCAGTATTCGTCCATTCTACCTGTCTGTGTCTGTCAGTGGGGTTGCCGTACGGCCTTTTGTGATGCGATTGACGCTAGTTCACTTTTGTTAGCTAATAGTAATAGTAGTGCAAAGAAGACATGCATCACCATTTCTCGTCGTCCTTTGTCCTCATGCACGCTCGCGGCACGTTTAATTAGTCACTCACACATTCATTCAATACTGACTGGCTGACTACCAGTCACAGCACTATACTACCATGTTATCTGTCGACAGTGGGGCCTAGCAAAGGCGGCAACAAAATAAGCAAAATCAGCGCATTGCGTTGGTTAAATAAACCAGGCCAACCGAACTGAATAAACCTACCAAACTTATGCTCCCTACATTTTCCCTCTTTTCAGGATCCTAGTGGTCGTGATCTGCTGCAGGCTGATTCTACGGTTGTAGGCCCGAGTAAATAGATAGGCAACAGGCAAGCGACAAAGGCTAAGGCTGGTAGGTTGTTCTTAAATGCGTGTTGACGGCGACAGTAGCAGAACTATGCTATTTTGCTGGGTCTGGGTGTGGTGGTGGTGGCAGCGGCAGGACAGGCCTTAGGAGAACCACGATGACGATAGCCACAGTCAATATGCCTGATTAAGTTAGGCACACACACACGAGGAAGGCACGACGGAAAGACTGAGCAACAATAAGCGAATGAAAGGTGTTTGTAAAACAGGCCAAATGCATTCGAATCAAATTAAGCGAACGCCATCTCCTACTACTGAAAGCAGCCACTCGTCTATATAAATAGACTGAGCTTATCAAATACGCACGAAAAATAAACACGTTGCGTATAAGAAACAACGTTGCTACGGATAGTTTCTCTAGTACTTTGTTGGCAACATAAAATAGGCTCGACGAATTAGTTTACGGGCGTACCAAATGTCGCTAGTGTTTATAGACTAGTCCACGAGCTTGCTATTGCCTAATCGCTGTTACACTGTGGATGACTGCTAACCACTCGCCTGCCCTTCAATGCGTTTCGAGAAGATGGCCATATTATATTCTCTCTATGCAGAGTGATGAGTGTGGAACGCTTGCCACAGGTGAGAGGTCTATGGTTCGTGTATGAGCACGACAGATATACGTTGATGATTGATAGCTAACAGACAGATCTATCACAGGACTTATAATAGACACGTTATAGGATTGAGCCGTTATTCTTTTGGAGGATTTAAAAAACCGGAAGTAGGCAGTGATCTTCACGTCGCCGTTAAAAGTATTCGATGATTAATTATTATTTCAATTAGCTACTGCGTTCTATAACACGTACCCTACATATCGTGCGGTGTTACTATTTTCGTTACCACTCATCATCCAAGCCAGTCACAATCAGAGTATACGATTTCATCTGTTTAACGTTACATCTCAAGCACAACTTTTGCCATTTCCAATGTCGTGCCATCCCGCCATTATCATGCGGTTTTGTCGTTGTATCTAGTCATCGCGTATCGCAAGCCACTAAACAACAGTAGCAACGGCGATCCTCCAAGACGAAGTGAAGATGAGCTCAATAGAAAACAGCGTCGCGCAGCTAGACATTAGTGACGCCGTCAGCATCAGTATCAACAAATAACAGGACTGTATTAGTAGAAAAATAAAGGCTACTCAACACGATGTTAACTGTCACGGGTGTTTCGGCCACACGTCGTCATGTGTATGCCCATAGCCTGCGATGCCGGATGTGCATTCGCCTGTCAGTTTCTTTCTCTGCTACGCCGATAATAATTTAGAAGAAGGAGCGAGCCCTACAGCAGAGCAGTGTACTTCATTGGACTGATAATAATAATTTGCTAATATTGACGGAGACAGTGGTCTTGGGATAGCGTCGGCTCAGTCGTCTTCGCTGTCGGTGACTCACGTTGGAGGCGACAGCGACGCCGGTATTCGACGCCGAGGTGACAGTTGTCGGCGGTATCTCGATGTTCTTGTCTGCTTCTCATTCTTTGTTTGGGTAGGTAACAGAAACGAGTCATGATATGATACGAACATTAATACTGACATGAGAAACGGACGACGCGAATGGAAAGGAGTGCCACCCATGCGGTCCGTCCGACGGAGGGATCATAAAGCACACAAAAAGCAGCAGTGAAACGGTAACAGAACCCCATACCAATCCAATTAACAAGCGAAGGAAGACTAAGAAGAACAGTGTTAGAAATGCCGCTGGTGGCGATCGCTTCATCGTCGTCGTCGTCGTCGAGGCTCTTGATGGTAACGGCATGCCAGGCCGACGCAGCCCCCATTTTGCCGATCGATTTTCGGCCCATTAACTCCCATTGCTGCCGGCTGTAGCGAAGTGGCGGCAAAATCACCAACGCCATATTACCACCAACGCGGTATACACTAAGCAAGTCCTCGAAGTTGCAAGCAAAAAAAATGGAAAAATAAGCAGCGAAAATTTCTCTATAGGGACGACAAACACATCTTGTAATGGTAATCTGGCACGATCTTCATTGGCATCATCATAACCTGCATCAGTATGATGGAAATATGGCAGCCGGACGCGACATCGATAACTAATTGTAGGCCAAGCTCGTTCAGCGTCTTGGTATAGACAGCAACACGGATCCCGACAGGGATTGAAAACACATTCATTTCTGCCGGCTGGCTGACCGGCTTATCTATATCAAAATAATAATGGCAAACGAGCAGTGGACAGAGTCTAGAACGAAATGTTTCGTTCCCTTTTATCGTGTTTTTTTTTTCTAATGCTATTCTGAATATGGAACGACGGGCTACTCACTATTGTGGAACACCTAGATGATCTTTTAGATATAACCGGCTTGAAGATGTAACAGCGCACGCATACAAACATATGCATGCAACTTCTAAAGAGGTTAGAAACACAACTGGAGAATCGCGTACGCCTCGTGAGATTGTTACCCATGCACATACATACATACATACATATACCACAGGCGAGCACATTATAGATATATGACTCGTGCCAGCCATATTGTCAGCTCTACCGAGTCAAACAATCACGGTGAACGAAGATTTACTTCTCATACTCATTGGGGGATAGTTTTTGCCAGTCTAATTAATATCATATTTGGCGGTAAGCGTCAGCATTTCGACCCGCTATCGAATAATCTACCCACTGTACTATGTAGTGTGATGTAAAACAGATCAATCAACCATTTGCAAAGTTTGCTATTTACTAATAACCTCCTAAAGAAGTTTCGAGAAGGAGGAAAACCAACAATGCTCTTTGTATGATTTGCATTAGCTTGGTCATTTAGCATTTAACAGAAACTGTTCATTAAGTTACCCCCAATTCCGCACACTATTAACTTCTGCTTTCAATTATTAGGCTCAGCCATATTCAAGGAATAACTAGGACTTGATCAGCAGGGTTGTTGATTTGTCACAGCTGCGCCTAACCTGAAATCGATTCAATGACCTTCTTGTAGGTGTCATCTTTATGACGAAACGATGCTCTTAAGTCTGGGGAAGGTATCGAGGCGGTCAGACTGTGTTCCGCGAAAACCCATTCTGTCAGTGCGGCCGAATACGATCCGATTACATCGTATCCCAATTCATAGGCTAAGCCAGCCCCGTTAGCTTTCGTGCTCTAGTCCCCACGCTACACTACAGAACCGCTCAATCAGACAAATAAAGCTAGCCATAAATAACGCTAGCGACTGTCACCGGATGTGTTTGTAGAAGAGCATGCTACCATGTCGCGTTCGCCAATGAAGAAATGAGAAGAGGTGGGAGCGATCATTACATCACCCGATTCTTTTGGTAGCGTCAAGGTTGAACAGGACGGTCGACGATACCCGTCGCGTAACTCTCTCGATTAACAATTGATTTGAACAGCAAGATGATCATCGGAGATCATCACTCGTCCACGCAACACACAATCACGCGTCCACTTGAATGGTATGGCTTGCCACATCGCTCCCATTGACGGACGTACATGCCCGCAGTTGGCTAAACCGTAAAGCCATTTTTAAGAAGAAAAAATCCAAAAATACATGATACTGGGTGGGCTGAACCAGTTAGCTATGTACGACCTCCTCTAGGGCAAATGTTTTTTGTTTGTGAGAAAAAGTTCTAAATGGTTTATGCATAAGGAGCAAGATAAGTTGTCTGCTTTTTTTTTTTCTTAGTTTTTGGACTTCTTGAGATTACACGTATTTCCATCCATTTATACAATATGCTGCCTTCCGCTGAAGCCCGCTTTAAAATGTACTTAGCAAGTACCCGTCTAGGATGTTTATGCTCTTATCGTTTTATTGTCTCATGGGTCGCGGTAGCGCAGCAACTGATATCGATATGGTTTGCCTATATCAGTCTCCATCAGTGATGGTAGCAGAAACTCGCACGGTCACACTATCGATCACAGAAGGGACAACTTGGCACAATTAACAACAGTCCCATCAATAGAAGAGTCATCGTCTTCTCAAGCCACCAACGGTTAGGTTTGTCACGAGATAATAACGATCGACTAACGGCGAGTAAAAAAAGGGACGAAATGTTACAGAAAGAAAACTATATGCAGACACGATGTCAATATTAGAACATTATAGCGACTTTATCATCAAATGATGGAACGACCTGAAGTGGTCCGAACACGAATCCCCGTGTGAAAAGTACAAGGACGCCATGTCTAAATCAGGCGCCTTTCTGTCTACTGCCCCAAATAGATTGGTACAGAACATGTAAATTTCCGTTGATAGCGTGAGATGTCTTTGTTAAACCATGCATAGCATAACACGGAGAATATCTATAGCCATCTCTATATGAAATGTTATAATCTGATCTGACCAGAATGATTCGACCACACAATAAATGTCTAAAAAACTCAGTTCAGAACCAATATTGAATTTCGAGAGCTTTTTCTTGGGCTTAAAAACTCAGTCATGACTCTTTATCATTAGACTGATGACGAAAAATATCGTGATTTTCTAACAACCTTCCGGCGGCCGGAGGAGTCTGTTCGAAATAATAAACAGCAATATTTAAGACAGCAAGCCAACTGTATCTTTTAACAACAGCAACAAAAAAAATCCATATTGCTACAAAGTCCAGTGTTGCCCCTCAATATCTTTAATGGCTATGCTACGAGGTATTATAATAAAGTCAATGTGAACCATGCGTTATCAGCAACTTGACTTTTTACAAAATAGACAGATAGCCGTCCGAGGGCATCTGTGGCGGTTCTGTTGTTATTATTATTATTATATGTAACGTAAAACTCGTGCCTATGTATCCTAAGATGTACGTTTTGCTCGTAATCTCTTCAAGCGTTAAATCGATAGATCCATTGTTCTACGCCTTTGAAACATCTGAATATTTAATAATGCCCAAATAGAACGTTTGCCGTGCCCGACACCCTAGTTGCTTTCCGAACTGTTTATCCTAGTATAAAATTAATTTCCAATCACGTTCCGCTGTTTGACTTTCTTAACACGCTGAATGATTACAAAGACGGTTGCTTTGCACGCGTTACTTTAAGCAGATATCAGATCAAAACCGTGTGAGTACAACATAATTAACTATAGTTTGATTGTTTTTGATAAAAACACCATGCCTATTTGAGATGTGTCCTGCACAGGACCTATATCTTGCTCAATTTAGATTTGTCGTACAAGCTCTCCTTGGTAATATGCTGAGGTGCGTGCCATCCAATAATGCTAATCAGTGCCTACGAATAAATTACAGATACGCACCCGAACTATTTCAATCTTCATAATGATATTTTATCATTTACATCCGCCACTACCGTTGTAAACACATCGCAAATAGCATACGATTAACCGTCGTGGGTATCACAGATGCAAGTACGTACGTACGTACATCAGGATTAGTAGCTCGAAAGGATTCAGCTCCTACGGAAATCCAAATGCATTTCCATCGTTTCTCGACAAACAGTATTGAAGTCAACTTTTAACCGGCCGTCGCCATCGTTCAGAAACCCTTCGACCAGCGCACTTACACAGGCGGAGATAAATTACATGACAAAGAAAAGGGACAGCTTTTGATCGCTATATATTACAAGATCTCAGCAAAGCGCTATGTTATTGCCGCATCAAAAGAGAAAACACCTATTAAAATCTGCATTTGTATCTCCAACACACAGATATAATCCGCATGCGCAAAAGGTATTTGGATGAACATCTGGCAATTGCACCTGCGCAGGTTTATGTTTGTGTAGGTGATTACTGTTTTCGATCGCAAACGGTACTAGATCCCATGGACTAGTTATTTTGAAGGCTAAAATCAAGAAGATAGCTGCTGTGCGGAGGAAGAGGCAGGAAAACACGAACACCCCGTGAACTAAGACTCGAAACTCAGGGTCCAGGAATCTGCTCATACAGACGAGGCGTCAAGCTGCCATACGCCACGGTCGACCTGTACCGCTCGCGGTCATCAAGAAACGTTAATCTTTCCAGTCAGTGGATAAACTATCTATGAGTGACTTGCAGCTTCGTCCCATAATAGTTACGGTAGGAGTGTGCATTTGCAGATGTTGACTGCATAACTAGAGTTCACTGCCAGACGCCCGAGCGGATTCTTAGGTGCTCAAACGAGCGATACGACGAGGGTCCAAGTTTGACAGAATAAATCTTCCTGCGGAAATGAATTATGTTACCTTGTCTTCACTGCTCCATCTGCTTGTTTTATCTAGTCATGTACGATCTCGTAATACGATTCCATACGATATAAAAGCAGTAATACGCTGAATAGGTGGCGAGCGTGAGGATCACTCCTGTCTAAGATGTTCGGAAGGGCCGAAATAGAAATGACATAAGTAAATCAGAATGACAAAAGTTAGGATTTATGCGTGGAGCCGGTCAATGTAATAATTCCCTGAAGTGCCAGCAAAATAGTCTTCTGCGTAAGTAAGAGCACTGAGCGTGAATAAAGAACGATGTTGGGCCTTTGCCCTCAGCAGCGAAGCCCTGTATCGCTCGCGTCTACTCTGACTTTTTCAAATGTCCTATAAAATGGTTGAGTTCGTGAATTGAACACCATTATGCTCTTTTTCGTCCTCAGTTCTTGCGGACTGATCCCCTTCAAAGAAATCTAAATTCGTCTTCACCTAAAACCAACGCGGAAGAGATAAGTGGAGATAGATGAGTACAAAGAGTTTCTCTGTCCGTGTCGAGCCCTAGACTACGCTTGACTGTCCTTTGCTCAAAGGTTTGTTCTTGTCCTGCCAAACGAAACAACTGGCTATAGTGAAACAATATGCTTATCCTTTTTTCTTCTATATATGTAGGATATTTGTGTTAATCAAATTGGAGAAACTGGTAAATGCTGAATGCACTGTATAAGCGTGGTGTCAAAGTTTGTCAGATTTTTCTCTTGTCCAGTTTTGACATCTCGGAGCCTATATTGTGCATACGTTTGGCCGTCAGTAAAGCAGGCCACTTACGCGGTAGAGTTTGTGGGCGAAAAATCTCACAATATACAAGGATAGTATGGCAACGCAGTTCGGTGACATTCAACACTTACAATCACCACATACGCATTTATTTATATACTCCTTAAGGATCTGTCATTCTCGTTTCTAATAATCTTTACGTGTTACGGGTTACTCACCATCCAATGGTTACGCTCTTCGTCTAATCCTTTTGTCAGTTCATTTGCCACCCGCGCTTTGTTATCTCCTTCCTAATTACTTGTGGTTTTTACAACATTGAAGAGATGCGGGACACAACACACAAACGCAGGACAAAATCATAGAAATTTTTATCTACTAAAAGATATTGGCCAAGCAAACGACAGTGACCTACTCAACAAGGAACTAAAAATCAAACTGTGAAACAAGCGATAAAGGGGACGTCAATCTATGAGAGCAATCCCAAAGTGTCTTTTTCGTCGGCTAGAGACAATAGATGAAGTCACTAATTGTTGCAGGCGTGATGTCGGGCAATCCACGTCAAATAGCCCAATGATGACGTTGATCAGTATCCACAAACGTGAACCAACACATTAGTTGAAGATGATGGTTGATGAAGGAGATACTTTTCACAGAGGCCTCTAGCAGGCGTTGAACGTAGCTCAAAAGTAACACTACACGTTCCTAGTTGACGCTTGTTGACAAAATAAACTGATATCGAATCGAATAGTGGTGTAATAACAACACGATAACCCAGACGACTGGAGGCTCATGCGCAGCCGCGTCAAACGTAAATGACGACAACGAGGTCGAATGAACAGCACGTTCTAACTGTTGCTGCTGCTGCTGCTACTATGTTTCCATCGTTGTGATGCTGGCCATAAGCACGTCGAATTAAATAGGACAATTACAACAACGAGAAAACAATGCGAAACTTGTCATAACGTGGTGTCAGCGCTATCACGTGCTCGCTCAGTTATGCTGTCCTTGCCGGCCGATGCCGGCAAGTAGCAGGGTGAGCAGCTTGACGAGCCGCTAGCGGCTTGCGTTGGTCTCCTGCTGCCGCTGCTGGTAGCTGCTGCGGCGGCGGGCAAACAGGCCAAGAGGTAGCGCACACTCAGCCGGTACCGGCTGGACGTGCAGCTTAGTTCACTGCATGCACGCACGCACGCACGCACGCACACACTCACTCACTCACTCACTCACTCACTCACTCATTCACTTACACACAGACACACACACACGCATGCACAGTATTAGTATTGGCATTATGACTGCAACGATCAGCGTTTATCGTAGATTTCGTGGTCGTTGCAGCTGCACTTGTTCGTGTTGCTACCCGGGACAAGTAGTGCTTATGTCGATGTGGACGACTGTGACGGTGAAGTGTTCGTCCTGCTTCGGGCCGTTGCTTCGTTTTGGTCGCTCATGTGCTGCTGCTGTAGCGGCCGCTGTACATGGCTCCGTTGCCGCGCCGAAACGCTGGTCTATTACCATGGATGGCGGAGCCGCCGCAGAGCCCCAAGATGGCGCTGGTGTGCTGCCAGCACTGGCTACTACAGCTAATACCACTAGTGAAAGAAACTACCAAAGAACAAACACAGACCTCCTCCCATCGACAAAAACCCTCAGCTCTGAGCGGGTGAGGAGCAGCGGCAGACAGTGACGGTGGAGGCAGCGAATATGAAAGAAGCACATCGTCTGTAGGCTGCGGTAAGCGGCGGCGGCGGCGGCGGCACCGCCGACGCCACTCAAACACGCACACCAACTGCACACGTTAGAAGCACACCTGGCAGCGGCACAAGTTTACTGTGCCATCGAATACAACACCACAAGCGTTGTCACAAGCGTCCCACGACGCGTGACGAAAGGAGACGTATGAAAGAAATAGCGCCTGACGCGGCTTATTGAGTGAAGGACTTCAGAAGAAGCAGGTACGGACTTCACTCGCGCTTTCCGCTGTTTCCCATGCAGCGAGCAACTCATTGCTAACGAAAAGAAAAGCTACGAAGAGAACTACCGCAAAAGATACGCAAAGATTGAGTGAGGCTTGTGAGCACTGTGTCCTTCCATCTGAGGACTCCAACAAACGACGATTAGTGTGCTTGTATGGCTTCTACCGAGGAAGGAATGGTACGGCTCGAACGCACCTATGTGTCTGTCTGCCTCTCCGTGTATGTTACGCGGCGGTCTTGTTCGGTAGCGGCGCGAGTTACTCATTCGCTTGGCCTCGCAATCGGTTCAGATCGCTTCGGCTGGTCCTACCTACTCACTCCTCACCTCCCGTGCTCAGCGCTCCGCCTGGTATTGAAGGGGGGCTCGCGTTTCGATGTGGGTTCAGCTCAGGGGTCTAGCCTGACCTAACGCAGTAAAGGCACTCAGCTTGCCTGGCTGCGGCTCGCTGGCCGACCGGAACGAGACAATCTGGCCACCTCTAATGCTGTGCTTACTACCTGTGAGACCGGTGAGCAACAAGAGCTGCCGACGAGGACCAACTGGAGTTTTGTTATGCTGCTTGCTGTGCTGTTGATGCTCTCTGCGTACTTTGTCCTCTGGAGTCGAGTCGTCGTCGTTGATGTTGTTGTTGTTGCCGGGATATTGTGATGATGCGAAGGAAAGAGAGCGCGCCACTGTGTTCATGCCATTTTCGCTTCACATTTTGCCCACACAATCGTCTTGGAAAGAATAATTACGTACGGCGAATAACGCTGGCCTCTGTAAGTAGCTAGGTGGCTTGTAACCGCAAGAATGGGTCTTAACAAAAAGTTTATACAGAGTGACAATATGGTACACAACAGTAAATAGTAGAAGCTAACCTATACCACAGTTCTTCGTTGTCCACCCCTGTCGGATGCAGTCAATGTTTCTACGCTACAAAACAGTTCGAAGCCAACAACTGTCAATAGAAACACCATTTACTAAAAGCACAGAGCTGCTGTTGTTCTATTGATCAGGCAACAAGCGGTGACCAAATGTTACTCCAGTAACAGTTTCTGTTGCTGCTGCCGCCGCCGCTACATCATTGAGCTGCTGAGCTTCTGTGTTCTGCGGTCGGGAAAGGACGCCTTTGGCGCGTTCTCTTCTTCTGCTATCGTTACCCGCAACCTTTAGAAATCCGTAGCACTCGTATAGCACGTCAGTTTTATTGCGTTATCTCATTTATTCCTACCTGGTGCTTCGTCAGTCCATCTGTCGAGTCGGCGAGAGTATGTTGTTATGTCGTCTTTCAGCTCTCGCTCCTGTCCCATCGACTCCGGTCGACTCAACCGATCGAGAGTGGTAACGCGGCAAAGCGCCAGCGCTTTGGCCACAGGCGTCTAACCTTTACGGAGGGAGCCCGTGGAACACCCAGGCACACAACGAGCAACAGCAGCAGCAGCAACATCAACACAATCAGCAGCAACTGCGGCCGCGGTTGTATCGTCACGTCAGCATCATCACGGAGGCCCCGGAGGAGAGAACACCACTACCGCCACTCGTTAGGAAAGGGAAGCCCAACAATGGCGCACAGCACAGCACAGCACAGCACAACAGAGCAACGATAACAGCACGATTTTGCTGTTGCTGGCTGCCTTTTCTGGTTGATTAGGTGGCGCTGCGGCGGCAGTGGCGATAGCAAGAGTAGCAGCAGGAGCAACTAATTGCAGTCTTGCCCGTTGGACAAAAAATGAAACTTGTCGTTAGGTCATCTGTGCTGGCTAGCTGTCGTCAATACGCGAATAAGTTAGAGGTATTATGTGGCGGTGACGTGCTATAAACTATATTTATATACAGTGAAAAACAATACCATTGGTCACCGATTATAACCGATCATATTTCGGTAACAAACAAACCATATTAGCGGGTTGGTTACTATGGTTGCGCTTGGATGCGGGGTTGTGCATACGCCGGTTCGGGTCCTCCAGACTCTCACTGTGGCTGTTAGTTTTTGCATTATACGTGTTGGCGAACCATCGATATGGGCAGTAAATAGAGAAAATATAAGCGAAGTTTAATAATGGCGACGGAGCCACATGACACTGACCGCTTGTTTTCGGCAAACTGCCTGTTCTTTGCTGCCCAGGCTGTCTATGCGGGCATAAGGACGAAATAGTATATCTCTAGTCGTGAGAGAACGTCAAGGCAGGACAGCAAAAGGAGTACTTTGAGTGAAAGGAGAAGCTAAAGGGGTTGTGGAGCGGAAACGCCGATCAAAACCGTGGCGCTGACAGCGGCACCCGGCGGCGACATCGGCCGAAGCATCGATACGGAAAACGGGAAAGGGTAGTACAGAGGGCTAGAGCTGCATAGAACGGCCGCTTCGCGCACCCTTCCAACAGTGAGAAACTGTGAGAATCCGGCAGGAAAGATGCTGTGTAGAAGGGCGGGAAAGAGAGACACGATCAAGAAGTAAAGTTGAAACGAGCTTGAGTCAATAAACGAACGATTGAGCAAAACTGCGATGTTACAACAAAGACCATTTACACTGGCTAATATCAGTGGGTATATTTATTTTGCAATGTAACAACCATTTTAACACAAAGAAACTGCGGTACGTTCTTTGCAAATAACGGGAGGTCTAACAAAGTTAACATTGCAAATAGCTCTTTCTAGATAAGATAAACGCACCACTCCAAGCCATCATGGTCGTTACCACCTGATTCTGTGAATTTACAACCAGCTAAGCTGTCACATAAATAGCGCTAATTGAGCGTAATTTTTTTATTTGCTTCTTGACCGATACATAGTCTGGGGTGTGTAACAGTTTTCAGTTCTGGGATCCCGTTGAACATGGTTATTCAATCCGTGAGATGCGCCCGCATGACCCTGTAAGCACGCAGTCTCTACGTGTAAATCATACGTTAGCTACAGACGTTGTCGATAAAGCAACATAATTTGGCTTTGCGCTTTTTAAAAATTGTTTCATTACTTAAAACGAGTGCATCTGAAGACCATCACGGCGAAGCGATCAGACATCTAGAAGCGTCGGTCATCGTTAGCGTGAACACTTTCGTTGGTGTCGCCACGAAAGTCTAGATTTGGCATTTGCGTCATTAAGACGAAATCATGGCTTTTGTGTAGGCCCTGGGATGTATGTGTTTGAGAAATTGATTAGTAGGAATGAAATACTTTCGGGCCTTTTTTAAGTTCCACCATTTCCTTTTTTGCTATGGGGATTAAAAAACAGAAGCAAAGTTTTATGTTGATAGCATTCTATTAAGAGGTAAAAGCAATGTTGATGAGTACCCAAAAATAATTTTAAATCGTTTACACCCTTGTTGCTGTTTTTTTCCCTCTATTATATTATTACACACTGTTATTAAAGGAAGGTAGCTTTCTTCGTAACGAAACTGTATATCGTTCAATAAGCTAAAACTCTCTTATATATTTCAAAACTTTATCGGGCTGAACATACGCATAAATTAGGTTATTTCGCAATTTCTAACCATATCTTAATTCGGGTCCAAATAACCCCAGAAGTGGGCTGACATTAACACCAGCTCAAACAGGTAAACAGAAAGCGTAAGTAATATTTTCACGTGGAGAATAGACAGGGCTCCAGGAAAGTTAAGCTAAGCATGTTTATTGCATAGCAAGTGTGGTACTTCAATCGACTTTGTACATAATAATTTCCACTTCTTCGGCAAGATAAGGTTGAGGTAACTCGAAGTATTATATATTTTGGCTACCTCATTAAATTAGCCCGACATCTTTTTGTGTTTTATTTTGCTGTTTCAACTCATTTCGAAATTGCTATAACAGTTGGTGCTTGTTAGCTGGGCCATCAATGTAGACGCACTATCTTGTACTAACAAGCTCGCATCAATTACAGGCAACAAAACCCAGCTTCGAAGGCTTTTTTATTTCGCTGTTGGCCAAGGTGCAGGAATGGAAAATTATCTCTGGTATATTACAAGAGCAACTTGTGGCAGGGGCTCTATAGCGAACAGGACAGCTAGAAACCTGTTTGCTTATATAGAGATAGAACCTAATATCTGGAAAACGTACATCTCTCGAACTCACCTTTATACAAGAGATGACCGTCAGATAAGTTAATACTGTACGTCTACGGCACCCATTGCCTCAACTTAGATGGTTAACCTTCAAATTGTTCAGGAATGATGTTCCTTCAGAAATTCCATAGAGAAGGGCGGCTGGAGCGAAACACGTCCAAAGTGTTACTTTCTAACTTAACTTGTCAAGCAAGCATCTCAATGATAGAGACTTCGTCATACAAAGCGAGAATGGCATGGGCAGGGCAGCTTCGGTACCTTTTGAACTCGGCAAAAGGCGAATTGGAGAATTTTTGAAATTGTGTGCGCTAATCGGCTGTCCCTTATTTGGTAAGTCTTCATTTTATTAAACACCGCAATACCTTCACTTGTAAGCTAACCACTGCTCTTACAATCAGGTCATGAAAAGTATCATGAATTTGGATATGCCCCAACTGCAAATGCTTAGATCGTCGAAATCTGGGTCGGCTTTTCCGAAGTAATTCTTGTCAGATCAATGCACATGTGAAGTGCCTTTTAGTCGTTCAAATTATTTTCGATATAACACGATAGAATAGAGATTAGCTCTTATCTCAGTATTTTCTCAGATTTCCTGGAAAACCTGCGCACTTCAAGGTTTTCTTGGCCTTCGAGAAGCGAAAAAGTCACCGAAAGTCTGATGTGCTAAATAAAAGGGGTTGAGACAAAATAGACACGTGGCTATCCTGCAAAAACTCAGTATACATGGTTACGGTGAATTGGTGCGTTACTGTAGTAAAAAATCGACGATTTGCTGTTCCAAAATCAAGGCTACTTTGTTGGGTAGCATGAAGCAATCTTTTGAAAACTTCGTAAGGTAATAGCCCTTAGTAACAAACAAGCCTCTCTCTGATAGTCAAGAAAAACGAGAAAAAGTATTTGAACTGGATCTTGCAATTTTCTTGTGTATGAGCTTGTTTTTGAAACGATACCTGAACGATTGTTCTGACGTCATTTTTGTACACTCACATTGGAACAGGTCACCTCTCTTTGAATTCGTTAAGATTAATCTAAGACCGTTATTGACGGCTCTGCGTTAGCCAAAAATTTTGGCCGTACGTCACAATGCCCATTACGAGACTTCTTAGCTCTAAATGATCTTTCCATTATGTTTGACATGATTTGTGTGGGATGTTTAACTTCTCCGCGAAGTTTTCCGAAGTTAACGCGGCGATCCTACAGTAAGAAGAAACTTGGCTTTTTTCTCATACTAATCTGTACTCGCTTTGATAGATTACCGACTATGAGAGTGATCTTCAAAACACTTTTCTGTCGAAAAACCGTCGGTACCATTTTGCACTCCGCATTGATTCATAGCCTGGTCTTCAACAGCCTTCACTTGCGAGCGTTTGATTTAGTTTCGGACCGAGAACATAACACCCAATTTTTGATAGTTTATTTTCATTTTCAATATAAAGTACAGGCTCGAATAGCCCGTCATGTGGTCTGTAAATAGCAGACAGACGGTCGGACAGACGAACAGAATAGTGTAAAGTTATTATCCCGGTTACCGATGGATCTTTACCCTCGGAAGACGGAACGGAGAAGTCGGACGCTCTGTCGGTACTCTTCGCCTTCGTGTTGTCAATAGCTGCTCCTGTGATCCACGATACATTAGTAAATCATTACAGAACGAGAAAGATAAGGTAGGGTTATATAAAGACGAGCATTTTTCAGTGAAGCAAACAACTGTAACGGAGTGTGGAGTCTAACGGAGCTTCCGAAATCGGCGATACGCTCCGGAAACAGAAAAGTCCTAAGAATTACAGAGTGAGTGCAGTAAGCAGTTTTAAAAACGAACACGGCAAAAAGAAGATATAAAAATTGCTTGTAACCAAGGCGCTATGTTACTGCAGCCTCTTGTTTCGAAACTACCAATGCAGAATAGACCAAGATGGAAGATTATGCTTAATAGCCTCGATTGCTTCAAGGCCTTACAGGATGTAAGACGACGTTGCTGCCCAGATACAGAATGACGCAAAGGTATATATTGCTTTTTTTTTTGCCTCACTTCGGTAACAGGGTTCTTAAACCGATACATATTTATTAATGCAGGATAAAAGACTAATATCTGATTATCTCTTGGGACATAGTAACGAATAAATGTTGTGGAGGGACGTAACGTGCCCGGTCCGGCACGCAACGAGTGCATGCAGTTTCTTATTATTGTTGTGTTTTGCAAGAATTAGACACATTTTTTTTAGCGCATCTTACGTTGTAGTTTACGAAATATATTATCAGTTTTTTTCGTTAATTTAATTAACTTTGCCGCTGGCGCGATGTTGTAGCTTTCGACAAATCCTCTAATGTACTTAGTCTACTTAGTCTTCTTCTCGCAAAAACACACACTTATTATTATTACTGTTATTTCTCTAACGCTCAATGTGGAGCAACACATACAAAATATCAGAGAAAAAAAACAATAGCCTTTCCCTGCAAGTACTATTTTCTCGCAAGTCTTAGGCTGATTCATAGGAATAGTATACGTCTAAAAATAGATATTGCCATGATTTTACATTATATGTAAAGTTATGGACGCTAATACTTAACGGCAGTGTCGGACCTCGAAATATTTAGGTATCATGGGCTGTTCGCGTGTTTTACCAAGTTTAAAGGCATACCTTCTAAGATAAAGTTCTCTTCTATTCGTGTCGCGTACTATTAATTTAGTGATAACTTACTTAGAGCCTATTTTTCTTGCTATCACTTTCTTTCATTGCGTACGATGTCTCATCCCTAACTTGAAAAGGTGATCCGGAACGTACCTAGATAGAGTATATTCTAAGGCATTATCTATTCTATACAGATTCTAAACGGATACAATTTTTAGATATTCGCTAGTTCTTATCGAGTTATTATAAAGTGCATAACAGGCAAAGCTTTGCCTATTTACCTAGCCTTATCAACTACAGTTATCTCAAACCGGATAGCTTATACAGAGGCAGCGTCGGATGACGCTGCCTCTGTATAAGCTGCTACAATCTACGAAGATCGATTGTCAAGTCTGCGCCATATTGGCAATAAAAGTAGTAATAAAAAAGCCCACTGTAATAATACGTAGCAAACGAAACTGGCAAGCTTGCCGTAGCCCAAACTAGAACCGTTTAGAACATCAAACACCTAAGTCATAAGTAGAATTTAATAAAAATAACAAGACTAACAACGGCCATTCAATGAACTTTCTAAGTTATTTACGAATATCGCCTGCATGTTTTAGAAATAAAGCTATTTGTATCGTACGTTGTATTGTAACGTACGTTTAAATAACTAACAATTGTAAAATGTGAGAAATCATGCGAGATTTATGTCAATCAGCTTTGAGATACTAAATTTTACTTTTGCCATCTGTTTATTGGCCTGATGCTAAACTCTGCCTAGCTTTTGTCGGATCAGGAACGCTCGTAACGAGAACGTCGATAAGCTAGTTTCTATCCACTTGAATTGCAAGCTAAAAACTAGGTAAATCAGTCTAAATGCGAAAGTTCTGAAGTTACCAATTGGATAGGCAAATTTTGACGTAGACATCAAAAGCCTTTATAAAGCCTCGAATGAAGTTCAGCGGTTTCTCGAGAGAAATGCGTTGTGCGTACATACCAAATAGTCTTATTTTCTGTGACAACTTTAATACTGAACAGCTAATTTTTTTGCCCGAGTCGTTGCTAATAGACTTAGAGATACTATTCTAAGGGACAACAAAGCAACCACTTTTGCAAAGGCCAAACTTAAAGATTAACCCACACGTGCTCAAATAACCATTGTATGTGTAAAAATTGGCTTTAATTGATTTCTTTATAGTTATATTTATTAGGCAGTATATATTTTTTTGAAAGAAGATCGACAATCAAGTTGAAGTGACACTTTCTATGAACGCTGATTCTAGGTTCCCAGATGAGACCTGCGACACACGTATATGACAAGTTTTGAAGAACCGATTTCTCGTGCGCGTTCTAGATCGCAAAAGATATATGTATATATCAACAACCTTCATAGACATTTATTATTATTCGTTTATATAGATATATACATATTAAGCATTTTATCTTAGCACTATCTTAACAGATTGAAAAGCGAGGCTAATACGATAAAATGGTTAACACCCGTCCTTACTGCGAACAAAAGCTAGGCTCTGTGTTCTGGCCCAAGCACACACAACAAGAGGCCCAAGTTAATTTTGACCCCCGCCCGGCAATTTTTTATTCTCATCTGAACTGCGAGCAATGAAAGCCTTTCAACTAGTGTAAATTGACTGAAAAGACTGTAAGTATTGTTTTGTGAAATATGCGCGATATAATCCTGCTCGACTGGCTAACTAACGGACGCCATAGGACTAATAATATGTTAAAAATATTTGTATTGTGAAACTCTGTCTCGTCGATAAGGCTTCATGAATTTTACTTAATACAATGTAAAAACGTGACTACCAAGTGAATACGAAGAGTGTAGATGCACTATCTTCAGAACACCTTGCATGAAGACCCATCCTAGAATTTTCGATCAAGACTATTACGACATCGGAAACAAATAATAAACATACCCAACAACAGATACTAGATGTTAGAAAATTGGGATGGCTTTGAGAAAATTATAATTAGACTTCGTGTTGCAATATGCAGATGAATACTTTAGCTTTATATTCTACCCTCAACGTATCTATCTTTTTATACCATAGGACATTAGCCATTTTAGTACAAATAGTAAGACAGATAGTTTGCTATGCTCGAACGTACCTAAAACAGAAAAAAAAAAATGCAAATACGTTCTTGCTTAAGAAGGTGACCCGTTTGTAGGGAGAAGGGCCAAGGTTTTGTTTATCGATACGATTCGTTTGCGTGACTGACTGACGCAATGTTAAATTCTATGGAACAATTTAAGTTATATGTCATATGAAATTAAACCTCAGGCTTTCAAACGGCACGAATCACTCTACACTGACTCCTTCCCCGAGTCATAAGCACTTTGCACAGTAACTTTGTACTTTGTAGCCTGTAACTTAGCCAATCTTACCATACGCGTGCCGCGTGTCTTCGCGAGGCATAAAAATAATTCAGTGAGCATCGTTTGCTCGTATTAATAGTAATAGCAGTCCATAAATATAAGTTGACTTAGTTCGTAGTTTCTGAACTTGGTATTTCATATTGATTAAACAACTACATCCTTTAACTAAGTTCGAGGTAAATAACGAAATCTTTTGAGGTGCTTTCGATGTCATCGGCACCCGGTGCTCCCCGGAGGCCTCTCTGCTAAGTACCACCCAGGCCCGATGTTGCTTAGCTTCAGTAGTACGACGAGAATTTGCATATCCAACCTAGTATGGTGAACAGCGGCTATCCGGTGATTTAAACCTAAAATTTAGAAAAATATTAAGGCGTATTCTCCGTTTTAGGAACCGAACTCACTCGACGGTACTTAGCGTAGGTGATTAAACGAGAACCAGGTGGCCATTCAATGGCTTAAACCTGAAAGACCCCAGGACCATAATGTACCGAGTTAGAGTCATGTTTTTTTAAATGATTTACACATCAAAATAAATCAGTTCCACTGGGTGTTATCACAAAGAGGAAGATCGAAACAATAATGTTAAAAAACATGTCAAAAACGTTTGTGCAGTGTAGTCTCTACTGAAGTTTTTAACAGCTTGCGTACACCGGTCCTCAATCTTACCAGATTGAAGGGCTTTTTCAGAAGCTCTACAGAACTAACGTATAGATTTCCTTCTAGGCATTTTAAGCTACCTGTCTATTAAAGAATAAAAACAGTTACCAAACATTATAAGAACAGTGCGTCCCTTTTGTTTGTACAGAATTTGCAAATATTTGTATAGATTATATCTATAGAAATATGGAGGAACTTTTAAAAATCATAGAACTTAAGCAGTATAACAGCTTGCAATTAACATAAGACGTACTCAAAAAATATAATCAAACATTAGTTAATTGTAATGCTAGTTCTTGTTCAATTTTATCCTATTGCAAAGTATTGCAACATGCTTCAACAGGTATTAGCAAACTGACTTTACCGCTAAAAAATAACGCCTTAACTTCACTTGTTCTGTATTCAATTCCTCCTTCTACCTTCTAATGTTCGAACGTTTTCCATGTCCTTTCACATGAAAATTTGGGTGACGAGAGCTTACTATAGGACAGCTACAATGATAAAAAAAAAAGTAGAAGATGGAAGGCACAGGAGACGGATTAAGGGACCCTAGCATCAACTCTGATAATATTGTCAAGTCAAACTAATATAAATTTTATTTGTGTTATAATGCCTAATAAATGAAATATAAATTTCATTTTTAGATTTAGTTGAGATTAGTTTTCATTGTTGTAACAATCAAATCGACTATGGTAGTGTACATTTTAGTAAATTCTATAGGGCCACATAAAAAAACATCATAAACGCAGTGTTGAAATAGGTTTTTCTCAATCTTGTACATAAAAAAGCAGATTTAGGACGGAACGACAAGTTAGCATACTAGTAATTCTATTTTTCCCTGAATCGCTGATCGAATTAGGTTACATCTCTTTTATCTTACAACATAAGAGAGAGATATTTTCGGTTTTTCTCTTACCATAATCATTAGGGTTCTCGCCAGGGGAATAGAAATTTTCAAACGGGAAGAGCTACTGTGCTATCCTGGTGTGCACTGGCCATCGCGAGCTTTTTCCTAAGATTTAGAGTTTCTACCTAATTGATTCAAACGTAGGCCTGAAATCAGGACCTAAGCAAGTTCTTGTTCTGAAATAAAACACCGCTATACATATTTTAGGTATCACCTATTTTGCATCCATTGAATTAGCAGTAGTACAATGTCCAATAAGCCATCAGAATGAAACGTAAAGGAAAAATATATGAAAATTATTCGTTTATATGAATATAGCGTCGTTTCGTAAACGTCTTTGCTTGAGGAGAATGCCTATTCGATGGTTACTGATGGCTAGTTCCTACGAATAAAGCGTTTATTTGAGTAGATCAAACTTTTCGTTTACTATGACCTGTTTAAAAGAAACGTTTGTTACGATCGCGTGCAGCTTCTTTTCAGACGGTGGAGTTTGAAGCCGAGCAGAAAGTAATCTCCCCATATCTTTCCGTCTGAGGCAAAAAAATTCACCGAGCCTTGTATCTCATAAGAAAGAGCAGACGCAATGTCTTCGATCGACTTTTTCGTTCCCCCACGCTTAGCTGGCAGCTGCTGCGCGAATTTCCTCCTTCTGCAACAGATTCAAAGTTTGGCCAGCGCTTAAGACAGGAATCAAATTTTGGCGCCAAACCAAGTCAGTTTATGATTTGATAAAGCGATTGTGACATTCAGTTGTTTTTTCTTTCTATCCAAATGTTTTTGCTAAGCCTAAATATACGATTGTTAGTGCCTTTGGGATTTTATTAGTTTGAGTTTGTCCTCTACGAGGCTTATCGTTTAGATTCCTGGTTTATTATGGATAGCCGTCATTGGCCGCAGTAGACCTGATTTTCTAGATTAAATGCAAAAGCAAGGTCACGAAACTTGTGGCTAACTTGTGTTCTCAGGATGGAGTAGGCGGTAGCGCGAAGACTTGAAACCAGAACGTGTTCGATTCTAATCTGATTGTATATGCAAGTTGATGTGGTTTGTACTTGCAAGTTTATCAATAAAGTAAGTTATCATTGTAGAGCGGCTTTTCAAGCATTCCTTTTTATAGTTTGGAAGGTATCAGTCACGGAAGCTCTATAGCGCTTCTCTCCAGCCCATTTTCTGTTTTTTAATCCGGTATACTGAGCCAGTAACTTTACTGAAGAAGGCGCAAATGAAAACCGACCTTATGAATATTCTATGAAACAACCCGTATACAGTAATAAAGTCATTTTTGTTATAGCCGGCTCCTTAGAATACATGTTTAATCATTTGACTTGCCGATAACCACTTTCACCAGCAGTTACCTGTATACGAAGGTGCGCGCGATCGGTTTAGCCTAAACAATATCGGTTCATGCACTGACAAGCTTCAAAGAAGCGAAATTTTTTTTCAAGACCCAAATTTCAGCCCGCATAGAAGGGCCTATATAAACCTAGTTTGCACTCCGTCGATCCCAGTCCACTGAATCCGTTCTCACTACCACGATCAAATTTCAGAAGCCGAACGTGGTAACGCTGACGGCGGCATCTTCCTCGACGTTTTCTAGGCCTTTGATAAGCTGCAACATTGTACACTGGTAACAATATTTGCCCATCTGGGAGTAGACAATGATTCCTGCAAATGATCTTTATTTTATTTATGCAACAATGCCAGGCAAAGACAAGTAGAGAACGTCCTACCCACATTATCCTGATATAATATAGGACTTTTTTTTGTTTAACACGGCATCTTTTCTCATTATAAGGAAGTCTTGTATGAAGACGATCCGATTCAGCGACTATTTTAAGCCAATGACATTACAAATGCGGAGCCAGTCTCTAAAATTCATGGCTTAAAGCATATTAGTAAAGCATTTCTTCGTTCCAGCTAAGGCTTAACTTATATATAATTCTAAGTGTTATCTTTTCGTCAGCTCAGCCAAATGTCCACATGTCGATAATGGCTAATGAATAATTTACCGCTAGATTTTTACTCGTAAGTGGTTGTTATGAGTCATCTATTATGGAGAGACATGAAACGGTCAAAGCTGGTGGCTCAAATTAGATCTAAGGCAAAAACGGCGCTGTCCCGTCGTTAAAATGTGTTTCAAGTTATTTTCATGTGTGCCTATTACAGTTTCATTAGCCTTTGGTGAATCACTGTGGTAAAATCGGACGTGCGGGTTGCGAGCAAATCATTGAGAAATGCCAGGGTATTTCGGTTCAAGCCGTGCTTGGCCTTCGCCGTTCATGCTCAATTTCGAAAACATAACAATATCTAACCCAATAGCATTTTTAGTACTCACAGCCTGCCCATGTAAAAATAATTACCCACGACTTTAAGTAGCTCTTTGGAAAGCTACCGGAAGCTCTTTTATTAATCAAGACAAGAGATTTAGATACGTTTAAAGGTAAAACTGTATTTACCCATAATGGACCTAAGGGAACAGCTGCCACAGCATAGCATAAGCTACCGTTGTCAATTAGAAATTTAAACAATTTCACTAAATTAAAAACTAGGCCAAAGGCTGCTCCTTGAGGCTGTAATCTTAACTGACATATTAAAGGCATTTAGATGAAGAAGAAAAAGCTTGATGAATGTCGTTTATGCGCCCTTGCATTTTGTGCCGGACAAAGCCTGTGCTTCAATCAAATAGCCGCGGCTTAGGTGCGATAGGCTTACCAGGCACACGGCCAACGCCTTGGTTTACAAACTAGATTTATCGAATGTAACCTGTGTGCGGTAAAGTAAAATGTGTCTTGCAGAAACGCGGAGCTTGTTGTGCGCAACGAGCAATCGATTCGGTGGGCATCTACCGCTTCGGCTAGCCCATAACGGCACCGTTTCGAGACGATTCAAGTGGTTATTCCTGAAAATTTTGCTCTAGCTGGTAATAAAATGCTTTATTCTTTTTTGTGCATCTAAACGGTTGTAAAGTATTCGATTCACAACTTCTGAAACAGTGGATAACTGGGAGAATGCTTCAGATAAATCAGAATTTAGCGGTGAAGTAAACCTACGATAATTGCTAGATCATTCTTCAGTGTTTCTAGTTAGGACACGATTAGATTGCTTAAAAATACAATTACCTTCAAGTAACTTACGAACAACATAAAGCTGGCATAATTTCGATTTTTGACCACAAATCCATGGAATGGATCGTGTAATGTCGAGAAAATTTATTCTAAGGACTTGTAGCAAAATTCCAGGGTTCTAGAGGCACCGTGTCAGTTTTTCGAGATATTTCCTCTTTTACTAGTCTTCACGAAGAATGAGTAATTGCGGTGCTTATAAAAATATTTAGCGACGAGTTAATGGCAGTTTTAGGACATAATTTGAAAAAAAACATAATATTTAAGTTACCTATATGTAGGATTGCTTGCCACTGTAGTTTTCCACTCCGCGAAGACGAATCATGTAATCGTTTAATTTGTTTTTGTTAGTTATCTCACGGACAGTTAAATTGCCCCGTTGAACTTTAATTGGAAACTGAACAGCCCCCAGAGATTTTTTATCATGTTAGGGGCAGGTTCTCGTGATGGGTAGTTCGAAATGGCTTTCCCACAACTATTTGACTGGTGTAAGCTAGCGCGATGTGACGCTGAAAGACACGAAAGTAACGAATCTTGGTCACAAGTTACAGGAACTGTTTTCATTTGATAGGATCGACCTGTACCTGGTATTTTTTTATAAAGAATCGACATTTCTTAAAAATAACTCGAGCTTTTTATGGAGCTCGCATTCAATTCACTAAAACCTGAGATGCGACACATTGAGTGATTGTCAGTTGAACGTTGTATGTTTGGCCATCTGCTAGTTTAGGCGGTATTCGTCTTACAAAAGTGAAGCTGTTTTATGCTTCTAGCTTAAAGGAATAAGGGAAGTGACTTTTTTTGTGAAGTGCCAGGCGCGTTAGGAAATTTAGATACAGAAATCTTTATATTCAGTATTTTTCGATAAAGATTTTTTTAGAGAAAAATGTTTGTCCCGAAACTAGTTGTTTTGTTTAGCATTGTTCAAAATAGTACTATATTTCACATCGTATATCTTGCCGCTCGCTGTACAAAACCGTTGTTTGTACAATGCGGATGGCCAAGAGATCATAGATGGAGGAAGACCACTCGTGAGCACAATATGATCGTTTCGAACACTTCACCGTCCTATACAAGTTGAAGTATATATAGTACAATAATCGTCTCTTATTAATTAGCATTCTCAAGTTGAGCAAATCAGTTTTTGGTCAAACACGAGTTGGGCAAAGGCCGCCCCGTGTGACAAGACAGGACGTTATATATATGAGGAGTGATATAATAAGTGAGTTCGAAAATAGATAATCCATTTATAAAATGTTCGTTGTCTATTTCATTGTAATGATTATCAAGTAGATTTAAAAAATTAGCGTAGATGGTATGTAGTAGGCGCTTGAAGTAATGGCCCGTTTCAAACGACCTCCCGTAGGGATCCTTTTTGGTCGGATTATGTGACCAACTTGTGATCAAAAAGTCTTGCTTTTGATCTCTAACTTAACCATCCTATCCAGCTACGCGACTGTAGAGTATTCCACAATATTGATTCGATTTTATGAAGTTACTTTCCATTTGCTGTATAGCAAGTGCTACCAACATGCAGATAGCAATAGAGGAAGATATCTCTAGACACACGACACGCTTTCTAAACATAAGTGAATGCAGAAAACTGTTATACTTTAGTTGGTAACAGTCTTAATCGAGCTCCTAGTGAGACAAATGAGAAATTCAAAGAATGAAGCCATTTTCACAGAACCCCTAAAAAAATGCTGTTGAAGCCTGCAACATTGGTTCTGGAAGACGCGTGTCTTAATTAATTAATTAATTAATTGAACGCAGCTACGGATTACCGCCATCGCATGACAACAATTTTTGATTCACCTAAAGACCAAGTACATCGTAAAGATGTAATTATGAGTGTATTGTCTTTCTTAAGAAGAATATTATCGGATTCTTTTGATCTTACAACTTGCGCGTAAGTGATACCGTCCAAGTTCTACATTTGAACAAATGGAACACCTTTACGTTATTATTTTCTATGCTCACCTTTTTTTTTTTACAAAAAGCTTTTTTCATAGCATCTTCACCGACAAACAGTGTACTTCAGAAACTTCATTATAAAACAGAAGTCTCTTAATTTGTGACAAAAAAGGCTGGGCTAGACCGTATTTTGGTACAAGTCACGTAGGTTTTTTTGCTACTGACGTTTGTTGTAAGCAGACAGACCGTTATTCTACTTCCCTCCATTGACGTCCACTATACTATACGTGAAATTTTGTTAAAAAAAAAGGGTATTTACGTTTACTTCCTTTTTTGTTTTTGCTATCGTTGTTCCTAGCAGCACATTTCAATAGTAAACTGTGTCAGGAAGCATGGCGTAACGGGTAGTCTTTCTCGTATAACGAAGCAAGCAGGTCTTGATTGACGAAGGCCTTACGAGCCGCCAACCTACTTCCCAGGACTAGCTTTACTTAGATAGATAGGCAGGCTTAGTATAACCATCGTGGATAATATTCTGAACTGCGATATACTGTGGCTGGTGTCATCGGAAGTTGTTAGTATGGCCTGCGTACCGTATTGCCACAGGATCGGCAGAGATACGCTCACAACCTGGTGATGCCTGTAAGCGATGACTCGCCAGTGACTTGAAATAGGGTTCGACGCTAGCGGATGCCCATTAGCAATGCTTAAAAAAATTCGGTGAGCTGGTAGCAAATAGGCAGCACATTCCAAAATAACTACTAACCCAGAGAACAGCTGTGTGATCTCCATTGACGGTGCTCATACGAATAATAATAATAACTTCCTACGTAGAATTAACGGCCACTGTTTACATGCGATCGTCTTGATAAAAAAAATCCTTACCTAGAGTTGCAGTCGTTCTTATTTGCTTTTTGCACGCGATATTCCAGAGAATCTGATGTGACGTAGTACAAAATTGAGTTAAAGTTTCCTGCCGCTTTTCGTTTAGGGGAAGAGCTATTCGCCAAAGTTATGGAAACTTACCGCTGAACGTGTCGGTTACCAAATGCACCCATTTTAAACGTTACAATTTTTTGGACTAAATGACAGCTACTTCCTCCCTCTTTTTTCACCTCTTAGAAATGACGATTATTGAATCATATAGCTAGTCTAATAAAGTGTGAATAGGCATACAGGTTCATCACACAGGTGAGTGTTATGATTCTGTAAACATCGAAGTTTCTTCATTTAAGTTCGTAACTACTGTTACCTTTATAGGATTGCTAAACATGCCTACTCCTCGATATATCCAGTCATCATTTCGTAACAGAATAGCACTTGGTTGTGACCTGTATGTACTTTAGCTTTTACAAAATTACCATATGCATTTTTAGTTTGCTACTCATGATACGTCCCGGAAAAGGGCACCTTAATACTACATGATCTATATATGTAGGTCATTACCTTTTGCAACGCTAAAGGTAATGCCCTACGTACGTGGCTTTTCATAGAGGACCGTACAATCGTATTATTTGTTCAATATTGTGTAGTGGATGGAAGGGGGAGAAAATGCACGATTAAAACTGCATCGAATTTACGTTTCGATCCAAAAAATATAGGCTCATAACTAGGCGAAGTGTAGGCCGACAATTGAAATAATATCGGTTTTCCGGTATCAAAGAGTTTTCAGTTCAGGTTTTTCAAAAGGACACCTATGTACGTCAGGACCTTGTCGGCAGATTTCTTGGGATTATTGAAAGCATAGAATGAACTGATAAAACTTAAACTCTTAACCAGGCAAAACTTTTACTAATATGCCATTTCCTCGCCTCTATTTCAGTCTAAAAGCAGTAAACAGGAACATCCTACGAGATGTAGCTGAACCGAGACTCAATGCATAGTCCCATTTTTTCTTTTTAACCATGTCCATTTTTTAAGATCTCTAAGAAAATCCTATTCTCTGTGTTTTTTTTTCCAGCTTCAACAACCCCATAATCTTTTACATATTGCTTGTAGAAATGATAAAGAAAATACCAACGCAATTGATTGGACGTGGACTCACCAACCTAAACTAACGTGAAATTAACTTTAATAGTATGAGCTTGACGTGGCGGACTGAACAAACATGTCAGGGGGTCAAATTGTCATTGCGTCTGTTTCAACGATGTAGGTTAATTAAACGAAGACAAATTAATCTTAAAACGCCTCAGCAGAAGTGAATTCCACTGTTTATCCACTTCGTATGAGCTTTGTATAATCTTTATTATGCCCATTTTTCAGACATAGCTTTAGTTTGATGGACATCGTGTTGTTGAAGACGACTCTGTTGAACGTCTTCTTCACCAATCGATCTGATATACTTGTCCGGTAATAAAGCGGTGATTTCTCTACTATAATCGATCCCAACAATAAGCCTATTATGCGTTCGCTTGTCTCACAAGGGAAACAGCGTTTTGTCTGTTTTACCATTACAATTGTAGCTGCCTGAAAACTCAACACTCCTTTCAGATTCGGCCATCTAAAGTCTCTTTCTGTATCACAAGGCAAATACCCACCCGAACCTAATTTTGAAGGAACTTTACTTCTAACGAATACAGTATATTTAATGAATTCGATCATAAGCTGTGGAGCGTATTCTGTATGCAGACATATACAGACATATGTTCTGTTCCTTGAAGAAAAACATGGATTCAGTAGTTTTGTCTGTCTATATTCATTCATCAGCCTGTCTATGGCATATGTGTGTGCGCATGTCTTTGCCTGTTACGCTTTTATTTTGCGTTGTTCGGTATTGATTCATTTTAAAGACTATTGAACATACATATAGCAAAGAATATATTGGTTCTCTCTATTACACGCACGTACTAGTGGGAAGCCCTAGTGACAGTGGCGCACCGGTTCTGATCCTAATACCAACAACAGAAGCAGCAGCGAAATCGGTGATCCTCCACGTCGCGCCTCAACAACAACAGGCGACAAGCAGTAATGAGAGCTGTTAGAAGGAGAGCAGACTTGTGCGAGCATACAGGCCCAACATGATTGGCTACGTGGAACACAGCGTCATTATTCTTCAGCCCAAATTCGTCATTACGCTCTTAAGTAATGATCTCCAAGTTTTCCCCCCGAATATTTTTAATCGATACGCAGATACCCCAACGAGAGCGAGATAGATTACTAGAAATCATACGAACAAATGCAAATCTAATATGTAGCTAAGTAGTTGTATAAGGAGAAGCAATTCTGTAGATATGTATCCGGCCTGGGTCGACAGTAACGTTTAAATTGGCTCTTGGCAATAATGCTAACTGCAGCGTTGTTACAGGCGTAACTGTGAAGTAAGATTTTCGCCGCGCCCCCTTTTAAAACCACAGAACACAACGTACGTGGGAAAACACGAAGACATTGTTTATTTTCTCTCTCTCTCTCTTTCTCGCTTCGCTCTCTCCTCTTGCGTGCGTTGGAAATCGCAAGCAGGAATTGAGTCGTCAGACCGCCAAACTACACTGCACTAGTTAGAACCTAAACGAACGAGAGAAGTTGTCAAAGGGCTCCGTTTCACTGAAACTGATACAGGGGTTAACTAACTGAAGTCAAACCAGAGAACTGAAATGCATTGGAAAACATTGAGAATTGTTCTTATAAGGCTGTCCATATCACAAGTACATAGGTCCAACACACCACCTTCAGGCCCTTAATTCAATCGACTGTAAATTAAAAAAATCGATCAACGCAGTCATATCAGACCGGCAGAAGTAGGGCCACCTTAAAAATATCAGTTAATCGCATATCAAGAGAAAATCCTTTATAAATACGAATTTTTTGTTTAGGAAGACTGTAGCCTTATTACTACAAGTCCATCGAAAGTGAAACGTTGTATTCAGCTAATGTTAGGTCTTTGAAGTTGTTACATCATAAAGTTAGCCTAATAAAAATTTGGGAATATTGAAGAAAACAAAGAAAGACTTTTTAAGCAGTTTTTAATGAGCTACTTAGACGTCAAACGGAGTATCTATATAAATTCTCTCGCAAGGCAGGCAGATTATATCCCGTTTTGTTTGTACTATTCGTCATTCTTCCATAGAATATTCAATCGTAGTGCAACGATAGTAGTACTGGAATGTGCGCGAAGATCACATCACGAAAATCACATTTAGTTAAATATTGGAGTACACTTTTGGAGATTTCATAGAAAGTTATGTTACTTGCCTGTACCTATCGTTCGGTCGTACCACTAGAGGGCGTTCGGTCGTACCACTAGAGGGCGTTCTGTACGTATGCGATCGAATAATTAAAATCATTTGGACGGAAAAGCGCTCTTTCTCTAATAACCCTACAAACATGCATGATTTTCCGTATGTTCCCTGACAGCACAAGTAGAAACGTATATGAAATGTGGACTTTGTCTCAAAATCATGTTAATATTCTAGATTCACTTCAAGCCCATGTGTCTGTCCATTCGTCCGTTTATTTCTAAATGATGAACAAATTGCATGTACAGCAACCGACCGTTGCAGATTTCCTTCCTCTTTTTTTATTTTTCCCGTTTGAAGTGTTGCCCCTTCACTGGCGACCGCAGGGGCTCCTCCTAGACGAGATTCGTTTCACCAACTAACAAGTGTTCCTAGTATCATTTGTTCATCCCGTTCGTTTGCTACTGCTCTATTGCAGAGTGTCAACAATACCTTCTATCTATATATCTCTCATTCTATGAGTCCCCAGTCGATGAGTGGCTCTACGTCTTGCGTATCGTAGCGTTAGCGCAACAAGACGACGTTGATAGGTGGAAGGGTAATGAAATATCTGTCTGGATGCAGGCAGTATGCAAGGCTGTCTAACTGGCCACCTGCCACTCGCAATTTTTAGCAGCGGCAGTCGGCGACGACTCGTCTGTCCGCCAATTCGCGATATCGAAACATCGCGCACAATTGACTTGATAAGGAGTCGTCAGACGTTGCAGAGCAGAATGGGACAAGGCGACCCAAGCCTGACTGGGCACGACCGGGTCGTGTCTGATCGTCAGAATCAATTTGAAAACAAGAACGCCGACTATCGGCTGACTACAAGTGAATGATCACTGATGAGCTGAGAGAGCAAAGTAAACCGATCCGTCTATCGAGGTACACGAAGTACTACTACACCAAGGCATCGTCTGCATACTGCATCTTAACGTACTTTTACACTGCTGCTCTATTCTTTGATAGTTTACCTACGCGTATGCTGGTCACCTACTTTGCTGCCGGTTCTTGAGTAGTTCTGCTCTAGAAAACTGTACAGCTAATTGTGTCTGCTGCTCACGTTAACGCTATCGTTCTCGCTCTCACCTTTTTTTCTCGCCCATTTTCGTGCACGGCGCCGCTCGCTAGCACTATTTAGCAAGCAGGTCGGCGGCTCCCAGATCTCTGCATGGCGCGCCAAAATACGGCATGGGACAGCAGCAACGGCCGCTATCTGTATTATTATTATAGATAGATAGATAGAAAAGTAATAGCTATACTGCACCTACTGGCTGCTGTAAGTTAACTGAATCATCCAGTGGCCGGTTGGTTGATTCGTTGGTCAGGCTAGCACCAGCAACAACTGCACTGGCCTGTTGTTGGTCAAGCCGACTATCGTTGACGCTCTGCAATCTATAGGCGGCCATTGTCGGTGAACGGCGGTAGGCAGTAAGAGAGGGACATTTAAACAGTCGGCTGTCGTTAAAGGCCTTCGCCGACAGCGATGCATCCATTCGGAGCGCAGCAGCAGCAGCAGCAGCGGTAGTAGTAGTAGTAGTAGCAGCAGCAGCAGCAGCAGCAGCAGCAGCAGCAGCAGCAGCAGCAGCAGCAGGGCCAGGAGCAGACATCAGTGACCGACAGCACCACCTTCTCTGCTGCTACTAGATCACTCCAAACGACTATACTATAGGCAGGCAGAGGCAGCAGCCATTAGAAGAGGTCCGCCATATTTGTGTTTCAGTTCTCTTCTGACGGGCACTACAAAACGGGCCGATTTCGGCCGCCAGCGAGGCCTTGGGCTGCCGAGAGTGACCCCCCGGCGAGCAAGGGCCCGCATCGCGACATCACACGCGATCCTCAACGACATCCGAAGGCGTCCAACGACGTGCATAGTGTCCTCATTCGGCCCGTGCGGTGAGAGGCCAATTCTGTTTGTGCGTGAACCCGCCGCGACATCGTGAAGAAGAAGAAAACGACGACGTGGACCAAACAGGCGACGAACGTCTAGAGTTCACCAGCCTCTAATAATACTGCTACACCTACAAACTAGCTGAGTACGACACTATCATCATCACCATCGTCATTGTCACTGCTACGTCTACCAGCACCGTGGGTGTGAGTGTGTCTATGAGTGTCCCTGGGTGTCTGTGTAAGATGTGTTCTGCTGGCAATCGCTGCCTGCTCCTTATTGCTGGTACGGCATAGCACAGCATACGATTTCTATCTGAAGCTGCCTTCCTACCTGTCTGTCTGCGCTGCTGTTTCGTCGACACAACGACGGCAACAACGACGACGACAACAACAACGACGACGACGACGACAACAACAACGAGGACGACGACGGCGACGGCGACGGCGACGACGACGACGGCGGCGGCGGCGGCAGCGGCGACGACAACGACGGCAACGACAACCACTTCTATCTGCGCCAGTGAGTGTTCGCCGCTTGATCAATCGTTCGGTGTAGCACCACCACCACCACCACCACCACAACAACAACAACAACAACGACAACAACAACAACTGGTACCAGTACTATAACGAGTGGCGGTAGAAGCAGCACAGCCACCATCGCGGCCGTCGTCTTCACTGTTGATATATAACTACTGCTTGTTGTTGTACTAGAACTCGCCTGGCCTAACCCACTAGTCCGGCCATAGCAGGAACAGTAACTGCAGTAGTTGGGCAATAGCCGGCACTGGTCAATAATCTAATCTAGTCGATCATTTTCTTTATACAAGTTAGACACACTGTTGGGTTAGTGGTTGTCGATAAGGTCGAGCCGGGTCGACTCCACTATCGCTCGTACAATACAACAGCAGCAGCATCAGCAATAGCAGCACGCAAGCAACTTTAGACAGCGCCAGTCGGAGGCAGTGCTAACAACAGCAGCAGCAACAACAGCACAAACAGCATCACGATCAGCAGTAGAAATACCCAACTGCTACTTTAACTTCTGCTACTACTACTACTGCTGCTGCTGCTGCTGCTGCTGCTAATACAATAGACAGCATCGTGCAGTTCGCGGTGCCGTCGTCAGTGTTCAGAATTGAGTAGCATTAGCAGCGTCTGCTGCAATTGAATCCGACGAGTCAGCAACTAGAGTCGTTACCGGTGAATGGGCGTCGAAGACCACGAGCGTCGCTCACGTTGAAGAGCAAAGCACGAACGACGACGTATCGTCGCTTAGTTGTGTCGTTTGGTCGCAACCGCCATCAGCGACCCAGTACTGTTGAATGGCCGTACAAGGAGCAATAGTGAGTAAGTGGCTGACAAGCAAAGCAAATCAATTGCAGTGAAGGTTTGTGTGTCGCTGTTCGAACGTTATCTCGACTACCCGAAGCTATACTTGGCACACGCGCGGATAGGCAGATCACGTATAGATATACTTCTATTAGCAGTGGTACCGGTACGGCTATCACAGCTATTATCCATATCGTGTTGTGCCTCGGCTGGCTTATCATCACCAAAATCTACAGCATCACAAGAAGGCAATCAGTGTAAAGCAAGGAAGGCGACAAACAGGCCCGCTGTCTGTGGCCACTGTTTGCGCTCGGCTGCTGTTGCTGCTGCTGCTTTTGATGCCTAGTTGTCTGTTGTAGCGTTTCGCGCCGTACGCAATGAGTTGACACGGGGGCCTGCATCAGCCCCCGAGACGTCCGATCTCACACAGATCACCAAACGGCCGAGTCAGCTTACGCGGCCACTGTCACCTTCATCCCATAATAATGCCCACTGGTTGCCAGTAACTAGCGCCGTGTACGTCCCGGTGGAGCGTTCCTGTGACTACGGAAAAATTACGACCACAAAGAGTCAGAGTAGAGTGATGATAGTTCGCACTGGTCGGGGTTCACGATCGTCAGTCGTCTGCGTTGGGACGCAGCTTAGCCGCTCTACATATTAGCGTTGTCGTCGTCGTTGTTGTTGTTGTTGTTGTCGTTGTCGGCGGCTGTAATCGGTGTCTGCGCGCCTGTGTGTCCGTCATTGACGTCTGTAGCGTGCTGGGGGCAGCCGGCCGGCCAGCCAGCTAGCCAGCTAACCAGTCGGCGCGACTCAGTTTGTGTAACAGCAAAAAAAAGAGCAGCACGAGTGCAAGGTATTTAGCTTTCGTTTGTTTCAGCCAGTGGTGTCTCAACGTTTGCACCAAATGACTGCTGATACAGCATTATGATCAGCCGACGCGACTACCTATACGAGCATTATTATCGCCAATACCGGCGAGGATAACAGTCACAACCACAACCCATACGAAGTAACGAGTGAGAAACGAGCACATGTGTCAACCAGCCCGACGCTACGACGGTGCAAATGTTGAACAAGCCAAGCTGCCAATTTACAGACAGATTATACATATATATATATATACCGCAGGCAAACGCTAATCTCGATCTATACGTGGCAAATAACTACTCTTTAAGAAGACGACAAAGAATACTACAGTTACAGGTTACACGCCCAGATCAAGAGCTCTATAATCCTGTTCTACAACTAATACAATTATTGTAAGAGCCAATAGCTCGTACCGCTGTGACTACTGCCGCTGCAACGGTAGCGAAATTCTATCTGTGGTAGTCATCGTCATTCTTACACGAATCGTCCTTAGGAAAGATCCAAGTATACACATATATATATGTAAGATATATATAATTTAAATGATAGTGCATTGGTGACGTCCATGGCGTGTGGCAGTCTTGTCATTTGTATCGATCGTCGTCATACTTGACCCCTCTGGCGTTAAGCTTTTGCCCCCTCATCGTCCGAACACCCACTGTCACCACTGTTACAGCTACAAGGCACTGAAGTGGTAAATTAAGGGGCGAGTCAAGTAGGGGGTACGATTGCTCTCCGTCCGCGGTGTCCTTTATCGCTTATGAAACATCTGAGAGTGAGAAAACGACCGACTGAAGATCACAAATAGAGCGGGTAAAGAAAAAGGTACTAAAGGAACATTGTCAAGTTGGAATGCGGCCACAGAAGGAAGTCTACGGCGAAAAAACGTGCTCGAGAGAGTGAGTGATTGAGTGTGACAGGAATACGTGACATACCGGGCGACTTCAGATCGTCTTGAGAGTGCGTCTTCTGCTTCGTCGTCGTTCAGTGCCGTTCAGCAGAAACGAAATTTCAGCATATGACGAATAAGTGGCCTGAATAAATCAGTGCTCAGCCAGACCACCTCGTGTTTCCTATACTCTGCGTGTTTTCGTACTTCGATTGAGTTGATTCACGGCTCTAGGAGAATTTTCATGGGTATATATTTATCTATTATAGCAAAAAAGGCCGTAGTTCGACAAAGAGATATCGTACACACAACGCCACAAAACATTGTTCGCAACCATTGGCCTGCGCTGTATTCGCAGTGCAGAAGTTAACACTAGCAAACAGCATTCGCAAGAAATCAGCCATCAACGATCTATAAAGAGAGATGGCGGAACTGTACACTACCGCATTTCAAATCACCGATCAGCGGACTAATTAAGCAACAATTGGATGAAAAATTGAAACATCGCCGGTGCTAAGTTTTGCCGCTGCCGTCACAGTTGGTTGCTATACGAGAACGCAATGGTAGCTACTGTAACAACTCGCAAAAATTGCAGTAGTAATACAAAAAGGAACTAATAAGACGAAGATCGCACAGACAATACATTTATACATACATATATATATATATATATATATATATATATATATATATATATATATATTCATTTTCATACTCCTGCGGCGTGTGGTCGCACGACTCGGTAACAACTGAGCTCAGAAACCAGCATCACGCCAAGATCGAGACCGGAGCGCGGTTGTGACGCGGTCTTGTAGCTATAAGCACCACAACAAGCCCCTACGTGGCGTGAACAAGTTGACCGTTAGACAGACAGACAAATATACAGACATACCAAACGAGAGGACGCAAACAGATTATAATACCTACCAGTCGGCTGAGAAGCTATTACCGGCAGAAAAAAATAATAGTCTAGTTTGTACTGCGCGGGCAGTCATCGCGGTCGGTGTACGTCAACCTATCAACGACGACATTAACCCCGTCATCGGCGGCGGCGGCAGCAGCAGCAGCAGGAACGCCACCATCGCCACCGCCGTCGACAAAACACTATGAGCGGCTTGACGGTGCTGCCGTGTCATGTTATGTTATCACTGCGCCGAACGGAACGACAACTGTAACAACTCGACGATTCAACGCTTCAGAACGACTTCTAGTACCACACAGCCCTCAGAGCGACTTGTGCTGCTGCTGCTTCCACCGCTGAGACAACAACAACAACTAACACTTGGCACCTATCAGTATCGCGTTATTAGCCGGGCGGAACTGTGTGCACGAGCTCGTGGTTGTGTTCGTCCACGTATGAGTCTATTTGTTGCTGCTGTTGATCGGTAGTGGGTCGAGCTGAGCTGCTGCATCAACGACAAAAAGCAAAAGCTTCGATGACAACAAGCTAAGCTTAAACTAAGAGAGAGCGAATTATCCCAGCGAAAGTCTCTCTCGATTCTATTGCAACTGTTAATGGTACTCAACATTTCCGTGTGGTAGTAATAGGTGCCGTGCTTCGTTCGGTTTGGCCGTGTTGTTGGTGTTTTTGCGTGAGTGTGTGGTCTGTCTGAGTGTGTGTGTGTGTGACAAATTCGCAGTTCGTATCGGTCGCTGTTAATGCTACTGTTGTTATTGCAGCAGTGTGAATTCGTTTGTGCTTCAACTGCGTCTATTAGTGCTTGAAATACAACGTGTTTTCGCCGTAAGATGTACAGTCAACGTAGGCATCAACAACAATAAACGTTTGGTACCCCGTAAAACGTAAGCGTTGCTGGCATTTTCCATTCGCCAGGTGTCTCTCCCCTCCAATCGCCGTTCTTTCTTCGAAACACTACTAGTCTTGCTACGCTGCACTAGACAATTATCACTAGCGCATGGCGTGTTTGACGTGTCCCGGCGTACGCTTTCAACAATCTACAGGAAAACAACAACAGCGACGACAGCAACAAGAAGGGCAAGAACAGCGTTTCAACAACACCTCCCTTACCGAACAATCTCAGCATCAAGCGTCATTGTCGCTGTTGTTGTCGTTGACGGCGGAGTCATTGCGCGACCATCGTTGCATCGCTGGCACCGCCGCATATCTCAAGGCTGAAGGCCCGCGTTGCTGCTGCTGCCGCCGCTGAAGTGACTACACTGTAAACGGGGCCGGGGCGACATAGAACGACGCCGAACAGGTTACCATTACTCTAGATGTTACTACCGCCACTGCTACTGCACTAATTCTATCGGTGACCAGACGACTGCGTCTCTTGTGGAAACAGTCGCGCGAGCATCAAGAGCCACAGCAGTGTCAAGGGTATGTGTGTTTGTCTGTGTGAGTTTGCGTCTGCTTTCGCGCCGTGTGGTGCTCCCGCGTTCGCGTCATAGTCCGTCGCGTTCACGCTGTTGCTGCTGCCGTTGGTGAATGTCCGTCTTTTTTGTCTCCTTTCGCTACGGCCCGGCGATAGGTCGAGCAGCTTGGACGGTATATCCGTGCGTGCTGTTGCTCGATCGTGTTATTGGCCGACCGCTTTCGTTGCTACGATCGCCGCCGCGGTGCGCTGGTGAGTTCTTGGTTGTTGTTGGTATTTTCGTCATCGTTCGGCGTTTAGTCTGTGGCGAGCGTCGGCAACAGACAGCGCGCTAGTTAGCGAGCCCGCTCTAGCAGCGGCAGCCACGTCGACAACGACGAGCCGCCTCGGCTCTGTTGTCGTTCGTTGGGGATTTCATTCCAGAGAGACAAACGCCTTCGAGGGGAAAGCCCCAGCATCACTAGCAGCGTCACCAGTAGCGTACAGCAGCAGCAGCAGCAGCCTCAACCGCTGGCTCCGCACAGCAATCGCAATCGCCGCCCGGTCGGAGGAGTACACGACCGCAGTTCCGTTGTCATTAGTGTTGTGCTACCTGGACCTGAAATAGTGGAGCGCGACTTGGCACACACGCGCAACGTGGGATCGCGCTGCCGCTTCTGCTGTCGTTACTGGCGTTGTACGGGAACACACAGGCTAGGCATCAACCAACCATCCACAGGAAAGTACCCCGAACGGACGGAGCGTCGCCAAAGCGCTCAGCATCGCGGCAACTCACCATCGAACGACAACGTTATCGAGTGCGCTGACGGTGTTGCTCACTGTGTCATCAACAAGACGGGATGGAACCAACAATAAACCCAGACAAACAGTTACTTGCTGTCATCGTGTCTCATCTCCCGGGATTTGATGGCATCCGCGTCATTTGAAGACGACGTAAGCGAATAGTGTTGAAGCATCTTGCGCGCTAATTGTAGGCAGCGCAGAGTCATGGCGTAGCAGCTCAGTTGTGTATATCTGGGCGTGTCGACTAAAAGAGAACGAAACAACAACAGATAACCAATATACAGTCGTCGCAGCACCGCAGTCGGTAACGATATCAAAATAGCAACGACAACAATAACAGTAATAGCAGCTATATAGAAAAGGCATTCGAGAGGACAAGCTCAAAGAGCAAGCTGCAATGCCCGCAGATGTACTTGATCTTAGTTAATAAAGAAACTAACTGTGGACTATCCGCGCGCCAGATTATCTTGTCTACGTGCAAGACGCCCGTATCGTTTCCAATTTTTATATTGGGAAAGCGAATGTACGGATAATTGTTTCGTCACCATCACGATGCTCGGTAGCAGGCAATAATAAAGCCTCATCACCTTTTGTGGCCAATCTATAAACAAACAGTTAAAATAACAACAACAACAACATAGATAACCGCCAAGCGAATATTTACATGACCATTGAAACTTGCAATTCAAAATAGCAGACATTCACGGACGAACAAGAAAGACCTATTCAAAGAAGGAAAACGTTCAGAAAAAGGATACAGCCAAAAACCGAGAAGAAAATAGTTCGTTATAAGTGTTTAGTCAGAAGAGGCAGATCAAGCGAACCTGACCTGTTATATATATATATATACACATATATATATATATATATATATATATATATATATATATATATACATATATATATATATATATATTAGTACCTCACTATGTCAGTAACCTATCTGATACTTTGAGCTAAAGGAACTGCCATCCATCGATCCATGAATCATTATTATTGTTGTTGTTGTTGTCCATGTTGTTTTATGCCGAGTATAGAACAAAAGGAACCGCAAAAACCGCACCGGCGTCATCTAACGAGATCTACTTTCGTACTAATTAGCAACAGTAATTGCCACAGCTTCCGTAACTGGAAGCAGCAGCAGCAGCAGCAGAAGCAACAGCAGCAGCAGCAGCAGCAGTAACAGTCATCACAACAAATATAATACTGATTGTTATTGGAATTGTTGTTGAAATGTGATGAAAGCCTTACTATGCTACAGATTATAATTATGTCGGTACAACTAACGACGAAGTAGATAATGATCGCAAAAACTTCGTTATCGATGATTGTGACCATGATGACAACGTCAGCCGCATTCACGATGATTGGTACAATGATTACGACGATTTTGACGATCGACAGCGGAAAGAGCTTTTGAATTTTTTGTACAAATTTAACTAGTCACCTCGTCGTTCTTCGTATTATTCCTCCTTTTCTTCAGCTGCTTATGACGACCTCGTTGATTTCACGCGACGAGAGTTGGTGAGAAATTGAGAATATGTAAAAGCGATTACGGTCGCCTACACTACTGCTACCACCACCACCACCACCACCACCACTAATTAGTACTACTTCTATACTGCTACAATAACCGCAACTGTTTTCGGCTCCTCAAAGTACGGAGCAAAAGAAAGAGAGGGAAAAGGCGCGCGAGTCAGCGGCCGTGTAGACGGACCCAGCAATTGATTCGAGTGTGATCGACTGAAGTGCAGCACAGAGCTGGTGGTCGTAAACCATGTTTACCTCGGACTTCAGCATACAACTACTTCGCTACTACTACCATTAGTGGTACTTTTAGATAAAGAAATTTTTTGTCTCAAAAAAAACAACACTTCGAAGTTGACAACGGAGAAGCACCTCCACGAAGACTGTGTGCAGACTAATGGCGACGGGTTTAGCTATCTAAAAGCTAACTGTGTAGGAAAACGACAGGGAAGGAAAGAAGTTTACAAGCACAACAACAACAACAACAACAACAACAACAACAACAACAATAATCGTTCAGTTTAACCGAGCCTATTTATAGGACGACAGTGCTGATAAAAGCATGAACATATGAGAGGGCATATAGGCGACGTCGAACCTCGTCTGCTACTAATTACGCTGTTAAGAAATCAAGTCTAATCACTTAATCGTAAGGATAGTAATCATCTATTACAGGCGCGCATCTAGTTGTTGTTTCAATTATATACTACTGAAACTACTACAAGTACGAAAACCGATTACACTACCATGTTACATCTCGATTGCTAATATCGCTACGTCTTTGATGACAAGCATCTCTGATTAGAGAGCGCAAACGGACGTAACCGACAAGGATACGTGACACTGTTGAGGTGGTTGTAACGAAGTGTGAAGATTTCGGCCTGTCGACATTCATTCACCAACGTATTAGCCTCTTCTCGGCTCTGCATAAAAGGCGCGTAAGTTGCCTGCTTTAGGACTGAGTTGTTGGAAAACAGTCATAACTAGACTGAAGAAGCTTACAGAGCCGCGAGGTGGTCGCTTTGTTGCGACCCCACGTAGGTTCTTACCGTTCGGTAATCGCGCTGGTGGAACGTACAGCCGACGCGGTGAGTTCGCCACCGGCGTCACCCGAACTCAGCAGGATGGGCTGCTTCGGCGGAGGTGGCTCAAGGGACGCCGAGGAGGACAAGAAACGCAAGGAAGCTAACAAAAAGATCGAAAAACAAATCCAGAAGGACAAACAGGTCTACCGCGCAACGCACCGACTATTGTTGTTAGGTAAGTGCGCGAAGATGAGACTCAAAGTTTTTCAGTCGAATTTATTTATTTCTTAAACGGCCAACCTCACTTAAACGTCTAAAAGCTTAATTAAAAGGCTTATTGATTTTTAGAGAAATTTCTGACGCAAAATGAAAACAACGGCTAGGAAGAGAAGAATATCAATTTTCAGAGGCAGATCTCAAGCTTCTGAGCGTTGATACTGTATATTACGTAAACTGCTGTACGCCCGAAACTGTGTTTAATGAATTGATGACGCTAGATGACGTATCCTTTGAAATTTTAATGGTAACAGTGTTTCGTCAATTCTGCTAGTTCCAATCGTAAACCACTGACGTGCGGTTTTAGCGGTTACGGCTCGAACGGAAGATAGAACTAACAAATGGTGCTCGTTAGTTATGGCTGTCTCACTATCCTCATTAGTGATTAGTTCCAGCCAGCTTATCGACATTTCTAAATGAACTTACCATCGTCGAAATGAAAGAATAGAACTTCTGGAATGTTGTATCCTTGTAAGCTGTTAACAAGTCAACGCTCAACAAACGACAAATCCTACAAACATGATGATAGATTTATCGTTATTAGCCGGACAGCAGCTGAGAAAAGGAACCTGAGGATGACACCTAGATAAGCTTTTGTAAATGAATGTTACGGTCGTCTGGCCAAAAGCATTTTTTACAAACTACCGCAGCTCGGACCTTCAAAAGAATCCCAAATCTGTGATAAGCTCTAGCTGACATTGGTGTTTAGGATAATGATAAAATAAGGGTATGCTGAACATATCCCTATGTTTATGAATGAATCGTATGTGGTGCTATGGGTAGGCCTTGACTGTCTACCAAGCGAAAGATGAACGACAATCGCTTGATTCGATATTATCTAACGCATGAAGCTTCTGTTTGCGTTTCTCCATGTTACCATGCAGAACAGTTCTTTGAGTGACTTGGGTATAATCTAAGTCTTTGTTGTTATATCCTGTGTCTGTGTGGGTCCACTTTCACATGACCCAGGTGCTGGTGAGTCCGGAAAGAGCACAATAGTGAAACAAATGCGAATTCTGCACGTCAACGGCTTCAGCGAGGACGAACGCAAGCAGAAAATTGACGACATCAAGAAAAACATTCGCGATGCTATCCTCACGATAACAGGTTGGTTTACACCAATTTTTGTCAAGCGCAACATCAATCAGATTAACCGATTGATAGGCCATTGTTTGATTCGTTTTAGTTTTCGATGGACCGAAATTTCGAATAGTAAAGCGACTTTTCAACTAGACTATACTGTCCAACATAGAACATGTTTTTTCTGTGTCAATTGTAGGCGCCATGTCCACGCTCGTACCTCCTGTTCAACTGGAGCATCCTGAGAACCAGGCACGGGTCGATTACATCCAGGATGTCGCGTCTGCACCAAATTTTGATTATCCACCGGTTCGTACTAGTATCGCAGTCTCCCATATCGATATGCTCCATAACGAAAATTACAAATTTTTTCATAATCTTTATCGTTTCTGTAAAAATAATAATGTAGTATGTTCTGTTTTTCTTTGCGGATTAGTATAAAAAGGATTAGTGAAGACCGTCAGTAGATTTTACTGTTTTCTTTTTTTTTGAGGAATGATCAGTTTTGTTTCCGTGTTCAAGAGAGTTCCTTTCGTAAGTAATAAAACGATTGCAATTTGTGTTTGACGTCTGGCATTTAGACACTTAAACATCCAGGTAATTGAGATAAGGGCACTAAAATCTGTTTCGTTTCTATTCTATTCGGTAATGGGTGCAAGGTCGCAAAGGCACTGTTTACGCAGTTCGCTAACAGTTGTAACCCGTTCGTCGTCATAAGTCACACGCGAAAAAGCCAAGCCTTATGGCGTTCATTCTTCCTTGTCGAGTCTAAATATACCATTGACCAACAGATGCCAATGATCTACATGTGGCTGCCTAGACAAACCTAGATAAGCTCATGAAGAACCATCACGACTCTGTCGTGTCGGGGCCATTCGCAAGAAACATTACCACCCATTCATTCTTAGTAGATGGAACCAAGCATATGTATACATTGCACCTTAAAAGAAACATGGTTGCCCATACAGGCGGCTGATTGACCGATGCTCCATCGAACTGCGACACTTAATCACTTGATACCGGACGGTGCTTTGAAGATTGGCCGATTGTGTTGGTGCTCTAGATGTAACAGACAAGACAGTCGATCTGCCACATTCTTAATCAAAATTTGGTGCAGATATATGATACAGACAAACATAAAATGGAAAAGTTATCCTGTCGATTTAAGGGATGATTTTGATGCTTTTTTTTTCTCCGTATGCTCTGACGTGATTATAAGTTTAGAAAAATGCACGTTTTATAAATAAAGCGGTCTTTTCCCGTGGAACTTTAATTTATGCTAAACACGGTCTAACACTTGACTGAATTTTGCAGGAGTTTTACGAACACACGGAAATCCTTTGGAAAGACCGAGGGGTTATTGCGGCGTTCGAGAGATCCAACGAGTACCAACTCATCGACTGCGCCAAGTACTTTCTCGATAGGTAAGTTAGTGACTTTTCGAATTTCGGTAGTGGTTCAGCCGGAGTACGTTATGTGCGAAAACCACCCTGTGTCTTTGGATGTTGCTGCGTAAAAGCAATTTTTTTACATTCTTTACACGTAATAGGTCAACTCAGTTAACAGAAATGATTAAAAATACTGCTTCCCAGAGGAAAAGGCTTTTTCTCTGTTAGAAAGTTAATAGCGCTCGACGGACGAAAACAGCTCAAATGAAGCTTGGCTAAAGAGGTTTGCGACGGAACGCGGTTCTGGACCAAAAAATTCGAAAAATAGATAAACGAGGGTGAAGCAATGACTTGATAACATTTAGGCTTTATGCTAGACGTAAGAAAGCGACCATATTTGAAATGACAAAGCCTCTATAGCATACTGTTATTCTTGTACCAATAAATTATCGAATCCTGGGACCATAGAAGAAAGGGGCAATGGCTATCTGATCCGGCCAATATGATTACTACGGGTAGGTAGAATTTCCGTAAGTGAGATAGTCTGAAATATAAAAACGGACGTTGACGGGAAAACGGTAACGCTCTTCTAAAATAACAATTATTATTATTATTATCGTTATTACTTTTATTATGTAAGGAAGTCGTTTTTATTGTCTTATTTTTTCTTACAGAGTGTCAGCCATTAAACAGGCAGATTACACACCAAACGAGCAAGACATCCTACGCTGTCGGGTGCTCACGTCCGGTATCTTTGAGACTAAATTCCAGGTTAGCGATACATGCTAGTTTTGTATAACTCTGTGATTGTCCTTACATATATCTGAACTAAGCCGCCCTAAAAAACGTTTTTTTTTGTCGAGACAAAAAGCCTCATGTTGGGTTCTGAATGCCCACCGATTAGCACCACTCGTATTGGTTCCGACGAAAACGTTCGGTCTAATATTATTGAGCCGTAGCACTTGCTCGACGAGTGTAGTCTGTGTCGTTCTCGTTCACTTTTCCAATGGTTTATTTGATAATACCCAACTGTTATAAACCGTTGAAAAGCTTTCGCTTTGCCCTTCCATCGTCATTGCTTCGCTGCGATCGTAAAACTTTATTTCGAATTTTCACTTTAAAGTGCATGTATCTTGTTTTAAAGCAAGTTTTAGAATGTATTAACATCAAAAGCGAAAGACTTAAAAATGGGCTCTAAGCCGATTTTAGGAAAAAAAAAGAACAGCAGCAAAATACACATATATGAGCTGAAAAAATCCTTTGCATAGTACCAGAATTTAGGATATCTTATTAGGCCTAAGGCATTAAAACTTATTCACGAATTTCAAAGTTCGGCGTAATGTAACTTAATTGATTAATAAGTCAAGTGTGGTATTTCAATTTCTCATTGCTGGGCTCCTTCGTTTTAGAAAAAACCGTCCTACTTTTGAATGCTATCCATCTAAAGGATGAATTAGTTCATAATGCAAATGGCTTACCTACTTGACGATATTCCTTCGCCTTACTTTTTAGGTGGACAAGGTGAACTTCCATATGTTTGATGTAGGCGGGCAACGAGACGAACGTCGTAAATGGATTCAATGTTTTAACGACGTGACTGCCATCATCTTTGTTACGGCCTGCTCGTCGTACAATATGGTTTTGCGAGAAGATCCAAACCAAAACCGCTTACGAGAAAGTTTAGACCTATTCAAGTCTATCTGGAATAACCGGTAAATAAAGTGCAACTAATTGCGTCCATGACAATAAGTGTTGAGTAAATTTAGTACCAGCTCGCAGAGGATTAATACCGGTCGTAGGTTCGTTGTATATAGGTTATATTCAAAGGTAGTTAGGTAGGTCGGCCGCTCAGGTAATAGGCCAATAAAAGAATTCTCGAAAGAGAAAAATTTACAGGTGTGAATAATTTACAAATTAATTGGTAGGCGAAACTGTGACGTAATATTATTACGTTGCAACTTTTTCAGATGGCTTCGGACGATATCGGTAATATTGTTTTTGAATAAGCAAGATCTACTGGCTGAGAAAATAAAGGCACAGAAATCAAAACTAGAGGACTACTTTCCCGAGTTCGCCAATTACCAAACGCCGGCCGATGGTATGAATACAGGTCGAATAAAGTTTTTGTTTTATATAAAAACAAAGCAGTTTTTCTCATGGCGAATCACAAGTGCGTTATCAGGTAAAAGCTCATTGTGGAAAACGTCTATGAGCAAGGCAAATAAATCGATACCTCATAGTAACTTTTAGGGTGGTACGTGCGATGATTTTTATAATCGTTATTTCCATATTTACTTGAAGAATTACGAAGTAGTCCAATATGGCGAAGTATCGCAGCAGAAATCAGCCGAACGATGGATCTGGTTTGCACATACATTATGTACTACACTATTATAGCTTAGATGTGTTTGGTTTCCGTAGTTATTGGAACAAGGCCTTATTATATATGGTAAAAAAATTGTTTTGTGCTTTTATTCCAGCTATCACGGATAGTGGGGAGGACCCCGAAGTAATAAGGGCAAAATACTTTATTCGCGATGAGTTCCTTGTAAGTGTTGCTTGTTATTATTTTCCTTACATCTTAATTTTAGATTTTGCTAACACTGTAAATTGACGTAAGGTATGAAAGCATTAGATTATCTCTCACACTTGACACGAGGCACTTTGAGTGTTATTAGTTTCTAGCTTAGTAAAAAAACAATATCTTCTCCACTATACGCATTCTCTGATAATCCTGGCAACAATTCCAATTTCTAGATTTTCATTCAAGCCACTCGTAACATGGATCAGTGTCTTTTTAGACTGGGGTGCAATTCAACAAACAAAATACTATTTATTCTGTTTGTACATGATCTAAGCCTAACGCTCCTTTTCGATGCTCACCCTTGCTACATCTCGATGTATCTACAAGCTTTTGATAATTCATTTTTTATCGATATTCTTCTATCGTATCGCAGCGGATCAGCACAGCGTCGGGCGACGGTAAGCATTACTGCTATCCCCATTTTACGTGTGCAGTTGACACGGAAAATATTCGAAGAGTGTTCAACGACTGCCGGGACATTATTCAGAGGATGCATCTGCGCCAATACGAACTGCTCTAGTCCCGCACTCGCCGAAGAGAGCACATATTATATAGATAGGCCCAGGCGTCGTGTTAAAACTGTGGTATATTCAATAGAATTTCCGTAGTAGGTCATATATACATAAATATTTATATACATGTATTTATGTACGTACGACATCTGCCAGTCGCGTATCCGCAAAGCGATTGACCGATACACTTCGGAGATTGCAGTTTGCCTATATCTGCGCCACGCGTATTGGGCCTATTATTATTATAAATATATACATGTTGACGCTAGCAGAACGAGTCGCAAGGAAAAACAGAGAGCAGGGGCTGCCATGTTGCGGAAAGTATATATATATATATATATATAGAGAGAGAAAGAGAGAGAGAGCCAGAGCGAGCGAGCGAGAGAGAGAGAGAAAGAGAGAGAGAGAGAGAGAGAGAGAGAGAGAAAGAGAGAGAGAGAAAGAGAGAGAGAGAGAGAGAGAGAGAAAGAGAGAGAGAAAGAGAGAGAGAGCAAGGTTGGCGAGAAACGTGAATAAGACAGATATAGGCTAGAATACATATATACACAGAAGCCATAAACGTAATCAAATGATTTGGACAAAACTATAATGGTTACGATGATAAGGACAATGAAGCGTAAAACTGCGATGAAGCTGCTTGTAGCGAATCGAGTGACGATGAACAGGTTCATTCACATAGACACGTTTACAGACACACAGATATAAATAACGATTACACGCGTAGCAATAGACAAATAGATCGATGACATAGACCCCGGGGAGTGGGTTGAAGAAGCAGACGAGAAATTCATAAGACGCAATCATAAACCTATTATATGAACCCACTGGCAGAAAAAAAACATGGAAAGCAGTCAGTTACAACGCAACGCAAATTTTCAATACGAAAAGCAAGAAACGGATAATGGTGGTGGCTGTAATAGTGATAATAACGATGATGAGATAATAAGCGCACTCAACAAAGACATTGGTCAGCTTGGACTCGAACACGGGCGGATTTTGGCAGCATATCTTTGGTCCGGTTATTTTTATGTTTGTTCACCTTTCTTATTAGGGTGATTATACCATTTAGTTGCAATAATACGGAGCAATGGCAACCAGGCGAAAGCGATATAAGACTTGAGCTAGGAGTTCATCTTGAAGCTAACTAGTTTTATAGCTTGGCGTAATCACACACAAACATTACATTATACATATACCACGTAGTCACTTAGTTTGCTGCATTTTGGATTATGTAATAATGACTTTCTTTACAAACGGGAATCGCGGTTATCTACTAGCCCGGAACAGGTTCATTTTAGTACTCACAGGAACATATATATATATATATATATATATATATATATATAGATACGTCTAGATATTTATTCTAGGTAATGATAAACAGAGACTGCCGTTCTGACCGCCATCGCGTAAGTCTTCGAAGATCCGACAGCACAGAACTTACCAAAAACAAAAATTAGATTAATAAAATACGAAGTTAACAAAAAATGCGTAGAATACGCGGAAGCTGAAAAACAGAGTGATTTTTGACGAGGGTATTGTTAGTTTATGCTGAGGCTCTTATATCGTTCCCGCCTCTGTATTTCGGAGCAAAAAAGTTTTTAATTCATGACAGAACCCGGTAACAACAATTTATAATTGATACGAGTCGCGCAAGGACAGAGGAGTCGCACGTTTGGCTTACAGTGGCCAATCCGGAAAACAGGCGCCCTTAAATGGAAGGTTCGGCCAGCCTAAGCTCAGGAAACATCTGTTTGGGATGCGGATAGAAGTGATCTGAATAAGGTACTGGAAGATCGCTACAAATTACCACTCTGTTCAACAGACATCGAAAGGAAGTCATTTCTTGTAGGAGAAGCTAAACAGAATTTCAGACGATGCGTGATTTGGTAATCGCATGCTAGAAAGGCGAAAAAAAAACAAAGAATATTGCCAACTTACATCAGAACAACACTGAACAAGATAAGCGCCTGATAATCGATCAGGATCCGAATTATGATTAAATTACAGTTAGTGATATAATTTGATTATCGTCACTATCACTATTGTTGCTATCTGTCATACTTGAATGCTAAAAAAGCAGAGAAAATGAGCAAGCACAAGGCAAAAAGACAGCACTAGAAAAAATAGTTGAAAATATAGGTTTTATAACAACAACAGACAAAATTTGCAAGCAGCATATACACACAGGCACATGAATACATACAAACTCCACACACTCAAACCACATTGTGTGCTTTTAAAACGATCGACCGGCTATATGAGTCATGCAGGAATGTGTATGTATCCTACTGTATGATTATGCATGCATGTATTCGCTAGCCGGGGACGCTAAACAGCGACCCTGGTCGATCGAATACGATCATGATGAAGGGGAGAACGAGACAGAAAGAGGAAACAAGTGTATCCTAGGATGCGTAGCCTGTTTTAGAGAAGTGCAACTGAATTGAAGCAAATATAATGAACCTAACATAATGATTATGACGAAAATAACAATGATGATGATGATGATCGCCGCCGGATGATCGATAAATATATATATATATATATATAGATTTGACTGTTTTAATGATACCGATGATAAATTGTAGAGAAAACGCGTCCATGTGGATGTAAACTCAACAAAATTTTCGTTTGCTTTCGGCGCTCCCGCTCACTTTGGCTCTGAGCGGCCTGGCAGCAGATAATAGAAAGAAAGCAAGTTAGATGTCGACGAGGTTGACCTTGTTCTTTGATGCTCAAGGACCTCAGACCTGACCACCCCCCCGCCCCGCCCGCCCGCCCGGGAACTTTTCAGCCCTACCCGCAACAAGCTAGTCAAGTGAAGAACAGAGAGAGATGATATAGTAATGCGAACAGCAACCGTTACTGCAACAACTGCTATTACCATTATTACATTACTACTAATACTAATAATAACAATAATACTACTAAGAGAGAAAAAAAAACTAAGTCTATACGAAAGTGAATGAATGATTATAAACGATAGAGAAAGGAGAAGACGTACAGACAGAAGTTGGTAATACACGCACACACAAATAACGCAGATAGGGAAAATATATATATGACGAAGGAAACGAAACAATGCATCGGTATGATTTACTAAAAAATAATAATAACAACGTTGGTATTAGTTGGGTCGAAGCAACGCATCGAGTGGGCGGCAGACAGAATGGTATGAGCAAGTGAAGTTAGCCTGTGGAATTATGGGCATCTAGCCAAGCGCCTGCCTCAGCCATCTGTCGCCAAACAAGCAGCAATCTTAACGGAAAATAAACATAGAACTTCTAACACCAACATGAAAAATAATAATATGCCGATAGTAGTAAAAGTAAACTCAGATTAGTCACCACAAGAAGAGTAACAACTATATAATAACTGTAATTTTACCTAGAACAACAACAAAACAATAGAGGCTCCAGTATACGACATAGTTGCTCCCAGTCGGGAGCTATTGCTTGGTGGATCGCGAAATGGCAGAACGCAAACGTTGTGTGAATAAGTCTCGCATTGCATGGCTGATGTCTATGATCATACTCTGAACTACCCTCATCTAGGGAACTCACCATTCGTTAAGGCGATTTATATTGATCTAGAAAATCACAGACTGATTGGACACTGCTAAAAGTGGACCAGCCGCAAGACTTGCAGAAAACGTTCAGCAAGTGTAAAGAACAAAAGAGCTGAGACTTTAGTTGATAACCTGGTGCCATGGGTTCTGGGGTGCATACACAAACACACGCGTAAGCGCTTTGTATTCCTTTGCACGCGAATGAACTCGTCTCGAACAGCTTTCCACTTCTCGTATGACGATGTTACAGCACGATAAGGCCAATGAGTCAATGCCGGTTCGGCTAAGTTAATCGGAAAGAACAAGCAGCAAGTGAGGATGTCGTGCAGTATTTAAAGTGGCCCCCTGGGCCCTAGGCGGATTACGCTGCACAGTTGTGGGCAGGCCTTACACTCAAGTTACCTGTGCTACAAGCTTAACCGAAAATGACGAGCGTGACGGTATCTGGGTAAGCATCCAACAGAAAACAATTAGAAGAAGGATTTGTATTTGCTGTTCTGCTTAGGTCGCCTTCATGGTTTCACTCCAGGCGTCTATACACACGACAACAATTTGGAATGTGGTTCCACTTGCATGATTTCACTGCGGTCAGGGTTGATCAGTCTTGAGGGTCACACTGGCGGCGTACGTGGATTGTGCTCTGTACTAAGACTGGTCCGCTAAAAATAAGCAGTCCTCTATGCAGAAAAGTTTTTGAAAGCTACCTTGAACTCTAATTTCAGCTGACAAGTTCGAGTAGCGAAAGCTAAAAGGACACCAGAGGCATCGTACACTGATTGCATAAAGATACAAGTTGCATGCCGGAATAGCCTGATATAAGTTGTATGCGACCCACTATTACTAATCGATGACAGACAAACAGAACGGACACAGCCGGATACAAATATGATATACTATTAACACAAAATAGAGCACACGGGAAACAATACAGAGAGAGAGAAAGGATAGGCGAACAGGTAGCTTGACCGGCTACCTATCAATTGAACGCTATTTGAATCCTGACAGAGGCTTGGCGAAAACAAGCAAATCTTTGGTCGGTAATTGATGAATGATGCTGTTGCTGATGGTGATGATGAAAATAATAATAATAATGACGACGATGATGATGCGTATAATCGACTATGATGATGCTAGCAATGGTGATGACTGAATGAAGGGGAGAATTTAGAGACTTGAAAAAAATCAAGTGAGTAAAGGATAAAACTATGGGAATACGCTTGAAGGAAGAGAGGACTTGGGATATACATAAAGAAAGAAAAATATGAGAAAAGGATGAGGGTAAACACACAATCGAAGAGGTTTGCGTCACTGGGGACCCTTGGGTCCCATAGGGTAAAGGAAAGCAAAGTTCAGGGATGGAAATAGACGGAAAACGATGCTTCTCTGACTGACGTAATATGGCTGTGTGGATCTAGGGAAAGAGTCGAGTCAAGTGAGGGTCATGATTGGGGAGGCAGAACTCGAATCGAATCCCTGGACCCTCTTGTTGAACGTCATCATTTGAGTTGGTGAGAACCCAGCAGGGCCGGTAAGAAAATAGTGACATATAAGGGACAAACAGGACAAATTTTCGATGGGGCGGAACGAGAAGGGCTATCAGTGATTTGCCCACGCGAGCGAAAAGAACGTGAGAAAGTTTGAAAAAAAAAAGGGAAAAGTTCAACGAAAAAGCAGTTAGAAAGAATAAGAGTAAAGAAGAAAAATAGTCTATGTGTGTATGTGTGTCTGTGCAGGGGAGAGAATGGACTCGGAAACGAATGAAGACGAGACCGAACGAACGGAAAAATGAACGGGGAAGAGAGATAAAAAGAATTCTAGTAAATAGTCGATGAGTATATAAGATATATATATATAAATAAAATATAGAAGATGATGAGGAAGACCATGACCTAATATAAATATGATAGATATATAAACGAAGATATAATATTACCATTATTATTAATGATTATTATAATGACTATTATTATTACTATTATAACTGATGCTGCATAAATAATGAAGAAGGCCGTTCGTAGCTTGAACATATGTGGAGAGTGTGAATAAAGTAATAAATAATACTAAATTAAATGGTGTTTTTGATAATAATGTCAAATAAAATTATATAATTTGGGCGTAACACGATGTAAATTAGTCAACAACAGATAGGCAAGTCGACGAATCTGGTCTGTAGGAAGTTGTCTAACGGGGAACAGTTCTAAAGAGATGGATCGAGCAAACGGGATAGCCGTTGGTATCTAGCCAACTTACGGTTTATTTTAAGTTGAATGTGACAGAAGCGAATCACAGGAACACGTGTACATCTCTCTCTATGTAGAGCACACTCATATATGTCGGGGGCAAAGCTTCTGATGGTGCTTAAAATGGAACTGGAGGGTCTTAATTGCAGACCTGCCAATCTCAAAAACACATTGTAATTTAGGTTTGAACCCGGGCATAGACAGACAGATAGACGTCGTTTTGTGCCGGGAGCCAATCATCTGATGAGATGCCTACGGCGATACCGGGCGTATCAAGTTAGAATTTTCATCACAAGCTATTGTACTAATTATAGAATATTCTCTTCGTAACGGATAGCCGATTACAGTATCTCTCTGATTCAAACAGTCTATAATAATAATAAAAAAAAAGCTTCCTTCAAGCTGTTATTCTATTGTCCTTTTCCAGGTAATAGATACCTTGTCTCAGCAACTTTCAGGCTTTGTTGCAATTAGTCCGTTTTATACGATCGAATTTTTAATTCATTATACTCAAGCTGTTACTACACTGTTGCGGTTAACCAATTTTTCTTCTATATGGATGCAAAATATTCTTCTACAAACGTATTTTGAAGGTGGTAGTTTTCAGCTACATCAATGAAAGATACAGGAAGGCAGTAAGCAGTTATACAGCCCAACATAACAGAAAACTTTCAAATAGGATTTGGTCGTATTTCATACTTGATTTCCTTTACTTCTGTTCCTCCATGAACATGACATTCGCAAGCACAATTTTTTCTACTTCAACTATCTAAATCAGTCTACTATTTGTAGGGCTTCTTCTGCAGAATGTCGTATCTCAGCTCCGGGCATTTATTTTGCTATATAGAAAAGCTGCATTTTCTGTCAATTCTGTTTTTGTTGCTAGAACACGAACTTGCAACGCGAGCCTCTTAAAAAATTAGCAGGAAAACTTACGATAATGATGTTATTTTCCATTATTTGAAGATTGTTCCCAATGCACTCGATCCTCCACTACACAATGCTCTTTATGTATTAGGCCACTGTAAGCAATGACGTGCGCCTTCGAACTGTTATAATGGTGCAAATACGCGCCACTGTTGATTCAAAAAAAAAAGATATTGCCTTCAATCTCATTGTAGATTTACATTTGCAGTGATAGATCGAAATAGGCAAAATTTACATACTTTTTTCTCATCACCCCTGAGTCACTGTCTAACCACAGATCTTTGAACAATGTTTTTTCTTTGGTATAACTATGGTTTTTTTCTTTATTTGAACTGTATGAAGCACGCCGACTGAGATCAGAGTGCACTGAACTGTACGTTATAAAATTGTCACGGGGGACGCAAAATCTCTTTGTTCAAAAGCTAGTCTTCTGACTGAGATAGAAACATGTGTGGTTAAGTGTATACTTAATTTGCAGTCTAGGACAATCCGTTACAAATGGGGAGGCATGGGCCAGTCGATAAAAAAATCAGAATTTACCGAAACGGTTGTACGTGGTGGAATCAGATAAAAAATATAGGTTATGCTGGATGTTCTAACGTTGATAAATTGCAGTTTGCAACATCCCGTTTTATAACTTGCTGGAAATATAAGATCTTCTCAAAGTCGTACAATGACTTCAGTGTGAGAAAAATGGCCCTCGACTTAAATTCGTCTAACTAAAATATTTGAAATACGCAACCATCAATTTAGTAGTAGTAAAAACAATATCGTATCACAAACATACATCCATTAAGAAAGAGTGCTATTTTTTTTTGTGATAATGGCAGAAACAAAACTATGTGATTTAGATCGCTCAGCGCACGCGTCACTTACGACAATTTAAAAATCCACAGTTAGCTTTAGACACCCTAATATAGTTATGACAAGAGAACACGGCTGTTACGATTGGCCTTGCCTCAGCGAGGACAGCTAAGCATACATAAGAGTAAATGTGACCTAAAATTTTTTCCCCGTCCTTCTTACACTGTTCCGTGCTAATTCGTGCATTGTTTAGCGAATTCGTGTCCGACTTGTAATAGAGATGACAGCCCTATCGATCCCGTCGTAACGCTCCATCTTGATTTTGATCTCAGTGTGCGTATGTGGTCTTCACATAGTTCCGAGGTATTGCCGAAGTATTGTCGAGCCGTGATGCCCGATAGATAGCGTACCCTTGTGGTAACCATCAAAGAGTACGTTTGCCAGCGAGAATTCTTCTCACTGAGGCAAAACATCTCGCAAAACCAGCAAGTGTGCAGACGCTGCAGATCGACTGAGCGATCAACCTCAGATAACATCTGAGCGTGAGAATTCGATCCGCTGTTCTGAATATTCGCCAATCGACGAATAGACTGTGGTAGCAGTTGCGCGACACATGCGTACATTACCGATAGTCCCGCTAGTAGAGGTATGGCTAAAAGCAGAAAGCGTTTATCAATGATTATTTTGTGCTTTATAGCTCTATAAGTCAGTCAAACCGGAAAATGAAGAAGCGTCAGGATGCAGGAAGCAAATGCGAAACAGAACACTTAGCATATACAGAGTCTAGAGGGCGAGGTAGACCTGAAGGCCTCTTGCCTTTGTCCAGAAACCAGATGAGGCAACAGGACTAAGCGAGGCGTTGCTGCATTAGAAAGTTGAGTAGCTTACGCCTAGCCACTATCATAATCATTGGTCACGAGATCTTTAAGTTTAAAGTACGAATTTTTACACATTCAGCATCTTTCCGTAAAACATATGTCAATCTTAAGCTTCTCATCAGCGCTGCTGAAGCCGCATGTCCGATTGATAGACCGCGTTGTGTTATCGTAACAACCTTCAGCAAACTCTGATTCGGCTTTACGTGTCCGGGTGCATACCAGATCGATGGAGCTAATGTTATAACGTAGGGCGCTTTTGCGAAGCGCTTCCTAGCCATCTGCATTTAGTAACCCGACAATGCGTTCTGTAGCCCGACGGAGTTCTGAAGTATCGCTAATAGCTTCTGCATCATAGAGAACTGATCTTCTCCATTTCTTGTAACTTTTAGCTCATGTTTTTTCGGTTGACTTTTACTGTCGTTATTTAGTCTCTACTAGTAGATGACTTTTGCTCCAACGGCACCGAACACACCATTAAAATTTGAAATTTTTTGTTTCCAATACGATTCTAATGAGTATAGCTGGTATTGTCATTTCTCGGTAGATTTACCAGCAGAATCCTATTCGTAGAACGCTGTTTGCACTCTTAATCCAGACAGCTTCTCCATATTTCTGCTTTTTTGGTCTATGTATTTTAAATGTATAATAATAATAATAATAATAAGCTTAGGGACTGAAACATTTTTCTTTTAGAGTTACTTCTGGCCTGGCTTGTACAAGTTCGTTCCCACCGCGTGTTTTAACGTGGCTTATTTAAAATGAAAACTATATGTGGTCTATCTATAAAATCTATCTGGAAATAGTAAAGGGCAAAGACAACAGCAGCACTGTGCATGCTGCCCCCTAACCAATCACAATTTCGTTCCACTCTATTTCACGTAATTCGACGATCAAGGGCTTTGGGCTACTTAAGTAGCTGGCTGTTTTCGGAAAGAGTGACTGATCTGAATAGTTTTAAAATTCTCCTTGCAAGTCAATAAAAATCGATCAGTGAAACGGGAAAGTCTAGTCATACGCTTTAGTATTTATTTATTGTTATTATATCGTCCGTGATTGGTCATGGTACTTCTCTCATTTGCTCGCAGCAGGATCGTCAATAAATCTTCTGAACACTGATTCGACCTATTCGTGTTTTTGGCGCGATAAGATTTAGGTCACAGAACCGTGATCTTTTTAAAGCGACATTATATAATTAAGCAAAAAACTACTAGCTTTCAGTACCGAAAAAAAGGCCGAACCATCGAACTATCTCAAGCATCCTCCCAACCAAGTCACATAACGGTGATACGTTAGAGGTATATTTTAAGAAGACTTTGTATTTTTCCTAAGTTTGCTTGTTCGTAGACCTTTTCCGTACACGTAATTAGATTACACTTTAATTACACTTTAATCTCTTTTCCGTCCCCACGAATATCGTAAAGGGGGACGAGCAGGGTAACTGTTTATAACGGTAGTTAAATAAAAAGGCGCTAGGCACGCATGCAAGCACGGAAACGATCTGGTCTAGAGTTCGACGTTATTGACATGTAAATCAGAGACGTAAAAACTATGAGCGATGTCAGAACTGCTATGAGGTGCCTCCAATTGAAGATCGAAGAGCGCTTGAGCTTGATTTGAATGTGAGGATAAGTTGGAACTAGAGCGTTATAGTCAAATTGATGGCGCTAAATTGGTAGCCCATTACTTATATACCTTTAGAATTATAGTGAATATTAGCCAGTTCGAGAGCCCTTCTTAAATAAAGGTCCTATAAGGACTACTTCGCAAATGTAAAAGCACGTAAAAACAACTCTTCTCGAAAATTATCATTCTCAAGGCTTAACACGAGACACCTTAACTGTCTTTTTTATATTCAGGTGCTATTTTAATTGGTCACTTTATTCGAAAAAGACATTTTTGCTGCTACACCCGTGTCCCTGAGAGTTCTGTGCGTTTCATTGAAGAGCGGAATATTCTAGAACTGACAGTCTGGCCGGAACATGCCTAGGCTACTTCAAAATCCTTGCCGCAGATATCAGAGGTTCAATGTTCGGTAAGCAATATCGGACCTAAAACTAACTCTGGATTAGAAGTCTATCTGTCCAGTCTCTATACGAGGACATAATACATGATCGGCGTATGCTTTTTTACCGTGCATCCACATATCAGTTAATAACGCTAAGTCGTACCAGGGATATTTGCGAGGTCTCCAAATTGCAAATGATAATTGAGTTTGCGCCTTTAATGCCTATAACACTGTCTGTGTTATTCCGGAAGTTACATGGGTACAATGATCGCTATCGCATTGACTGCACCTTACAGCTATGGAGACGAATACGCCGATTTTGTTTTTCCCATAACTAATTATGTTGCCTGTGGTGGCAGTGATTAGTATGAGATAGCCGCAGCAGCAACAACAACAAAATGAACAAGAGTCACTGGCACAGACCCAGCTCTCTTTTCTCTAGTATGTAACTTGTGGCCATCTGGTGGCTGACGACGACCGGCCACCGACGAAGGCCACGCTTAGCAGTTCCTGATTCCCTCACAGCGACCGTACAACCACCCCTAATCCCCGGACAACCCCTATATTTCCCCCCAGCAGATTGCCCTGCAGGAACCCGCGGCTGGTGTTGTGTATTTCTACGTCATGTTACGGCGGAGGTGGCTGCTATTATTACTGCTGCTGCCAACATAAAGCCTGCTTGCCGGCCGGCCTGACTGCTGCATCGCTGGTCTTGGCCTGCCGCCGACTACCAGCTCAATGTCTGTCCATCCGTTCAGCAGCAGTCGGTTGCCGTCGCCCTGACCGGGTGGGACAAGCTTGCTGCTGCTGAGCATGGTTGTCTGCCGTCGTTTCTGTTAGTAATAATAGTTTGCTCCAGCGACGCTCCTCATGACTTCTTTCTCTCTCAATTTGGCTACTCCTTCACAGTTCTTCGCAGTTCCTCAGCGTTACAGCGTATACATGCTATACATAAATAGGCTGAACGGCTAACGGGTGGATGGATGGACGGACAGGCCTCAGGGGCCTAACTTTGCCGGGGGTTGTTCTGAGAAGGTCCTGGGCTCGGCAACAACGAGAGCCGGTGGCCTTGAGCGCGACCAGCTTGCCGGACGCTTCTGTTAGATGATTCTGTCGCTTCTGCTCTCTTCAGTTGCTCACTACTTCGGCCTTCTCTCTATTACTACTTTCCTCTCTCTTTATATATATATATGTCCGAGCGCTATGGCGTTTGAGGGAAAGTCGTCTGTCTGTATACCGGCCGATTAGGTCGGTTGATCCTCCTTAGATGTGTAGCCTGATATCTACGTATGTTGTTACCTTGGAACGGTTAAAGAACATCGGTTAGGTTGGGTTTGCCGTACAACGCACAGATGGACAAGCAGTAGGTATATGTTGTGGAGTATATGTCTGTAAGTGACGTCCGTCTAACGAAGCGAAAAAAAAATCATCGAAGGCGAAGCTGTGCTCTGCGGCGCCGGCCTCTGAGCGAAGGTCTTAAGGGGTATATACGCATGTATATAACTACACACTCGTACGCACACATTGGCGAAATTGGTAGAAAAAGAAGAAAAACACAACCACGTGCTGATATCAGACATGCCCCCTGCATACATCTGCAGAGTGTACAGGGACAGCTAGACATTAAGGCAATAGTAACACGAGGCAACTAACTGGTAGCTCTCAGCCTGTTTCTCTTGCTGGTGATGACTTGCGTTGTTTGACAGCAGCGTTAGTATCAACAGGAATAGAATAGAAATAACCGATTCGGACGCCCGTTCCCTTGCTCTATTTCCTGCATCACTGCTTCGACGTCAGTTAGTGCTCATCGACATCATGGAAGATCATGGTCGTTATTAACGGTTCGCTTTACTATTTCTCTTAGCGTTGTTCCCGTCGCCGCCACTACGGTTGTTGTTTTACCGCAGCTTTTAGATTGCCACAGCTCCATTTGGGCGTTCAATGTTTCTCTGTTTGCTAGTCTCTCCTCATTAGACTTATGTCAGATTCCCGATTTATGGCAGGTTATTGGCTGGCTGGCTGGCTGGCTGGCTGGCTGGTTAGGATAGATTGCGGATGCTGCAGTTAAAGGCGAAGCCGGCGGGTTGAGGCCCGCAGTACAACTACTACAACGATCGATGCTTTTGTACTTCTCCTTCATCCACCGCTGCTGCTACTTCTGAACTCAGTCATAAAACGATCTAACTCTCGAGTCGAATACATGCAGGTAGAGAAAAGATCGAGGAATTGACAATGACTTTGAAATTATGTGAGAAAACGAAAAGATCGAAAAAGAAAGAAACTGGGGAGCAAAAGCGGGGGATTTTGAAAGTGATTAGAACGCCGATTTTCGGTCAAGCACAGTGTTCGAGAAATCACGGCGTTCAACGTCAGCAGTAACTGTTTCCCTGCTTTTCATACGACGGTAAGTGGTTAGAATAACGAGAACAGATCTACAGATATTGGCTTCTTATTGAGGTTCATTTATTTGTAGTAAACGCAACGCCATCAACTACGATACCGTTCACTGGGACTGAGTGAGCAAGGGATGATGCTTAAATGATGTTGCAATAAATATTTTCACATACTCTAAAAATGTTGATTGGTTTGGCTGAAAAAATATATACATTCTATAACATGCCTGACAATTGAGCATCATGCAGGATTGTTAGTTCGGTAGTTGATCGAGGTTTTTAGAAGGGGACTTTTCAGCTAATTCTGGATAACAGTATACGATAAATAACTTACCATCATAACCTCTAGGAGAATTAGAAACTGAATTCAAATGTTATCACTTTTATAACATTCCACTGGTAGCTATATTTCAGAGTCCCTATATTGAAGAGTTAAAAACAAACGCTTCTGGAAACCACAATTCAATTCTTCTGAACTAGACCCTATATACTTTAATCTTAGGCAGAAAACCGACGAGCGAGGCTATCGTGTTTACCTACCCTAAATGCGGGGAGGCGTAGAAGGGTCTTGGTGGAAAACCTGGCAGAGCAATACTTACTTTAGAAGTATAATAATTTCAAAGAATAGTGCTTAAAGCCACTATCTTACATAAAACGAAACATTTAATAAACCATATCTAATGCCAGCAGATCTTAGCTTACTTCTATTTACCATGTCTGATTATCGCCGCTTCTGATTTTACAGTGCTGATAATTGATTTACAAAACTTCTGCAGTAAGAACCCCTTGATGTAAAGTAGTTAGAAGATTGCATGGTCGACTTTAATCAGATAGTTGCGAGATATTAGTACACAAAAAAATCAAAATTAAATAGAGTTTATCAATGGTAAGCTTAAGGGAAGAGCTACATGTTTTACTTTGTTAAAGCACAGGGTCCAACCCTGATCGATGTTTTAAATAAGCCTCAGTTCTACCAAATTAGGTCTTAGCCCAACATTTTTTGCAGGTGAATGAATTTTAGCTGACTTCGTACTGTATCTGTTGTAAATGGGACTTCCTATACGAATAAAATAACTTTGTTTGCAAACAAATTAGGAAATATTAACGGAAGTTAAGAAAACTTTTTGAAACCAATGTAGAAGAAAGTTATTTTGGCAGGCCTACGAATTGCAACTATTCTCTCCCTGGTGCAGAATCGAATATCAAAACAACAAAGTGATAGATTTCGCAATAGCAGCACAAACACGATGGACCATTTCATTCACAGGCACTTTACACGAAAAGTGGAAAAAATTTGAATTTTTCCGCAATCGTTGCTTCTGAACATGAATATGACTGGGTTCGGGGTATCGGTCTTTGAGTCGGACTTTGAGATTACATTGTTTGTCTGAATCTAAACAGACCTTCTTGATGTTGACTGAGTTAAATTTAAAAACAAAGGGTGCCCTTTCGATACTTTCAGAGACTGTTCTATTCGGTAGCTCCTTTATTTATAATGGTGTTGCTGAACCCGGATAAAATGGAGCTAAATCGGATCGATGACGGCTCAGAACAATTCGAGTCTATAAGCCAGTTGCTGCGCCCGAGCCGGTATGGCCTTTATTTCAAACACTGTAGCCTACTGTGTGTGTGTTGAAAAAAGACTTAATAGAGCACAAACCTGCTTTGAAAGTGTATTTGAAAATGTTAGCTATAGTAAAAAAAGACACAGTTTATACTTTATGATGAAGACGGGAAAAAATTAATTGGTAAGGCCGCCGAATCAGGTAAGGTATAGCCATTGTAGGAGCGTCATGTATATATATACATATATATGTTTCAGGTTTGGCACACGATTCTGTCAAGTTCCTCGTCTCTTTATTCTGTTACATCTCTTATGTATGCAATATATTTGACTGCATTGGCGAAGGTTCATTCACCTGTAGGAACTTAACATCTTCCTACAATATCCGAAACAATTTCAGTTTACTTGCATATACTGCGTCCTTACAATCTCAAAATACGCCCACTCGTATCATTGTTGTTATTTTACAAGTTGGCACATCACGACTTATGTCTAGGCATGCTTCACTAAGCTGACCTCCTGTCTTGCCTTTCTGTTAGGCGCAAATCTATATAGAAGGGCTGATCTTCATATCAGAGCCGTCTTATAAAATCAAGCTTTCCTCAATTCCCTCCGTTCATGACGAGTGATATTAACTTGCTCTGTCCCTCCTCAGTGGCTTGGCGGTATTTTCGTTCGCTTCTTCAGAATCACCCGCTGTCCTCCTCTTGCTGAGTTGCTGGGGTTTGTCGCATCTCTCCTTTTCACGTTCTCCCGTTGCGTTGTGTCCCTAGTTTTTCTTTTAGCGAAGATTTTACCTATATCGTTTTGTTACTTCACCGTAGTTCATTTCAGTAAACCAGCTAGCTATTGATGTATACTTACGTACTAGCGTCACTCTCCTTCTCATGCTCTCGCGCACGATCTTCACCGCCTATTATATCTACAGCAAAAAAAACTAACGTCTGAGACGAAGACATCTATCTTCATACCCTCGCTCAATGTTGTTGTTTGATCAGGTACTCAACTATCATTATTATTCCCCGTTTGCATATATTAACTATACGTACTGCAACTATATGCACAGGAAGAGGGTTGAATTCTTTTATTTTTATTTCGCTCTTTTCCCTTTATATTTGTCTCGCTCGATCTCTTTCTCACTTCATCCCCCTGGATTGCTGATCCACACGGCAGGCTTCACGCTGTCGCGCCTCCTCCACTTTCTAATGGTTCCTTCTGACGAATACCAGCAAACCGTTGTCGACGCTGACAGCAACAACGCGTCAGCGACCTCCTACGCGCTCGTTCATAGCTTCGTTTTAAGTCAACGCTTATTGGGAATAATAACTATAACGTCTTTTATTTGAGCCCGCTTCTTCCGTGCCGCTATTGCTGTTAACGTTGCGACGACCAGGCGGGCAGTGGCGGCATATTCGTCTTCTATAACTCATGAATTTACAACCTTTTTTCTTTCATGTTGAGTCCACATCCTTCTGGTTCTGAGTGCCAAAGGTACAGGTCAGCGTGGTAGTAAGGACTGCGATAGTCGTTGTTGTCGTCGTCGTCGTCCTCTTCGTTTTACTTCGTTACCCTTTAATAAAGATACAGTTAATTGAATTGCTGCTTTACTCCATTCGTTTTACGGTTGACTTACTTCTATTTACTGCGGTATTGTCGTTGTATTCCTATTTCTTCCCTGAAAACCTGAAGAAGGTAAATCGCTGATGTCGCCACTACTGCCAACGACGATGCCGCTGGCTGATCTACCTGGTATCATGGCAACCACGACGACGGCGGCGGCAGCGATGACGATGACTACCGCAGTTTCGTCGAATCTGTTCTGTTGTTCCGTCATGAACTGCATAACAACGTGTATATGTATTACATACCGAGCCGTGCGGAAGGGAAGGACAAAAAAGAAGAGGAGATGAGGCCCTTAAGTTCAATTCGTTGAACGCGGTCAAAGACCCTAAGACAACCGAAATTGTATGGCCGGCAGCAACAACAACAACAACTGCAATAACACTAACATGAAAAACATAGACGATTTTTTTTGTTCTATGGGTCAGCTTTGCAATCAAATTTCCACCCTTGCTTGCTACTGTTTTGCTGCCTTCGTACGTCATCACCACTTTTCACTCTGTCCTTTCTGAGCCTTTCGCTAAACCTTACCGAACCTTGTTCCAGGATCTTTTGATCTGAATGTGTGAAACTGTGCATATGTGTGTGTCCTACATCCCTACAAGCCTGCTGAGACGTGCGTCGCATTAACATGATTGTCGATCTGTCGTCGCTGTTATGGCGCTGCGGTCGACTTTTGGCGGTCGACTTTTGGCGGTCATGGCCAGCTCGACTCAACGCAGAAGCCGACGACGCTGGGAGCCGTCACGAGCTCAAGCTCAAAACAGCCGACCAATTGGCTCTACGAGCCCTTACGTTGATCGTAGCCTTCAATCGCCGTAAAACATCGGAATCTCACGAAAAGTCTATTACGAACATTTTCGTCATTAGGAAAAGTACACTAGTAAAGAGCAATGGACTAGCCGATATTCTCCAGTAGCTACATATTAGCTACTGTTTTTACGCCATTTTGCTACAATTTCACGAAAGCTAAAGCCTTCTATTGTTAGTTAGCACGTCGGATCCCAACTGCTGACTGTAGAGTTCAGGTCCTAGTCGCGATGAACGCCAATTTGGTCGCAAAGGATGTAGACCTTTTGGTCTCAGTTTTGGCCAGTATCATTTCTGATTCTCCCACGAGCTTAGATTAACAGATGCCGAGTCACTTTTAAGTGTTTTGCTTCGAATTTCAATAATGTTTATTGTTCTGTGTAGCACTTGGTATACAACCAGCAGACAGAATGATAAAAGTAAATTTGTTTCGATCAGGCCGGTACTGCCATATTTTCTGCGGTTCCATTTTATACGGTTGAATCAGTCACTGACGATTTCAAAAACGTTTTGAGGTAAAATGTCTTGGAGTTCGTTTTTTACACACATCAACGTTAGCTCAGTTGTACTTCAAGTGTTTTGTGTACATCCGCGTACTATCATTAATATGCTTAGTAACATTATAACATTACACATATAACATACTTCAATATGTTTAAATTGACTTGCAGCTAGCTTTGCTGCTTCCAGTAGTAAATAATCGCATTTACCAGAAATAAGTATATTATCGGTCGCAATCTGCACCTAAATTTCCTTTGGCAAATTAGAATAACATACTGTTGGTCAGTCTGGTCACTACTGGTTGAATAAGCGGAAAATCCAGAGTATAAACGAAGACCGGCTATCAGGAGTTTTCTGCCACTCGCTTATAGGTTGTGCACCACGCATGCAATAGCTTTACTTCCCATCTCTGTCTTTCTCCATTCGACAGTCTCTCTTAGCCGTTGCGCTTTTGTCCAGTGGCTGCATGCTTTAAGTGCCAACTCAACGTCAAAGGCACTCCTTTTACATGAGCACGTGAGCACAGACAAACACGTGAATATACACTCCTCATAGATAGAAGAAGTACACACAGACGCACGCACTGACAAATACTGAATAGAGAAGCTACAAGGAAGCTGTTGCAGCGGTACCCCCACTCCCACGGCGTTCCGACCCGTCAACGAGCAGCCATCTAGGTAGGATACTTTGGGGTTAAAATGTGGAAGTGGTGAACCGAATTTCTATTTCTCTCCGATTCTTGTGTAGTCCTCGCACTATTTCACCAGCCGCCGATGCCGTCATCAGCGCAAGGCATCTAGGCCAACGTTAAACGCTGTGCATTCTACGCGTATATTCCGCCGCTTTTCTCCTATTCGAATTACTGGATTGCTACTGCTGCGGTACAGCCCTCTCCCATTTCCCATAATCTCTAGCCTGAGACCTTTGGAGCGATTCTGCACAGCGGTCAGGATGAGGGGCGTTTCTAGAACAGAATGTCCCGATCCCTTCCCCTCGCCTCTGCCCTGGCTCTCCTTTAGTTGTCAACGATCTAGATGCATGCGCAGCTCAAGGCACAGCAGAGACAGTGAGTGCAACAGTCGATCCTCTCTTAGAGCCGGCGTCGTTGAGCAGCCTAGTGGAACAGGAACAGAAGCGCTACTCAGGAGAGCTATTTGGTGCATACGTGCCAGAGCAGAAGTTTGCGGGTACTACCAGGCTCCTGGCCGACTTCCACAAACGGCGACCCCTCTACCGCCTGAGACCCCTCAGACGCCAAGCCCAACGCCGTCACGGCCCTCGGTGGGGTTGATGCACCGAGCAATATTCGCCTCAACAAACAGGCAAGCAAGCGAGGTCTCCGGCTAGTGGGTTGAGTATGCCAGGCAGTCTAGCGAGCATCTAACAGACCCCTCTCAACGAAACAGCTCTCGAATGAGCTCAACAACACCGAAACATACTACCATCGATAGTGGTGGCCCCTAACAGCGGTAGTTGCAGCGCTCAGTCCAGGGGCAAAGCTCTAATGCAAAGCCAAAGCGATCATATAAGCTAAATTAAATAGAAACGGTTCTAAAGAGAGATAACACTACTAACGCCACAAAATGCCCCAGACTGTCTGACTCTTTATTTGGCTAGCGTTTCTGTTGTTAAGGTTCGCTATTGTTGCTGTAGATTTTACGTCGTCAGAATGCATATCAGCTTATATTACGCTATTACTAGATAGTATAGCAACTACGGGTACATTACAAAGCTGTTGCAATAGGCAGTCCAAAACAACTGCTTAGAAAGACTCTTTTTTTCTATCGTTCTATCGTCAACAACGTAAACGCACGTGCCTATATACGTACATAGATACACACGCACCTAGAGAACCGAATCACACAATGGACAAATTGCAGCCCTCAGTTTATACTGCTGCAATAACAGAGTGCTGGCAGAAGCGGCGCGAGAGAGAGATGCGGGCCGATCGTGGCTTGGAGTTTCCGGCTAAAGGTCGTCCATGCACTTGCTTCGCAAAAGTCATCGACCTGCCTTTTTTCTCCCATCGACAACGAACGTGGGATGACGCTATAAGCCGGATAACATCGAAACAGGCGGATAGCCAGGCTGGGCCCTGAGCTCCGAGTCGAAGAACTGGAGAACCGGAGAACCTTTGGGAATTGTGAAAGCAGTACACGAACGTCCAGAAGGCAGTCTTGTTTCGTTAATAGCGCTACATGTAGTAGTATCCTTTTTCAACAACAATAAAAGCGGCAACGGCGGTGGCGGGGCAAAATGCCGCCGCTATTGCGGCCATTGAATCGACCACTGCAAAAGAACTTAGTTATATACTGTATATCATTTTAAGATGGTAACGTTTGTAAGGCTTTCATTTTCGTTCGTGGTTTCTAAAGCTTCGGAGACGATAACTCCGGCATCGGATTAGTGTCACTGGTCATTGCGGTTGTCGGACAATTGCGGTAAATCTGCAATCCGCGCAGTCGAGTTAGCCGATTGTCTTTAAACGTTGCACATGGAACACACGAATCCACATAGCGAGTTTTAATGTGAGAGCTTATCAGGGGCAGTCAATCGAGCTTGTCATCTAATGTGGACATTTAAATTATATATGAAAGATCACAGAAAGCACGAAAAGGCTTTAATAAAATTCTGCAGAGGGTTGATCATAAGCGATAGCCTGGGGTTCTCATCGTACCTGTCTGTATGATCATTAGTTGTCAATGATGATGTGTTCGGTAATCGGACGGCTGCTGCATCTAATCGCGGCCGAAGGCGACCTCTTTCGAAGAGGTAGGTCTCCTACAGTTTGCATGACCTATACATATGCTAGCTAGGCCTAGAACGTGCCTAGAAAATAGATGGCCATTAGCCATGCATCTCTTCATTGAAAAGCTATAGGTTTGGGTGAGATCTCTGTATCTATAACGCTGCAGCTAAGTTCGGTTCTTCATAGTAATAATAACGTTCGCTTCCTTGTGTCACCGCGTTGCACAACGGACGATACAATGCCACGTCTATGGCGAGCCCTTGAAGACCGAGACGAAATTGTTCTCCAAAACACGCTCTCATCAAACGCTTCGAATGAGCCAGTTCTTCTCTGGCTGTTCCGCGTTCTTCTCTGAGTCTATCTGCGCGAAGCATCGTTCTTTGTCGCTGGTTCGGCTGATGCCTCTTTTGTTCAGACTGCTCGTGCCCTCTAGCTTACTGCTGTTTCAGTTCGGTTTCCGTTTCTGTCCCTCCAATCCAGACCCTTTCTGTCCCACTTAACAGTGAAGAAAAAAAAAGTAAAGACCAACATTGACGTCAGCGTCGCTACCGGCTGTTGTTGCTGTTGCCATTGGTGACACATGCGTCACGAGAACGTCGAGGAGTAAAAAGCGCAGAGCGAAATGAGTGAATCTGTGTGCGTATGGGCGTAAGGGTGTTCGTGTGTCTATTTAGGGACTTACCCCCCGACAGCTTCGACGTCAAGCCGGAATTGAGTCAGATAGCAAACGGTTGAATTGCTCACTCATTCGCTCGCTGATTTGTTGATAGGTAGGGTGACAGTGTAGAAACCGTACGTGGCAAGGAAAGAAACAACCGGGAAGCAAACAGAGATTCAGTGTTATTATAACTCTACAACTACAACTAGTGAACGCGATGGTAGAAGACGGAGACAATCGGTCCCAGACGGCGAAGGCGAGATCGAACGGGTCACGAAAGCAGGGCGAACAGGAACGAAAAACAACGAAGAGCCGTTCGTCGTTATACAAATTCGTTCGATTTCACCACAGAACACAAGTCGATTTGCTGGTGGCTTCTGACTGACTGGTTTTGCTGATCTTAGTTTTTTTTTTTTGTTTTTGTTTGCTACAAACGGTGAAATGTTGAGAGTTGATTATGTCACAAAATTGAGACGATTAAACCACTTCTATACGGCTTCCTGTTTGTACGATTCTGTGTGCTTCATTCAGCTCTTATGGGTATTTATGCATTGTGTACTAAAAGCTGCATATACGGGGCGCTCACAAATTGATGCGCCTTTTTTAGAAAATGCGAATATATTACATGTGTGCATGTGGAAGTTAGAACTTTCGAGTGAATACAGGATTTTGTTACGAGTGGAAGTCCAAGCGATTCCGGTGCCATCCCGTCGTTGGTTCCTGAAGGCCTGCAAGCTGTTTGGACAATATTAATACGTCATTGACCTATTAGTGTTATAGGCATGTGTTTCTAATCGCACAATAGGTTGCAGGTGAGAACTGGATTTTAAAGTATCACAAAAACGATACTAAACGGCCAATGCGGCTTCAAAGGCGTCTCGTCTCCGTTGATAGCGAACTCCATTAGAACTGCAATTCACAGATATATTGAACTATAACATATCGACTTTTCAAGCCTCCTATTTTTAGTTCACAGCCCTTCTACCACACTTGGTGCGGATTCTATTCAGATTGTTTCTCCTGTCTGTCTTACTTCTGAAGAGGCTCATCATCCTCTTTGGGATCCGGGGTCTGGGGGAAGGATACTGCAGCTGCGTGCAGTGCACCTGGAGCACGAGATGAAGTTAGCAACTGAAGACTACGCTTACATACGTATTACCAGCCGGTTGAACTCCATCCCTTTTAACAGCATTCTATTTATCTGCTGTCCTGATGGCTCGTTGGCATATACGCCTGCGAACGTCGAAGGAGGCCGCTCCGACAGTGGCGAACTGGTAGTAGTAGTGCTAGCCGCACATGTTTACGAAGGTAATGCAAACACATATGGCTGGCGAAGATCCGATATCTGACGAACGGTGACAAAAAATGCTATGACTAGTCGTTCGGTCGGTGACTGTCGGGGTTACCTGTACTAAGGGGTCTGGAATCCCAGAGATGGATTGTTACAGATGAACTTTGGTAAATGCTGGCTCCTTTAGTTGAAGGCAATTCCTACTAAAACCTCAGTAGAACTGAGGCGCACAATAACGTCATTCGGCCGGGAATCAAGGAATACTGTTTTCCGTTTCAAATAATACTAGTCAGGACGATGTCGTATAAAACTTTTCATCAAAATTTTCATCTTTCACTTTTCATTTTCATCTATCCGATTAATCATACTAAATAGAATAATCTCTATTCAACTTTATACAGTTAACAAATGCCAAAAAAAACAACAAAATTACAATCGGATGATGCCATTTGCCTAGCGCAAAGCAATGTATTACGGAACTTCGAAATATAGTACTATATTTAATTACTTATCGGGCAAACGACATTGTTTCCTTAAGCTGGTAGCACAACATGACAATCAATCTATTTGTCTATATGACATAGTTTCAAGCGACCGAACTCACGTAAAAAATTGACCAGTATTAAACGTCAATCGAGTGTTAGGTTAGGTCGAGAAGGTGCTCGAGCGGACACTAGCGATAAAAAAAGAACTATACGCGAATATGAATCGAAAAGAACCAGCCGGCAAGCCCCGGCGCGCGACTCAGTGCCTACTACCAAGACGCGGGAGTCAATGCGAGACGAATACAAACAGGATAAATAGGACTATAATGGCTTCGGTGAGCGAGCGTTATTATCGGTTGCAATTGTTCTTCTTAGGTTTAAACAAAACAAGGTCCGCATGCGATGCACGATCTCTCTTCCACATTCGTGGAGTGGGACATTCACTGAAAGCCGATTTCATGTGGGTTTTGGGTAGCTCGAGGTTACGCCATTGTGTTTTCATAAACTTGCATGCAAATGTGTGTATGTGTAGGGCATAATGACACACACAACAACGAGTTTGCCCCTCCGCTTAGGGTTTCGTTATGCCTTTTAAACCAAAAACGTCTCAGATTCAATGGTGAGTGTCGGGCTCTTACCCAACAATAGAGCTGTTTGTCACCCGCTAGTGAACGTTCACTTATAACCACCAATCAGATCAAGCTGTTTCTCACCCATAGGAATATTGATGGAAATAGCGCATAAATTCCCCTCTGGTTCTCATCGACAATAGATTAGCTAAGAGTACTACAGACGAATTCGCAGTTGGTTGCAACAAACAAGCGCAGAAAGAATGAACAGAGACTCATATCGTAAACATGGCTTATGAAGATTAGCCCGTGAAGTCCATTGTGGATTAACTCGCTGTCATCATCGGTACTACGCATTTTTGTTGTATGATTTTGGCCGATTTTTGCAATACTTGCGATCACTCGATTGTTCAGCTAGAGCGACTTAAAAGATGGTGAGAAAAAGGGTTCATTGGGTGTGCGATTGGCAAAGTTCGAAAGAGAAACACATAATAGTTCTGTCAAATAAATCTAAACGAACTATCTAACAATAGAACTTGACAAGACTGTGAGATGTTTACACATTGCGTTTCTCGGTTACACGATTGGCTCATAAAATACTTCTGACTTCGGCGATTTGCTCTATTCTATTTACATACAGTATATCGCAGGATACTTACCAAGCGATTACCTTCCCTCTCCGAGCAACCGTCTATGCAAAACGCGATCTCTATTGCAAATACAAGACCGTTTAGAGGTGCGCACGTGATAAGCGACAGCGTACAGCCGGTAGCAGCTCTTTTTCGAAGGATCTCGGCCTATCTCCTACTTGAGCATACACATACACATAGTGACAGACAGAAAAACTGCACTCAACGTACGCTCGTTCGGCTTCCGATTGCCAGTGAATCGCCAAAGCTTTCTCGCTCTCTCTTTGCTTCTGTATCTGTATTTGTTTCGCTGGCTTCGCCTGCGCTTCGGGCTCTGCCGCCGTTGTCTCGTAACCGCAACCATAAATCTTCAGCTTCCCTAATTGTCCACATAAATTTGTCACCCACTGTGACGGCTCCGAAAGTGTCTGTTAGACGGTCGAACAGTCTGACGCGCTTTTCTCTGAAGCTGAGTTCCTTTCCTGTTAGTTGGCATAGAAGTATTTGCCCTCAACGAGCTGTAGCATCTAACGCAAGCGAAAGCTGGTCATTCTATCGTTAGAGGGCTGGGATCGCATTGAGGACCGACCAGACCGACTATACCCACAGGCTACATACATCCTACGACTATTATTAAGACTATTATTATGCGCACTGCGAATACTACCCACTGCAGCCGTATACTGCATACCACTGCGTCATGGACATGGCTACGAAAAACCCATAGTTAACGCTACGAAACCTTTGTATGCTTGGTTACATAATACGATATGAGTCCACAAGAACAACGGCGGCGGCGGCGGCGACGACGACGACGATCACAACGACAAGAAGCATGTACAGGAACGATTTAAAATGGTCCGGTTCTTCTAAACGTATACAAACACAAGTGCATGTGGCTACATTTGTACAAACAGGTACATCGATATGGAGTGCAGACAGTGGCAACTATCTTCCTGTCAGAATGAGCGATGCCCTACAAACAGGGGGCAGGTACGCTATGTGAATTATGATAGATCCTGAGTCCGCAGTCTCGTTTCACAGGTTATGAGGTATATAGGTGAGAGGGCGAATAGTTGGTTCAACATGATAATATGAAGACCAGAGCATACTCGTATGTCTAGGGACATTACACATACATCCCACTTCACGCGTCAGCTCGTTCCCGTGTGAGAGTGTACGGGGGTAATTTAAAAGTGACAGACGTGAGACAAGTTTTAAGTAGCGAACTCGAGTTAAAAATTCTCGAAAGCTGGTTGGCGATCTGGTCCCTCTGCTCGGTCTGTCCGCGGGATCTTGGCAAGCGCCAAGAAAATAGTTTGGGGATGACGGTGATCAGACTAGAGGATCTAATAGAGAGGGACCAAGGACCACTAGGGCGTCCAGCAACTCAAAGGACACAACTTCAGATGTCACATTCCGGTGTGTTAGCTGGTCGAGTAGACGTGAATATGGCATACATCGTTCTTCACGCTTCAATTTCCGTTTTTCATTGGCCTATCAAGGTCCAGCGTTGTCTACTACCTGGCCCTCCCCGTTTGTGCCGTCTCTGCTGATAATCGTTCTGAACAGATTTTTACGGCGTTCATCTTGTAAAAAAATCTGCCTTAGCTATCTCTAAACCGTTCAGTGTCTATTTATGTACATCTCTCTCTGTGCTTTCTTTTTTCGGTTTCTCTGATTACATCACTCACCTTTTGCACAATTCATTAGCCGGACTGTTGGGGACCGAAGCCAGTGGGGTAAGTGAACCTTGTACTTGTACGTATGTGTGCTTGTATGACCAGTCATGCCAGAAATTTCGATATATCTCGCAAATATCTACTCTACACAACGACTGGTAATTTTTAGCTCGTAAGTAGTGTGACAGACCTTTTCTGTCCTTTGATAGATGCATGCATTCGATGTGACTGTGTATATGTATATTCCCATACATGCACCATCTGTGGTCGTCACCAAATCCCGATCGAGACATTTTGCGATGGCCTATGTTTTTGCCAGTCGCAAACAGAGTGTAAGTGAGCCTGATGGGGATCGTCAAGCCGCCACAGTCGAATTTGGCGGCTCTTCGGCGTAACAGGTTGTTGATGTTGCTGAGTCTGCTCATTCCATGCCCTCGTCTCGATCTCTCATCGAGTGAATTCGTGTGGCCGCTGAAACCGAAAGCCAGCTTCGGCTGCCATCTTCGCGACGGGAATTTAAAACAAAACCAGAGGTCGTTTTTGGGCCATTTAAGTGACACTATGAAGCCCGCTTTTTCGTGAGCGTTCATGCTAACTTTGTCTACAAATTCCTATGTTGTACTTGTACTTCGCTGGACCTGCTTCGTCTACTGCTTTTTTTGTGTATGTTTGTCGCCTCTATTAAGCCGACAGACTTAATCTGACATAGCTTGAAGTTGACTCCGGGAGAAGCCTAAAGTACAAAATAGAGTCGAACATGGCCATTTGTCTGCCAATAGATGCCTGTGCGTGTGTCTAAACGTGTGCTCACCGAAATTTTAGTCATGCATGTAGAAAAGTCTAGCTGTTTCGGTCTATTGAGATGACTGTAGTGGAAGTAATGTCCACTTCCTGATGGGGTGGTAATCGTTGCTTAGATAACTTGCACACTCTTTCACACAAGTTGGCACCACGAACAGAATTTGCCCCTGTATGCACATTTCCTTTGACTGGACTGAAGTAATTCTTATTTTACTGTTGCACATCATCTGGCCCCTCATGTGCATGCTTTGTATGTGGTCAGTAGTGGCCGTTGCTGGTGTGGTATGGTGCACGGGGCAGACCTACGCTGTGTATGTGTTACGTGTAAGTAAATGAGTAACAAAGAAAGCCTCTATATTTACATGCGACGGCATCCGAAGAACATGTGTACTACACACAGATCTTCAAACAAAAAGGAAAGGCTATCTATCAGTGCTGCTGCTGATGCCAACATTAACCACTTCACCTGATGCTGTTACTACACTTGTAGCCAAATTTTCGCAAGGGAATCTGCTAAATGTGTTCTTGACATAAATCCCCTACAATTTTCAAACCTGTACATGCTTATAGAGTCTGATTGAACGTAAATTGCTGTTCATCAGACATCGGGAGCTAAATATTACAAAGGTAACACGTTTTTTGCTTCCCGTCATAACTCAATCAGTTAATTTCAATGACACCACCGTTTATGACAAAAAACGATGACTGGGGGGCCGTTTAAGGATGTCGATAGAGTCGAAATAGTGAGAAAACATTTTTTATATCTCATTTCAATAGAACAATGTTCGAAACGCAAGGAAAAAGGGGGTATAAATTTAGAAGCCGGTCTTAATTGGTAATGCTTGAATAAATAAAAATTAACCCCTGTTAGGCATCAAGTAGATGTACATGTTGAAACTGGATGTTTGTAACAATTGTGGAAAACTTTTTTCTAATACATATACTGTTATATTCATTAGCTGAGCCCTTTTGCTTGTTAGTTATCGACAGATTTAAAAGGACGTATATATATATATATATATATATATATATATATATATATATAGGGTGATCCGCCTAAATCCGATTAAACTTTGGTGGAGTGTTTGTTGTAGCGGGTGTGCGCTGATCCGTTAGTTTTGGTATTAGATGAAAACCAGTTCTTTTTGGAATAAAAAAGCAAACTCATCATGGCAAGGAACAGTTACTTTCAAACTAGACCGAAGGTTATCTACTACCCGTGTTCTCGTGTTGGACAAACCCCACCAAGATTAAAAACTTCTGTTTCTATATGATTGCCAGTTTTCATGCACCTTTAGATAGAGAAATTACGAATTGTTTTCAAAAGAAAAATACCAATTTCCAACTGAGCCATTTAGGCAGGTTTCAACAGTTACTCTCTTTAAGACCTTTTTGCGCATGTCGGCCGCTTGGTATTTTCCGAACGTTTTGACTGGTTATCGGCCCGAAATTTTACTCCACCGGAACTTTTCCATGTATTTAGCAGTTATATTGAATAACACAAGACTGTCGGGAGTGGCATTCGTAGTACAGGCTAAATATCAATTTTTGCTTATATACAGTCCTAGATAGTAAAAGTATAATTGGGTAATAGAAATTAAATGATTTATTAATACTTTTCTATAAAGAGCAGACACCAGTCAGGAACGTAAATGGCAATGTTGATTCATATGGTAAATATGTTAAGCAAACTAACTGCTAATTATATAGCACTGCATACATCGTAAGCTATGAAGCCAAATGGTGTATCCAGTATAATTGTACCGGAATTGCTTGACAATAGTCCAACAGTAAAGTATAGGTATATTAAGAGCAACGATTCGTAAAGAAAAATATTGTTCTCTGTTTTTCTGGGCGTCTACCGGTAAAAATCTCGTCGAATCGATCGATCGATGAGTATTTTTTCCTCTAGACTAAATAGGCAATTGTTAAAGTTAGTGAAAATTATTTGAAAAAATGTATTTTTTGAGTTTATTTGGCATGAAATATGCTTTGGCGAACGAGAATGACCCCGCAGTAACGAGCAGCTCAATTGGGGTTGGGTTGCTTAGTTACATTAGATCATATACGATTGACATTACCTGTCTCGACTTGGAGTTGTTTGTACAAGTGTACATACAAAGACGCTTTTTGCTTAGCTCGCATTAAAACAGCAATTTAGTCTGGCGCCCGTTAGCCCACATACTCGGCTGGTGCACATATCACCGAGCTATGTTTTCGTTTGGAGGCTTCAAAGCGAGGGCTTAATTCTGTCCCAACGATAGCTCACAGTAACTTGGCTCTCATAATGTTAACAACAGCTTTACTTATTATAATGGGTGCTGCTCTAATTGCTTAATTACGCCACAGCTAACTACCAGTACTGCTGAATAGGCGAGCGGTACCTAACGTGTCAGCGACGAAATTCCGTTAAAAAACCCACATCCTAATTTATAAATGCTCATGGTATATTTTTCAAAATGTCCGTCTCTAGAAACAAGATAAGATAAAGTATGCATTCTAGGATAATGTATATTCTGAATACGTATTCGGGCATTACGTCTTTATACATACCAATATTATATCTCTTGTGAGTACATCTTTCATAAACCATCTTCAGTCAGGCGAGTCAGCTAATTACGCCTGTATCAAACGTCCACTTGTCCATGATCGCCGGTGACCGAACAAAATTTTCGGATTTGTTCGGGGACACAGCCATAGCTAGTTTTTTTCCGCCCCACTGCCTCGGCTATATGAGCTGCATGTAATGGCTCAATTGCGGACCAAGTGGCTCAATGAATGGCCATATGGACAATTAATTTCTAACGGAACTGTGGCCGTATTAAAGTAGGATCATAATACTGGTAACAGTCTCGCATCCGAGACGTATTCCTGACAAGCGGGAAAAGTTCTCCAGCTCGGGTCAGAACAAGCCGGCAGGCAGGCAGGCCAAAGCTTTCTGTTGGTACTAGTACATCCTCTTTTCGGCCTGTTTCTATGGTAAACTGCTATCTGTTGCAATGACATACTTCCATATCATGTTGCTAACCTTACTGCGCTTTTCATACGATTGAAAATTGTGGAATATGTTATATATTTGACAGGTTCGTAACTGCTGATCTTGATTGAACATAATGTAGACGAGTAATAAATGGCTATTTACAGCAGTGCCGTAATACGTTTAACGAAACTGAAAGATTGTATGGTCGAATGTAGCATCGTTCGATCAGAACGATCAGCCACTGCAATGGCCCTTTGATGGTAAAAATTAACTTTTAATTTCGACTCATTACACAATTTCAGCGTATTACTATTTTATGTTACAGATAAAAAAGAAGGTAACTGGCATGCCATCGTTCCATGGCAAGTTCCTGAACTCGCTGTTTATTCCTTGCAATTTATGGCCTCCTCTGATTGGCGGTACGTAGAGCAAATAGTGTTATTACCGCGGTTAGGTCAAACAACACAGAGTCCTGAGTAGCTTAACGTCTTCGTTAGCCCTTTTCGTATTCATTTTCCGTTTTTAAATGTCTCTGGTATTAACGATCTTCTCTGCATTCTTCTGTCGGTATCTGATCTTTTACGAACCTTGTTGCCAGAATATACACATTGATCAGAATATTTCATCAAAGCAAATCCGCTGAAATCATTGGTATCCTGAGTACCCTGTGACCGCTTTGCATTGAAGCAAAGTACCTCGAAAAATATAGGTCACGAAACGTCGTGGCTTAAAGTAATGCTTCACGGCAATGTTAGATATACAGCTTGACGTATTTTTGAAAGGCACAGGATTTGCCATGGATCTTAATTAATTACAAAGTGATCATAACTGAGTTTCTACATATGTAGAAAATTCCATGTAATATTAATAAAACAACGTTTTCATTATAGAAAAGAGCGCTTTTTATAATCTCCCCATGTGAACATCCGAAGGTAAGCTAGCATCGAGGGGTCAGCTACTGTTGCTATCTCAACTAAATCCTTTTCAGTAAAGATAAGCAAATGTCGAACTGAGATCAGCCCTTTGAAGCTATCTGATACGGTCTATGTACCTGCTTCCTAGGATTAAAGAAAGCTAAACTATGATAAAAAAAAATAAGATGCATTATGGCAACGGTAAGATAGTAATTATTATTTTAATACGAGATCGGGTGCTGACTGAACCTATACGTACTTGGCCGAAGAGCTCAAATAATGTTCTTTATCTTATAAGTTATTTTGCTAGATATCTAAATGTGCATATTCACTAAAATCGTATGCTTCAATTTGACCTACTTCTTCCTCGCCGCGCAATAGAGGTAGTTCGTACATATGCAGTAACAGCACAAACAGTACTTTTAGCCGTCTTTCTGCTTGCGGTTACCAACCACTTCTGCTTTAATCAAACGGTATTATCCTCGCGTCGTCGTCAACGTGTTCCCTGTCGGGCGGACAACGTGTGCGGTTCTCTTCGAGGTAGTTGACCAAGTGGGCTGAGGCTATGACCTGGGCGCCAACCCATCTAGACTCTCCCTTCTGCGCACGTCTCTCGACAAGCGCCTGCACATCTCTACAGGTCCCTGCCAAGCAGGCGGGCAAGCAGCCCAAGAGCCTAGCAGTGGGCCTAGGAGGCCATACGCGCAAAACTATCACTGCATTCAAACACGGGTCGATGCCCTGGGCCAGACAGAACGAGCGGATAAGAGAAAGCAAGTAGAGAGTGCGCAAAACAACGTAACACGAAGGGAAGATCGTTCCTATCCGTATGAGGCGGCCCCTCACGGCGAAATCAAGACTCTTCTGAAAAAGGATAGGGTTCCTGATGGAGACTCTAGCGGCAATGAGTCGCAAAGAGAGAGGGGCCAAGTAAAGTAGAAATGATAGCGTACGATTACGATGCAGGATGAATGTTAGGAGCATCAGCCAGGTTACGCCGACGGAGGGAAACTCAACGATGGTAACCAAAGTCTTCTTTACACGCGATCAGTTATAGTTGATCGGACGGCCGCTCATCCTACGTGGTCGCCAGCGTCATGATCTTGGCGGTTGTGGCAGTTGTCGTCAACGCCGCATCGTCGGTCAGTGTTGTCATACTGGCAGTAGTCTTTTTAGTCGCCACCTTCCAGCGCGCTCAAGGCGAATCGCTATGGCGGTACTAATTCGGACAACAGGGGAATTTTAGTGCGCTGGCTTGCGTGCTTGATGGCTGGCTTGTCAGTTAGGTGTTTCCTTCAACTTCCTAGATGTGGCAATCTTCCTCCGGCCTTTCGCTCCAGTTCACCGGCCTGGGAGTTCTGGCATGCCTAAAGAACTCTAGGGACGGTCGGTCGATCGGAGACGGGAAAACTCCGTGAGGGCAACTGAAGGAGAGGGTCATGCAGTGGTTAGGCTGGCTTGCGTATGGTTAGCAAACTAGCTGGCGGGCTGCATGGCTTATCGGTCGCTCGGCTGGCTGGGATGGGCGAGGGTGAATCTAGAAGCACTAGAAGGGGGAGTCCGAAGCACCGAGTTCAGAAGGGGCCGGCTGGAAAGAGGCACTACGCAGCAGGGAATAGTGGTTCAGGAGGGACGAGCCCAGGGGTCTGCTGTGAAGAGAAAAATGAGAGGAAGCACTACTAGAGCTCGCTTGGTTGCCCCTGAGAGTGGTATGCCCTGTGATACCGGCACTGGCTACATGGTCTGGAATGGGGTCAGAAAAGGAAGTCGTGAACTTTCGTCTATAAATGACGGTTTCGACCCGCGACCAACGTGGCGACCAAGCGTTGCTAAGCAGCCAACCAACGCAGCGAATAGCGGAATATAGGAAAAACAGACACGAACATTTGTGCTTGCTATATTGAAAGGAAAAAGACGCCAGTAGCAATGGTAGGCTTGCTGGAGAACTTCAAAGAGTTCTAACTGGTCGAGTTCAAGGATTTAGGAGTTGATCGTTGTCGGGTGGAATCAATTAAAATAAATTGAGCTAGTGCAGGCATGGATTGAAACGCTTGTTGAGTAAAGACTGATATCAAAAAAGCGTTCCTTTTTTCATTATTATGGCCGGCAGGCCTCTAGTACTGTTGAGTTGGGTCACAGTTTGAAGATAAATTTGTAGGTAGCCGTATTACAAACGCTTACTTCTTGGAGAACGATATAATAAATCCTGTACTGTGGTTATATTTGAAAACAAGAGCCCACTAGAAAGAGCTAAAAGACTAGCCAAGATGTTTTGGAACATGGATTTTGAATGAATACGGTGATCAAGCTTTTGGTTTTTAGCATGTGTTGCTACGTTTGATCTAAACAAGTCCGAAAAGCGCTGGATTTGGAAATGCCGCACATGTAATTTGGTTTTAAAATTTCGCGCTTTAAAGATACATTTAAGCTATTCAATAAATGACCGTACAGTGTCACAAATATCGATTATTTGGACTTTATTTTAGTACTACGAATGTTAACATACTATACATTTAATTCCGCTGGCCACGGAAGCTTACGAACGGAACAGTTACGGGCCAGAGTAGGACTTATAGGCACCAGTCGTAGAATATTCTTATAGAAGTAGAATCAGAGACAGCGTACTTTAAAAAAAAAAGTGAAAATATTTGCATCTCGCCTCTTTTTGTGATACGGTTAAGTTTGGCAAAAATCCGAGATACATTAATTAACGTAAAAAGTACGAGATGCTCCATTTTGTGTTGGTCTCTGTCAAATGTATTCCTTAACCATTTTATTATAATAAATAAACGAGGGGGCATCTAAACAGAACAGTAAGATAGAAGCAACTCAACTTCCTTATATCAGATTCATATGTTTTTGTCTCGATGAGCCGTGCCCCCATGTAAATTTGCCCTCTTTAAGTCTATGCTCCTTTTCTGTATTCAACTTAGTATTACTGGTAGATTAAAATACGAAGCCTTGACAGGTTCCTTGTAGCAGACAACCTGCACGTAATGAAACTTAATAAAATCAGATCAGCTGTTTGGCTTATCTTATTTTTACTGGATGGGGAGGATTTTTAAATAAAATTTAAATTACGTAAGAACCGCTATATCTTCTTGTTTCCTGGTAATATAGCATACGTCGGCTTCGAATCTTCGTCATTCAAACTTTACTTTAGCCAAATCCATTAACTCATCTCAATGGGTGTCAGCTACCGACATATATTGCTTTCTACGGTTTCCTGTATTTCAATTTGTTTATGTTTCAAGCATATGCAAAATATTCTTGCAAAAATTTTACGAAGGAGAAACAGGATGTTTACCAGCATCATTTGAAAGTAAGGATCTCAACACAGCTCAATATCCAGTCAGTAGGTTGGAGATCCGTCAGATTGACGGCCTAATTTCTTTGTTCTCTGCACGTGGATGTTTGTACATGCACTCTGTCTCCAGATCCGGATTAAGCTTTGCAAGGAAAATTGCATAAACGTTGTACCTCGCAGGAAAAGGTACCATGAATTCGGATTTGCATGGCGATCTGTCTCATAAATGGCGGTTATCATAACATATAAGCTGGGAATAAGAAAAATTTCGTATTAGATAATTTTCGCTGGAAATGCTTGTCGAAACACGGTTTCGTATACAAAATGAATCTCTTAGCATCTGGTTATTATTACCATTATCATGCAGTAGAAAAGTTCCGGGGTACAGCACAATAATAATAACAGAGATCTTTATGCATTAGTCTAAGTCAACAGCTGATTACTTAGAAAAAAAACGGATCCATCATAGTGAAATACAACGTGTCCCACAACCTAGACGTATCTGAACTATAGCTTATAGAAATTACATCAGCACTGAACAATCGTAACGGATCAAATGTTTCTTGTAAATGCCACTAGCAGGTCGCTACGCACATTACGAGTACCGCTAGCTAGAATTGCTTTTCTAATTATCTTAATTATTTTCTAATTATTAAAAAACGTTTCTACAATTTTCAACGGAATTGATATGGCTACCGCATTCTTAACGTACTTTTTAAGATATCTTGGACGTCAAATAATATTATCCAAGCTTATCCCACTCAAATTATTAGCAAATTATCTCTAAAACAACCAGTAAACCATTTTTTACTGAGCCAACGTTTTCATGTGCCTATAGTTTCTAGGCCTGTATTGTAGATTCAGACCTAGGTCTACAACGTGGACCTATGCCTTATGGTCCGTACAATATTGTTGAATGTGTAAACTTTTTATAAATAGAGCATTTTCTCATTTCACTGACAATACGGTACAGAATTCTTTCTTTGCCGCTACAACCGTTTCCTCAGGAAATTTATGTCCTATATTACTACCGTCCCATTATCGGAAATACCCACTAACGATAAAAACAGTAACCGTAATAACTTAGATTGATACAACTTCTATTTGACCAGTGGACGCTCCAGTAGCACCTAGAGACTTATAGCTAAAAGTAAGATGACTTCACCGATCGACGCTTAACGGAAATGACCGGATCCCAGAGATTTCGTGTCTTCGACCTTTTTCGCTATATGCGCTCAGGTTGGGACTTCTGCTGCTACTGCTCCCGTACAATGTGCTACACTCTTGGTTGAAATGGTTAACGTTTTTTCTTGCTTTGCCATACCCATATTTCGCAAACGTAATCCCCAGATCTGACCTATAGTCCGTAGACCGCTGCCCTCCAGAAAAGGAAAAAATTACCAATTTGCACGCGAAACTAAGGAAGCTAAACCGCACTATTTCTGTGGCAACTATCAAAATTACACCCTCCTCATCGCTATTTCATTCAAAGAAGCGTACACATTTAACTAGTTTTCGTTGCTCTTCCCACTTTGCCCTCCGTTCCCGTTTTCGCCCCGCCCCATCTAACCCAAAATGGACTTTTGAACTGACTCGGACGAGGGTTATTACCGACTTCAGTAATCAGTGGCTGGCTGCACCAGCACAAGTACAAAAGGAGAATCGGCCTAAATGCTGTCAGACAAGCCTGATTTTTCACCATCGCTCCGACGCTCTCGCGGTTTCAATAGATGCCACTTGCCTTGCAACTACAAAACCAGCAACCGGGTCGCTTCTATGACTAGCGTCCACCTATGGCTTATTGCGTTTGTGCACAGAAACTGGGTATGGTTTAATACCTTATACGCCTACGACTAAAGAGGCTTACAGAGATCGGCCACGTAAGGCTATGTAGTCAGTAGGATTGACAAAGCATGAACTCGCTTAGCAGCTGTTATGCATTTATGTGTCACACAGTCGAAAAGGCCTGGTTTATGCATCGCTTACATTTACCGTAATATAGGCTATATGGATGCATATACACAATGGGCTGCTGAATGAAGACAATGTCTTATGTAGGAAAATGCAGTGCGCGCTTGATTTTAGGTTGGATTTAAGTTTTTAATTTTTTTAAGTGGGTTGGAATAGTGCTGAATACGCCTGATTGGACCCAGCAAGGTAATACGCATCCCAATAACTGTGGAGCCCGTGCCTGACCCACGGATTTTATTACGCCGAGAGCACTACCCATTAATTCTTAAATTCTGAGGCTACCCGAAGTTGACTGGTCAGTGATTAACAACTTTGATTATGTGATTAACAGTGTTTTCGATTGTAAGCATAGCTCGAAGGCCTGATGATAATCAGACTCTGCTGAAATTGCCGTCGGTAGGTTTCGCTTTGACATAGGATCAGATCGGTTTTGTGCTTACTTACAGTGTCTGTGAGCTTATCCCCTGATGTGCCATTTGCAACAATATTTGCATGTAAATACGTACTATAGAATTAAACAATTGCAGATATAAAAATTCGGTAAGAAGTTCAATAATGAGCAGTATTGGGCTATATACTAATTAACGTAACCAAGTTATTCAGGTTCGAATGAATGGCCAGATGACTGTAGTCACTTCCTCTAGCACTTAAGTTATCTCCTCACCGTTTCGGTACTAAATTTGGTTCCAGCTATTATAGGTCTGATCGTGATCTGGTTGAAGGTCGACAAAAGAGTGGAATATTTGTAGGGAAGCCTGACTGTGGACCAGTTCCTCAATTCCATACCCCAAAACTCCTGAAAAAAAAACTGAAGTTTTAGCCTAAAATATATTTGATTATTTAAAGAGTGCTCTGTACTTTAACACTCGTCATCGTTGGTTTCAAAGTTTTTTTGAGCTCTCAAACGTTTAGGCATGGTAACGTCTTAGTTTCAATAATTGACTGTTTTTATTTTGAATTTCTTTAAGCAATGCTTGCATTAGCCTACTATGAAGATAGATCGTGCAGGAAAATGTAGGAAATAGTTTTTTGAAGTCGGCACACGCCAGCGTGAACCTATACTTCTGATGGCCGTATCATGTTGACTCCAATTGATTGTGCTTCGAAATCGCTTTAGACCTTCGCCTTGATTATGCTTAAGGCTTATTAAGGCCTTGCGAACATTGTTTATTGTATGCAAAGCAAATGAAGACTTTTCTATTTGTTATTGTGCGAAATTGATTTTTTTTGTTTGTTAACTACGATTTAAATTTGCTATCTGCTGTATCGACAACTGCACGCTACGAAAATGTTATCATTCATGGAATACGTCGTGTCATAGACGTGTTCTTCCATTTTGCCGGGCCAAAAATACCATTTACAAGTTCGTCAATATTTTTTACGGAAACAGAAGTGTAGCCTAAACGACGAGAGCCAATGCTAGGATAGGTGCATGTGATGCATACATTGTCAATTGGTTTGACATCTATCACATAGAATTTTTCGAATTTATTTAAAGTGACTTTTTACGTAGCGTCAAAGGTGGTTGGGCGATTTATTAACTATCATTGCCCTAAACGGAACTATTAGGTGGACACAGGATCTAATTGTTCTTGTTATAAGATTGACCTTTTAGCAACATGACCACTGCAATTTGGTGGTCTCACACGTATAGCATTCTGAATAAGTAATCGAATTTACCGTTCCTCGCCCGCAGTTTCAATTGGCTGATATCTCCTCTCCTCCAAGGATGACCTCCAGCTTGGCATGGCCTTCTGGAAGCTCACCTTTAGCTGTGCATATATAAGCTTACCGCTGTTGAAGTACTGCAACTTCTTATTTACAGTAATGCACATTTAATTCATTCACAGTTAGATCTATAAGCTAGACTCGTAACGAACTGCGTCTATAGGAGCATTGCCCCATCCACATGTACTCTAGGCTTCTTATCGCTGCGACATTTACCTGTAACTAAATACCTATGGATCGTTCATAAAGTCAACCCCTGTGACGAAATGTCCAATCTACTTAGCCGAAACAGGGAACAAATAAAGTAAGAGTAATGCTTTTAATGTGCTAAATCTGACTATGACCCTATACACGTATCGTACGCTCCTTGAAATGTCAATACGATTCGAAGATACATCTTTTCACCGTGTCATGGCATTTTCATACTATTTTTCTTTCAAAAATAAATTTTAAAAAAAAAGCGAAATTCAGTATAATTTCATAAATTTGCGCCCGGCAGAACTAGCAGACTACGCAGGTACTTTTACTGTGCCCTTCCTTTGTGGGCGTATTCGTTGGCATAATCCTTTAACTTCGTCGCCAGAAGCTCCCAGATGCGCTGTAATTATTTCTAAATTCCATTAGAAACTACGAGAAATTAACCATGATTGCAATCGCCGCGGTCGACAATTTCCGGTAATGTTGTGCCCAGTACATCAGATTACAGTGAGCGCATGTTCTAGGCCCTGGTCCGTTTCCAATAGAGCTCTCTAGGTCTGCTCAATGACACTTCATCTTAACTTAAGAATATGCCCATGCAGAAACAAGAATCTAGAGACTCCTTCTGATAACTAAGTCCAAGATCATTCGGTGTGCCCTATGTGGCCCAGTGCATGCATTGGTCGCTTTTCTTAACTTAAAAAAAAGTAAGCACTTACCAGTATTATTGATATGCTAATGGCTTCTATGCTATAGGGAGCTTACGCTATAAAGAAGCTATTATAAAGCGACACATAAGTAACGTATAGAAAACGTGTTACACCTATCAGTTGGTGAGGCCAATTCTGAGGGATGCATTTCGTAAGTATGTTTATATTGTAATTTGAACAAAGGTCCCGCCTGTCCTCAATCAAGAAATCTATGAAGGTTTCAACGATGCAGTGCAAGTGGATGATTTACAATAGCGCTAAAAAGCAGCAAGCCACTTTTTACAACTGACCGTAAATAAAATTCATGATTATTTACATATGCGTTGTAGATTCAGAATTCAGCAGAGAGGAAATCTCATTGAAAACAGCTTTTCGAACAGTGTTCGGTTGCAGTGTCTTCGCCGCCTCTTTCGTCCTTATCTACCTGAACTAGTTCTTCAGCGGGGGGCAACGAAAGAGCAGCAGCAGCAGCAGCGCCGTTTCTCGATAATAGAAGCGGAAACCACCAGAGATAGAGAAGCGGTCATCCCATGTGTTATCGCTTTGTGTCGATTCAACTTGGAGCTGGCTCAACTTGGAATCACAGCGTGAGATATTTCTGTAGTTCTTAATGTGACGGAAGCGCACCGCTAGACGCCAGGATAGGAGTATTGTTTTCACGTAACACACCGTATCGTGTCCGTTGCGTAATGGCGCCTCTTGACGGGGTTATGCTCTAGCCGGTTAGCCTCAGGTGGGTCACCTCTCCCTATTTCTCGGACTGCTCCTGCAGCCGCAGCTGCTGCGGTGTCGTTCAGACAGATCAAAGAGCTATTTGTAGGCAACACAGCGGAATACACTTTCGAGTTAGAGGCAATGGTTTTCCTCTCAGTTGTCAACAAATCTTTGAAATCAATGCCAGTGGCGGAAAATGTGCTGACAGCTGGTTGGATAGTCGGGGTCGATATACTGCTTCAGTTATGTCCCTCTCTTAGCTCACTTGACTGCTTCCCGTGCGTACAATAGCCGATATGCTAGGCGATTACCCGTCAGAACAGCAGTAATCCATATATACGTGCTTTAAGTAGGTATAAGTCAGAGACTCGCATGAACGTGTTTATGTTCGCGTATGCCCTAGTAAGCGTGTGTACGCGTGATGTGTAAAGGCTAAGAAGCTGCTGCCTGCCATCTACGTCACGCTCGTTTAGTTGCCGCATGCTATCGTTGCTGCGCCGCAGGCTAAGGCGCCAAGTGCCCAAGGCCATTTATAGGATTAAGGGGTATGCAGCCTACCTACAAGTGGCGCCCCCTACAACGCTTAGTCTTGTGAGGTTCTAGGATTTATTCTAGCCATCCGTCCTCTTGTGACGGCAGTCCAGAGGACAAAGGCAGTGCTCACGAGAAGATCTCTGTGCGTGTGTATATTTGGGTCGGTGTATAGTTTGTCAGATGCGTTCACATTTCTGGCAAGCGGTAGGCTCTCTAATGCGGTGGAGAGAGACATGAACGATCCTTAACGTCGGTGCGTGCGTCTGATTTTGAGGGTGTTGGCTGGGGGAAAGGGAAGGGAGAGAATCTATGGGTACGTATGGCTGTGGAGGGCGATTTTCAATTAAGTCTCTGACAGGAATTAAGGACTCAATGCAAAATCGCATCCGTAAGATAAAAAAATAACAAAATTCCTGTTTCTATATAGCGGTACTACGCCTTTCGGCGTCGAGGGCGCCATGCAGCCACATCCATTAGGTTTGTTCTCCTAATCAGGCAGCCGCCAAGTTAGCATAATCTCGAACTTTAATGACATAAGTGGTACTCATTGGAATCAGTAAGCTGTGGAAATTGAGCATATTAATATCGGTGGTGGGCAAAGTTTGAATAGGCTTACGACATGTGCAAACAACAGCGTAGGGAGTGGTGCTGTTAAAATCTGTAATAACCATGCTGGCCTGCCAGCGTAATGGACTTTTGTGGTACAAATTTTGCTTTAATTATGCGTTAAACTCTAAGCGCAAGAAAGAGCTAAAAGCTCGTTTTCGGCGCCTTATATTCGAAATATTTCTAAAAATGCTGTGTGTATGTGCGTACTTTATTGTTATTGATTTATGGGGACTATACAAACATTTAGTCAGCTGACATATATTCAGCACGTGCCAGTTCTGGCTGACTGCTATTAAGAGTCTCACTTACACATATGACCCATATCTACCTTTTCAATATTTTAATATTAAATATAATAAATACATGTGATACAAAATGTCTATTGAAGCCAAGGAATATTTTTGAGCAAAAACATGGGTAATTCATTTTGTCTAATTTAGCAATAAGAGTGGTGTCCGTAGGAAATAACCTATGCACCTTTATGTTTACCGATTAATAGTGATTTTATCACTAGCTCTCCTGGAAGCTTCCATATACTTTCTTGTCAGTCAGTTAGAAACATAAACACATCTTACAAAGTGTCTGAGCTTATTTACCGAGCGTTTTGATTTTGTTCTCTTATCTACCGTTCAAAAACACTTCCAGCCTAGTATCTACGACTAGAAGACAAGATAGGGGTTAGTAGTAGTTGTTGCAAAACTATATGTGTGTGTGTGTGTGTGTATCTGTGCGAAGATGAAGAATTTATGCAGCATTGAGTCACAACAAGTGGATGTGGTGCATTCGCGAGCGACGCCAACGGGGGATTTTGACGGTATGTCGTAGCGATGTACTGCATCAGCACCGCGCTGGACGACAGTGGCCTGTAGAGCTTAGGGTGAACAGCCCAGCGGTCTAGTTGTACCCGTACTCCTGTTGCCATGCGGCCCTCTCGGCAAGTCAGCAGACATGGTATGTTTCAAGGTTAAATTAGTTATACCTCGCCTACGAACCTTGAAGGCAGCAAAACCGTAACATCTTTTAGCGTTTCATAGCCTTCCTCTGTGAGTGGCTTCTAGAAATGTCACGAATTGCATTTGGGCCTCTATTGCTGTGCTTGCTACTGCTGTCATTAATTCGAATCTTAGAGGTGCTCCCACGCTTCGATCAACGACGACGACGACGGCGGCGGCCGCGATAACAATGATGAGTCTCACTCCCTCCGCTGTTTCCCCCATTGCGTCTGTCTTTTTGCCTTTCCCCATCTCTCTCTCTCTCTCTCTCTTTTTGGCGCCCCCTGGTTGTTATTCGTTCGGTGGTGGCTAGTCGGCAAGTACTTGCAGCTGTACATTGGCCACGGGAGGAGTCGTACAAACGATCGTGCACACAACAGCCGTAGACTGGGGGCTAGTAGCTTATGAACAATGGAGTGGGGTCGAGTAGTTGCGGCTAAGCGTGGCAGGTAGAAAAGCACATCACAGATTTGCTTTCTACTTACTTATTGCTTACTGGCTCACCAACGGCAAATTTGAGACGAATTACGCAGAACGATCCCGAGCAACCCTTAAACTAGCCTAGTAATTCCTCTCGACTAGAGCGGAAAATCGGAGAAACAAAAGAATAGTGGGGTCTGTTAAGTCTGCACTCAAGGTGAGCTGGTTCCTGAGTGGATAGGCTTTTTATCAGTCTAACCAGTCGCGAGCCAACGCGTCGGTGCTCCATTTTGTCCCGACAGAGGATCGTCAACTAGAATATTACTGACGACATGGTTGGGACAGGATTAAGAAAGCTTCCACCGAGACAAAAGTACCGTTAGGTGCCGTTCTCCAAGGTCAACCGGCTTTTACAGTCGCCACTTTTCCATAACCTTTCTTTTTTCAGATACGGGAAAACAAAGGTCGCTTTTAATCAGAACCACTCGAAACTGTCGCTATCTCTCTAATTTTACTGGCAGTAACATCAGCGGCGACAACAACTTCAGCATCAGCAGCACAGACGAAACCGGCCATGAGTGCGTGGGTTGATCTGTTTCTGCTATGTTATTCGTTGTTTCTCTGCTGTCGGAATGAGCGCTAACAGCGCGTTGCGGGTGCTACCGAAAGCGAGTACGTCTGGCCGAATCGACGTCGGCCAGTCTAAGCCTCTCCTGCTTTTTTCTCATCTTTCCCCAGCGTCTTTAGCTGCTGGCGCCACCGCTGCTGCTGCTACTGCCGCCATCCTGCCATGCGGTCATACAATATGGAGCGCTGTGCGGTGAGCCATGCTCTTCCGTCCAAATTACCCAAACCGTCTCAATACCTCCTGCTTTCTCCATCGTGAGTGGCAGGAAAAAATCGCCCCCGTCATAGTGAACTTGAGCACTTGGACACGCGTGTACGCCACGAGTAACACGCACGCCTGGCATACCCGACGTACACGATTCCGACCGCTCAGGCACCTATACACTCACACAAACAGCCATACGTGCATACAAGAGGCCTTGATGCCGGTAGCATTTCGTACAGCCGTACGCAGGTGCCCCGCTTCCCGGCAGCGAGAGCAGCAGGCCACTTTCCGCAATGGACAATAACAAGCAGAAGAGGTTAGGTGAGTTTTTTTAGCTCGACCTTCATACATTTTTAGTCACCTGTATACGACTCAGCCTGCTCGAAATGAGACTCGGTAGGGCAGAGCACGGCAACGGAATGCTGTCGACGCACCAAACGTGAGCCAACGGGGAAACCTCGTCAATGGTGACGTGAGCACCAACCACCGGATTTTTTAAGTGGAACGGGAACTTCCTCAAGCAGTCGACCTTTTCAGTTCCCGAACACTCTTGGTAGTGGTGGGTCGGCACGTAACTTACAGCTGTAGACAACAGCTATGTAGGCTGTAGGCTAATCGATTACAAAAAGTGGAGTGGGCTTACACTGCTGAAGCCGAACGTGGCAGGAAAAAACAAACATATACGCCTACTACAGCGATACGTTGACGTTGCTAGCAAACGATAAATGATAACAAACATAGATAATAGCAACGCTTTCAGAAAACGATAAGGAGCCTTCGTTTATCACCGACGTTGTTGTATTTAGCAATTAGCTTCACGACGACAGGGTGACACTCAATAGCAGCTGTTCGACTGCAAGCAACAATATCACTTGCTATTCAGGAAGAGTACGTGTATGTAGTCACGGTTAACAAGTAAAAGACCTACCTTCGTGGTAAAAAGTGTATGTTCTCAATTTTTGCATATCTTTTCTGAGTATTTTTTATTGTCTTCTCTAATAAGGGATGCATTTGTGTTAGAAGCTGCTGGTGGTCAACTTGACACAGGAGTGGATGTATGGCAGGGAAAATAAAGGGGGCGGTAAAAAGAACGGGGCAAATGAACGGAAAATGGACTGCGACTGGATCCTGTTGACTTGTTGGCATACGTTGGGAGGGAGCGAGAGATCCCTTGTGTAGCAGCGCACCATAGTACCCTCCACCACTCTGAACACACGTACCACCCACTCGCCTCAGCGGCAATTTCTCACCGGCGCTTCATTTTGCTGTACGTAGTTGCTAACTTATCTATAGCCGCCGCCGTAGACTGTAGGCTGCGATCGAAAAGCTCCAGCTTTACATGCCCTCCCCATGTTTAGCCCGCCCTTGTAAACGTCAAAGTCCACCATCGCCATCCAACTTTATAATACCATGGTGTCGTATTATAAGGCCTATCTGAAAGAAAATCGTACTCTTTAGTCGAACAACTCGGCCCATTTATCACCTGTCAATGGTCAATCAACGTTTCGGTCACGCAAAATCGGCCCATCGACGTCGAGTGAGACGCTACCACCAGTCAGTCGATACGATTCTGAATGAACGGCTGGGACGGCAAATGGTCATTCGGATTAACGTCTGCCGTGCGCGATTCCCATTGTCCAGGACTAAATCATGCTATTTGTCTTTACTGGACTTGCTATTTATATGGTAGCCTTCAGATAGTTTAATATCAGGGTAGGCGAACAAAGGTCGATAGTTGTGATCTGGTTAGGAAGAATGAGAGAGGAAGGTAAAGGGTAGAGGCAACGTATTTTACATGCTTTCCGGAAAACGAGGTTTTCCGTCCTGCGAACCGTCCGTGGGAAACGTTTTGGTTCTTTTTAACAAGGGCCGTGACCCATTCGTATAGGTCACTTGTGGCAACTGCTAGAAGTGTGACGTTAATAATTAATACTATTGATTTTTAATTAGTAAAAAGCCTTTTTAAGTCAGACGGAAGGATTACGACTATTGCTCTACAGATAATTGCATGTCTGCACGTGAAGTCACGACTGTTATTACTTTTCGTCGAACAGGTTGTACAGGCCTTACGCTTAGGCAGGCGAGTCGTGCTGAAGCTTTATTTACGATAATAATTTTTCTACAGCTTTTTCAGCAGGTTTCTCGGAAAATGATTTAACTTCACCAGCACCCTGTAGCCTTAGGAATCAAGACACGTTGTGGTTAACGTAACTTTAAGAACGTTGACAGAACTCAAAATGAGCCTCTGGCTTCAAAGTGTCCGTATTGCCGCAGAACGAATCGGTCTGTTCCAGAGTATGAAATGCTAGCTCCTACCAAACATAAAAATGTTGCTTTGTCTCGGAAAAGGATAAACTGGTGTTATGTTTAACAACTAATTTTATTTTTAAACCGATCAGATCAAGCGGAGAAAAATAAGTGAATTAATGCAAACTTTGTTTGCGTCAATTTTATTAATTTTGGTCGATGATTTCTAACTGCAAATCGCACTTCAGTTATTTGTTTTTGTAGCATAGTTTATACTTTCCTAAGGTTCCTCGATACTTAACGCCATAACGTTTTTTCAGATTTCCGTTATGGAAACAATTATGGTAGACGCAAAAGTCATAGATTCCATCCCTGTACTCATCTTAACGACTTTCAAAATAAATTGTAGCCGCTCTTTACTATTTCGATAACATGACGTAATGCCGAAATAATGAATACGCCAAACAAAGCTGTCCTTTTTATATACATTAGGTTCGTACAGAGCATTTACCCTTAATGATCAATAGGGCCTTCAAAAAAAGGACATCAACATTTTATTTGGTCCTGTCGTTATTGTACAACATTTGCTGTACTCATTCCAACGTGACGCCGAGGTATTTCTTAATCCTCTATACGTAGGCGGTGTGCTTTGTCATGAAGTCTACTGTATGACCAGTTTCGTACATCACGACTAGCCATAACCTAGGTGCTTTCTATGGCGCTGTCTGGATTTACCGCTGCGTTGGTTAATCAAAAGACGAACGTTTATAAGTAAATGCAGACCCATACATTTATTCAGGCTTTTTTTTCTGTAATATATTGTATGTTCGTTAGAAGTTCCGGCAATTTTGCTTATCGTGAAAACGTTTTCGGCTTAATTTGCCTTCCCGACTTAGCGTAGCTACGAAACAATCGCTTGACGAAACGTTCTCATGATATAAAAGGAGACCAGCTTCAGAGGTGTAGATAGAGCAGAAACTAGTGCTATTTCCATTCGTTTCGCAATGAGAAGACCAATTTATAGCGATGGCGTTCTGCTACTCAATTTTATATATTACTTGCACTCTGGTGACTTTTTAACCTAGTTATAAATGTACGCAATGGCAATCTCCGTACTCGACCCGCTGTCAGGATCATCAGGCTTGGGAGAGTACTGTCAATGTGTCTGGCCTTGCTAAAGCTGTCAGGAACGTCCTCATCTGAAGCTGTTGTCATTGAAGGAATCCACTAAATAGTTGAAGAAATAAGCAAAGTGTACTTTGCATCGACATATAAATTTAAGGTGCTTCAGAGTCTAAATCAATTTATCTTTAATTTTCACATATATTTTCTAAATTATCTTAACGGCCTAGGTAATCCGGCGTAAGACGAGGCTGGGCCGAACATGTCAATTCTGTTCAACATTTCATCATGTTTCCGTAGGTGTGGTGAAAAGGCATCAAGGCTCTCTCATCTATTTATTTTTTTCTGAATAAGGTCACCTCCACAAATCAGGTTAAGATAACCTTAATGATATGCACCTATTGTCACGCTTTTCAAGGTCATCCAGGTTAACATGCACAGAACAATATCTGCGTACGCCCAATAATGATATCGTCTTTCGGAACACGAGCGAAGTTATACCAGCCGTTGCAATACTATTTACTGCGAACATTTACGTAATTTAAAGCCAGAGATATGCCATATATTACATAATTTAAAGCCAGAAATACATATAGCAACCACTGAGAGAATATATCATACGTCTGTTATTAAAAAAAACACGTTTACGGCATGTATGCCGAACCGGAACGTCCTCATTTGTGGCCATTTCCGCGGCGACAGACGCTAATCTGCTGCTAACGTTTTTCTGCTCTTATTGGATGGCACGTCCAAATTATGACCTTTTCTAATATCCTATTTCGAAAACTCCACCTAAACAGCAACAAATATCTCAACACAGCTTTTCTCCTATGTAAGTATACGGTCTGATCGATCTGATATAACTTCTATGCACTGCAACTGCAGCTTTAATCAGAGACTTAAACCACTAACTAATCATCTTCGAAATATTCCTTCTATAATCCATAAACAATATTTAATAGTAGCCGAGCATAAGCGGTATTTATAAAAGTAAATTTGTTGAAGCGTCCCTCATAGGAAGCTGCGACGAAGTCCAACTTTGCGAAGCCTTTAAACGGCCAAACAGGATGACCGAGTTGTCACTTAATATCCTTCACTCTAAAATGCTCGCTTGAAAAACACTGAACCGATATGTAAAACATCAACACAATGGGTTTCCTGGGCGAACCGATTCGATGAGAATGTTATTATATTTAGTCCTGTTTCTTTATAAGGCGCTTTTCTAAGGTCAGCAACGCGTTCAGTACGGCGGAAGGCGTGAAGTACCTTCTTAGGTACGCTAAGATGATGGCCAGTTACGGTGAATGATATTAAGGACCACTGATGACGATGGTACTGGCATGTATTTTTCTTTCGTACGTCCTTCTTGTCGTCCCGTAAAGTTTGTTTTGCTAAATAGTTTTTTTCAGGAAGACGCAACTGTTAGCCTGAAGTTAGATATATATATATATATATATATATCAATACTGGCAACAAAACGATCTCTGTATCTTGCTCAGCTTTTAAGATGACTGGCTTTTTTGACTCCGTCTTTTTTACGATTTAAATCAATCTGAAATGGCTTTTTGTTGGATCAGATTATTTTTACTAGATCAAAGTAAGTAGACATAATGGTTATTCATTCAGCTTAATGCAGACGTGTCACAATTAGAGTGGGGTTAAGGTGTTTCGCCCGCAACGTTCGTCTCACCGTTGTTCTGGTGCTGCAAGGCGTCAAAAAAACGCTTAATGTAGACGATTGATTCGATCCTATTCAGTATTTCCCGTTCACGACACAGGCGGTCATATCAATCGAAATCGATTTGCTATGGCTTTACCATGAGAGTAGTTTCACTTGCTACATAGTGTCACACAAAGACACTCACCTAGTTTTAGAGATATATATATATATCATATCGCTGCTAAAACTGTTTACAAGTAGCCTATCATATCTTCCATGAGATGATCGCTTTGAGGTCAATTTTTAGGAAGCTGCGAAGATTTCATCCTAGAATCATTTACACTTGTCGGCCTACTGAATAAATTTTCCAAATGGTGGTTTCTTGATAAGTTTGACCGTTTTTAAGCGACTGGTTTGGCAACCGTCGTATACATCTGAGAATTTTCGCTAAGCCCCACAAAATTAGCGGGGATTGGATTCTTTTTACCCGGATCCTAAATATTTTAAAGAATTTTCCTGCTTCAACGCCCGCCCGTGAAGCGGTAATTTTTATTGACAATAAAAGTTTAAAAGTAGAGCTCATGCCAGGAAAGTCATACGGCGTATTTTGTTGACTACTTTAGCGATTTCGAATTTAAAGTCAGCCATTTCTTCGGGTATCAACACAGACGCGGTATGACAACTGATACATTGCAATGGGACAACGGGTTGAACAAAGTGCATCATTAAAACATTGACTAACTGCATCTAGCTACTGACATAATTACTTGGGACAAGATGATAGGTTGAAATATTAAGGATAGCAACGAGGAAACAACATGTGCGAAGCCGTCAGAAGAACAGATCGACGAGATGTTCCATGCAGGACAGCTGGATATGAACAACAGGACCGGAATATCTGCAACGAGACAACGTGTGCGCGAGCTAGAGTGCACGTTAAACAGGGTTTGGCATTAACGTATTACACTAGTTGGGGCAACAGCAAAATTTCATTGTAACTCCTTCAAAAACCCCCCACCTGTTCTCGTCGCAAACAGTTGTCGTATGCACAAATGTAAATAGCAGCGTATACCAGAGGACCAAATTTTTCAACGATATGATTTGCGTACACAGGACGAGACAATTTCTTCAACGTCGCATTTATTAGAATATCGCATACACTACACTCATAGTATAACCGATACTGAAGATCAATATTTTCAAAATGGATCATTTAAACACGCTATCCATATCTTTCACCGAGTGCAACTCCGTCAGAGCTATAAAACGAAGAACACTTCTGCTCCATAGCGATAGCGGAGCGGCTTGAATGAAGCCTGAGCCATACATTAAGTAAGTGCTCGCCGAAGCTGATTCTACGAACGTGCTTTTCCTCTGATAAATTTGCTTCCTCTGCCGCTCTACCATCAGAGGTGCCTATAAGGGTGTGCTGCTTCATTAAATCTCTTCTACAATTGTATAGTAAATACAATATTGTCTGTACTAGTCTCGCATTCATTTTACCTTCACAGCAACAAGGTAAAATCACAAACAAAAAGTTTTTTTACTCGGCTTGAGTCCAGACTATCTTCTGCTCTAGAGTTTTGCTTCTGTTTGTAGAGGCGAAATCTTGCTTTTCGCGGATTTTTCTGTCTCGCTTTTTGTTCTTAGTTTTATCGATCCTAGTGACAAAAAAATCGTCCCCTAGCAACCTGCAGAAGGCGCCACGTTTGTTCCCTTTTATTAAATAGTGATAGAATACTACAAGATAGCTATGACATTCGTTATATTTCATTGCTGACACAATTTCTTTCCGTATTCGGAATTCGTACGTAACATCTTTTCGAGTACCCATTCACCCCGTCAAGCAGAGAATTAAAAATCATGTCAAACAACTATACTCAAAAGCAGCTCTCTAATAAAGCGGCGTATAAATGGCACAGGCCTTCTCACCCCTGCAGTGTCTGTCAATCGGTTGGTTTGCCTGACATTTTTGCAAACCCGCCGCTGACATCTCCAACGACAGCAGCGCAGTTGCGACAAAAATCTTCCTCTTGTGCGTTTATTCGCCAGACCGGTTGCTTTGCCTCTATTGAAAAGCTTTTCTTGTGCACACAAAACCCGCTCGTCCATATAGGTGGACGCCCACCGCCGGAGAGCTTCTGGCCATCCGCCTCTCTGTTCGACGGTCTCTAAAGTCTGCCGTCCTGCCACCCTTTATCCGTCGTGAGGAAACACTGGAGGTAAAGTATCGTCGTCCTTGAAAGGCCCAAAGAGAGGAAAATGACCGGGAACCCCTGACGGAGGAGGGGAATGGAATCTGCAGTAGCAGCAATCGCTGCTGCCGCAGCCGCGGAAGCACCGGATCACCATCGCTGCCGTCTCCGCCATCACCAATAGCGGCTTCGTTGGCTGCCACTGGTCCAAGGACGTAGCAGCCATGCTGCTGGTGGCGTTACTGCAACGCGTCTTACGCCACCGTCTACTCCGCCTTTCTACTCCGTAAAAGCGAAAGCTCTTCTTCCCCTAGTTTGGGACCTCCGCTTCCCTTCCAAAGCTCGCTGAGCAGCAGCATTCATCCCGTCTCCTTCCCGCTACCCATAGCTTCCATTTCATTCTTCTGCTGTTCTGGTTCCCTTGTTTGTCCCGTAGCCCAATGGCGACTCCCTTTAGTGCCCCGTTTCCCGACGCCGGCCGTGCTCGTTTGGCCCACTGCCACGATTCAAGGTCACCCACAGGGTGTGCTTGGTGGTTTCAAACAGCGCTAGGCTACCGCGCTAAGAGGGTCGTGGAGGCGAAAGGGGACGGAGTACCGACGCCGGGGAAGAGAAACCAGAAAGAAAACAGAGAAGGGAAACGATGCGTACAGCGAGGAGGAAGAAGAAGCGGTGCGGGTTGGAAGAAACGCTGGACTAGGAGCATTCGGATTGCCCCTAACAGCGGCCAGGGAACTGGTGAACAGAGATCGCAGCAACGCCGACCGAGTTAGTTGCTCGCACGGTAATAGCAATATTACTCTTCGAGGTGTCGATGTTGATGCTGCTGCCGGTGCCAGCAATCGTGGTGTTAGTTGTACACGACGAGGCCCTGACAGAAAAGTAGAGGCTGCCGCTGCAGTACCTTTGAGAGCGATAGTGACGTACAACCCATCGCAGTAACTGTATTAGTAGTGGCAGCAATAACAAGAGCGCAGCTACATCGGCCTCGTCATCACATTTGTCCTTGAAATAACCGTGCAAACCGACTGACTGTTTTTTGCCTGCCTGTTTGTCCACCAACATACAACTAGCGAGAGGCGCTAGCGCGCGCCACGAGACCCCACATGGAAGTAAATGAGACTTGTCAATGCTCGGTGTGATTTATGTGCGTATACAGCATACCAATATAGCCAGTAGCCTATCGCGATAAAGTAGCACATGCCTTGGCGTAATTAGTCCGACTAGTCTAAAACTTAGTCTTGAGCGGGGGAGGCAGTTCAGCCCCTATAGCAACTAAGCAAATCTACAGTAAGCGAATTAGAGCATAAGGTCTATGGTAATGATTAAGATGGTGCTATCACTGCCGCAACCACCATTACCGCCACCACAGCTACCCTTTGAATTGGAAAGCAGAATGTAGTGCGGCACGGAGGCACGGGGGGTACCCTCTATGGGGCAACATCACTCGGTGCTTAGCTCTGCCGTAACTCCGCTGGACTTCAGCTGCTTCATCGCTGCTGCAGTGGCAGTTCTACCAGCTATCTCCGTTCCAACTTCCACTGTTCTAAGAGCAGCCTATACGAGACAAGCGGGCAATGGGGCAAAAAACAGTTTGGCCTGCTATCCAACTTTCCGGCCTGTTGGTTGCCGTACCCTCGAGCTGCAACCTGGTTATCCGAATACTTTGCCGCCCACAGCAGCTAACCGAAAGCAAACACCCACCCGCCCTATGCCGAGCACATCCATCGGCAAAGCTGCATGAGCAGCCTCCTCCGCCGCAATGGTCCTCCTGCCGGCCACAGCACCGACGTCAAAGCGCCAGGGCTCCGCAACGCTGCGACCTAGAGAGGAGCAGCCCAGCTACCACCCTTCACCGGCACGATTCCCCCACCAAGCACGCCGGCCTGCCTCCTGTCGTCCTCAAGGCAACCGTCCTGTCGGAGTTCCATTAACCCCCATTGCTTCCTCCCTTTACCCCCGAATCCCCTACAGCAAGGTTGAGCAATGTTGTATGTTGTCGCTGTTCGCAGTGTTACGTAGGAGGTCTGACCGACCCGGAAGAGCCCGCCTTCTTCGGGCCACCATTGGTCCACGACTTACGCAATAGTTAGGCAATCAGGGAGAGAGACGGAGCAGGAGGAGAGGAAGGGCAGGGATCCCTGAGGGGGTTTACCCTAGTCGCGCCCCACATTCAATATTCCCTTCACAGCAAAGCAGCAGTGCAACACTCTAAATGAACCTTCGTTGGGGGTGAAGCATTCACTCTGTACTAATCGCTCGCTGTTTGTTGCTGCTGTCCCTCAGCTCTCTGCTGCTATTTAAAGTGTCGCGCGTTCCCTGGTCCTCCCGGTCGAACAGAGGCTGCTCTCCTGCTTTCCAGCGTCCTCATCAGAAATGGTGATGCCCTACAAAACAGCCTATAGTCTTGCGTCACTTTTCCCTATTGCTACGGCCGCAACGGAGTGGCGGTGTAGAGCGAGTCGACAAGCCAAGCTAGGCGAGACGAGTGCCGTAAATCGTTGTCACTGCCGTCGCAGTGAAAACGACAGCGTCCGTTGCCACGACATACTGACCTCGTCTTCGACAACTGCTAGCTACAAATACTACTACCACTATTGCTACAGCCGTAAGGGCTTCGGTAGTCAAATGGTTGTGTTTGCCTCGGTTGCAGTTGCGACCGATGCCATCACGACCCCCCGACAGTTCCTGCGAAGCGTCGCGATGCTTTGCAGGTCACTTCGTTCCATTGCAGCGCGCTTTATTTCACCCAGCCGGCCACGTGTGCCATCATTTCATCGCTCATCGCCGTGGCGTTCAAGCAAGTCTCACTCTTCTTATGGGGAGTGTCGGTAACAGGGGGATTGGACTTGCAGGTCGAAGTTAAGACAAAGCGTAACTCTATAAACGACGAATCGTTACTATCAATGGCGTCAATATAAACGATTGCTGGGAATAGGCTTCTCGAAGATTATTATCAGCTCGCCCGTAATGTCACGTAATGAACACGTAAATAACACGTAATATCTTTGCCTTGTGGCCTACGCGGAGTAGAGCGCCAGTTTGACCGAACACCACCATCTGGCACAGATCTGAGATTAAATAGAGTGCGAAGTCACGTGTACCTGTCAATGAGCAGGGATCAACAGCCAACAAAAAAATATCTTGATAGAGACCTTCTTTCGTCAGTGAAGCACGTCGCTCATAACAACATGCTTAGCAGTTGACAACAAAGAATTAACTGTAGGTATTATTACCTGGACAAGTTTCAGATGGATTTATTAGGCGATAACTTTAGTAAAAAAAAAAACATTACTAGCTCTTTATGTAGTTGCCGTATTAAATAAAACAGATTCGATTAGTTAAAGTGCTGCCATAAATAATTTTATAATTTCGCATTTTTCTAAAAAACCCACTGCCTCTACTGTACCATGAGTAATACGAAATTATATGGCAAAACTTTCCAGTTTATTGACAACATTAGATATCAGTTGAGCTATAGGGGTTACAATCTAAATATTAAAATGGCTCAGGTGCAGGCCCTTCTGATTACAGTGTAGTACGCCGTATTGTTACTCATGAATTTTTCCTATAAGGGCAGATTAGATTTTGGTCTATATGGGTAGACGTTAGATTCTCGTTTCTTGTGCAGACAGACAAAACAGAGCATCACAATGCTATTGTCGTTCAGCTACATCTTCAATAACTAATTATCTATCAAGCCACACCCTTTAGCGTGCACATTCGTCTTGAAAGTTGGCTTACTAACTTTATCAACAAAAGGACCGTGCTTTGGCGTTTTCTTCTGAATACGAACTTCTAACGGAGCGGTTTCGAAATGAACCCCGACTATTTTTCCATATCTGAGAAGCTCCATGCCAAATGTCAGTAGAACGAGAGGTGTCCAGCAAACAAGGCATCACAAACGTACAACATCTGATCAATAATTATGTGATGACTTCAGTTAAAGAAGCACAGCTTATGACAAACTCATACCATTTACAAAAAAAAAAAAGTCCAGCAATTGCAGAATAGAAAAAGCTAAGTATGGCCACAAGCCAGTTAAATTACTACAGTAATATTAGTTCCTGAAACTATCCTACCTTGAATAAAAAAAAAAAGACAAAAATCTTATCTACATTAAGAAAAAAATGTTCTTAAGCTGAATACGGCGTCTGTTGTTTCTATTCCTGATGATAAGCAAGATCAACACTTGTTTCGCAATCCTTTGTAAACTTTTTTTTTAAAAATCCTTTCTCCTTTTTGTTGTCGTTTCGTAATCACTGTAATAGTTTTGCTTGTTTCATGTTATAGCTTACCTAGCTGTAATAGAGCCATGAATTATAACGCGTTGGCTTTAGCACGTTGCTATCACCACAATTGACGTTAAAAAAACCTATGGAATAAGGACACTTGTTGTTTTTCCCACTGGCTAACAAAGACCGTATTTATATTGCTGTTGTTCCTAATGTCGCTATCTTCTCCTTAAGTTGAGCTCGAGCCTCTTATTAAAATGGCCGCTGTTAAATCTGATCAATTTGCTAGCCGCTACGGCTAGCCAGATCAAGACAGTAAACTCCAAGATGCACGGCTATAGCCGTTGAGGTCTGCAAAGCTAGATTAGGTTGGCCCTCTACCATCTGCCTTCGTCTCTAATTTTTTTCACCAACTTAAAATTTGGTTTTTTACCTACGGGTAAAACTTGCAGGACACGCGAAGTAAGAGATAGGCCTTTACATATCTAATTAGCTCTCTTTAAGTACATCGTCACCGGACAAATTGTGACATATTGCTTGAATTCCACGATAATTACTTCCACTCCTGTCTATCCATTCCGAGCTAGTTTAAAATTTTTTTTCTAGGCTGCTTCCAAACTCCCGCCCCATCTGACAAAAAGCAGTGTCAGCCCACTTCCTAGGCTCGCCTGGGTTTGTTGGGCATGTAACATGTTAACAACGGTATGAACAAGAGCGAGCCGAATTTGATGCAAAATACGTACGTGCCTCAACAGTAACAGCCCCAGAAGCTCCCCAATAGCTGAGTCCTAAAATGCACGGACGAACATCACACATCACATGTACGAACAAGTAAATCACCCATTGATACGCAGCAACAGCAAGCCCTCTGGAGACTCCTTCTCTATGTGAGCAAGGGGCGTGCAGGGCGTACCAGCCACCAAGATATCCCTCTGCAAGGCTTATATGTAGGACATTCTAAATAGTGAAGGTCACAATATTCGTCGCAATTACTATTGCCCTGCTACTGCCGCTGCCGCCGTTACCGTCAACTAGCACCACTGACGGCGTCGTCGTTGTTGACGGCATAGTCAATGGCAAAGGCTATCACCTGGCTGGGCATTCTGTTCCCGGGGAAAGATACTTGACTGCCGCTGTTACTGTGACATATGCCATCGTTCTCTTCGATTTGGTAGGCGGCAACTAACACTAAACAACAGCGCCTGACCAACAGACCGACTGACCGCCCGCCACGTGGGGGAAACTGGCCCAAGGTCAACCAGTGAGACCGCCATTACTGGAAGCCGTGACAACCGGAGGCGAAAGGAGCAGTCGGTTCGGGGAATTTCTGCGTACTCTCCATTCTGCTCTGTGATGCCGGTAGCAGAACGTTACTAACCGCCTGACCATTATCACCACGACCGTTATCGCTGTCGCTCCACGATCGCTACTGTACCTATAAATGCCAGCTGTTACAGGCGTACATTTGCTAAAAGTAACAAATGGTTGAACCCTTCGAATAGTGGCTATCGCACAGTCGGTCGATACTGCGACGAAACGACCGACAGTCTGTCTCATCACGATTTGGCGATTAGCCTTTCGTTTGCTAGTTACGCACTCTTGGATGACCCATCGGGTGAAATGTCACTACCACTCATTTTTCCATCTATTAAGTTAGTTATTCAAATGGGAACGAAATGGGGAAGTGAAAAGGCTGGAAAGGGAAGGGCATCTTCTACACCTCGTGTGACGGTTGGGGCACGAAGCACGATTGTTGCTTGCTAGAATCGGCACAAGCTATCAGCTAAAGCAGCAGTAGCATCATCAGCGGTTCTACATTGAAGGGCACGTTGAGTACGACATACGCCATTCATCCTTGGGGCGGCTAGGGAAATTGCGCAAGCGGTGTAAGAGAGGAAGGGAGGGGCCTGTGTGTTAGGGCCCTCCCACTCGTACACGTACTGATGATGACCTAGTTTCGACCTTGCGCAAGTCCCGTTGGGGATGCTAAGGGGTCGGGGGCTTTCTAGCAGCTCCAGCGGCTAGAAGCACAGGCGAGTAGCTAGAGCTCGTGTTCTTGCGTGCAGCTTTCAGCCTGCCTGGCTATACTAGAGTGTGGGACATGGCTAAAATGGTTTGCTTTGGCTACATTAGGGTTGGCTCATTGACTGGCTGGCGTATTCTGCCTGAAGCCGGTTGAGCTGGAAGGTCCGGTCTGGCCTTGTCTCGCCAGCCAGCTCTGGAGCTTCGCGTGCGAGCGAGTGAGAGTGGCTGGCTGCATGTTTCTCCACATGAAGGAATAGAGCACAGCAAAAGGACGTACGTTCTATACCGAACAACTACACCGACTAAGAAGGTCGTTTCGCCGTGCTAGAAACCGGACAATGAAAGCAAAAACAACGATGGAAGGAAATAAACACCGTTCAAACGATAGATAACCAAACGAACTAAACAGAATACCCCTTACGGGGGTCGCATTGATTTTCTTACGTTGCCACGGGCGCGACCAGCGTGCAGTGTCAGTCTTGCTCAAACGAAGTATTAAGGGAATTGCAACACTAGCAGCGCCATCATCATCAACACAATAAGAACAAAAAAAAGTACAAACGTATTAAATGCCAGAAATAAGTGCTACTGTTATTATTGTTAACGGTATTATTATTGTTAGGCTCCCGTGGATAGACAAGCGATCAATAAAACAAACAACAACAGACGATACGACTAGACGGTGAAAGCCGTTGTTGTTGTTCTTCTTCTGGCATCTTACCAAACAGCGGGACAATAGAAGGTCTTTATCTCGTTTTATAGAAAGCAAATACATAAATATATTTGTTTTCTATAAAACGACAGCTGATAAAATAGATAGGCAGTATTGAATACAACAGTTAGGAAACTGACCCGTATTAAAAGGCTTAGAGGGCTGTGGAGTACAAATCTGACGGAAAAACTAGCTGCTTCAGTCAAGAAGAGCCGACCCCAACCACTCCGCTCTCCCATACCGGGCATGTACAATAGCTGATCAAAAAACAAGGAAGAGGAGTGTTTAAGAGGGCGGAAGCTGAAGATTATGTTTAACTTCAGCTTTAGTTAGAGTAGAGTAGCTATTTCGGTAAATGGAATAACGTAAGTTTATTTGAATAATAAATAATTTGGGGAAACGTTTTGCAGTATCGTCTCTCCTCTCTCTCTCTCTCTCTCTCTCCTCCCACCTGTCTCCCAAAAACTGGGTCATCATCTTCCTTCGAAACACCAAAAACTATTAATATGAACAACTAGGACTACCTGCGATGCACATACGAACTATTGTCAGAATCACAGCCGAAAGCAGCTCACATTAGATGAGCAGGAGCTTAGCCTAAAGCATTAGTAATTTTCGGGGGGCCAAAAAAGCTTGCTAACTAACTATTCATAGGTGTCATAGTCAAGAGAAACATTCTTCACTATTGTCCTTTCCGGTGAGCGACTGTACATTAGGGACAGGGTTTGCTCAGGGTACGCCGAGTATATTTTGTAAATGACAAAATTTTTTCAGTCTTGTTCTAAAAGCTTCAAAAGACGGTGAAACAATTAACACGAAGCGATCTAATCCTCAACTTTACCTCAAAAGTCGATTCTCTACTCCGTGTTCTAGTAGTGGCGCTCAAGTCTCCTCACAGTTGGACCGCTTGGTCCTTGTTCCTTCATCTTTCAAGCCATCAAGTACATTGGCACTACTTGATTAATCTAGCAGCCAGTGAGACGCTGATGTTCCGGGCCGTTAACTTAAATGAGGTCAATAACAGAACTACAGCTCGTAGCCGGTCACAGGTTATCTACGTGCTGACGCGCGATCAATTAGAAGTTCGGAGAGCGCAAGCAAAAGAAAAATAGGTTTAATTGAAGCAAAAAGAGAATTCTAGTGCTGATAGTTATTGCAATTTTAAGTCGAAATGGACGCGGCTTAATAAACTATGACTAGTAGAATCCGGTCAGCGGTGGAGGAGATTGAGTACACTGAACAATTCGTCAGGCTGGCAAGCGTTCTATCTGCTTGTTCCCATTTAGCATAAAATCTACACCTGTCCTACTCTAGCCCTTTTTAACCTGTATCAGAGCTTAATGTAACCTAGGCTAAGTCAAATTTACGACGTCGCGCTCTGCGACATACATATAGAAACCTATACAAAGCGCTGCAAAACGCAGGTGTTTATGGATGATCAAGACGCTTGCTAACCGGCTGGGTAACCGCGGAACGAGCGAGCAAACGAACCCAAGACCGAAGGAACGACGACAGAAATATCGTTCGCAAAAATTGAGTCGCATAGGTTTGGCTAAGAAACCTAAAAAGGCTAAGCCAGTCTCCTGCTGTCGTAGTTCCACTGCACCGACCATCTCGTTTTGCACCGACCTGGCTTCATCGCCGCTAGCATTAGTATACGCTTTGGCCTGCCCGGTTACACTTACATATAGCTGTTACTGGATATGTGAAGAATCTACATCTTCGGTGATAAAGATAGCGCAATACACAATACGCGGAACAAAAGCCTGTTGGCAAGGGCCCACGTCAAAGGCCTTGCAATGGTTTTGGGATCTCTCTGCTTGTCATCGCCACGAGCAGTTGATCTTAGTCAACATGGATCACTTCATGAAGGAGGCGGGACGCTCTGTCGCTATCTATTGTGTATGAATCCAAAGAATGATGTAACTGAGCAACCCGTAGAAACTACAGAGGGCAGGAAATAAAAAATCGTTTGCATACAGCACGCTGTTAGGAAAGTCGTGTAAAATCTTCAGCAAATATCCACAGAAGCAAAAAAGCAAACGATGAGACCTGCTACATGTATCTTATCCTTTACCGACCTAGGTTTTCTTCGGCGTAGCACCTGTACAATCCAAATAGAAGCAAACCGGCGTCTTGATTACAATTTGTTGAAATCTGTCAGTGCATTGATCGCAATCACTAATTGCCTATAATCAGAGTGTTATCAGGTGATCAAAGGTAACTCGTTGCATTTCGCTTTTGGCAGACAAAATTCTAGCATCTAGTAGGAAAACTGGTTTTGCTATGTGTTTTAAATGTTATTATGGTACAGCTGAGCACGATCGACCAAGGCCATGGAGCCTTGTAAAGTTTGAACTTAGTTAGTGGTCGAGAATTATATGTAAAGAGTAGATCTTCCGTGGCTCCATAATAGGCGCCAATAACGTATTGGGCACCAAAATGGCATTTGGACCTATCAGTAAGTTGATTCAGTTTTGTTGATAAAGTCTCTGCGTCCTTGAAAAATCATAGCGGAAGTAGCTGTGCCGTCTCTGGCGCGTATATACATCCAAAGGTTGCGTAATAACTTTTGTTGTGCCACCTCAGTTGCGGCAAAACGACGGGTCTTAGGGCCATTTAGACAGCCGCTTACAAGTTGACGTTGTTTGATTTTTTCTAAATTATACGAAGTACTTTTGTTATTAGCAACTTATACGTTCCTTTATTTTGACATTAGTTGATTTTGTTAAATTTTAAAACACAGAACGGTAAAAAAGTAACAAACGGAAGACAATAATTTCGAGCCAATGACAAGAATTCTAGAGTAAAACTTCTGCTCTTGACGGTTATGCATGAAATAAAATAATAATTATAAACACGCGTCATGCCAAAGGTCCTCGTTAAACGACTTCGTGATATAAAACTTTTTCCTCGTAACGAGACGAATAATTAAAAAAGGAACCAATGGAAGTTTGAGCCTCATTTAGAAGACGATCTATTAAATCTAGTAGAAATTACGACGGAATTCTCTTATAAGTTCAGAAATAACTCTCTGGCATCAGCATTTGACTTACGCATCTTAAAAAGCTTCGTTTAGAGGCTGTTTTGTCAATAGTCATCTTCTGAAAATGGGTGGCTAATTATGGTAAACAAGATAAACTACAGAAAGTCACGGTATCCAACTTAAAGCACAAGTTAGCATAAATTACTTTTTGTACTAGGAATAATCTGATTTATTTCAATTTTACTTGCTCGGCTATCAGTTGTATAATTATCAACAGGTAAACCGTCTGCTTTTAGACATTTCGTATAGTATAGCGGCCCAGAAATGGTTACCGGGAAGCATCCAGTGCCCATACCATCTTGAAAAACTTCACCGTATTACACACTTCCATGGGTATCTGCGGACATTGTGGAGAGTTTTTTTTTTTTTGTAAGAAAGCAAGTAATTTAAGGTAGGTTATTCTAAGGATATCCTCACGACAATTGCACACGAATACCCATAAATGGTTCGTCTGGACTCCCGACTACCTATCTCTGAGAGACAGAATGGTAGATCCTATGAAATAATACATTATTGTTCAATTACACGTTACGGTACGAAACTCTGCAATAGTCTACCGTGTTAAACGATAGTAGTCGAACTTGACGAGAGAGGCGATGCTTATTTCATTACAAAAAACTTTAGACCATCGCGGCTACGAGCTAAAGCACAGACTACAATTACGAGACTGACCGTCACCCAGCAACAGAATAAACCCATGACATAAAAATCTTCTATTCACCTTAAAGTAAATCACTATATAACAAGTATAGAATATAGGCAATGGAATGGCCGTACGAAAATCGCGTGCATCAATTCGTTCTAATTCAATAACACCTGTACATACTGCTGTTGAAAGTAAATATCCTGCGAATTGGCCAACAACGTTGATTCTTACAGGGCGTTTTCACTATCTACGTTGAGTGGATGCTAGGAACGAGCCGAGTATACTCGGCCACCTGCACTTCGCCTTAGGAAAGCCTTCATCGACCATCGACAAGTGTTGCATCCTTTAGCCTTCGTCTAGCATCGTCGCCATCATGAATGATACGATTCCATTATTCTTATCGCCGTCGACGGCAAAAGGCACAACAACATAAATTTCTTCACCGCCACCAAAGCTTATCTGCAATTTACTGCAGGCGGAAGTTCCGGGATACTGCAGACGTCCGTGGTGGCCTCGTTTTAGCTGCTTTACAGCCTGCCATACTGTAGCTACACTGTAATAATCTGCGCGTGTGTGTGTGTGTGTGTGTGGTCGTTGGGGCTGTCTGAGGAAACGAGAAAAATCAACAGTGATTCTTGTTCTTTTGCTTCATAGCCGACGCTACAACAGGCTGGCGTCGGACGGTCGTAGCAATATAACTGTAGTTATGCCGGTGACACTACGTTTAATACAGACACTGCTGGCATTTAGCAAAAACTGACTATATTACGAACTGCGCGTATATGTGGAATACTGTTTTTCTATCTCCATTTTTTGCCAACAGGTACTCATGCGACTCGTTGCTAGCAGCAGAAGCTGTAGACCATCTTTGGTCGATCCGGACATGCGCGTCGCCGACGTCCAAAGAGCGAAAGTCCGCGATTACTGAACGGAAAAAATTGCTCATAGGATCTTACATTTCTATGTAGAATTTCATCGAAATATATGTATGACGAGCAAAATGTTTTTGCTATGAAGTAGATACGGTCGCTGGCATTTCGGTGTTTCGCAAAGGTTATTGTATGTGAGATGGTATTATATCTGAGGCAGCCAATATTTTCTGGAAAAGGCAGCACTTTGCCTTAATCACTAGCTTCATCGTTAGCATCAGCACCAATGACGCTGATTGAATGATCTATTTGAAGGCAATGATCGGTGAGAACAGGGCACTCGACGAGCCAGTGGTCCACTGATGGTTCGATAGGGACAAGCTTATTTATTATATATTGAAGGAACACAATGCAATCATACATATGTAGCTTAAAACAAGTAATACGGGAACTTGATGGCAAAAAAGGCCCAATATATGTCAAGAACTACATGAGCTTCGATACGGACACCAGACGTCCTGAAACAACACCCATTTAAGATTGGTGGCCCTGAGCCCGTTTAATTTTATAGACACCGTATGAAATGAGCGGATAAAAAGTCTGCTGAGATGTAAATTTTAGTAGAATTGCTATGACCTGTTGGAATGGCATCTATCCGAAAAAAATGTGATATAATGAAGTAAGGAAGGTGTCTTTTTTTTTTCTTTTGAAATTATTTTTTTTTTATTCTCGTTTAGTGCTCTTAGCTATTCTTTTTCTGTTAACAAGATTTTGAGTTGGCATTTTCTTTAAGTATCGCATGGAAGACTTGCGCCTAGCAGAAGTATAGCCGGGGGTGGGTCTTGCTGGACCTAACTAGGGTTTCTCCAGCAGACTTATGAAGCGGCATGACAACCCCACAAGCATCTCTGAACTTTAATAATAATAATAATTCTTTATTTTATTGATTATAATTTTGCCAACGTTTAGATTTGAACCAGGGATATAACATGCGTATAGTTAGTGACGGTTACCATGGCAACCCACTTAGAGAGTTGGCAACCTGGGCCATGTTCTTTCCCTCTAACGCTAACGTCGCACGAAGTCAGGCGCTGATACACTTAAAATTTCAAAAACACCGTGGATCATCATAAACACAAGTAGAAAACCTGATCAACCTAAAGTCCCAGGAAACATCCTCTTCCCGTTACTCCGGCGCATCATAAAGTAAATTCTAGGGGCGGCGTCACAGGGAAATGAGAGACTTAGTAATAACGGTAGCAGCAAAACATAATTTAATCAAATATATGTAAATACGACTCAAACAAGCCAACTTATACTGTACAACTTTCGGCATTGATACATATGTACATACTCCTGTCTTTCTAATACGATTTCAATTAAAAAAAGACGCGTAATCCGTAAGACCTCTGAATATCCCTATCAGAATAAAATATGCGCATGTCCAATTAAATGATAACATCATCTAAAGACTTAGTCTCCTTTACCCAAAAAGTAAAAATATACTGTAGAATGCAAAACCTCAAATGACCTTTTTCTACGTCTGCATGAGCGTATGATGACGACGACGACGACAACAACAACAACAACAACGAAAAAAAGAGGCGACATTGTAAAAATGGGCGGCAAATGAAAACAGTCGTTATTTTATCAAACAAAAAGAGATGATATCTTCAGAAATGATCGGTTGAAACCAGCTGAGACGGTAACGTGTATTTCCCAGGGTTTTCCTTGACGTCAGAGCAACTTTCGCCGGCGTCGGCGCGCGAGTCCCGCGCGGTGCCAACTTGGGGCAACGGCACCGAAGAGGGCTTTGAACCGAACCGGACGGCGTCGTTCGACAACGTGCGGTGAAGTATAGCAAGCGGTAGTGGTAGCAGTCAGCTGAGCTGCGATTGGGTATATGGCCGAGCCTAGGACCGTGGCTCCACTCCATAATCGACGGGTTGTGTCTGAGCATCCCTTCGTGAAATTAGTCGAAAGTCGATGTTGTTAAACAACGGCCCCTGCGGAATCAGGAGTTTGCCGTTGTGGTTGTTTTATGCAAACACACGGACATTTAACGGCACGCAGATACGAACGAACGCACGCGCGCATGCACGCACGCACGGACGGACGGACGGATGGATGGATGGATGAACAGTCTGGCTTTAACGCTGGTGCTGCTACTGCTTCAGCTGATCTTGCTGCTGCGGATGGTAAGAGATAGCAACCCAATTTCGGTGGCAGCCGAGCGGAAAAAATGATTGGGGCTCAAGGAATGAGTGTCCGCTATCTTGCAATCTGCCCAGGCGTTTCGCGCATACTGACTGGCATCACAGGCGACGCATGAAGAAAGTAAAAAGCTGGTCACGGAAAAAAATCGCCACTTGTGCGAATACTACTGTCGCTGTGTGTGAGCATGGACTATGACAGCGAGTGGCAGTATGGCATAAGTTCCACTACAATTAACTTGTTGCCGTTGTGGGAGCGTTGTCGTATACGATGGTCAAGGCAAAGAGAACTTATATTTTGCCAACGAGGAGGCATTCAGAAGTTGCAATATATATGAATAATCCACACCAAATAGCATTGGCTTTTGTTTCGTTTAGAACAGGTGAGATACATCGACCGCACTACAGAAGACAGATATGGACAGCTTGTTGCTACTGGGAACTTATAGTAGTTGAAGCGGATTGATTCAATTAAGCGGGCTGCTTTTATTTGTTAATCCTTTTATATATATATATGCATTATGTAATTGACACAAATTCTATAAAAAACGGACTCATTAATATTGTTCTTGTGTTTACGTTCAGATAGTTAAATTTGTAGCGTAGGTAAGCAGGGAGAAATAGTTTCATGGAAACTTTTTACAATTGACGTTATTGTTGTTGTCGGATCTATATAAATGACAGTTTGTCAGAGTTAATCATTTAACAGCTGCATATAGTATCAGAAATGGGAAACACACAATTTTCTCCTCTGAACAATTTACCTCGACGTGTATAAACAATATAAGAAAATCACATATTACATGAAAAAATCCCCGTGAATCTTTCGGCGTTCGTGTAAATAAAAAGAAGTTCTATTAGAAATCGCTGCAGCTACCACATATACAACGACCACTAGTTATCTAGCAGAAGTTTTGGCGAACTAGAGCAGAAGCTGCATGGCAAGAGCTTCAAAACGTTCGCAATTTGTTGGCATTCGCATTTCCCGCGTCATATCAGGCCTGATAACCGAATGCCAGCATACAGACGAGCAGATTTTGGGTATATTGGATCCATTAAGCTTAATCAGCTCAAATTTGCTTATGATTACATACTTCATGTATTTTGCGTAAATCTGTTTTAGTTCATCGAGTATTATTCGCTGGCCTAATGAAGTTTAAGGCCTGAGTCATAATCTACTTTGAAGCGTTTCTCCTATACGTTTTGCAGATACTTCTATCAGGTTCCCGAGATTTGACGGGGTAACACATTCTCAAATTAACTAATAATACTGGCAATAGTAACACAAATAGCTCGCTTCTAACGACTCTTGTTGGCGATAGATACACAAAAGAGAATAGGTAACCAACTGCGTATCCCGTATAGACACCGAAACAGAGTCAAACTAGGCCTGCAAAGCCATCCCGAGATAGTGAAATACGGGGGGAATACGATCATCAGATAATTTCTCCACAGTCACAACATGCCCGCTCCGTGTCGTCACTTAAATTTCGACCCGGGAACGTACTGAGCTGCTTGGAAAACCGACCGGGCTTTGGAAAGCGCTCGTTTATCAGCGAGCATAGCAGCAGAAATTTTCATTTAACCTTTACTGCTCGCTCACCCTCTGTTACACAGACTCATTGCCGGTCGGTAGCATGTGTACGTTATGGGCGGCGTCGCCCCCCACTCACATCTATCTCGATGTATGGCAGATCTTTCTCTATCACTCTTCAGCTCTCAGTCTGCTTCTCGTCCTCTCCAAGTCTCGCTTTCCGTGTCTAGCTGATATGTAGCCCCCTATGGGCCAAGACCTCATAAAATCCGATTAATCGATTCATGAATCTTCATTAGTGCCAAATTAATGACTCCACTGGGCTCCTTTTCATACTCGCTCGACGTGTTATGAGCAGTAGTAACCACGTGACATGTCGGAAATAAGGATCGGGGGGGACTAACGGCGAATGGGCCGCGAGAAGCAGTCAAAAAGTCCCCACGATCTAGCCACAGAGGAGTGTACGCATGTATCATGGACGATGATGTTCTTGGCATCGGAAACAGCGGAAATTCATTCTGCTGTTAACATTACTTGACAGTACGATTTGCGGGACAGCTAGTTCTCTTCGTAGGGGCTGAGATGGCGATGCGAGGAAAAGACCGAGAGAAATAACGTAAACGCTTTTTTATTTCATAGATGAACAGTTCTTATTTATCCTTAGAGCAGACATATGCATTGTGCACACTTAGCCTTCACATCTAGCATATTTGCCGGCTGAAGGGGGAGCTTCGTCTATTCAAATCATAACCCTTCCGCGCATTTCCCCTTCGTAAAAGACGAGGGTAAGGGAGACACTCAGGCAAGCATTCTCTAGCATGAGTTCGGGATCTTCTTTACTCCCAGATCTCTGAATGTACAGTGTTCCCTGAGCCTATTGGAAACAAATTAGCTACCAGCCGCGAAAGGTCTTTGACTGGGATTTGGGGCCGATAGGCACCATACGAGCGGTAATTTTCTTGCATAGAACCTTTGCATGTGAGCATTGTCAAGGCGGTTTGGTGTATCCACAGATTTACCACAACGAATTAGAAGCTTGAGGAGAGAAGGATCAGGATAACCCGTTTTTCATCCCAAGTTAAAACCGTTCCTTATATCCTTTCTCTATAACATTACCTTCATCTTAGTTTTACCTTTGTATCAAATGAAAAAATTGAACTTTGCACAATTTTGAAAATGTAATTATGTAATTTGTGTACATGACTTAACAATCCACGTTCATACGCGTAGAGCTTGTAGCTGTAGTCATAGAAGCCAAATACAAGTATATTGAAAGTAACAATGATTGCCCTCTCTAGGATTTAACGCTGTTACAATCATTTTTATAAAACACCCCATTAGTTGTTTCACATTTCTGGCGCTCTAAGGATATCGAAAGTACAACATTTAGTCCTTTCACCGTTCCAGGTATCGCTTTACCGGTTTTTTTATATATCACAAAGATTAATTTATTTGAATATATATAATACGATATTAAAGATGGTTAATAATACATTGTTGAAGGGGATTTTTTTCTGCCAATACCTACGACAAATCTGTAACGCACACTCATACATCATGACTGTGCAGAGATGCACGCGCGAACAAACGCTTCGTGGCATCGATGGGCCTGTATCCGCGCACTTTATATTATCAATTAGTATCACAAATACTAGCGCCCCCCCAATTTCAAATCGAAAACAGCGTTTGCATCAGATAATTGAGGGGCGCCAGCACCGGTAACACAATAGCTAAAATATTTTCAGGTTTACACCTGCTTTTACTGTTGCTAAGCTGGCTGGTCCGAATACGAAATGCACGAAACGGCCAATTTTTAATCTACACCCTTTCACATGTTCCTAAGTTTAGAAAACAAACGCGTTACCTCTGTGCTATCACGGGAACAGCAGGAATCAGCTACTAGTCTTAATGGCCACCTTAGCTACTATGCCGTTAGAACGAAACGGTGACAGCAAATGCACGTGGTGACGGACTGTGCATGGCAGCAACAGCAGCAGCTCATTAGTGCTGTCTCAGGTCCACGGGTCGCCATCACAGCGTCGCGGCCATTGACTCGGTTGTTGTGGATTTGATGCTTCTTCGCGTTAGCCTGCATCCCGCGAGCTTGATACGGCAGCCAGCAATGGCGGCCGCAGCCGTGGGGTGCAATGCTTCTGCGTGAACACTGTCACAACTACCACAGACGCTTGTAGTATAACTACTTCGACTTCTGCTGCTGCTACTGCCGCCGGCACTACTGTTGTACCGTGTTCTGCTTTGAGCCAGCCCAGCAACAGCAGCGCCCACAGCAGCAGAAGCAGTGGTACTACCGCTACAATCCCCTGACTTTAGCTACGACTAGTTCCACTACGTTTACTGCTGCTGCTGCTGCTGTTGCTGCTGCTGTTGCTGCTGCTGCTGCTGCTGCTGTTGCTGCTGCCGCCGCTGCCCCTAGTGACCCACTTGGCCCGGAACTGGCTGACGTCACACTGACGACATTCGCTGACTGTATTTGTTCCTGCTGTTGCCGCCGCGCCTATGCTGTGCACTACTTCTACTGCTGCTGTTATTATTGCGGTTGTTTGCACATTTGCACCGCAGCCAGCCATCGTAGGAACAGTCGGCTGGCTGGATGACCAGCTAGCTGTCAGCCGGACAACCAGATAGTGCTGTCTGTTTTGTGCACGTGCGTAAGCAGCAGTATGGTCATCAGTCTCAGCGCCGAACTCCACAACTTCGTAGAAGATGCAAACGGCGGGCCGGTAGCCCTTTAGCTGATCACACCATTGGCGGCGTTCATTGCTGTACTGTTGGGGCGTTTGCACCATGCAACGTATTTGTACACTCGGCCCCTGTCGTCGTAGCGTGGCGCGGAAAACCATAGAGCGCCTCGGCATACAGTGGATCATGAGCATGCCGACAGATCGTGACGGACCCGCAGCGTGATTCCTCTCCAGTCATGGACAGAGGCAGCAGCAGCAGCATACAAAGCAGCTGGATATACAGCAACACGAGAATTAGACCCCGTTCAATCAGACCACCGTCGTAGGCTTTCTTTCCGCAGAGCCGTTCGTTTGTTCGATGGCAGCGACGACCCTACCGTTCCGTTGTAGCTCGGCTAGTTGCAGGTCATTGGCATTTACTTTGCCGCCCGACCGCCCCGTGTTCTTCCCCTGTTTCCCCATTTGGCCCTGGCCGTTTGCCACTGCCTCGAAATTCCCGCTCCCCTCCCGTCACATCACCCCCGGCGCCATCATATCTCTTTCCCCATAGACATTTTATTTGTTACTCTTTATTGCTGGGGTCAGCGACAGTAGCCGCAGACGGCAAGGCTTCTTCGATGTCTAGGTAGGATCTGGATAGTAAAGCAGTAATACAGGCTCTGCCATTGGTTAGCTTGCCCGACGTGGCCGTCACTATCCCGAATTTTGTCCAAAACAAACCCACCACATTGCCTCTCTGGCTTGCCTGTCTATCCGCCTGACACCCCACGTTGTTGGCATAAGTTAGCGGAGGTTTTTGCAAATCGCGCCGGATTTGACCGAGCTGAGATGTCGTTTTTGTTACCATATTTCTATTGTGTCGACTGATTGGAGTGTTGTACCATACAATGCTTGCCCGCATCCCACCTGCGTGCCAGGCTCGTTGGAATCGTCGATGATGCTATTATAGGCACAGACTACCACGAACCCACCGAAAGCAACAAATGCGAACAATACGGGCTGTAAGAAGCTATCCGGCCAGTTGTATGGCGTCGCACCCCACGCCAATGGGGGGTTTAGGTATTAGTTGACGATGGTAACGCGGGAACACTCATGGATTCTGTGTGATTATAATATACTTACAGAGGTGACCTTCATTCTCATAAAGACTATAAAGCTTCGTGCATAAAAATACATGAAGGTCTTTCGTTGTCTGCTTGACGGGTTCGGCGCTGACATCGGAGATTGTCGCTGAGAGCATGACTCGACGAATAAAGGATGATCGGAGCAGTCCTAGTAGCCTCAGGAGGGCATAATGATATACCGAAACTAGGCTAAATACGCATGCATTTCCTGGCGTCACTTAGTTAAAAGGCAAGGTTTAATGGGTTGTACTGTATCTTAATGTAAGAGTACTGAGAAAAGGTTGAGAGCCTGATCAATAACATATTTTCAAAACCTTAATAAGAAACATTGTATTAGATGGTCTGCGTGAAAAGTTTTTTTTTTCTTTCAGTTAGAAATTCAATTCAGCTTTCGGTCATTTTCAGTTGACCGTACGTCTCACCTATATGACTATTTATGTTGAAGTTCACGAGATACTTTTTAATATATGGTTTATCAAATTTCGTAAAAATGACCATAAATCAGATACCGCCTAACTAGGTTCAGAGGATGCGTATGTGTAGGAGTACTATAATGTCTTTACTTCAAATTTTCTCACAAAAGGTTGACTTTGATTAAGATAAACCTAATTGATTGACGGTTGGCCGTATGGTCCGAGGCAGCTTTAGAATGTCGCTAACAAAAACTACAAAATTACGTTTATAGACTTACATAAAGCTTACCTTTTTTTGCTTCAATACGATTGGCTTTTCCAACTTTCTTCATAACAGTTCGGCCTGCTTTTAGGTTACTTTTTCGTATTCACTACGCTCTCTCTCTCTCTCTCTCTCTCTCTGCTTGTAGAACTCTGAAATAACGAACGGGCACCGACATTTCCCCTGCGTGTGCTCACAGTCAATTTCGTAGTACATTTTATATTTTAGGTACAGCTTTAAAAAGTGATGTTAGTTAGATCACGCGATCTGGAAAGCTATTCGGGGCCGTCTCTCCTAAAAATCAGCGGAATGATCCTTCAATAGCGCGACCAAGTTATTAATTACATAGAGGGGTGGACCATCGTGGTTCAAACCACAAACTTGTCTTGAGAACTTTTTAATTAGTTTGGGGTACTAGAAAAGCCGAGACCATCTCTTGGTCGAAAACAGAGTTTAAAGTTTTGTCGAGAAAAAAAGGTCAAAGGTATTCCTAGCTCAGATTCCGCAACAGACAATAGCTTTGTTAACATATAAACCCCTTTTGCGACCAGCCCGGGGATTCTGGATCTACGACAATACCCAGGCAAAAGAACAAACTTGATCGAAAAAAAGCAGCCAAAGACTGGCCGAAGCTATTGGCTGCTGTGAAGAAAGCCAAAGAAGCCTACCTTATTTATGTTATGTACAGGTAGGACGTTATATGTATATGGTCTGTAAGAGAGAAGGCACTATGGAAATTAACGTTAGCGCGATCTTGAACTCACTCTCTACCGTATAGATTACCGTACCCGTACCTGAAGTGTTAAACTCAGGTTTTGTGCCCGATTGAGTAAAACCTGCCTATTCAGTTATGCAGTTAACTTTTCATTCATTTTACTGCAATACCAATAGTAAGAAGTTTCGTTGTTAAGGATTCTTACCTTCTACTGCTAATAAATTCAGCTATTTAAACAAAATACATCATAAACTTCAGTTTTTTCAGGCAGCACAGTGTGTTAGCTTAAGAAAATAGTCAAGTGTTGCGTTAATTAGAAACGAGGATAAATGTCACCTTTGTTCAGACGAAGCAAAACGTCTAATTCAACAATAAAGTACTATTTGCTAGTTCAACAAATGAAGTATATTTATATGAACATTAACTTTTACCCTACGTTTACGTACCGCAATGAGAAAGCGTCGTTTTTATATGTTCAAATAGTTGTTGTATACAATATAGCAAGTAGAATTATGCTTCGTATTCGATGTTTTCCTCGAGCTACAAGTTGTTTTCATTAGCTTTTCTTTTTCTTTTTCAATATGAGTCGCCTCACAAGAATTCTATACTCGTAAATTACTAAATTGCAAAAAAATACTGTATATTGCGTCAATCTATCGATAGAAAGACAACAAAGAAAAATTGTCGTGTTCACTATAGAAAAATGCTCGACGAAGACGATATCCTTAGCCAGTTCGATTGTCCAGCTGCCTACCAAATCAGGCCAAAAAATCCATAGAGTAACGGTTGTGGACAGTTATCGATAAGTGTATATGTGATCTACTCAGTACAATATGTTATCCAGTACGCAGATAGGATATAATCTGTATCCGTGTATATTTAGTAGATTTCTGGGCATTTTTTGCTTTTGGGCAAATGTGGGTTTTGGTCAACTAGATAGCTATCAATGGTCAAATACTGACTATCTGTAAGGAAGAAGTTAGCCTTTGAAGCAATAATTTGTCTATGTAAGACTAAGGTATAATAAATGGTTCAAACAGTGGACCTACTTATATAATGGCAGCCTGAATAAACGAATGAAGCGTGTGGTTGACAAGAACGGTATCGTATTTGTTCATACAAAATAGGTGCGTGCACCAAGACACCATTGCACGAATTTGACATTCGGATCAGAACTTTATCGGCTGCTTATATTTACAGCCTGCGATTATTTCGACGCTGTCACCACATGTGTTTAATTTTAAAAAACAAGTGTTTTCCTGTATCAGACTTCAGCTCGGACCGTCGGGAACGGACGGCTTTAGCACTTGCATTGTCCATCCCCGATCGTAATACAGCGGTACTTGACTGCGTTTTACGTACGTTGAACGTTTTGGTTTACCATGGAACTTCTAAATCAGTTCTCATCAATTTTTGCCTATTGAAAAGCAATGCAGACGTTCCGTTACGACGTTGTAACGATAGGCTTCGATAGTGGACAATGGACTTAAAAGGGGAACAACGACGATTTGGTAGCATACGAATGTTGCTAATCACACTTAACAGATCTGGCCTGTTATTCTGCTAGACTGTTGTAAAAGCTATGGATTTCCTTGATAAGAAGAGGACACCACTGTATAATACAGTTATTTTCGTTATGATGACGGCAGTCATGTAATAAGTGCCAGAAACGATTCGTTTACATCAGTCCTATTTGTAGCCTCAATTTTCTTCAGTTTATGAATCGCTGTTGTAATGTAGATGAATAAGCATTTTCCTTCGAGTGAAAAAAGAGGCAAGGAAGGCTATATCGAGTAGGACAAGCAGAATGGGGAGCGGGTATTAAGGAAAAATGTGTATTCGCCCGACTCCTAGACAAAAATAGATTCATTTGGGAAAGAAATAGCCTAAGAGGTAATTTATTGTTTGATTCATACTGGAATCGTTGGCTTCTTTATTGCACAGGTTTTTTTAATGCTCCGTGAGCTAATTAAGGCAGTACGGCGATAATTATCACGAGCAACAGTTTTAAATGTATACATACACTTAATTAATAATTAATTGAAGAATTTTTGCAATGAATGGATCTTTTGGTCTGATGTATAGTATTCCAATTCGATAATGACACTCAACTTACTTAAGTTTAATCAACTTTACGCTTGTACATGATTATCTGCAATATATGTTTCACATCTTAGACAGTTTTTTGATCTGTGACGAAAAGGTCAGCATGACCCTCTTCGATGCTCAAGAGGTTCGCGATGCTGCTTCCGGAGCGGATGACCCACGGATGCAGTCATAAATCCTAGACTATATACGATCAGAGAACGTTAGGCACTCGACTGCTGCCATCGGCCAGCCTTCGGTGCATTAGGCCGAACCACATAGCCTATGTTCAAATGTTTTTTTTTTTTATTTAGTTTACTAGCCGTTTAATTCAAGTAGCCTACTCGTAAGAGCACGATACTGCCGCGGTCTGCGATTCCACATAATGCAATTCCAGTCAAACCACACTTTAACATGAAGAACAATATTTAATGTCGGACATCAAAAATTATTATAATTATAAACTCTTGAATAATGATAAGCTTGATCCGTGTTCGAAGAATGGCGTGAAGACGGGGCCACGTCCCGAACATTTTCAAAATAACTATTATTGCTGTTCGTACAACTGGTGTTGCTACCGTGTCAAATTAGCCATATCAGCAATGCAACATAATGCACGAGAAATGGGCCTACATTTTACGACGTGTTAGGGTCGGCGTGGCCTAGCTAGCTAATACGCATCTGTTTGAATGCCGTACCACGGTTACATTAATTGAAGATCATGCTGCCACGCTGGTTCAAATCTCAGCGTTGACAAAAATCATGATATCAGATTTTAATAATCAGAAACCCATAGGATACTAGAAATATGAAGAACTGACGCACATTATTGTTGTTTACGTTTAAAGCTTCTTGTATGGTTGCCATAGCCTTTCATAGGTACGGTAGAGGAATCCAAGATGGGTCCAGTATGACCTAGTCCGGTTAAACTCGTACTGAGGAGGGGGGGTTTGATGTGTGTTGAATAAATAAAACAAGCTCAGAATATGTCATGGCTGGTAGAGGGGCAGGTACAACTCACTGTTAATTCGACACACAAACGGCACAGTTTAGTATCGTAGAGTCATAATTGCCGTGTATGCACCAACGGTGCCACGCTGCCACGGGGCTATGAGGTGGTGCTAACGAAAAGTTATCAACAGCGTAGGCACTACCAGCTCGACGCGCTGACCAAGGGCAATGCACCCGGGCTTCAGGCATCAACGAAGCCCCACCGTCAGAGCTTCGAACCCTAACTGGGTCAACGGCGCTTCGCTGCGGGCATCAACCGCCAGTCACACGAACAACAGCTTACAGTAGGGACGGCAGTAGCAGCAGCAACAGCCGTCACTTTCATTCTCGCCCAGGCCAATGGCTCCATTGATTCCACGTTCGGCTTCAACAGCCAGCTCAACACAGGGTCCGCGCGCCAATTCTTTCCAAAAAGGCACCGTTTTGTAACTAGCAGCGGTGGCGCTAACGCTGCTATCAATATATTTCGACTGCTACCAGACCAAAAGAGAAAGCCTTACAGGCAACAGAACAGCCGTCGCCGCCGCCGCCGTCGCTACAGCCCTAAAGAACGTCGTGGTTAAACCATTGGTGGACGTCGCTGTTGCTCTGGCACTTGAAGCTCTGACGAACGACGTAGCAAGCAGCGCAGCTTCGCAGTGTTGGATAGCCGCTAACAGCCGCGGCAGCGGCAACTCTGTCTGAAGCGTTCGCCGCCAAGGCTTCAGTAGCACACAAAGGCGCAATGCCGGAACGCAATGGAGCGCGAATCGCGAGGTATGGCTGGTCCGTCAATCGGTCGGTCGCTTGTCCCTGCAGTAGTCAAATAGCAGTAGTATTATTAGTGATGGTGGTGGTAATAGTAGTCGCGCGGCTGGATCGATGCATGTTGTGAAGGGGGCAACGCTCCGGAAACTGCTGGAGCACCGAACGATTCTACTGTCGTTGGTGTGAGCGCCCGGAGCCGTTGCTGGGCTCTGGCGTAGATGATGGTGGTACGCATCCGCCAGCGTTGCGGCGGCGGCGGCGGCAGCGCCGACGATGGCGGCGTCTCCATTACACATCGGCCCCGTACACGTCGTCTTCTTCATCGTTGCATTATAGTAGTAGTGAAAGTGAGCGAACAAGCAAGCGACCGACCGACCGACCGACCGAAGTCGTCCTGGTGGGTGAATGACCCAGTCACCATAGCAGAATAGGCAAAGCCGGTGGCCAGCAAGCGAAGCCCACCGAAAACAACATGACCGGCGAACTAGCGATGTTGGCTGAATTGTGCCGAAACACCACGGAAAATACTGACACAGTGACTCACTGAATATGCTATGTTAAGTGCCTGTGTGTGCCGGCACACACGAAAACGGGAGAGGGGGAGGGGGCATTCCTAAATGGTGCCCAATCAGCCAGATGAACAGAGTTAACGTCGCTGTCATACCAACTTTTATTTTTAAGCAAGATTGCAATTGTACAGTCAAACTAGGTAAAAAAATCTCATCTGACCCTCATTTTTTCCACTTGATTTTTAAATGTTTGTACCCGATGACAGATACAAGACAAACTTTTTTTCACAATTAATGTATGCTTCTGTAAAGCTTCAGTCGCATGACGTTACTCGGGGGGCAAGCGCTGAGTACACACGTAAAACCCCTCACATGATAGTACGCTTATTTCCTTGTTCTTGCTTGAGTCATTTAGGACTATCCTGATTCTTAACTAGCGTATGAATCATTCGGCAGGAGCTTACCACAGATGCTACAATTTGTGCATGCAATCTTTTCAATTACCATTAGTTGCAATATGTATTGCACGGGAGCGAAAAGAGTTTTGCATAGAACGATTTCTTTTTCCTATACAAATCATTCCCACGAAGTTGGCTTATTCGAACTTCTAACTTCCAGGAAAACGTTCGGGTAAATATCTCCACACGAACACACGAGATAGACAAGCAAGCCAAATCTGGTATGACAATACAAACGAAAAACTTTCCAGTATGTTTTTTTTCTCTTATTTAACTTTAGCTGCATAATTTAATTAAGTCGCCTGCGCGAACCACGTGAGGACCCAAGATAAAATGTGCTGCATTTTAGAATGGAACACAGTTTATTCTGGAATTTCTAATCATCATAATGACTATAAAAATAACAATACTAGTAACATCGACATATTGCAATTACATGAGTATTGTGACTTTTATTCCTTAGCCTAAAATATCAATATGGTCCGTATTTAGGGCACTTGGTCACGGGGTGACGGGCAGATCGTCAGGCGGACAATTGGCCTTCATTTTTTTCTATTCGCCATCTTCGCCCTGCGGCCCCCTGCTCCAACAGATACACACACAGTTAGTTAGTCACCATCTATGAGAATACTATTACTTTCGCGGCTTTCGTTTGCTTCTATAATCGGCTGCTTCACCTGTTTCTCCCGCTGGTTGAACGCACTAAACCCAGCTCTGTCGTCGGCCCCAAAGGTTCTAGTTCAACGGTCTAGTGAAATTCGCCCCGGTGCCTGACGGGCTGCTTGCGTCCGCTCCAACAACAGCAGCAACGTCAAGACGGCAGCCGTAGTAACGTATAAACATCATTTGTGCTGTTATTCGCCAGCTCAATCGGCTTCTGCCTGCTGCCAAGCTATCAACCGTGCAACGGTTCTTGTATATAGCATTGCCGTTACTGTCACTACAGCACTCACTTGACTTTGTTGCCCGCTGCTGTTCAAACGAGCGAACCATCGCATCATCATCCGGGCACATTGAACCCTGCGTTGGCCCTGACTGGGGCTTCAACCCCGAGCCGTTGAGTGAAACAACGGCCGTTGCCACCACTTCTATCCTCGTAATCATTGCCAGCACAACGGCATCGTCACCAAAGCCATTGCCCTCTATTACCACGCTTCTGGTCCAAACCTTCGTCTTTTTTTTCTTCCTTCACATAGATCCGCAAGAGCAGCGCGTACCCGACACAGACGGAGGCAGTGCGGGTTGGTCATCGCGCACTACAAAGCTCCCCTGCCTCTCCCCCGCTCTACCTAGACTCAAAACACCCCAGCCACCAGCAGTCAGCATGAGCGGGACTACGAACACCGGCGGCGCCGTTACCACAACAGGCCGAGGTGGCCGTCGTGACGGCGGTGATGGCTCGCGATCGTTCGCCGTAGTCGCCATTGCCGCCGCTTCAGCGCCAAGTAGCCAAGATGCTCAGCACGCCTCATTCTGTCCGTTGAAGAAACCGATGCGGAAGAGCGACCACCCGCTATTACTGTTGTAGTCATTGCTGTTACCGTCGGCGGCTTTCCTTCGGAACGAGGGGAAAAGTAAAGTAGCTTGACGGCTAGATAGGACGCGACAGCGAGACATTATTTTGGTTCTGTGCTGTAGTAGACATATTACACCCTATGGTATTCTACACATATGTGCCTGCTTGCCCCTGTGCTTATATATCCATGTGCAACTCTGTGTGAGTACAATATTCATCCTGAAAGCTGGCCGTCGTACGTTCTGCTCACGTCAGCTGAATAGGACTGCTCAGCCACACGGTGGCATTTAGGCGCGCAAACGCACAGACTACCGTACACACAAATATACAAATACCAGACAAATGACGATTAATTGCAGGAACACAAAAGCACGCATTTATCCACGCATCGGCCGTGCCACGACATAGATAGAGTAAATAGGCAACTTCTTCGCTTATTTTGTGTAAAGAGATGGCAGCATCAACGGGTATAGCCGTGCTGTTACTGCTAGACCCATTGGTCATCAACATCGGTGATCGGGCAGGCTAAACCCAGTGTATGTATAGATACATTTCATATATCTATACAATGCCATGTGGTTACGATTATAATATAATAGTTCTATGTATATTACGGCAAATTAGTCATGATTGCCGTGGCTGTCATTTACTATGGCAGCTGTCCGTTATCATCAGAGAGTATTTTGAGATTCAGTGGATAACTGTCAATCTGCCTGACGATCAGCCAAAAGCTGATCCAAAGATGGCGGTCCTACTAATGGCTGATCCGGCGGCAAAATCCGCCAAACAGTTAGTTACGTTATAACAACTGTTCTGTTGATACGCTCGCATCAGTCGCCAGCGAAATACTTCATCACAAAATTCACAACTTATGCCGGCACCGTTACACAAGTTCACGCTGAGTCATGAAGATCGTGATTTCTTTGAATCAAGGACTTCATTCTATTACGTGGATGAACCTTTGAAGCTCATATTAGATACTATTATGTAACGAGTTCCTTCGTCGCCACTCGGGGATCGTTGTGAATTTGTTTTACTTTGGTTAAAATTGGTTATCACTGGATGGTAAGAATAACATTAACATTGAGTCATGTATAAACAGGCACGCTCATTTGCTGATCTTGCGTGTTGAACCGAAGCACGAATAATATAACATACTACTATTGAAACTTTAGTTAGCATACTCCATAACATAATGGCTTCGTACCGTTTGACAGTTCAAAGTAAAAAAAAAAAAAACTTTGTGATATATATCGAAAAATGGATACTGCGTTAGCTTTTAGGTTAGAGATATTAAAAGCGATATCATCCATGTTGCAAGGACCAGGCGCCATACGCATGTGGCAAAGATGTTCTAGTTTTAGAGGGGCAAACCATATTATATGATTTTTATAAACATTATGACTAACATTTTTCAAATGCTTCTACCGCCTGCTGTCCGATTGATATTACGACAGCTCGTCTTTAAGAAGGCCTCAGATCACTTATGTGACGCTTTACGACCTATGAGCAAAAAACCTTAACAGATGCTCGATATGCACCATTCATGATCGATAAAAGGGCGAAAATATTAACAGATGAGATATTGTTTATTTTGAGTAAAAGTTTTCTTTTTCACGGAACAGAACGTCGAAGAAGAGGCATTTAAAGTCTGAGATATGTGTGCGACGACGCGTCAAATGTATGACATGTGGTTGTTTATGTATATATTTTATGATAAATAGTAATCTTCTACCAATGGGTTGTTCTAAAGCGCTTATAGTGACGCTTGTTTCAACACCGAACTCCCTATTGTCAAGCAGCGTAGCGATCCCAGCAGCAGTAGTAACAAGTGCTTCACGCTCTGCCGGTGATATTATGATCTGGCATTCATCAACCAGTATGTATCAGTGGCAGAAACTTAAATTACCTCGGTTGGTGAAAATCGCCGAATCTTTCTTCGCAGGATACACATCAGTTGAATCGAAGGTTAGTTTCATGATTATTACTACTTTTATTGGATAGGAACGCTATAGAAACCTGCTGAGTAGGGATGAAATGGACGATCAGCTCCGCTCTTACGTAACATACGTTTAAGGCTATAGGCAGCAGTAGTAGCAATGTCGCTAGTAGCAAATGACGTAGTTGTGGTTATAAACAATGACGAACGGACGGCGCGTAGATATAAACACAAATAGCTCCTTTCGTTGATTCCCGCGCTTCTCTCCTTCGTCTGTTCCCTTTACACTCTCAGCGACTGGAAGCCGTAGCGGATCAATGAAGGATTTCCGACACGCTGCAGGGGCTGCGCCAGCGACAAGGGACGCCTGCTTCACCTTGTCGGTCCTCCCGCCGCTCAGCGTGCCCTACCCAAAGAAATGAACGGGTTGGCGACAATCGCCAATAGCTGGAAGCACTGGATCCAAAGCCATCACAAAGTTGTCAATGGAAGGATGCGAGCCCCGCAGCAAATCATTGGGGCAAAGAAGCCTTCTGAGTTCGGCAACAGGGCACGTATTTCGCAGGATGGTCAGGGGTCGGTCTGGTAACTATTATCTAATATACATTAGTAGAATCTGATAGTACTGGAAACAGAAAGTTGTGCAACAATGGAGTGACACGCGGGGCAGGTAATTCAATGGAAATAAATGAAATAGGAATACATGTTCTGGTACTCTATCGACGAAAACGGCGAGACATCCGCTAGATATTGTATATTATTATTTAACACAAGTTCAAATTATCTAGACAGGATCCTGAAAATCGACCTTATATTACCACCATATATAATCAGTTCCTTGTTCATTTGTGCGAAGAATACTATAACTGTAAGAAAATGGGTCGGTTAGCAACCGACTACCCCCGTATGAGTTATATAAGCTCTATAGTGAAATTATTGATTTATTAGACCAGATGGCGGCATCATGACACTAGAATATGAATTGATTTTTACTTGATTGATTTTTACTTGATTTGACTTGATTTTTACGTTCCCAAGCATCTTAACTAAAACACGCATAGCTCAGAAATGCCACGAATGGCTAATAAATTGATCGACGTATGAGCTTAGGTTATAGCACATGTACAGCTAAATTTAAGGTAAGATTTTTTTAAGGTAATTTTAAGGTAAACGACATTAGCCCTTCGAGTGATTCCTTTAGAAGAAATACAATTCGACAAGCTTACGCAATAATTCACACCTACAATCGTCCACAGTTTGCTTACATGTTGGTATTATTTATAAGAATCCTATTAGATGGGCGAGTCGGCCAAAAAAGTCAAGTGATAGTCTAGCCCATCTGTCCTGGTGAGCGTGCCTCTGGAGAGTAGCGTGCTCAATTTTCGCCGAAGTGTTGATAGTTGATCCAGCGGCTGAGGTTAGGAAAATAGGAGGTCTGTCGTTTGCTTCGCTGTGCAGAACGACCTGTGATAGAATCTATTAGTACTGCTTCGACCTGCTTTTTTTTCACAGCTTATTCTGTCTCGGCACAAGTCATTTGTTTAAGAAACGAGCATGCTTCGCGATATGCACTGTTATGTTTAAGATCTTCTAGCAGATCTCGAGTCAAACTCCGACTAGGTCACGTGGTGTCATTACTTAGCCCGTGTGGGGACCATGTCCTTCTCTGCTATACGTCCGCTTTGAGACAAGTTATTTTAGTGCAACAAGGAGTTAGTTACATGCAACGGATCATTTGAACTAACGACAGAGTTATTAAGGGTGTCCATCAGTGAGGACAATTCGTATCATCCATATTCTTTCGAAGGGATACGGCTTCTGTTATAAAAAGGTATTTTGTTTGCTTTTCCGGACTAGTATGTTATTGATTATTTCATTTTAACCGTTTTAGTGAATATGGGTTGAAACGGCACAGGAGTCCGGTAACTCCTGAGGCCGCTATGTCCACGATTGAACTCGCTCGCATCAGCACTCTTTAGATGGCAAGGTATGGGACAATGATTGTAGAGCAACTGGTATCATTCTGAAGATCCGCTTTGGTATGGTTAGGGGAGATTCATGATTCGATGGCTCAATCGCTTCGCAGTTCTGTGAAGTAGCTCTTTTTACCACTGATTTAGTCTCGAGGTATACAAACAAGTCATCCAATTGCCTCGTGGTACGGCACAAGTCAGAGTCCTTAAAGTCAGGTAGTTTTATCCACTTTATTCTGGAAGTACAAATTATTTCACAGATCCTGGAAAAGTAACGATTAATCGTTGTTCTAAGAATTAAAGCGATATCTAAATGGTCGTTTCCGCAAGATTGATTCTGTGCCGTTTCTATGATACAGAAGGCGATGATATCATCATTAAGTTCAACATTTGGTAATAAACGTCTGAGCATGACGAATTGGAATCAATCGAATAAGCCACGAAGTAACAATCTGTAATTTAACAAATCAAAATGCGTTATGTTAAATGTACTGGGAACCGTATAAAACCCAACAATTAACAATCAATCAGCTATTTAATCCTCCACAACCAGCTATCGAAACCCGCACAATTGCTATTTTAATACATCCAGTTTTATTTTAATACATACAGTTTATGCTAGATAGCTCCGATCAAATCAAACGTTCTACAAACTTGCCTTGGAACATACCGTTGACTAAGTTTAGCCGTCTGTACCTATAACCATGGTTTTCTCTGCCAGGGTTTTAACAACAGCTGCTATTCTTGATTGCGATTAACACGATGAAAGACCGGGGCAAGCGAAAGTCCATTAAAAAAAAAAAAAAGAAAAAAAAAAAAAAAACTTTTCTCGACGAAGCAGTGCCAGCAGCAGTAGTCGGCGGTCATTGACAGCAACAAGATTTATTTTTTGTTGTTGCTCTTACAGTGACTTGGATCGAAAATGAATGAATGACGGATCACGTCACTACGTTACATTTGTATCCTAATCCACTGCTGCTGCAACTTCTGGCAAGAGTTCAAGCTGGAGCTCCGCCAAGTCAATCAACACTAGCTCACCGATCAATCTCATCGGGCTTGATCTGTCCTATCAACACACTGAGCGTACTATAAGGATAGGCAGGCGCACAATGACTAAAGATGGCTTGGAAGGGAGAATGAAGCTACTACGTCGGGACTATGATCAGATGATCTAACATGGGCGTCTCTAGTAGGAAAGTGTTGGTGGACCTTATCAGAAATGTGGTCTGACCGAATCATCGTGTTTCGTTTTCATGCAGCCTACGACCTACAAGATTAGCATTAGACTACCATGTTTAGGGTGACTTTAGGGTGTAATCGATTGAATTTCGTGTTACCACCTTTCAATAGTCCGCTGTTGTTCCCATGAGTGATATACGCAGACTATAAAAAAAAGCTCGTTGTCTCGCTCCATCTTCTAAGAGGAATAGTTATTTCGGTGAAGGTCACCGATAAACTTTCTCATACACGACATACACGACAACAGTCGCACACGTAAAATCTAACAGAAAAAGTACGTAACTGGCGAAATCCGAAATTGTTGCTACCAGTTGGTTTTACGTAGAACTATTGTTCCCATTATGCTTGAACATCTATATCTAAGTAACAGTGTTTTCTGCATAGGATCTCTAGTCTTGGGTGCGCGGAGACTGCGTCAATGATCGTGCAATTGATCGTTCCAAGCACTAGCAGAACTCCTTCTTATTTTGGCTGTATTTTTAAACGGTGGAAGCATCTGGATAGTCGACAGGCGAATAGGCACCCGTTAAAACATAGAACAATGACATTATGATTATAAAGTCCTACATGTCTTTACGAACGACTGATACGCTCCAAAGTGACTTTCCCCCTTTTAACGCCCATAGAACGGCCCATTTGAGCGCATAGTAACCTGCTTAAGTTGTGTACAAAAGCGCTGGAATACGCGTTTCGTTTGCTAGAACTAATGGCAGTAATCTTTCTTATTTATTTTTGACCAGCTTTCAAAATGTAGTCTGCGAACCTTACAGAGTACCATTAGAACTCTTAATTTAATTTCTTCTTGAGTATTAACGTAATAAGAGACATTTTTACTGACTCCTTGTTCAGGATATCTCGTTGAAATTTTTAGTTTCACTATGACAGCAAATTGCTTATTGGGTAATGCTAATTCGGTAATTTAATTTCCTTAAAAGAAAAAGGCTTTAAAGTGACCGGAAGTATTTTAGAGTGAGGCACTTTCTGATTCTTTCCCATTTTTATTTGGCCATAACTTTTGGTCCACATCGAGTACGACAGAAAATTGGTTCGAGCTTTATGATGCTGTCGCCAACAGTAACTTCAATTAAGTTAAATGCAACTATTTGGGTATTTTGAGAATTAGCTGGTTGCATATGGGGCACTACACAGCCTGTGTCAACCTTTGTTGATTTTGCATGACACATGTGTTTTTTCTGACTTCCTTCAAAGCTTTCAGCGTAATGACAAGATACTTAAGCAGACGGCAGCGTAGGCACTTTAGTTGGTGGAAAAGAAGGCAACAAATGTAGTCGCGATTATGCGTCTCTGACTAGGGCAAGGTAGCCTAAGTGTTTTCTTGATTTTAATAGATAGATTTCAAATGATTTTTACATCTACGAAGTTATACGCTTCAAACGTTGTCTAAAGAGCAAATAAATGTAGAGCTAAAAACGGAGCTTTCCATGCTAGGGGCAACTATCCAGGCAGAAGAGCCTGGATCTATTTCAATACATGCTGCAGGCGTGAAGACTACAAAGACGAAATTTGTCAAACTCAGCCTAAAAATAAAGCTCAGGTACTAGGAGACCCAGCACGAAAAGCAGTAGTACTATGTATTTTTCGTATGAGTAGAATGGGTTGTTCCGTTTTATTTATGGTAAATTTACGGCTTTTTTACACGGAAGCATTTCATGTATCTACGACATGTAATTTATTGATGAAATCGGTTAAAGCCCATAAGTCTTGCTTTCTGATAGGCATGCACCAAAACACTAATGACGAAACAACATAGCTCGTTTCGTCATGACGGTTCTTCTGAAAAACGAACACGTTTTTTCTGTATATAATTCCGCATATATATATATGTATAGTCGTTCTCTTGAAACATGACTTTACGAGGGAACACTGTAGCTTACTATGAAGCACCTTGCGTCGGCAATGTATTTCGACGACGTCCTGCGTGTCTTGTATAGCATGTGCCAAAATTAAAGCGATAACAGGAATACTTCATAATCAAGATCATTGAAGTTATAATAAGTCAGGAGCTCTGCTGAGAGACCTCCATCATGAAGTCCAGCAGAACATACACTACACAATGGCAGATTGATTAGATAATTTTATTACATAAAGCTTGATACTTCTAAAATACTTATATTATTCAATTTCTTAATATAAAGCAATGGCCGAATTGTATAGGTAAGCTCGCTTGTAATGGTAGCCTGATTCGAAGTGTTATGGCTTTAGAAATGTATTCATTACACAAAATAGATTTATCTAAAATTACATATATATCTTCCAACAGTTCAAGGTAGGTAATGTCAACTATGACATTTTTAATAGCTGGCAGAATAACAACGATAAGAACAATTTGAAATAGGACTTGTTTCGATCAAATGGGCGACAAACCATGCAAAACAAAGCCCTTCTCGACTCTATGTACGACTGGTACTACATACAGCGGCGTCACCCTCAACGAGACTGGTCTTCGCCGATTTCTAGAGCAATTATAACAGTAAAACAAAATGGCTACTATTTTTGCGTACATCGTTAGTCGCTCATGTGTTCGCATTAACTATCTAATAATAAATGTCAGGTCATAATAAAGGTATTACAGAGATATATATTATATTAGTAGGAAGAACAACAGGACGAGTACTCGATCTATGCGGCGTGTGCGTGTATACCTATTTCCGGATCGTGCAGTCAAACTTGTCGGCTTTCCTCGAGAACCTTCTGTTACGACTAGAAAGCCAATAGCGCCGGAAGAACGCGTCGAAGCACCTCTATTTCTTCCACCCCTTACTCAACAGTTTGGCTGCTGAGCGCCGCCAGAAGCAGCTCCACTACCTATTAGAATACAAGAAGGCCGATAATGTCGACGACAGAAACACCAACAGCCCCAGCAGTCGTAGCTATATTGCATCCTCTTAAAAACCTCTAACATCCTTTTCGAACAGTAGCACAAGTAATCGGCGTCCCCACCGCCATCGGCGTCCCCACCGCCATCGTCGCCCGCTGATTTGCCCGGTCACTTGCTGGCTGGCTGGCTGGCTGGCTGGTGGCTGGCTGGCCGGCCGGCTCCTTCTTTGACGACGCTATTAGGCTACGTAATATGTTATATAACGTTGCTACTGTTGTTGTCGCTGCTGCTTTTGGTCCCGTCTATAACTGCTTTGCAGCAGAAACTACAACGGCATCTCCCCAGCAGCATTATTCAACGCCATTACCCCATGCCGCCGTTTCTGTGGTAAAAGCAATCGTAGTAGGCCCTCAACATTCTATGGTGTTCATATAGTATATGTGCATGTGTGCGTGCTATCGGTGTTGTCTGGCGGCGTGCGTTCGCATCCGGCATGGAAGAGGAAGAGATTTAAACGACCTTCATCCGAGGTCGTTCGTCAAAGATCGCTCCGCCCGGCGCTGTCCGCGTGGCTAGGTTACGGCTGCTCCACGACATCGCTAGCAATGACGTCGCGGCGGCGGCGGCGGCGGCGGCGGCCGCGACGCTATTGGAGGGAGGCAATAGCGACGATGCAGAAGTGCTGCTCGTGGCGATGGTCGTAGCTGTAATAGCAACAGAATCGGCCCCGAACACTGCCGCACACAGTCAGAATAGTACAGACACGTATACACCGATGCATCGAGAAAGACAGAACAACACATGACGACTGCGGAGTGTCAGCAACAGCTAGCAAGAACAAGCTCAGCGGCAACGGCGGAATCAGAAAGCCCGCGTTCACATCAAACGATGCTGGCAGCAGTATGATATTGTACTGCACGCCGACGGTGCACAGTCATTTAGCGGCTGCTGCTCCGTAGATATCCGTCGTAACACTGCAAGTATCGCATGTATAGCTGGAGTGTCTGCCATCTATTTTACGAGTGATATTGGAAATAATGGTAGTAATGGCACGGGGACACATTCGGCCGTCGCTTGCCCCAGACAATATCTACACGTTGTTTCTATTTTGCATACATTTTAATTCCATTCTTACTGCACGTGTTATATTCTCTTGCCGCCTTCATTTCTCTGAAAAAAAGCTCTTAATACCAATACTCTGGCCAATGAATAACTAGGACCAACAATTTGTGATTGATATACGACAAAATCCATCGAGCATTAGCAGGATTTACATGTATGTGGGCCATATGGGCCTATTTTTGTCGTCATCGTGATTGTAGATAACGGTAATGTTGAAAAGATCAATAGCAATAACAAATTACGGCACAGACATGATCGTCAGCTGCAATCCTAGTGTCCTGTCATCGTCAGCGAAACTTGTCTTTAAGTTTTTGCAAAGAATAAGAATAATGGACGCGTCTACGTCAACGATCACGTAACAATATTGTATATATCTAAAAAATCTGATACTATATGGAGGTATCGGATAGCAAAAATAGAGCGTTGAAGGGAGCAGATTTCAAAGGGATTGTCCTAACGTTGTGCCAAAAAATAGCTCTAGCTCCTATTATCGTCACAGAATGACTGCTCAGCGGGAACGGTCAGGCAGATAAATGTTTAGGTGAATATTTAACCGCGATTATATGGTAGACGAGAGTCGGCGAGTTCTGCCATCATATGCGAGCTGATTTTATTCACGGAGATCTTATGGGTAAAAAAAGTTCGTCAGTGAAGTCAAAGGCTGGAATCGTTAGGTTGATTTGGACCGACACCTTTTCAGGCTAAGGTCTCGTTGTACGATGTGCACGACGAGAGTCGTAAATTCTTGTCAAACTAGAGAATTGCGCTACGGTGAATAGGTGTAAACCTTAATTATACGATAAAATGGTGAGTAACTGCATAGGAATCAAGATGAGTCTTCCGCGGGGAATATCTTCCGCCGGTTTATTCTCCCAATAGCAAATTATTGGATGCTTTTTTGCTGATTGTCGCTGCTACACCTATTTATTCAGAAAGAGCTGGACCAGGACACAGCAAATGGACATAAAATCACTAGCGTGGATCTTCATCCCCCTACTTCTTCTACTTAACTTCTGCTAAATGGCCAAATTTGCGCGCTGACTTTATGTGGATTCTTCAAGCATTATCTGTTCCTACTTCTGCTGTGTACGTGGCATCGACTTGTAGACGCCGAAACAGTCAAGAATGAATTTAGAAATTCTGGCTCAAAGCACGGCGTCAGGCAACGGATAATACGGGAGTACGTTACCCCGAAAAATATACAATTTGACATAAAGCTGCCCATAGCTGCGGCGGCAAAATATGAGATTAAGTAATTCTTGCATTTAAGGACTTCATCAAGCTATGTACTAACCCTGCCAGAGCTAGCGTTCGCCTTCTTGCTGTAATTATGGCGTAACCAATGGCTATTCCTTTCGCAAAAATGATTTAATAACTTTGTAATTTGACGGAGCTCGAACTGGCGGTATGTTTCCTACAGTAAATAGTGATCCCATATTCGAAACTTTTAGATTCGGAAGTCTAGGAAAAACTGACCGCTGGATGTTATATGGTCGACCAGATCGGCCATTATGATTTCGGTCGTTAAGATGGTCATCATTTATCATATCAAACATCTAGGTTTATCAAAAATAGAATTTTTATCTGTTCTAAGCATTTTTCAGGCCTCTTAAATCTAAACTCTACTGAGATTCTTCCAACTTGCCCCTAGAAATATTCGTTGTATTTTTTGGAAACTAAGTAAAAACTGCAAATAGCGTAAACCGTTGATCCTGGAAAAAAAAGTAAGTTTGCAGTTTTGACGGGGGCCCGTCTTGCGTGGAATATGAAATAATGGCCGGTTTTCGCTCAAACTCCGAATACAACGCAATGTTTTCGGCCTGAATAAGCTTGTTATTATGTTTTAGAAAAAAACTGGCCTTTTTCTGGTACTAAAAATAACATGTGAACGCACGTTCGCTACGACAAGCAGCCCGCCAAATTTTAGCCACTTTGATGATTGCCCCACCCTATGTATATAATGTATGAAATATTAATAATTATCGTCGTGACCCAATAGACTGAGCAGCCCGCTAACGTGTTTTTTTTTTATTCTTAATGAACTCACTTTATCTAGTCATTTATAGCCGGTAGGTTCAAAGTATTAGTAAACTTGAATAACTACCAGGCACCTAACGTAATATCGACAAAACGACAATATGATCATAACTTCACTTCACTGCTGCCACTACGATTATAACTTCTGACAGAACTTCTCAATGCGCTCGTGTGTGATAGTAAAAAGAAAATTATTATTTAAGGATCTTCATCGGCATCGTCGTCATCGTTGTTTTCGACAATGATTTGGCTGCTGTAGCCGATGCCGTTGTGTCTGATGGACTATGACGACCGCTAACGCTATTCGCTTAGTACGTAACTCTTCTTCCTCCCCGACATCCCCACCGACGGCTGTGGCGGCGGCAGTAGCACCACCGACAACAAAATAGGCAATTGCAGAAGAGGCAGCAGAAGTAGTGTGAGGCTTACTGAAAATCATTCATTTTCCTTTCAGCAAACGCTTATTTCTACGTTTTTTTTCTTTATTGCTTTTATCTTCTTTTCGACTTTTAAGTTGACGCCAATAGTTAGCAACGCTACAACTATCCGGCAAACCGAATAGAGCTTCCACTAGCCTCGAAGTGAGTGCTATACATCTCTGTTGTATGTTTGTCTACTGGTTTAGCTGCCTGGCTGTAAACGAGCACCGCGTAAATAAAGTCAACTCCACGTATGGCATCGTCGTTCAATGAATGTCATAGCCAGCCGCGAGCGGACGCTGTGTCATTGTACGGCCCTCGTCCGTACAACGAAAGGCGCTAGGACCTTTGGGAGAATTAACAAATTGGTTGGTCTAGCGCAGAATTGTAGCCGCGGCTGTCATTGCTCGACACAGGGGAGTCTAGGACGAGAAGCCAAAGACGAAGAATAGCTGGTCGTGCCCGAAGTCGATGTCGTCGTTGCAAAACAAGGAAAGGAAGGAAACGAAGCACGGGGCCGCAGTTATCGAAAACGTCGAAGTGGCTGTAATGCTCAAAGACGCACACGGTTGGGTGGTCGACCAATGTTCGCCGTCGACTACCCCTTCTCAAGTTCAAGTTCAGCTAACGCCGGTCGCTTGACGTCGTTAAGGTCGAATAAACTGAGAGGTGCTTAATCACACACGTAGCTCGGTTCTGTCATTTGATTCAAATAAATATCTTTAAATTACGCGACCTGGAGAGCTTCGAATGGCTTGACGTTTGATCGACTGTGGGTCAGTAAAACGGCGATGATGGCGGAAACTTTAGTTTCATTGTATTCTACCATGTGAGCACGCGCTTGCGCGTATTACAAAATAGTGCAGGATATTTGCTAGGATTCATGATAGGTGCTTAATCTACAGAAGGCGAAACCGAAATCTAGATATAAACGAAAAAATAGATGTCTACATTCTCAAATGGGTTAACGAAATCAGTAAACGTAGGTACACCAACTATGGGCAGACAAAGACAGTTTAAAAACACACAGTTGCACGTATGTAAACAGTAATAACAATTGTATTTTACTATATAGTGCTGCTTGCAATTATTATTAGTTATTGTTTACCTATATAATCTACTCTGTCAGTGGTCTATATGGAAGTGGATAATTGATAAAGAGAACGACGGACTTCAGCCGATCATTTCCGTTCACCCTCGAATTTTTAACCAGAATGAGAGGAAATACCTACCCGTTCTTTGTGACAGAATAAATAAGTCTCCATTATTCGACTGTAAAGGTAAAGTCTTTTTCATCAGTTCTCGACAACCATTCCTCGATTATTTAGGCAAGCAGACGAATCATTAATAAAAACGCCTCAAGTCGAGGGAATTGCAATAAAATCCGCAGTCACACTTAACAATGTCATCGATGCTATCAATTGCGATTACCACAGATAGAAAGATACGTTGCCAGCCCGAAAGCAGGAAATATCTATAGCGACAGTCACAGGCCGCCTGGGGCAGAAAAAAAACTTCCAATTCCTTTTCTTTGTGGTGTTATCGGATTGTCATAGCAAAACCGCTTCAGCGTGCGGTAGAAATCACATCGAGTAGTAACCAACTGATTGGCAGTGCTATTGTATGATCGGATTATTTCATGGATCGACTGCTTAGACAGCGTCAGCTCGTGGCCGTTCGCTAGCCACCACAAACATTTCCAGTTACTCTAGTGGCGGTCCAGCCAGGCCTGTTGAGGCGATGGAGGAAGGCAAATGTTGCCAAGGTTCCGACGGAGGGCGGGGACGGCGTCGAAGAGACACGGGGGAGATGGACGAGTCAGACGAGAATTCTGTGCTCGTGTAACTCCTTCGTATCAGCGTGCAGTAGCACAATGATAGCAAAAGCTGTGTTGTTACTTCGTCGTGTTATGAGCGTCAACCGCGTATCTTGTGTACAGGACGCCCATGCGTGAGTACAGAAAATGCGGAGGCATTCAACACGGATACACGGCCAAGTGGCTAGCAAATGACAAAGTGCAACGAATGAACCAATGCAGCAATGGCTGCAAAGCAGATAGTAGTCGTCATCACCGCCCTACCAGAATCATCGTACCACGGACGTCGGGTCGCTGCATAATGATTATATAACAGCAAATGCGATGGAAACAACGGCAAATGGTTCAGCTCTTTGACTTTAAATACTGTGCAGGGTAATACTGTCAACCAGCTAGCCAGCCGGCCACCATACCTACAACATATATACTACATAGCACATGTTAATAACATGTATAAACGCAAACATACTAGGATTCTACTGTATCGATGACTGGCCGCGATCACCGCCTTTGTGTCTAGCGGCTAGGGATACGTGTATCTGTTTGTTGCTGCTGCTGCTGCTGTTGGCGCTGGTGTAATCAGTACGGCTTCTGCTGATGTTATTGTTGCTGATGTGGGTGCCGCTGTTGCTACAAAACATCGATATTATCAAGAATCACATACGCAAGGAAGGACTGCGCCAGTAGCAGAAATACAACAACAACAACTAGCATTGTAGTAATAGAACAAGCGGCTGTAATATGGCATAAAGCGATATTCCCCTAAAACATGGAGGAAAACCTCTAGAAACAGCTCCGGAAACCGAAATCGTGGTTTATCATAATGGTGTTTTTACATACAATGAACTTATGACTCGCCAGCAGGAAGATCGAAGTACTACCACCGTACAGAAGCAGTTCGTGCCGCTATTATTAGAATCGGATACATGATTTTAGGGGCATATATATCTAATACCCAATCAATCATATGTCTTCTGGATGCACCTGCTATGGGACAGTAAAGTAATACGGGAGACTTTTCCAGTCTGTCAAGTTTATCATTCATATGCGGCTCGTATTGCTATTCGTTAAAAATTCGTTCTCAAAAGGGTATACTTTAAGCTAGAGTTTCGTCATCTAAAAAAAAGACTGATTAAAGTTTGTGGGCTTCAAAGCCAACAATGTGATGTCTATTTAGAAAGCAAAAAATAGCGGAACCCAACTAAAAAAACATATCGCAGGGAACCTCAAGCGTTGGTTAAAATTTCATGGGTTCCTCTTGTTTGTTAGGGGACACAGTTTGTTAGGGGATAGAGCGTATCAATTGTATGTATCCGTTTCCATCCGATTTAGCAGAGCTTTGTTTGCTGCCGGTTGCTACTGCTGCTGCAGCCCGTTTAACTCCGCAAAGTTGACGTTGAAAGAAATATTATGAATTTTGCGAATGTTCATACATATTCTATATGCTATTCCTGATCAGATAAATAGAGATATTATACAATAGACACACACACATAGGAACGGGCTTATATAAACGCCACAAACACACATCTGCATCAATACAACCATATCTAAAAGTATATATCGAGTCGAGGAGTAAAGCACGAGAGAACGACTCATACACACATACACGGACATAACAAAAGGTCGCACACAACGCCGCATGCGCAGGTTTGACCACAGACAGATGCGCAGACATAGAGACAATAACTATAACAACAACAATAGTAACATATCAGTGAGTCGAGCCCTTTTCGCCCCGATGGTGCCCGCAGTCTTCCGGCAAGGCAACACCTCCGCCGCCGCCATCATCATCATTGCCATTAGTAGCGTTGTTGTCGTCGTCGACGTGCAGAAGGCCGGTGATGACGATAATATACGACACGCGATGGCTGCTTTAACAAGTAACCGCTCAGCCAACCGGTTCGTAAGTCAGTGAACGCAGATTCAGCAACATCAACGACCACCTGTTCAGCGGTTGCTTGCCCAAAAACGCCCGCTTGTTTAATACGGGGTGACCAGCTAAGGCTATGACATCAATAATTTTCCCAAAATGTCACTTCTGTTGTAGTTGTCTTATATAACTCTATCTGAGCATCACCGGCCGCCGCCGCTTCTTCTTAATAGTACAAAATGCATGAAAGTCAGCGCTAGCTATTGTGGCATTGGAGGCAAGTGGGCGCGCGAAGGGGGTGCTGGTTATGGCAAATTCTGCGTAACAGTACCTCTAAAAGACCAGCGACACACTGATCGGCACGTAGGCGCACGTGTGTTATTCATATCAACATCAACAATTACGCAAATTGCCGGCTCACGTAGACTCGTAAGTATATGCTTGTTTTGGATAGGCCGAACAAAGCCACTGACATAAGTGCTGCAGGCTCCACCGGTTGGTGCCCCGTGAGCGTCGCTATCTGCACTATCAGCCACTAGTCACACCCCTTTCAGAGTTGTTTATATAATGCCGCTGCCGTTGCCATTGCCATTACTGTTATTGATATTATGCTACTGAGTAGTAATGGCTCGCTGATGACCGACAGACGCGTACGGTTGCCACTGGTCGTAGACAGCGGCACGGTTACGTCCGACGATTCGTGCACACCTTCTGGTCGTTACTGCAGCAGCAGCATTATTTACACATAACATGTAATAGAACTCATTCCAATCTGTCTTACATTATGTTGCATTGCACCGCGCTACACTGTATTCATGGCTTAGCGAAGAGGCTAGGGGTGAACAGAAGCTGTAACAAGTATATGAGCCTGCGCGTCCTCGCCTATTAAATCGTATCTGCTGTACACTATAATGTTTTATAACACTACCACCCACTCTACATAGATCACTCGACTTTCTTCGTAACGGTTTCGGAATCACCGGTAGCGATAGCAGCAGCAACCCATGGCATCGTGCCTATGATACTATGGAATTAGCACTAACACTGCTAGCTCTATGAATTTCAATCTGCTACTTCAGATAGAATTCGTATGTATGGCGCAAATTGTACACATGACGTGTACATGGTATATTCTGTGACTCGCCATCATAACGACAGGGATACCGGATAGTGTTTACGGTTTGGGAGGCACTCGTTCTTGCTTGTTCACTTCAGTCAGACGGATTGATCGCTCTTCATTTTAACCGTTTGGAATTCAATCACCGCTGCCGCTGCCCCCGTACGTATGCCCTACGTTATATAACATCAAATTGAGAACGAGCCGAACAAACAGCAAGTCACTTCCTGTTTGTATTATACACTGCAGTACGTTAACGGTGATGTTGATGGTAGAGCCGTGACGACGGGCGGATGGGGGCTATGAGAATGATATCGTAGCAATGCCTTAGAATACTCAAAACGTTTGTGACGGACATGAACTGTCATGCAAACTGCATGCCATGCACGAAACGCGCACGTGTCTTAGATATACACATACATCGGTTCTTAAACCTCATAGAACTGTTTTGTTAGTTAGCAAAAAAAAATCCTCGCGTACATCAGCAGCTTTTGTAAATAAGCCTAAAAAGGGAACGATTTCGATAATGACAAGTAATGATAACCGTAGATAATATTCGTAAGTTGTGTAACAGCTGATAAGTACTGCGTTCGTCAGAAGATTGACCCAAGGTACTCCAAAGGACTCAAGGACGTTTGATAATGGGATAAGAAGGAGACAACTCGGGTTGACGTCTCGGAACATATATGAATAGTAAAAGAAAAACTATATACACTGCTACGGTTCGGTCTATTCAATAGCTGAAGAACAGTGTGCTGGGAACAAATGCTGGACATTAGAAACAGTCAACTGTATGCTTTCTTCCATACAAGACAATAGAATTATTTGAATATATTATTGTCTTATGTAAAAATCAAATTTTGAAGATTTCTAATATTCGTGGGGCAAATTTACTAGATAACGATTCTTTTTTGTTTTAACCTCGCACCTAGAGGTCGGATCACAAATTATTCCAAACCTGCATACAGCTTGGTAGCGCCATTCGTTGAAAATACCTAAATTTACGCCGAACGCCGGAAATGGTAGAAGCAAGGGTGCCTACGATCGTACCAAAGAGAAGCTGTGTGGCTTTTGGCGAGGCGCCCTGGGGTCTAAAATTTTCAGGCGCGCCTCCTGGGGAAAGAAATACCGAACGGGCAAAAAGTGGGTCCTTATCGCTGCTGAAAAATACGCTGTCCCCTATAACTAGCAATTGATCTTTGAGATGGAAACAAACCTTAAAATACTACTGTTTACGTAACAACAGGCGCGTTCGATAGCATTTTTAGCCAGTCGTTGAAGTACACATCCAGCGTAGCGACAAGATAACATAGTATTATATGCAACTCGTTAGTGTAAGAACTCCCACATTTGACCTTTTAAACGATCGCGTCATACGCAATAATACGAAAGGTAGCATTGACGAAGTGCCAGAGAAATCAGCCAGAAATTTGTTCATGTGTAATCTTCGCTCTTTCCCACGAGTTGAAAATTATCCCTCATGAAGTACAAAGATAGATCGTTACCAAGCCTTCCTCGAAATTATATTTAAACAATCTGTCAAAAATTGTTACTGTCGGATGTTGCGTAAGTAAAGATGTCGTCGTTGGGTTATCAGTCCATTTCTACTGGTCAACTATCGTTCATTCACTTAAATGTCTAATGCTAAACTATTTGTGGGACGTATGTAAATTCTGAGCAACTAAATTTCCTCGACCGCTGCTATCGATTGGTCGGTATCGTTAACAAAGTGTAGATAATTTGTCATCTCTTGTATAATATTACTTCTTTACGTAGGTACGTTTGGTAGGTTTGAACCCACTTTGTGCAGAATTGAGAAAACGACTTTTTTCGTATGCAGAATAATAGGGAGAATCAGTTATCCTTATTCCAGGACGTTGCTTTTCTCCTCGTTCCAAAATGACATTTTAAGCTGGATTGGACGAATTTATTTTTAATAGGTCCTGTGATTCCAGTACATATTCAAATGGCCATAGGTTCTTTGGAACGAAGAAGCGCAAACTTTTTTAGCCAAATGCTGAAGTGTTTGCGGATTTTGCGAGACATAACTCTCCAGATCGTCGATGGAGATTTAGACTAAAAATCGGTAAAAAAGAAAGTATTTTGGACATCTCCTGCGGAGAACCATATATTGCCTATTTTGTGCTTAGCAAGGTTGTACAATTCGTCCATTGTACATTGCACATTCACATGTAGGTGTCTTCTTTACAGACTATCGAAAGTATCAAAGGTATTTAAAAAATATTTAACTGGATTTGGGCAAGCGTTCGCAACAATAAGAGGCGCCAACTTGATTTTCAAAACCTAACAAAGGTCATATTTTCGTTATATCGAAGAAACTCTATCACGTATCGCGTGCGTGACCGTGACCATCTGCGTTCGATCCAACCGCGATAACTATCCTTTGAGTACTCAATTAAGCTTTCGCTGTCCAACTTAATGATAAACGGCGTCAGCCCTAATAGTTAGTTCTAGCAGATCTCTATGGCATCCGGAATCATGTTTAAAACCGTATTGAAAACATCAATTAACTATGAATTTATTATATTAAGTCATAGATATCTCTTCATACTGCAGATACCTTCGCCCTGTAGGCAAGAGGCACGAAATTAATCACAGTAGCTCTAGCGCGATTTTTCTGTTTCGTCATTGACTTGTCGACAGACCAGAGCCATCTTCGTCATCACAAACCCTAGCCGGTTTTTGAGCGTTGTAATTGGCAAGCATCAATGTCAGCAGTAGCGACAACGCCAGCCGTAAGCGATTAACGACGTTCAGGGGCTACTGCGCCTTTATTGACGTCCTCGTCGATGTTCCTTGTTGCTGACGTGCTTGTCCGTTCGTGCCTGATACCCATTAGCTGCTGTGACTAGCTGCGCACTATTCGAGACCCCCAACCAGCTGCAATTGCACTATATTCAACCTGTTTATCGTCCGTTTATTGGCAAGTTCTCAGAAGCAGCTCGGTAAAAGAGACGACATCAAAAACTTTTGTTGCGCACTGATCCCCTTGTCGCTTGGGGGTGACGGCCGCAAGACCTGCGACAGCTCATAATTGCACGCAACTTTAGGAATGCTTAATCGCGCGATAGTAAAAACAATAACAGAGGCCCCTTAGACTAAATTAACGTCGTATCGCAATGTGTCGACGAAAATTTTGTGTTGCTCTATCCGAAAAGCGACCGTATCTCGCGGTACCACTATGTTCGACTACAAGGTTTCCCATTGCGCCGAGGTCTGTTGTCACTCTGCCTTAGTACTGAACAGCAATAACAACATATCTGTGTAGGGCTTCCAGCTTATTGGTTCCATTGAGCATCGAGGATCGTTAGCTTGATACAGTACTGCAAAAATCCTGTCACAGCTAGGACCACTACGCGCGCCAGCTGTCCTACCAAAACGGTCACGCCGATGGAGCACCACGACGCGCATCACAACGGTGGACGATGTTACGATCCGCTTGGGCAAACAGCAAGCGAGCAAGAGTCATCAGCGACATAGCGTCGTCTAGAAAGCAACAGTTCCGGGTGTCTCGGCCGCCGAACGTGTGACAACGCCGTCAGCAGCGGTAGCAGTCGCTTGTCCATGATCGAGCGTAAGCAGTCGTCATCCACGACGTCCTCGAGCGTCGACTTCAATTCGTGTCGACGGTGGGTGTGAAGTAACGCACATTGTCTAATAATGGGATCGGATGGCCATCGGTTAGAGTTTACAAAGTACGACTTGTTTGCGGTTATATTGTAGTAATCTTTACAAACAAGTATTTCAAGAAAAGAACAAACTTTCCTACCCGAGTCGTGTAGATTGTCACGTGCAGAATACGCCGGAAGCTGTGAAGTTACTGATGAATGGTACGGAACAGCTGAATGTAAATTTAAGGGTACGAAATGTAGCGCTAGATTAAATCAGGTGGTAGACCCGGCGCCAAATCAATTGCTATTGGATACCATGGCCGTATAACTTGAGGTTTGCTACGTACAGGATATGCTGCTATACAGGTACAGCATCGGACGGAAGGCAAGCACCTCAAGTTAAATCAAATTTCATTAACTTAAAAGCACATCATTAATAGTATCCGTACTATGTAACGATTATTTTATACTAAACATCTATAGGTTGGGTCTGAATCAAGTCGTTGCAATTGGCAAAACTACTTTGCTAAACAAAACGCGAAAGTTTTACTTATCGTAACGCAATATACCTAACTTATTGTTACGGCTGAATAGGACTCTGAATTTAACCGAAGTAAGTACGTACTTTCAGTATTAATAAAAATAACGCTAAAAAGAGATGACCTTGGCGCTAAACATTCGGCCGAAATATACTAGTAGCAGCGTATGGGAACTGTCTCGTCGACTGACGTCTATTGGCCCGTTGATGAGCACCGGCAAATTAAACTACAAACGTGAAGAAATTGGTTGTTATTAATATTTTTTTTATTTCATTTCTTTATTATTGCATCGTTCGTCTCTCAAGTGGGCGCGTTTATATAGGCTGAGTACATGATTACGGACCATTCCGTTTATTTACCTTCTGCACAATGCAAATGAGCGTCGACGTACAAAGGGGCCCTTCGCGCGTTTGGTGACAAAACGTCGGCTTTTTTTAGCGGGTAGGAAGATACCTTTGTGGACAATAGGGTGTCGAGTAAGGCTAGCAAAGGTCCTCTAGCTTTTAGTTTCATCTCTAGAAGTATTCACGGTAGACGGGTGTTATATCGACCAGGAAATGGAGCAAGTAACATCAGCAGCTAACGGTATCAAATTGTTATAAATATTTCCTTGTTATTATATAAAAATCTTAGTAGATTTTATTTGCGCTGATCAGTTTCAATCCTCGTATAATATGTGCCAGTAGATTAATATTTCTACACATAGATAGACACATTTCGATACATATAACGGTACTCGAAGGTTTCTCGTTAGATTGCTACTACGACTATAATAGTCTTGCAAAATAATACCTGAAAAAACCCTATTGGTTTATATATATATATATATATGTGTGTGTGTGTCGCAGATCGGCAGTGTTTGACCTGTATAAAAATGGCTCTGCTGACGTGATGCAAGGACTTTGTCACAAGTCTTCGCATACACTCAAGATCAATCTCCTGACATGTAGCGCATTGATCTTGATTATCGGACGTGATATATTCGCTTTATGTCTAGTCAAATGTCACGACAAGTGACACTCATCGTCGATCAGCGCGTTCTTCTTACGTTTTAGAGAGAAGCTTCGTCAAATGGGTGACTGGCGTTGCAGTCGGCCCCTGCTAAATCACTGGGCTAACCTTGGCTTAGCAGAGATGATCGTTCGGAAAGCGTCGCCACGCAGCATCGTATATCGATTCAACGTGCTAGCCGTCCACACGGGTACAAGGTAGGACAGCCCAGATTAAATTAGGCGCTCTTTGACTTAGTAGAAAGTTTTCGCCGAAAACGCTGGTCGCCTTAGCCAGCTAAAACTCGCAGCGGTTGAAAATGAAGTGAGTGTCTTCAACCAGTTCTACGTGCGCGTTGTCCGGCCAGCCGCTCTTGCTCCGATCGTTTGAATAGCTATTAGTAAACAACAGCGGCAAGCGACGCAAGTACACGATAACGGCTTGTATCTGCCCAAACAAAAATAAGATGCCACCCGCGTACAATAACGCTGGCCTATGCACCCTCCTCCGTGCCGACCCGTTATCTTGCCAAGATACACTAGACAAAATGCTCGTACAATAGACGAGTGTGGGTTCACAAAAAACTACAATACAGCATACAAGTATAAAGGCATACGGACAGGTTAAACACACAGCATCTTTCTCCTCGTCGGTGTCTGCCGTTGTCATCGGCCTGATCTCGTACGAAGGCTTTCTGCCATATCGTAGACCTATACTCTAGGCCTATATGAACCGGACTTTATAGGGCAAACAGAGGGCCCTAAAGTGTGTCTAAGCATCGAATGAAGACATGTTTCTCCCTACGCAGCGAACAACGTTAATAGACGCGTACAGCCTCATTGATGACGACTGCTGCTGCTGCTGCTGTCGCCACAGCTTCACCTGCTACAGTTATCTCGAATCGTTGATGATGATCGTGTATCGCCTGGCGAAAACTTCTGGTGTCATTGAAGTCGATTAATCCCGCTGTTGCCGTCACAGTGATTACGTCAAACTGTACTCCTGCCGGCTCCATTTAGCAATATGGCGACCACGATTTGTGAGAAGAGCACGCTGACAGCGGTTGATGCTAGATACTCAGAGACTGGCATCGGTCTTGATATGAGATGCCACGACTCACTTATTCTGTAGCGATGTTTGTACGTCGCCGTCGATGACACACGGGGTCGTCGATTCGTTCGAAGACAACCTTACGTTACGCCACGGCGCTGTCCTTACTTGACTGTACCGTACCGATCATGGTACCGCCATCCGATAAAAGAACCCCTTGACAAGAAAAGGAATGAACGACGGAGCAATGGTATGCCCTCAAAAAAAGTTGGACAGATGGAGCAAAACTGCGTAGCCCTGGAAATCGATACGTAGTCGCCCGTCAAGTGGACCTGGCCGGCAGGTCGGTGCAGTGAGTACTCAACACTGTCGTTTTTTGCTTTGTTTGTCATATCCGTAACGCCTCCTGTTTGGAAGTTAGCTTGCGACGGGATTAAGAATCCAGTAATGCAAAATAGAACATAAACAATATAGCTACGATGCCAACGATAACTTCGTTCTATTTAGTATAAACACAACCGTCGATGTTTAGCGGTCAACTTGACCATACCGAACATCACGCAGACAAATCTATTGATAGGCTTGATTAAGGGTCAAGAGCAGATGTGTAGAGATACCAGTTCCAACTCCACCGTGTGGAGATAATGCGAATGCTGGAGAATACCATAGATACATACTGAATCTAGAATTATTTTACGAATTCTCCTAACTAGACGATACTCTATCGAGTGTATATTTCTTACATCGGGCTTTACATCTATGATCTATGCTCGTACTTGCCGCCAACCGCCTTCAAATTTCGGTCTGCTGAATTTGCTTTGAAGAACGTACACGCCTATACTGCAGCTTCTATTATCATTATGGAGCAAGGGGCAAAATACTATATTTTACTATACAGGAATAATAAAAGAAAAAGAATCGAGTACTTGTTGTACCACAGCCAGATATACATACGTATACATTTGCAATAATTTGCAAGTCAATTACTCTGTCCGCTCTGTGCTATCTAGAATAAATAAATAAGAAAAAGACCTGTAAGCTTACTGTCGTTGTAGTCTTGATTTGCCCACTTTTACTGACGAAGGCATACTCGTTTAGGTTTAGCAGAATTGAGGCAGAATCGCCCTGTACAATGCTTTCTTATCCTTTACCTCTTCCGTAGAGATAAACCCGTTGAAGGCCACCGCCTCCTCGCTGCTTCGTGTCCTTGGTTCGAAGTAGTTTATCACTAATCTGAAAAGCGGACTGCGAATAGTTGGAGCCTGTCTGCCGGCCTGGCTGTTGCCTGCCGCATGTATCGACTTAGACTAAATTCATTGTGAGTCGCCAATGTATACAAATGGATGGATACTGGGGCTGTCAGATCTATTACTGCTGCTGCGGGGGCAATTCGATTCTGTTTAGCCAGCCTGCTCTCTTGCTAAGTTGTCTGAATACACATTTCGAGCCTGTGCCTTCACTAGAGTCCTCATTACTCTGGTTAGATGAAACCCACCTATCAACGAAGGATAGCTTTTTTGTGTATTCTATGCTTGAATGAACGAGCTATCCGTTCGAATAACCAGATTATATTTTGAGGGGTAGCACAAACAAATAGACTGAGAATGATTACATATGAAAGTAAACAGCCCGCAGATTGATGCTGACGGAATTATCTCAGTTATTGACATTTAAATTGTGTTCCCATTTGTTATCTAGGACAAATGAGCGGACAGCTTCAAGATCCCTGGAAATGCGGCCAGGAAAAGAATTGACAGCCTTATTACATACCAGTTTCATCTACAACTGTATCTAAGGATTTGTTGCTTAATACCTACTAGATCACTACTAGCAATCTCTTGGTGCTTGAGCATTAACAGAGTGAACGAATGGTTCAGGCAGCGGCACTCATGCCATTCTAAAGGTCAAACCATCGCTCTCGTCGTAGCTCACCTGAGTTCAGTCAAGCTACGTCCATCACTCTAACCATTTAACTATCTATAAAGCATTGTAACCATTCGACCATTACTACCCAGGTACTATCATTAATGCTGCTGGAATGACCGCTTTTAATTCGTTTCGTGTAACAACTATTCACCGCCCCCTTTACCCCCCAACTGGCTAACGTTATTCTCTCTCTTCTAATAGCTATGCGCCCCTTCACTTGTCGCTTGTGCCTGTTTGCAGATCGAGCCATCGTCGCCGCCAGCGCCGCCGTCATCGTCTTCGGTACCCCGATTGCGTAACACCATCAACGAAGAAGAAGACAACGACACCGATAACAACGGCAACGACAACGACCACGTCGAAGATCTGCTAACAGGCGGGGCCTACTAAACTTCGTACAGTCAGGCGATAAAGAAAAAGAAAAAGGAGCAGTGAAGAACGAAGTGCTGGTGACTGATGCTCTCGCCGCTACCTGCCACCATTGCTGCTATCGAGATTAAAGCTGGATTCAGCTTCGGTAACAGCAGCAGCTGTTGCCTGCGGGAACTAGGGATATTAGCGCTGCGTCGCTGCAGACGTAGTGACGGCATCAGCTGTGCTGATAATGCTAGCTACTGTTGTGGTTGTCGTCGTCGTCGTCGTCGTCGTCGTCGTCTCTGTATTTTTAGCTCGACGAGAAGAAAGTACGACGACGGCGTTGCACGTTCGGTTACAGCGGTGACGACGGTATCACTTGCTCCTGGATTGACCCAGTGACTATCTACGCGAGCTAACTGGACTGTCTGCAATGCTTAGTTAGCGGTAGCGGCAACAGCTGTTTGCCCTACTACTGCCGTTGCTGCTAGGGGCGATAGGAGCTGCAGTGCCTATAATGGTGATGTTACGCAGTGGCAAGGTTGAGTGCTAGTTGCGGGAATCCCGAGCTGAACAATGCCGTCATTTCTACCAAGAGCCTCGCGAGATTCCGACTGATCACTGCGGCTCCTGCTACTATTGCAGCTCTATGGCAGTGGCAGGAGAGACAACAGCGGCGGCATCGCCAGCGTTCCCTTGGGGGCAACATTCGTTTCACTCTACTACTGCTTATACTATTATGGTTACTGTAACGGCGTTAGCTGACAAATGGCGAGAACCCGTCGCGCCATATAACATAACGGTAGATAGGGTGCCTGTACGCTGAACCTCATCTCAAAGAGATGTTCATTTGCTACTATAATTGACATTCATACTGCGGAATTACTATACTATGAGTGGTAAAAGGCAATACCTTCGCTGCGATTAATGGAGGATTGGAGAGGGCAGCATATGGGGCTCAAGATACTGGTTTGAGATGGGCAGTTACAATTCGTGTTCTCTCTTCGAGGACGCATCACGTTCAAGCTCTTACGTAACGAAAATATTTCTTATATAGATAGATAGTATGCCGAAGACGTCTGTGAGTTGCGATAAAATGGACGTGATCTCTATCACATACACACACTTCCATCTGGTCGTCTTTGTGTGACATGTATCAAATATTTTGCCATTTTTTTTTGTTGAAATTTCAATCACGTAGTGCTTAACGTTGTTGATTGAACTGTTAACGCATACTTTATCTGCTATTTTTTTTTATTACGATAAGGTTATGCCTTAAAAACTATCAGAAATTTTGATCGCACCGGTTAGTTTGAGCTACGACAAAACGTGATGACCCAAAACGTGGTTCCTATTTGACTTTTCGAGAATGTAGATAGCAAAGGGGAGAGCCACATCAAGCGTATGAATCTGGACACTGAGCTCAATATTTACCACTCGTATCCCCCAGACCCCAATAAGCAACCAGTATTGTTTTAATAATGTTAAGCCAGTTATGTTTAATTCTTTCTCAGTGTTTAAAGTAGCTGCGCGTAGGTAGGAACAGCAGGTCTAAGATTACCTTTGATGAAGCGAATCTGTCCGTAATAGTTTATATGCAACCTATCCCTATGATAGCTAAGTGGGTAACATGTTTGTCTAGTGGTTTTGATTCAAATCCGGGAGTAAGTACACTTTATTTGGTGCTTTATCGTTTATTGTCTAACAGGCGGACGTAAAACTCGAAACGTAATTTCGATATGACCTGTTAGCTTAACTCTTTATACCGCTATAAGGTGTTCGGAATAAGGCGAATATAAGGAATATAGAACTGATGTCCTCGTTCACGAACTTCATCTAAACTAAAATGGAATTGTGTATATATGAAGAGTTCATGGGAGCTTAAAAGGCGCGAAAAGGTTCAAGATATTGAAAAAGACTAATCGTTGCAGGTCGCGTGAAAGGCTCAATAAGCGATAGGCGATTCGACTTTTTTGTCCTTTGCCTGTTAGGGATCTGCCGGTTTGGCTTACGGAAATATTTAGCGGATTCTTCGAAGTTCATACAACGCTGTGCAGTGTAAATTTTATAGGCCTTTAATGTTCGTGGTCCTTCGTCCGGCGCAAAGACATTGGACAATAGTTGATTTTCGTTTGTGTGTTTCCAATGAAATTTCTATCTTTGCAATGATTAGTCTGAGGCGTAATGTTAAAACAATTGGCATCTTTCCATTATCGGGAGTAGCGAATTGATGTAGGCACGCTACAACGGCCTATTCAAATGTATCCGAGCCTATCGTGAACATCCGGCATTTGTTCATATCGTAACGCCTACAACAATAAAAACTAAAAAATCAAAACATTCTAACCTTTTACTTATCGCTTTTATTAACTTTCGTTAAAGTTGTTTTTCACACTTCTTCATTCATTAGTAATTTTTTTTTTTTTAGTAATTTCGTAAGTTTATATTGTTGCTTGGATTTATTAATAGATTGTTACGTTCAATTTATCGACCCCCTTCTTACATCATCACTGTTATTTATTTGTTTCCACTTCAGTTTTTAATTGTATAATTCTCTATTCTCTCTATTTATACCCATTTACTAATAATTTTTATTTGTTTTTTCCATTGCGCCCTTCGACTATTATTATCTTCTGTCTCGTCCTGTTGTCGTTTTGTTGTTGTTCTTGTTATTATTATTAATATTATTATCGTTAGTATCATTGGTAGTAGTATCATCGTCATAATTATTATAATTAATATTATTATTATTATTATTTTTCGGGGTAAAAAACAGATGAAAATAATTATTTGTTATCAGCCTACCTATCATAGCTCCTCCTATCTCTGTATCTGCTTGTGGTTGTATGCGCCTTTTACACAGTGACTGTCTGCCACCCTTTCATCATCATTATCATCATCATCGTCGTCGTCGTGGGGCAAACATCACGTCTCCGTCGTCATCACTATGACTCGTTTGGCAACAACTTCTTCGTTGGCCATCTATCTCCGCCCTCTCGCTATCTCTGCTTCTTTTCACCTGGTAGCAACCAACGTTCTGTGCCGTATGTACTCCCTTTATAATATCTAATTGTAGGAACAGCCATTGTTCTTCTGCGGCAACAACAGCTTCTCGATCGTTTTCTTTTCCTGCGGTCCTTGCGTCAACTGGTAGTATTAGACTTTCTGCTCCTTGCGCGCGTATTAACCTTTTTACCCCTAGTCTAGTGACCTGAGTTCGAATCACGTTCTGTGTAACCGGCAGCGTCACGCCAGGCGAGGCTGCACCGTTCTGTTCGCCAATTATCAACATTCTATTATTCATTTGATTTTCGGCATTTCCTTGACAGCTGTTTTTTTTCAGTGTCGCAGTTTTCCTCAGTGACTGTTAGGTAGGTCCTTTGTTTGCGCCCATCTCTCCCACTTCTTCTCGTACCTCTGCTACCACACCTGTTCCACTTTCGCTTCATGTATAATGCATTCTATTTATGATTTCGCATATCTCCTGTGGTAGAGCTTTGCGGCTGGCCAGATTCCCTGTCATTCTCTTTGTTGTTGTTGTTGTTATTAAACCATTTTCTTTTTTAACCGTGTATTATTTATATATTCACACCATGATCATCAGCAATGTTCTTCACTTAGGTGGATCATCATGTATGTAGTAGTGTTATTATCATCGTTATAACGTAATAGCTGATAAGCTATTTACCATACCAGGGCGACGACAATATAATTTCATGTCGCATTTAGCTTCAACATGCATTGCCGCATATTTTTCCCCTTGTGCCTAATTCAGCATCACAAGCACATCTCGTATTTTAGCGTGATCATTCCTTTATTTCCTCCATCATGGCGTCATTCGTTTGTTTATTACTGTTATATTAGATCATCTGCGGCTGCAACAGCTAACCACCTATCGGCACCACTGTCAAAGCTATGCTTCCAGTTCTTCTTTAGCCTAACGCTACCAATGATGTTAATGTTATTGTTATTAATAGTACCATTACAGTTATTCGTGTCCATTTAATCAGGCCGTTCAGCAGAAAAACAGCTATTCTTCCCTGTGAGGGTCATCGCTACTATAAAACGTATATAAACAAAAGCGTACACCTCTAAGTATCTTCCATAGCTATAGTCGTGCCTCTTTTGTAGTTATTATAGTTCAACTCGTTATTAAATTCCTACTCGTATATCTGCTTCACTAAATATCTACTTGTATATATATATATATCTTTGCTACCTGTCACAATGTGGGGGAGGCATCAGAGTTAGGTTGAGAGCTAACTTGTGTTATTACTTTTTGGGCGTTACCCAGGGGGATCTGATCAGGAGTTCTGTCCACGTAATCTCGATTCATCTGATTGATTGATTTAGAGCAGTGCAGCCTGAAGTGACACATTGTGAGTTGTGATTAGCGGAAGTTTTGCCTACTCGTTGGTGTTTTCGGTCGTCCATATCTATATGTTATAGATATGTCGATGGATTGAAGTGTATACAATAGCTCGCTAATGATCGGCCAGATCATTCGAGTAGTATGTGCGAAAATGAACTCCATCACATAATGTTACATTGATATATATATATATATATGATGCGTTCCGTCTGTGCTCAGTCTTATCACTGTATACTATTAATGTGGCCATTTTCTCGCAGCTTCATCTTACGCAATGGGCATCGTATTATGAAATTGCAGTACCTATCTACATTAGAACACGCATACGAATGTAGGCTTCAATGAAACTTCGACTCCTTTTTCCATTTGTTATATTTGCCCCTATTTGAAACCCTCTTCATGCTCGAATGTCGTTTCAGCTAAAAATACAATCACTTGTTACCATTATCAACTATATTACCAGTTTCCTCCGTCGCTAGGACGGCAGTAACGTTCAGAACAAACGTACCTCCCTAAATTGTTGCGAATTGTTGTCAATATTGGCATAGTACAATTTTTTTTTTTTTTTTATCTCTACCGTTTTATACTTCATTAGTATTACTAACATACCAGTACTCATGGGTGGACGACTGCCACGATTTGTTTCAGCCACTGGTAGACGTATCTCTGCTCTCTACTTTTCACCGTTCGATTTGTTTTCTAGTTCTTCTAGATACTCGTCGATCTGTTTCAGCTGACTTGATACATTATCTGTTTGAGTTTACGTATAATTTAGGAAGCCTAATACTAATTATAACAATAATAATGACTAATCAACTTCACGAATGAGGTCGTCCAAACTTGTATGAAGTTGTGTATTGTCATCGTCATAACAGAGAGAAAATTATCTATTCAATAGGAAAACATGTACTAATGCCATCACCACTTGTTTCGGGTCCTTGTCGAAGTCGTTTGCTTCTGCTCTTGTTTTGGGTCGCAACCGTAGCTGCCGTAGTTGCTCTAGTTGTCATCACTGATAATTGAGTGCACCGTTTCTGTTTTTGCCGTCGCAGTTACAGGTAAACGTGGCAAACTAGCTTGCTGCCTGTCTTCTTTTCTTACCTAGATGTATCTGTTAACACTACATAGAGGCATTTATATTATTCTGCTTATTAAATGTTGGTGACGGCCAACACGTCGTTTTAGTGCGTCTGTCAATCCACGTCCATTAAATCTGTGCTGGTTTGTTCCAAACCTAATTTCTTCGTATGTGTTGCTGCTGCTGCTGCTGCTGCTGTTGTTGGGGTAACGGCGGTGGTAATGTGCGAAATGTGTTCTTTCCCGATGTGAACTTGTCCTTCAAATCTGCCTTTCTGCTGATTTTTCGCCAGCTAATTTCGTTCATAGGTCATTCTTAGCTCCTACAAGTTAGGTTTTGATCGAAGTTCGTTCAGTCTTCTGTGCTTTACATTACAGTTGTGTGGTATACTTTTCCTCGGAACCTTTCCCTCTAACCTGTCTGCTCAGTTGCCACGACCTTCGACTCACTTCTGCAGAAAATCTGCCACCTTTTTTTCGGATCATCATCAGCATAATCTCTCTCTTTATTGTAATTATTATTGACGTTACTATTGCATTATTCCATCCCTTTTGTCTTCATGTATTCAAACGCGAACAGTACAGTGATACGATCCACTTGATACTTGCTCTTTTTACTTTGTCCTCATCCTCACCTCAGTTTTACGTTATCCGACCGTTCTGAAACAACAGGCACCGTCCGTACAAGCAGTGTCCTTGACTTCGTTTCAATCTTCAGTTAGTTGCTTTAGGTTCGATTCGATAAACGTGTGCAAAGCTCAACAACAAGTCCATGCGACAGCTTCTGTCGCAAGACATTCGCTCAACGCACTCTTCACAGTTCAGCAGAACACTATCGCTGCTTGTGCTGCCGCTGCTCATCAACTATCACTTACGTCCAACTTAGCTATCAAGGCCAAGCCAGCCTTGCACCCATACGTACAATAGCCGTATGCATAATACGCAATGCAATACAGAATCAATACATTACAATACAGCTCGTGGCATTCTGATCCGAACGGCAAGTAGACTCGTATCTAAAGCCGATTCAAGCCTGCCTGCCTACCTACCCCCACTCGTACGATCACATTTCCATTATTAGCGATCCGATAATCGTGTTATAATCATCGTCGTAACTGCTACCGTCATACTCTCGTTGCGTTTTGTCAATCCAGAACAGGTCCCTTCATATCACAGGCTTTTCCGGTACAAAGGCCGGGGACCTTTTCAGTAAAGCCATCGTTCTACAGTCTTCGCATCGTCCACTCTATTGCTCAGCCTCCAGCCTGGCCCAAATTTCTCCTTTCGTAGCTCTGATACCTCGTAGTGGAACCTTAAAAGGTCGTACATGATGATATTCCAATTGATCGTCATTAAGTTACTACTCTGATTCTCGATTGCTGTTACCGCTACAAAATCAGAAAGCTATTTATTAAGGTGTCTTGACACCAAAAAGGGTTCAGCAGGCTATCACAGGAGCAGCTCTTCTGCATGCTGACCTCGTCGGCATCAACGTTTCATCACCTTACTGAAACTGTTTCGGGTCAGCGTTTCTCGGGGTACCAATCAGCGGTCCGTGTCATCCGTACTCTCTTTGTTGGGTACCAATCGTCTTAATGTACTACCCGTTTTAACTGATCTGTTCTATCTACCTTAAATACTCAAGCGCTGTCATTCTTTTCTCGCAGTTATTGCTCTTTTTGACTGAATCCAAAACCAATCTAGATTTCCATGGTACGATATCATCTCGGTCAGTGGGTTAGCTGTTGTTACTATGCACATCTCTCATATTTCTTAAAGCTTCATTGATCTTGATCGAGGACATCGATCGAAGAATAGCCAATCATCGCCAGATATTTTGCTCTCATTGCGGCCTAAGCACACATACTCTGTCCTCCGACTTTTCCATAGAAATTGTTCTATGATTGGAATAACGCAGCAAATCTCTTGCCTCGTTGTTTTTTTTTTTTTTTTCGAAATAATGCATGTGAACCAGGAACGTTCCTGGTCGCGTTTCATGGCTCGTTCACAAACGGTGTCTGTTCATAAGGAAGCAATAGATCGGTCAGTTTGGCATTTTCAGTGGTTCAGTCGGTTCTGTGTTCTCCCAACGTCACGATGCTGGTGTTCGACGCCCGTTCGCATCTTTCCACTGGCACAGTTACACACAAAACACATGATACTATGTATCGACATTGGCTGACGATGACTTGCGCTGCAGTACCGTTACTGAAAGTCACTGAATCAGCGTTGATTGTATCATATAATAGGATTTGCCCTCGTCAATATTTGGGGCTTATTATTCTTATTAAGAGAACAATAGTTGATAGGTGGAAGTTTTTTAATAACACGCCCGAACTAACCTTCCGATGTCGGCCAGCGCTTGTAAGATTCGCGTGATCAAGTGATTTCCATTGTCGCGGCCTGCACTATGATCTACAAATGTTTGCAGTATCCTAAACGTTTCTTTTGTATATTTCTAATCTTCTGAATATTAGTTAGCACAATTTCACAGTCTTATTGTTGTTGTTGTTGTTGCTGTTGCTGTTGCTGTTGTTGTTGTTGTTGTTGCTACACTGGTTCGTTTGTTTTTCTTTGTTAGTAACAGTTTCTTATTACTTCAATAGTTGTCTCAACACCTCACAGCAAATATTGTGTTTGTTAGAGGCAAATAGGACACAGGTCTATGTACAGTACAATCATAGTAATAATGTATATTGTATATAATAAATTCGCAGGTTCGGCGCTGAACCAACGACTCTGTCATTTGTCGAAGTATCAACTTCTATTCTCAGCTTCCGTCTTATTTGAAGTTTTTCGGTATCTACAGTCATCTGCTTTGGGCGCCGGCCTGTCATGATTTATAGGCGAGATGAGGCCGAACGCCACCTTGTGCTATCACCTCTGGCCTATTACTGTTGCGTTTAAAGGGCAACGCATTCGAGCAAGACGTACGTACCGTCCAGCCTGTGCACGCTGAGGAAGCAGCACGAGCAAGCTTGCTTGTGGACGTGGCATAATAAAGAGTCGCTGTTCAAAAATATCTATTTTTAAGGAAGTGGTTCGCAAGAATAAGAGATCATAATAATAATAATTATGCAAGAATCACATTGTACGAGAATTTAAATTGATTTAGGTGGCAGAAACAAATTACAGGTCGTAGAATCATGTCCATACACCACACAATTACATTTACGATCGGAGCGTCAAAAATGACAAATAAAATATAATTACCATATAGAACATATATATATATATATTTATAAAGTCGTGTTTACGAGCACACAATTTAACATCAAAACAACTTACCTTGTTTCACTTACTACTCTCATTGCCACATGTAAGAACGTGAAAACAGTGAATTGATTGATTGATGAAACGATCTTGACCTTTATGAATCAACGAAAAAAGGGTCAACGAGCTCACACAACGCCTATGTCAGTACGTAAATAAAATTACAATAAAAAAACTAACAAAACAAAGAATAACAACGCCAAAAATATATAAACTTAAATTTTAACTAAAGTAACGTTTATTAATTTGTCGAAATCGGCTTTCTTACACGCACCCGTTTCCATATCGATGCCACTCATCCTCTTCCGATCTTTTTTTTTACCTCAATCTTTTGGTATATTTTTCTCCTTTTCAGTAGAACCTTTCAGCGTCGCGTTCTCTCCTTCCAGTTTTACTGCCACCTTCCTTCGCCTGTTCGACCATATCTTTTTCGTCACGTGATTTTTTTTATCTTCGAACAACCGTCGCTCCCCGAATCGTGCTACTCCGTTCCTTTTCGTTATTTCGTTGCGTTTCCTGTTCCGCTATTCAGTGTTTTCTTTCATCGGCCGCATCAACTCATCCGTCGTATCATTCTTTCTGTCACTCGAAGTTTCTCCTCTTCTTAGACTCCGTAACAAAATATACTTATTATTAATATCTTATACATACATATATATATATATGTATATATATATATGTATATGTATATATATATATACATATACATATATATATATA